>NC_073696.1:200039841-200747341 GCF_029784165.1 Wyeomyia smithii
TTTGACACATAGAGCGTCAATAAGATAGCCCAAAAGAGCCCCGCAACATACAGCATTTTTGTTTGGGGCTGTTTGTTTCGATGGTGGCGATTTCAGAGAACCATCGGATCATTTTCAAATAAGCTTGATAAAGTATAACGGTGTTTACATCTATAGCAAATAGTATATATCAATTAACTATGATTGTGGTTCGTAATATAGGTTTCGCTTGGCAATCCTTTAATTTGGGAACATGATAATCGAAAGCTCTGTGATTACGATCTCTGTTGAACAAACTTTTCCAATATGTTTCCACTTCATCTAGCAGCTTACTTCTTACTTCTTACTTCTTACTTCTTACTTCTTACTTCTTACTTCTTACTTCTTACTTCTTACTTCTTACTTCTTACTTATTACTTCTTACTTCTTACTTACTTACTTCATTACTTCTTACTCTTACTTCTACTTCTTACTTCTTACTTCTTACTTCTTACTTCTTACTTCTTACTTCTTACTTCTTACTTCTTACTTCTTACTTCTTACTTCTTACTTATTACTTATTACTTATTACTTCTTACTTCTTACTTCTTACTTCTTACTTCTTACTTCTTACTTATGACTTCTTACTTCTTACTTCTTACATCTTACTTCTTACTTCTTACTACATACTTCTTACTTCTTACTTCTTACTTCTACTTCTTACTTCTTACTTCTTACTACAACTTCTTACTTCATACTTCTTACTCCTTACTTCTTACTTCTTACTTCTTACTTCTTACTTCTTCTTTACATCTTACTTCTTACTTCTTAACTTCTTACTTCTTACTTCTTACTTCTTACTTCTACTTCTTACTTCTTACTTCTTACTCTTACTTCTACATCTTACTTCTTACTTCTTACTTCTTACTTCATACTTCTTACTTCTACATCTTACTTCTTACTTCTTACTTCTTACTTTTACTTTCTTACTTCTTACTCATTACTTCATACTTCTTACTTCTTACTTCTTACTTCCTAACTTCTACTCTTACTTCTTACTTCCTACTTCTTACTTCTTACTTCATACTTCTTACTTCTTACTTCTTACTCTTACTTCTTACTTCTTACTTCTTACTTCTTACTTCTTACTTCTTACTTCTTACTTCTTACTTCTTACTTCTTACTTCTTACTTCTTACTTCTTACTTCTTAACTTCTTACTTCTTACTTCTTACTTCTTACTTCTAACTTCTTACTTCTACTTCTTACTTCTTACTTCATACTTCTTACTTCTTACTTCTTACTTCTTACTTCTTACTTCTTACTTCTTACTTCATACTTCTTACTTCTTACTTCTTACTTCTTACTTCTTACTTCTTACTTCTTACTTCTTACTTCTTACTTCTTACTTCTTACTTCTTACTTCTACTTCTTACTTCTTACTTCTTACTTCTTACTTCTTACTTCTTACTTCTTACTTCTTACTTCTTACTTCTTACTTCTTACTTCTTACTTCTTACTTCTTACTTCTTACTTCTTACTTCTTACTTCTTACTTCTTACTTCTTACTTCTTACTTCTTACTTCTTACTTCTTACTTCTTACCTTCTTACTTCTTACTTCTTATTCTTACTTCTACTTCTTACTTCTTACTTCTTACTTCTACTTCTTACTTCTTACTTCTTACTTCTTACTTCTTACTTCTTACTTCTTACTTCTTACTTCTTACTTCTTATTCTTACTTCTTACTTCTTACTTCTTACTTCTTACTTCTTACTTCTTACTTCTTACTTCTTACTTCTTACTTCTTACTTCTTACTTCTTATTCTTACTTCTTACTTCTTACTTCTTACTTCTTACTTCTTACTTCTTACTTCTTACTTCTTACTTCTTACTTCTTACTTCTTACCCTCTTACGTCTTACTTCTTACTTCTTACGTCTTACTTCTTACTTATTACTTATTCTTTATTACTTATTACTCATTACTTATTACTTATTACTTATTACTTATTACTTATTACTTATTACTTATTACTTATTACTTCTTACTTATTACTTATTACTTATTACTTATTACTTATTACTTATTACTTATTACTTATTACTTATTACTTATTACTTATTACCCTATTACTTATTACTTATTACTTATTACTTATTACTTATTACTTATTACTTATTACTTATTACTTATTACTTATTACTTATACTTATTACTTATTACTTATTACTTATTACTTATTACTTATTACTTATTACTTATTACTTATTACTTATTACTTATTACTTATTACTTATTACTTATTACTTATTACTTATTACTTATTACTTATTACTTATTACTTATTACTTATTACTTATTACTTATTACTTATTACTTATTACTTATTACTTATTACTTATTACTTATTACTTATTACTTATTACTTATTACTTATTACTTATTACTTATTACTTATTACTTATTACTTATTACCTATTACTTATTACTTATTACTTATTTCTTATTACTTATTACTTATTACTTATTACTTATTACTATTACTTATTACTTATTACTTATTACTTATTACTTATTTACTTATTACTTATTACTTATTACTTATTACTTATTACTTATTACTTATTACTTATTACTTATTACTTATTACTTATTACTTATTACTTATTACTTATTACTTATTACTTATTACTTATTACTTATTACTTATTACCTATAACTTATTACTTATTACTTATTACTTATTACTTATTACTTATTACTTATTACTTATTACTTATTACTTATTACTTATACTATTACTTATTACCTATTACTTATTACTTATTACTTATTACTTATTACTTATTACTTATTACTTATTACTTATTACTTATTACTTATTACTTATTACTTATTACTTATTACTTATTACTTCTAACTTATTACCTATTGCTTATTACTGTGCATGATTACTTATTACTTCTTAATAATTACTTCTTATCATTTACTTCTCATTATTTACTTCTTATTATTTACTTTCTATTGTTTACTTCTTACTAATTACTTCCTAACTATTTATTTCATACCATTGGCAATGGTCGAAAAAATCGAGATTTTTTGCCAAAATTAATTTTTTGGTGTTTAAATTGTTAGTTTTATACTGTAAATAATTACGTCATTGAGAAAAGTGTTGTATTGACAAGGGGTTGTCCATAAACCACGTGATTTGAGGCAAATCTTATTATTTTTCGAATTAATAACAAAAAATCGTCAGTGTATACAAACGAATAATTTTACTAATTTCACTTTTTCTCGATGTGTTTTAGACCAAAATAGTATATTACGATTAATTTCGCTGATAGATCGACCTTAAAATTCAATATTTTCACGAAAAGTGTAAAACTTTTAATCATCTTTTCCACAAAAACGCAAATTTTCCGCAAACTTTTAACATTGATTCTTGAAGAGCACAAGCAGGGCTTTCAGACACACTACCAGGAGCTGTGCTTACACGTGCTTACATTTAATGTTTTTGAAAGGTCAAAATCATGACAATTTCGCATATTTTATACGTGGCCAGCAGGTAGCCTCTGAAGGGGTTAAAATCAATTACTCTTTTAGTTTTATGGAAGCGTATACAATAAGCTTTTAATTGTATGTAAACATAGCATAACAGCTTCAGTAGGATTTTAGATATTCCAACATATGGGTCATTCCATACAAAGTGTACATGCCACTTGGACACGACCATCACAGATTTTGTTCAAAGTTGGGGGAATTATTCATCTACTGTCTCTTTGGAAAAATCCAAATTTTGGTGTCGATTGGAATACCCCCCGCTCTCCCAGGACCCCCCCCCCTGTTTATTGCAAAGTCGCGCAATCTTTGTCAAAAATCTCTTTTTCCTTTTTCTTACAATTCATAGACGTAAGATGTCCGAAAAATACTGATAGATGATTTTTGAAGCAAATAAACCAAGGAATCCATAAAAAATATAAGTTTTGACCGGAAGTGTTGCCAGATAAATTATTTTTGTATTTCTAAACTAAATTTACATTTTTCGGCAAATGCAGCCATTTTTATTTTAAATTTGATAATTTCATCGTGTTCCTTGGAAAAATTTCACATAACAACTATCATCCCAAGGTAATAAAAGCCAATCTCGAGATATAACGTTTTACGGAAAAAGTTGTAAATTTCGTAATTATTTTATTTTATAATTTATAGACGTAAGCAAAGCAAAGCAAAGCCTTGGTGCTACATTCCGATTCGGAACTTGACCTTCTGTTTCCTATACACAGACTTCGCAGCCAACTGTTGAATGTACAGGACAATTGCGGGGCTAGCGCTACGATCCTACTAACACTAACAGTCTCTCCCGAGCCGAGACTCGAACCTACGACAACTGGCTTGTTAGGCCACCATCGTACCTCGAGACCAGCTGGGAAGACACAATTTATAGACGTAAGACACCCGAAAAAAGTAAAAGGTGAATTTTGAGGAAAATAAACCAAGGAAGTCAGTAAAAATATTGTTTTTGCCGGGAAGTGTTGCCAGATAGATTATTTTTGTATTTTGAAATTAAATTTGCATTTTTCGGCCAACGCAGCTAATTTTATTTTAAATTTGATGGTTTCATCGGGTTTCTCAGAAAATTTTACGTAAGAAGCACTTACCACTCCGAGGTAATATGAGCCAATCTCGAGATATAACATATTTTTACGAAAAACTAACTACGAAACTCAGAATTATTTTCGTAAAAATGCTATATCTCGAGATTGGCTCATATTACCACGGGGTGATAAGTGTTGCTTACGTGAAATTTTCCAAGAAATACGATGAAACCATCAAATTTGAAATAAAATTAGCTGCATTAGCCAAAAAATGCGAAATTAGTTTTAAAATACAAAAATAATTTATCTGGCAACACTTTCGGTCAAAACTTATATTTTTTCTGGATTCCTTGGTTTATTTTCTTCAAAAATCATCTATCAGTATTATACGGACATCTTACGTCTATGAATTGTAAGAAAAAGAAAAAAGAGATTCTAAACAAAAAATGCGTGACATTGCAATAAACAGGGGGGTCCCACAGAGCAGGGGGTATTCCAATCGACACCAAATTTGGAATTTTTCCAAAGTGACAGTAGATGAATAATTCTCCCAACTTTGGGCAAAATCTGTGATGGTCGTGTCCAAGTTTGTGCTTTTTCGTGGTCACTTCGTATGGAATGACCCATATTCAGAAAAACTCTTTTCCTTAATTTTTGAGAAAAGTAACTTCGAAGGCGTTTTTCAACATGAATCGCGCTATGTATCAATATTTTATTAAGAAATTATGAAAATATATATCAAAAATTACAAAATGATGTGCTCAAAACATCCTGAATATGAAATTCGCATTTTGGTAATTTTGGCCACTCCTTTATATAGAGACCGCCTTATGTGCATTTACTTCAAGCTAACAATCCATGTTAATCATTTAGTTTCTCCAGTATATACGGTAATATTCAAATTTTGCCTTATTTTTTATCTTTCATGTAGAGCCAACTTTGTTTTTGCATGGCATTCGTTAAATCCCACAACATCCGTAATGTAAAATAATTTTCTGTGTCGTCCAAAACTACCTGGAAGTGAAAATCTTCAACAAGCACAACCAGAACGGCATTGCCCGGACTTGCTAATATTTTGTTGAACTTCCGATAGACTCCACCGCATCATGTTGATAGCAAGCCCAACTATCGAAACTATTTTGAAGTTCAGATCATAACGTTCTTCAAACCCGGTTTTATTTTTTAGTGAATAGCGTAAAAAGTTTCTTCTCTATCTGGCAAACTACTCCCGGAATTATTTCGCATTATTTCATTTTCGCTCTACTCTTCCAACAAAAAACCTGCTTCCATTAGACCACTTTCCACTGTCGTTAGAGTCACAATTCCGTCTTCTACTATGCACCGAGAAAATGCCTTCAATCAGTAACATTCCGAGCTAATGAAACTCTCGGGAATATTCCGAGGAACTTGCTCGCTGTGTACTTTAAGCCAAGTACCGGCTGTGAAGCATTGCCGACAATTCCTAGTCAGTTGCTAACAATTTGTAAACAACAACAGCTGCGTCATCATCTTTCACCACATTTCACATCGGTCCGGAGCAGCAAGAAACTGCAGAATACAAAGAGCTGTTGATTACTTTTTCCGCTATGCCGGTAAAAAATAAATGTTGGAGAATTTTCGGTACACTACTCCGAACGGACTGAAAATTTAATTTACATAGGCTTGAATGTCGATTTGAGTAAAGCTTCACGAAATCGTTGCACAGAACAGTAATTTACATAAATTTTGACGATTTCTGTTTTTCCTGTGCATGATTGTCAATGTCCATATTTTTAGGGTTTGGTTGCTATTCTACGCTCTTAGTGACAGTCAAATCTAAAAACAACTACTTTATTTTCTCTAATATAATGCCGAAAAAAATAGAAGAAAAGTTACGAATTTCCGTTTCCACCGTTATCTTTTATTACATACCACCACAATAACCGAAACAATAGAGCGTACGTTTATCGATTGATTGTATCTGCCAATCCTTTTTATGCGGAAGGATCATGCGACTCGGCAAATATAGCTAAATATAGAATCTCCCTACGAATCAAAGCGCATAGTGAAAGAAAAAGTTCTATCTGCTTTGCCATATCTTGTTTTATACCTAGACCTAAAGCCAATCGGCTTTCAGTTTGCTTCGCTATTGGTTAGTTAGAATGGTTAGTCGGTCCTTTGTTGTTTTCAATATTCGTTAAAGGCGCAACCAGGATTGGTCGACGCTTCTGTGATTCCCAGACTGTGAATCGCGTGGATTTTTTTTTTTTGTGCCATTGACCAAATAGTGACGACAAAGATATCCAGAATCGTTGCTTTCGAGCTTAAATTTTTGACCTTGTTTTCTGTAAACCGGTAAAGTTTGTACCACCACAAATTGAACTGAGTTTTGTTTTACAAATATAGGTTTTGTTTTTAAACTGAGAAAATTGCTACTTCGAAGAAAAACAAAAACATCGAGATATAAATTATTTATTCATTTATAGTCTGTATTTCTAATTATTCAGTTGTTTTATTACACACCAACAGTGGAAACTTATTCTGAAAGCATTTTGATCACAAAGGCAGCAGAAATTCATCACATACAACTAAAACCAATATGAAACAAATTATAATTCTTGTTTGCAATCTATCATTATTGAAATTCACTTAATTAGTCCCCTATATTTGAAGACACTCTAACCATTGCAGAAATACACAAAAAACTACTTAAATCCAGCACAGAAAGTTACGGGAGTCAGTTGAATGAAACCAGCACAAAAACCTACAAAGTTTTTCCCATGAATAATTAATAGGTTTTATGCTAAACATTTTGGAATTTTCTTGATAAACACGTTTTTGTGTACCTGACAATAGCCATCACGACGACGTAGGCGCCATATTGAGCTTATCCGCCATGATGCTTTTTTCAGAAAAATCGATTTTTAAACAAGTGCACTCCTGCGCTATTCGAAAGCCTATGCTTTTTTTATATGTTGAAATCAGAGATGTTTGTCGTCGTAAACACAAATTATATAAAAAATGTTCATGTAAAAATTATATGCGAATTATCAAACCTACAAAAAATACCCTTTTTTATCCCCTTTCTGATGATAGGTTGGATTAAGATATTCTATGAATTTTAGTGAGGTGAGCTTTGAAAATAAAAAACAACCAAGTCGAACCTATCTCTCCCCTTTCCAATGAAATGTGGCTTGAGTAATTCCATGAAGAAATTCAAGATTTAGAGTGGTTTTGGTGAGTCAACTTTCGGCGAAAAACGAAGGGTTCATTTCCAGTTAATGAGAGGTTCATCAATTTGATTATCAAAATACAGTTTCTTTAATTAATTCAAGCACACATAACTTGAATAATTTTGAACAACTTCGTGTATGAAGGGCGGTCATAAATATTGTTTTCCTATGTTTTGAGTTCAAAACGTCAATCTTAGTGTATTTTTCGATGCTGAATTCGAAAATCACATCTATTTTGTAGTATTTTCTATAGATTCGTGGTCAAGGGTCATCTAAAATTACTGGTATTTTTTACCAACTTTGGCTTGACTACTATTTTTTACTATGCAATTTTTCAAACTTTTATGGTTCGATGCCAGAAATTTAATGAGTGTATACATATAAAAGAAATGTGTTTTTCGATATGTATTTGAAAATTAGGGATATGTTTGGCTCACAACATTTATTTGATATGCTAATGCTAATACATATTAAGGAAATTACAATGAACAAAAAATATAATTCACATAATTTCATAAAAAGTGATAAAATAAAAATCTTTCTGCGTTCTCGGCTGACCACGAAAAAAAAACTTTTCTACTTCGATAATAAAAGATAGATCTGCTCTATTCCATTCAACCATGTGGCATATCTTTTTATGCAGTTGCTCTTTGTTCTATTACATTATTTCAAAGGAACTGATAATCGTGTGCAACTGTTATGTATTCGAGCTTACTATTCATCTAGCTTCAAGTTATAACAATCCCATAGTGATGAGTGTATAGATTCTGAAACATTTTGTATCTTCTAATGAATTCTTCCAGATTTTTCAGCTCAAATTTTAAAGATATGCATTTTGGGAAATGTACATCTAAGCAATGAACCTAGAAATATATTTACGTTAAAAGGTATTCGTCGAAAAGGGGTTGCCAAATATTACCGCCGAAAAAAACCCTCAAAAACAAAACAAAAACGAAGAATACATCCCAAAAGTGACCATTTTGTATTCACTTCTCACAAACCAATGGGCAGGTCTCGGCGGCCAAATTGTGTTTTGGACATATATACGATACCTAACGAACATTTTGATGTATTTCTCTTACGTAAATTCGCTTAAGAACATTGTTGAATTGACAAACGAAAATACATTGGTGATATCTATTTATATCAAAATGTACCTATTTTACCGTTGGCTCAGTCGTTAACAACACAATACAACATGCTTGAAACCACTAAAAAAGGCTCAAAATTCCTTGTTTTTGGACCTCCATGTCAAAAAACCACTTTGGAATTCTTAAATTCACTGAAAAGTGGTGAAATTGCACTTAACCTTATAGCACACTTTTTACAGCTGTTTAAAAGTGTAAACTACCCAAGTAACCAAAAGTTCGGTTAAAAGTAGATTTCATAGTCTAATCAGCCGAACTAGCAATCATGAATAGAATTCTATTCAGCTTAATTTTTAAGTAATTAACCGTGCTTTCAAGTTCGTATTTGATGAATAAACTCCGAGTAGCATGCAAAGCAGCTTCTAAACTGCACTAGATAGTTCACATTAAGTTCGGTTAGGTCACTGTACAAAACTCTGTTCAGCTTGAAAATAAAACCTTAAAAAAACTCAAAATAAAAAACAGCTTGAGTATTTTTTTATTTTTCGTTTTTTTTTTCTAACTTATCATTTAGCATGTACTGGAGAGGAATTCTAGATCAGAAGAATAATTTGCCTGGCTTTATTAATTATTATATTTCATGATTTTTTGCAACTTACCACCACAGCAGATTGGAACTCGAGTCTTCCCGCTTTGGAGCCTAGATTCATACCACTGCTCCGTTCCCGTTATATGAGGTCAGCGTCGATTTTACTCGATGTGCTGATTTGTCTTTATTACCTACATACTCATAGCTAGGAACATACCGGTTCTCTCTTTCAGCTTGGAGGTTCAGATAAAGTACACGCGTAATTTTATGTGAACTCTGAGGTTCGGAAAAGGCTGCTGCGGAACTTTTTCCGAACTTTCAAGTTCAGAAAAAGTACATGCGGAACGAAATGTGAACTTTCGTCTGACAGTTCTCTAGTTTGTTTTGATTTTGATGCAGTTTATTGGTGATATAAATGAAACGAGGTTTTTTTACGCGGATTTTTGAATTGACGCGGTTTTTTACGCGGATTTTTTAATTAACGCGGTTTTTTTACGCGGATTTTTGTATTTACGCGGTTTTTTTTTCGCGATACCGCGCTAATTCAAAAAAAAATTCACGAATTTCCGAATTAACGTGGGTTGGAAGCAGAAACGTTTAGGTGTTTATCTAGTAAAAGACTTAGTCCAAAAAATACTCTCCGCCCACCGAAAGATCCGGAATAACCGTCAAAGAGGACATTTTTAAATACTGGTTCTAGAGCGTCTAGGGTTTTTTTTCTAAAGCCCTTCTTGCTGGACTACCTTACGCGGATTTTTTAAAAAACGTGTTTTTTTTACGCGGATTTTTTAATTTACGCGGTTTTTTTTTACGCGGATTTTTGAACTAGCGCGGTTTTTTTACGCGGATTTTCAAATTAACGCGGTTTTTTTTCACGCGGTTTTTTTACGAGGTACGTATCCCCCGCGTAAGAAAAAACCTGACTGTATAGCGAAAGCCTTTATGCTCGCTGATATTACCTATTGGAGTAATAGCTTTGTTTTCCTTTTCCCATTTTTGTGTGGGCACCTTATCATGCTGTACTTATCATGTGTATCAACCGAATTGAACGTATTCAGCGTCAGTTTCTTCGATTCGCTTTACGTATGCTGCCGTGGAATGATCCAGTACGACTGCCACGCTATGAACATCGTTGCTCTCTTATACAACTACAAACTCTAACAAGTAGGAGGACCATGCTTCAACGTCTCTTCGTTTTCGACCTGTTAGAAAACAACTTAGACAGCCCAGAACTGCTCAGTAAATTTCAGTTCAACGCACCACAAAGGCTTACTCGACGAAGCGATTTTTTCCGGATTTCCAGATACCGCACTAACTTTGCTCAAAACAATCCATTCGAAGTGTGTTGTCGTAAGTTTAATATCGTTTCTGATGTGTACGATTTTAATATGACCAAATCAATGTTTAGACTTAGAATAAGTAGTTATTAGAAATGTCTGTACGATTTTTTTTTCGAAGACTTATGAATAAATTAAATTTCGATGAAAGTTTTATCCGATGATGATAAAATAAAATAAATAAATCACTTTTCATTATAGTTTTTGAAAAACTCGTCTACAACAATTATCAACATTAATCCTGAAGCACGAATTTAAACTTCACATCTGAAAACTTCACTCTCGCCAAATGCAAGCAAAGCGTCAGTCAGAACTTAAGATGAACTTTAAAGTGGGAATGAAGTACGACACAGACTTTTACTGAACTTTCGTCCTGATTAAAAGTACGGATAAAATGCTAACCGAACTTCAATTCTAGTGGTTTTGAAGTTCGCGTGTAACTTTATGTGAACTTGAAGGTTCCAAAGAAGAGGAGCATGCAGCTTCTTATGAACTTTCGTGCTGATTAAAAGTACGGATAAAATGCTAACCGAACTTCAATTTCAAGGGGTTTTGAAGTTCACGTGTAAACTTTATGTGAACTTTTAGGTTCCAAAAAAGAGGAGCAAACAGCTTCTTATGAACTTTCAAGTTGCTTTCTAGTACTGACGGAACTTTATTTAGAATGAAGTTCGGTTTGTAAGTAATGTGTCCTGTTGTTCAGCTAGAAAGTTCCGTGGAACTAAATCTGAACCTTATGTGAACTTCTAAGTTCGTTTGTTAAGTGAAATTCGAACTTCTGGTTGCTTGGGTATGCGCACTTCCAAGTCCCACAGTAAACAATTCCTTCGTAATACAACACAATAATTGATGCCATTGTTAGCTTCAGACTACAAAGGATGCTGAAAGGTGAAGAAATACCAAAATAATGGAATTTGATTCTTGGCTTTATGACCTATGGGGGAACCACTGTGTAGTGGTCCGCTCTTAACAAGCATTTTTCATATTGTAAATACAAAATATAGATAGCAAATTCTACAGAAGTTTTTATAAGTTCACTTTTCTGTAGTAAATTTGGTCTTACTTACTTTATTTGGCTTCATGTTCTCCATGTTAAGGACTGTTGATCAACGTTCTGGTGTCAGCGTGGGATTTTAAACAGTGCTGTCACAACGATCCTTCTGCGAGACTAGGAGTTAATTAAGGTTTTACAAACCAGCTGTAAAAACAATCAGTACAGAAAGCAAATAATACGGACCGGAACAATCGGCATAGACTTAGGCAACAAAAACGCACTAACGATCGAAAACTCAGATCTTGGCAAGTACCCGCATTCATTCCGACTTATTGAGGGTTCGCAAGTTCGACATTGTAGCGCTGCAGGAGGTATGCCGAAAGGGAGTATCGGTACATACGTACAGAGATGGTTACACCATCTACCAGAGCTGTGGCAACACACACGAGCTGGGCACAGTTTTCATTGTGATGGGCAAAATGCAGAAGCACGTGATTGGGTGGTAACCAATCGACAACAGAATGTGAAAGTTGAGGATCAGAGGCTGTTTCTTCAACGTTAGCATCATAAACGTACACAGCCCTCACCTAGGAAGTAACGATGACGATAGGGTCGTCTTCTTCGCGCAGCTGGAGCGTGCATTCGATAGCTGCCCAAGACATGACGTCAAAAACTTTATCGGAGTTCTTTATGCTCAGGTTGGCCAGAAGGAGGAATTCAAACCGGTTATTGTAAAGTTAAGTGCAGACGGTATGCAAAAACGGCCTTCGACTCATTGACTTCGCCGCCCAAAAACTCCAAAAACATGGCCATACCGTCGTACTTACTTCCAGCAAAAGGCAGCCTCTCATATCGGTACACCTGGAGATCACCACAACAGACTGAAACACAAATCGATCACGTTTTTGATTGACGAAAGGCACTTCTCATTTCGATTCGAACAGTTTCATTTTCACTTGATTCCTTCCGGCTGCTGTCATCGAATCACTTCTTTCTCTTTTTCCCGTACGTTGTCCATCGGATCGTTTCATATGAAACTGATGACTATTTCAATTGACGGAGAGAGTGACAGAGAGAGTAACGGAGAGAAAGATTCTTTCATTTCCTTCAGCGTCTCAATTGAAACTAGCACCGCATCGCGTCCTTTGACGATAGTTTACTAATACCGCAAGCCGCAGTGAAAACGGCAACAGCATCCAATAAATACGTCACGCAAGTTCCGATCAGAATTTTGGAATTTTTTTCGCTCTTGATCATTGGCGCTGCGTAGCCACTTCGGATTGTGAAACTGGTTTTGGTGTCCTCCGTTTCATATCGTCACGATTTACTTTCCTCCCTCTTCCATATATTTGCGCGAAGTACTGTATGGAAGCCCCCTATCTCCGTTAGCGCTCATTGTCATTTTCAATTGAGAATCGTCATGTGAGAGTGATGATGATAATCTGCTCTTTCAATTGAAACGCATTTGTATCATTTTCTAGCCCTTCAGTTGTCAAAATCAAAGCAAAGCTTCCGAGCAATTTCCATGTGACTCACGAAGAGCTTGAGAATGATACAAAAGCTTTCCAAGCGACGGGTTAAAGCGTCACTATAACCTGATTATTGTCAATTGAAAATGACTTTGTCAGGCTCTGCTTGAGACAGCCTTGCCGGATGAGGGGGAGCTTTCCGAAACCCTTCCGGAGGGCTGCTGGAGTACTGTGAAAGCAGCCATTAACAACGCAGCGGAAGGTGCTGTTGGATTCGTCGCGAAGAATCAACGTAACGGCTGGTTCGATGAGGAGTGTCAAACGGTTCTAGACGAGAAGAATGCAGCGCGGGTGTTTATGCTGCCACAAAGGACCCGTCATAAAGTGAGTCGATACAAACAGAAACAAACACAGCAAACTCATCTTTCCGATACAAAAAGCTCCGCCTGGAAAAGCTGGAGTGCTATGTATCGTTCTCAAGAAACACATAGACTCTACAAGAAACTAAACGTATCCCGCGCAGACTTTGTGCTGCGAGCTAAAATGTTTCGGGATAATCATGGAGGAATCTTGACAGATGAACGTGACGTGATAGACAGGTGGAAGCAGCACTACAATGAACTTTTTCATCGCAACGAATGAGTGAGACATACCGCCCCCTACGACAAGTGAAGATAAGAATGCTATCACAACAAATCTGCTGGAAAGGATGGCATCGCAGCGGAGCTTATCAAGCCGGGCCAGGATAGGTTGGCTTCCTATTTGCATCAGCTGATAGTCAGAAGCTGGGAAATAGAACATCTACCTGAAGATTGAAAGGAAGGAGTAATATGCCCAATATACAAAAAGGGTGACAAATTGGAATGTGAGAACTACCGAGCGATCACGATTCTCAACGCACCCTACAAAGTGCTCTCCCAGGTCATCGCCGTTTCTCGCCGCTAGCACGAAGGTTTGTGCAAAGTTATTAAGCCGGTTTTGTGGATGGGCGATCAACAACAGACCATATCTCTACGCTGCGGCAGATCATCCAAAAGTGTCACGAACAAGCTTGTAAACGGTCAACACTTTCATTCGATTTCGCTTCCATACGTCACAGTAGACAGTAGAACAACCGTCGCCTTTCACACAAAGAACAGGATGGTCAATCGACACTCACGCATCGAAGAGATGCATACTGTCATTCGTTTGGCGTTTGGCCTGTCTGCTTGGTTATCTCTATATTGAGAAATATTATTACAAGATCAATGATACAAGCAAAGCAAAGCAAAGCCTCCGATTCGGAACTCGACCTTCTGTTTATTTATACACAGACTTCGCAGCCAACTGTTAATTGTACAGGATAAGTGCGGGGCTGGTGCTACGATCCTACTGACACTAAAGCGGCTATTACACGAAGCAAATATTTGCATAAAATGACAGTTATTATTTGTTTGTCCGTGTAATATCATAATATTATTTGCGAAAAATAATTTGCTGTTGTATTTGCTAAATAAAATATTAGCAAAGGTTTGCTTCATCTAATGTCTTTCTTTGCTAGTAAATTCACGAATGAGCGAATATTTGGTTGAATTTTTTCTTTGGTCATACTGAAATTGGGTATGAGCAAACTACAGCAAATCAATCAATCAATGTGTCAAATCAGTTTTTCTTGTAGCAGACCAGCCAGTGCGATATTTTATGATATGCTTGAAAAATTATTCACTTAATACGATAAATTTTGTTCACTCAAAACGATAAATAGTGTTGATGTCCAAAAAAAACTAATTAATAATTTTTGAGACTGTAATTTACGGGATTGTCTATGGTTTGTGTCCGTGATAGCAACGTGAAAACCTTCGTGTGTTTATTTTTTTTTTTTTTTTCAAGGGGGGGATTTGTTAGTAGCTTAAGTATTTATGATAAATATTAGTAAATAATGAGTATGTGTGTCCAATCACAAATGGTGACTTCTCAACACTGTTAGAAATTTGTAATTTTAATTGTTAGGATTTGTTTGCTTTCGCAATTAGGACTTATCATTCGTAGGGATTTGAACCTACTTGTCAGAAAAGGGGAAGTCAACTTACAACTAACTTAATTGCTAACTTATTGGCTATAAAGAGAGCTTATCGTAGCAATTGAGGATTGCAACGATTTTTGTCGAAAATTGTTAATAATTTTATTTGCCATAGTTTCTAATGGTTCAACACCAGTAAGTCTATGTAATTCGAGTGTACCAAACCAAGGAGGACGCTTCAAAATCATTTTTAGAATTTTATTCTGAATCCTTTGGAGCCTTTTCTTCCTTGTTGAACAGCAACTTGACCAGATCGGTACAGCATAAATCATTGCTGGTCTAAAAATTTGTTTGTAAATCAAAAGTTTGTTCTTTAAACAAAGTTTAGAATTCCTGTTAATGAGAGGATATAAACATCTCGTATATTTGATGCACTTGGCTTGTATACTCTCAATGTGCTCTTTGAAAATAAGTTTTTTATCATAAATTAGTCCCAAGTACTTAACCTTGTCAGAACAACGTAAAATAACCCCATTCATCTTGACAACGTGATTATTGTTTGGCTTGAGGAAAGAAGCCCTAGGCTTATGCGGAAAAATTATCATTTGAGTTATAGAAGCATTGGGAGAGATTTTCCACTTTTGCAAGTAGGAAGAAAAAATATCTAAACTTTTCTGCAATCGACTGCATATGACACGAAGACTTTTCCTTTTACGGAAATGCTTGTGTCATCGCAGAACAATGACTTTGTTCCTCCTGGAGGCAAATCAGGAAGATCTGAAGTGAATATATTGTACAGGACTGGACCCAAGACTGAACCTTGAGGCACACCTGCTCTGACAGGAAATCTATCAGATTTTGAATTCTGATCAGCGTTGCCAGGTCATTTTTTAAAAAATCTGGAAAAGGCAAAATAAAAATCTGGAAAAAAATCTGGCAGTCATTTCGTGGGGTGAAAGGTTGATTTTTCGGATAAAAGTCTTGGTGTACGCAAAATTTGAGGTGACAAAATTGCAAAATTTCGCGCCAAAATTGAAGTGATGACCTTTTTGCGGAACAGAGAAAATAAAATCTGGATAAAATCTGGGTCATCCATGAAAAATCTGGATAATTTGACATCAAAGCTGTTTACCTGGATACATGTCAAAAAATCTGGATAATCCAGCTAAATCTGGATACCTGGCAACGCTGATTCTGATAGACAACCTGCAGAGTTCGATCAGTAAGATAATTTTTTAAAATTTTGATTAGGAAAATTGGAAAATTAAAAGTATGCAATTACGCAATCAAACCTTTATGCCAAACACTGTAGAATGCTTTTTCTATGTCTAAAAGAGCAGCTCCAGTGGAATAACCTTCAGATTTGTTGGCTCGTATCATATTAGTAACTCTGAACAATTGATGAGTTGTGGAATGCCCATGGCGGAAACCAAACTGTTCATCTGCAAAAATTGAATTTTCGTTAATGTGTGACATCATTCTGTTAAGAATAATTCTCTCAAACAGTTTACTTATTGAAGAAAGCAAACTGATTGGTCGATAACTGGAAACTTCAGCTGGGTTCTTATCCGGTTTTAAAATTGGAGTAATTTTTGCATTTTTCCATAATTTGGGAAAATATGCAATTTTGAAGCAGCAATTGAAAATTTTCACTAAAAATTCCATTGTGCTCTCAGGGAGATGTTTGATTAGTATATTAAAGATTCCATCGTCACCAGGTGCTTTATTATTTTTGAAATTTTTAATAATTGATTTAATCTCATTCAAGTTAGTTTCAATTATTTTTGCAGGTAAAAAATTCTGGGAAGAAATTAAATCAAATTGACATGTGACTTCATTTTCAATTGGACTCACAAAATTCAAATTTGAGTTATGAACACTCTCAAACTGCTGAGCAAGTCTTTGAGCCTTTTGTTCATTGGATACAAGAAAACGTTCACCATCTTTTGAAACTGGAATAGGCTTTGAAGGTTTCTTAAGAATCTTCGACAGCTTCCAAAAAGGTTTTGAATATGGTTTCAATTTTTCAACTTTAGTTTCAAAATTTTGATTTCTTAGAAGAGTAAATCTATGTTTAATCTCTTTCTGTAAATCTTTATAAATAGTTTTGAAAACAGGGTCACGAGAACGTTGATATTGACGTCTGCGGACATTTTCAAACGAATTAGAAGTTAAAGATTTTCGTCAATTATTGGTGAATCAAATTCCACTTGAGCCTTTGGAACAGAATAATTCCTGGCATCAACAATTGCACTTTTTAATGCTTCCAAAGCGGAATCAATATTCACTTCGTTTTGCAAATCAAGCTCATTATTGAAATTTCTCTCAATATGAGTTTTGTATCTTTCCCAATTAGCCTTGTAATAATTAAAAACAGAGCTAATAGGGTTTAAAACTGATTCATGTGATAAAGAAAAAGTTATTGGAAGATGGTCAGAATCAAAGTCAGCATGTGTAATCAAATCACTACATACATGACTTTGATCTGTTAGCACCAAATCAATTGTTGATGGGTTTCTTACAGAAGAAAAGCATGTAGGACTACTCGGAGTCAAAATAGAATAGTATCCTGAAGAACAATCATTGAATAAAATTTTGCCATTGGAATTACTTTGAGAATTATTCCATGAACGATGTTTAGCGTTAAAATCGCCGATTATAAAAAATTTCGAACGATTTCTGGTGAGTTTTTGTAAATCACCTTTAAAATAATTTTTGTGCTCGCGTGTGCATTGAAATGGTAAATATGCTGCGGCAATAAAAAAAATCCCAAGTTCAGTTTGAACTTCAATTCCCAAAGTTTCAATAACTTTCGTCTCAAGATGGGGAAGAGCACGATGTTTGATTCGGCGATGAATAACAATTGCAACTCCACCGCCGGAACCCTGAATCCTATCATATCTATGAACCACGTAATTGGGATCATATTTTAATTTAAAGTTAGGTTTTAAAAATGTTTCAGTAATAATTGCAATATGCACATTATTTACTGTTAAAAAATTAAAAAGCTCATTCTCATTGGCCTTTAATGAGCGAGCATTCCAATTCAAAATTTTGATTGGTTTATTTAAAATCATTGCTAAAATTTAAATTAGAAACAATTTTAATTGTAAAATTTGTACCTATTTGGATGGCTTCAAACATTGATTTTGCCTGCAACATGGCGTTCATAAGATCGAACATTGCTTGTTGCAGAAAAGAAAGTTTACCTGCCGTAATAGGCCCCAGGCAGTTGACATTAGAAAAAATATTTTCGGAAGCAATATTAGCTGGGGTAATAGATGTACAATTATTTTCTGGCGTGCTTTGCTTACCCATATTAGCGGTCATTTTCGAACTACCAACATTAGGCGGTAGAATGTTCGAACCATTTGTAACCTGTGCATATGTTAAACGGGTATGCAAAGGAGTAGGTAAACTATGCGTCACTGGTATGCTTGGAGAATTTTGTTTTGAATTTTGTTTACCTTGCCTTGCCTTAACAATTGCGAAACGAACTGGGCATTGATAAAAATTTGACATATGGTTGCCGTTACAATTCGCACAGCGAAAATTTTTACTCTCTTCACAGGACATGTGTCCTTTTTGTGAGAAAAGTCTCCACAAATGAGGCATTTTTGGTCCATGTTACAAAACTTTGAACCATGGCCATAACGTTGGCAAACACGGCATTGGGTGATATGCTTTTCACCTCCGCCAAACTTTCGATATAATTCCCATTTTACACGCACGTAATATAAAGCATGTGCTTTTTCAAAAAATTTTAAGTTATTAACCTCACTGCGGTTAAAATGAATTAAATAATTCACAAGGGAAATTCCAGTTCGCTGACTGTTTTCGCCTCGTGATTTTTGTTTCATCAGAATTACTTGGGTAGGGGCTATACCAAGTAATTCTGTCAAAGTAATTTTGATCTCATCAACGGTTTGATCGTTAGTGAGACCTTTCAATACGACCTTGAACGGCTTGGCGCTCTTCGTATCATATGTAAAAATTTATACATCTTTTCAGTTAAATACTGAATAAGACGATTCCAATCTTTAAATGTTTGGGCCAGTAAACGGCATTCGCCTCTTCGGCCAATTCGATGAGTAACTTTGACGTCGGAGAGAAACGTAGAAAGTTCTCTTTTAAAAATATTAAACTCAGAAGCAATAGTTACCACAATAGGTGAAACTTTCTCCTTTTTTACAGAAATTTCACTTTGAATAGTTTTACTTTCGAACATTTCAATTTCGCCAGCTTCTTGCTCAGGCAGAATATCATATAAATTTTCACTTTCACTTTCACTTTCACTTTCACTTTAAAAAATCAGGCTTCAAAGCTTTGTATATTGCGTCACAAACTTCGGGAATTATTGTTGATTGTGGGATACGAAAGAGATATTGTAACGGTATGAAACTATCACCTGTTGCAACAAAGCGCAATGTGAGAGCTAGCATTTCACCGGCAGAAATAGCTTCTCACATATTCAAATCCAGCTTTCTGATTAATGGATATACCAATTCCAAAAGGGTGTGAAAATCGTCTATGTTCATGCGCAGAAGGTTCTGATATAACAGCGGCCCCTCATCTTCGAGCTCTCGAAGAAGTTGATTGTAGAATCCTCGGTCTTTTCGTCGTTTCACCCAATCACGCACCCACACACTGCGCATCCGACGACGTTTCCGATTCTCACCATTTTGAACGCAAACCAACGGCGAATCTTCTTCTTCTAAATCAGCCATTCTCACTTAAAACAAAATATGTAATGTCGAACACTACCATTATTGAACCAAAACCACTAAAACACAGAAACAATGTTTTCGATTGACAGTTGAATTATTGTGCTGCGAATGAAAACTAGATTTGCTTCATATTTTTCGCATCGTGTAATAGCATAGCAAACAAATTTACCATAAAATGAACAAAGAAACTTTGCTAGCATTCAAGCAAACAGGTTTTGAGGTAAATATTTGCTGTAGTGTAATACCATAACAAATATATTTGCTCGTAGAAAAAACTTGCGCAAATAAATCCGGTATCAAAAATAACATATATTTGCTTCGTGTAATAGCCACTTAAGGGCTATCCCCACTGCTTCCGTTCCGGGGCCGGGCCGGATCCGGATACGTGTCCCGTCCGGGACTTTAATGCATTCACACTGCGCCGTGTACGAACCGTGCCTGCGCTGCGCTCTGGCTGAGAAAACACAACACTTTTTTAACACAACACTTTTCCCGAACTATAATTCAACGTTTGACTGTGACGGCAGAATGCATGAATGCAAATGCAAAGCAAAACCGAAAATATGTTACTACTACATACACGCATCTACCCGAATGCCTTCCGTGCACTCTCCCGGCAACACAAAGTATCGTCGGCAACGATAGTTTTTTTCTCGCACGGCGGCAGCACGACGGCAACTCAGCGCTGCTCCGGTCTGGACACGTCGCGTCGGTGTGAATGCGTTCGTAAAAACGCATGCAATCAATCTCAAACGAGCCCGGATGACACACGGATCAGCCACGGCCCGGTCCCGGCCCGGTCCCGGATCGGAAGCAGTGGGAATAGCTCTTTAACAGTCTCTCCCGAGCCTAGACTCGAACCTACGATGTCTGGCTTGTTAGGCTTGCATCGTACCTCGAGACCAGCTAGCATGGCCTGATACAAGTAATTTCCAAAAACTCCGCACACAACGTGCGTAATTCTCTTTTTTACTAAAAATGTCAAATTACGTTTGAGGGAAAAAATGTCGTGGTGGCGTGTATCCGTTTGACATGTTTGTTCAAGGATTTATTTAGACAGCAAGCCTTGCCACTGTCAGAGGAAAAAGAAGACGATTATCGCAGTGAAAAGTCGTTCTACCGTAACCTTCTACAAGGCTGGTCGCGAATACCAAGTCCCCAAGCACCACCTATTCATCGATTTTAGGCCGCTTTCGACACTACCGACCGTGTAGAGCTATGGAAAGTTATGGAAGAAAATGACTTCCCCGGAAAGTATCAAGACTGATTAAGGCCGCGATGGATGGTGTACAGTGCTGTGTAAAGATTGAAACACGCAAGGGACTTCGACAAGGCGATAGTCTTTCCTGCCTTCTGTTCAACATCGCGCTTGAAGGTGTTGTGAAAAGTGTGGGCTTTAACATGCGAGCCACGATCTTCAATAAATCCAGTCAGTTCATCTGCTTAGCTAATGACGTGTACCTTGTCGGGAGAACGTTCCATCGGTTGAGTTTTCAGCACATTTGAACATAAACTGATGGGTCTGAATGCTTTTGGGAGTGTCTTGTCGTGTTTCCCTGCTTTTGGTATAAAGACTACCTTTACTAGTCTCCATGCGGAAGGTATGTGGTGAAGTATTAGGCTTGCAGGTGTGCTCACTGCGGACTCCACAAGATGTTGAGGTCTGGCAAACTTCGCTCCGTACCAAGTGCACCATGTAAAAGACGCGCATAAGACCGGTAGACCTCTACTGATACGAGACATAGACAGTGCTCGAGGAGGACTTGCAGGCAATAGCCATTTTCTAACGACGTGTGCCATCCTCGGCGGAGTATGTGAAGATGGCGTATGGATGCGAAGAATGAACCACGAGCTGGCGCAACTCTACGGCGAGCCCAGTACCCAGAATGTCACTAAAGCTGGAAGAGTACAATGGGCGGGACATGTTGTAAAAATGCATGACATTAATCCCGCAAAAAAAGTGTTTCGCAACGAATTTGGTGGTTGGAGCAAGTGGAGCAAGATCTCAGAAAAGTAGGACACTCAACAAACTGGAGACAAACTGCCATGGACCAAGTGCTTTGGCGTAACTTTGTGACGCAGGTGAAATCCTGAGGGATGTTTTACCAGGAAAGTAAGTAAGTGAGTACTTTCTTTGGCTAACATAACCACGATATAGCCTGATTACAATGATTCCCGGTTCCTGGTAGCGTTTCACCATTTCCACGAGCTTACCAAATCTTGTTCTACTTGATTGAATCTCCTTGCTCGCAGATCTCCTCTTTGTCGTGTACAAACAGAATTTCCGGCAAACACCAATTTTGGTGTTTGTGTACTTGTCTGGAATTCGTTCAGAGTCCCGCCGAGCATATCCGTCCGGGTTCGACCATCTTCGAGATACTAGGTTTACCAGCGAGTTGCTTTATCTTGTGATTCATCCTTTGCCACCAAACCCCGTCCTCCTGCTGAAGATTGCTCTTAACACCCGTCGTTCGGAATTTCAATTGCTCCCAAAGGCTTCTCGAGCGATGTCCACGTCTCCCGTACCCGTAGCCCGTAGTAGAACTTTCGTTTAAAATGTGCTTCAGGACCTCATGACTGATATCATTGTTAAATATTACCAGTGATCCGAGGCGGATAAACTCGTCGACTACCTTAAGCTCAACGCCGTCAATCGTCACACTACTGCGGCTTGAAGTCGATGAATAGATGTTGCGTAGGCACTCACAGCTCTTTTGGAGGAATCAAGGCCATTATTGACCGGCCTTCTACAAAGCTAGTTTGATAACATCCGTCGGCAAACGTTGGTATATGACTCGGGATAACACTTTCTAGGGGTATCCAAGATGGTGTTCGCACGATAGTTCTCACAGTTCAATTTGTCGTCTTTTCTGTAAAATGAACAGGGGTGGTAAAATGGACACCAGGTTAAATCTTGACTATTACGTTGAAAAATAGTACAAACTTATTTGAGACAAAGTATGCGACATGAAACAGTCAAACAGTCAAAATAATCAACAAAAACAAAAAACACGTGTACATTCATGGTGGTGATGTTATTTTTAGCCTACAGAAAATAAGGACTTTTTAGTGCAAAACAGTATTTTATAACGGTTTTTCTGCAAGTATCTGTACTCAGACTGCTAACCAGCAGAAATCATCAAAGGTTAGTAATTGTTTAAATGATTTTCTCGAAATGTTTAGGTATTTTCAATAATATGTATGTGCGGGTAAAATGGACAGCCCATTGTGATGGTGAAAAAAATGTCTTAATTTCCATTGAAAAATCTAGATGTTTCGTGTTTATATCAGAAAAACGCAAAGGTAAACTCGGACCGATGAACAGATGACCGCGGCTAAACGTACCGTTGAATGCGGAATGCCCGTGAAAAACGCTTCCGCCATTTCTCAGTTTCTTGCGGATAAGGTCATATATTGTTATTAATTCTACGACAAACAGTGAAAATTGAACTGTTGGTGAATGCATAAGTGTGTCACGTGCTATGGAACAACATTTTACTGTCCGTAAAGGGATAATTGATGTTCACGCTCAAGGTGTTCATACTACCACCTCCCTATGTTCATTTTACCCACACGTGTCCATTTTACCCCCAAAAAACTACTTTCGTAATTGCTCATAAAAACTACGAAAAGTACTATATTTTAGTACTTCTTCATATTTTTTGTATCAACCATTAGTGATTCAGTTAATGTGCGCTATCGACTAATAGTTGTAGTGTTGAACTGTGGCGGAAATTGGGAAATGGCTTAGGGTGTCCATTTTATCACCCCTTCCCCTAGTGGTTTGAATTGATGTTGGTACCTCGGTAAGTTTCGGACGTCCGTGGTGTCCAAGAAGTACCGAAAATCGATATGCGAATCTGTCTGATTTTGTGTGCTCCTGGTGTACAGAAGCGGGAGGCTGGACTAGAAGAAAGTTCTAGAAAAGGGCCAAATTTCGTGGAAGTCGTTTTCGTTGATCAGCGGGTGCACGCTGATCTTTTCAATCACCGATTTCAATTCTTCGTATTGGCCGACCTGAGCGTTGTGAAAGTCGTATCATCGGTGCTTCCAAGGTAAGGACTGTGCAGATTGATCAACCTGACGTTGAGTGACCAGCCTTTGATCATCGCATCATCATTGGGATTCGAGCGGCCATCACCCAATTACCCGCTTCTCACCAATGCATCGTACCAATTCAATTGATCCACAAGTACTCGGATGCTATTTTTGAAATTGAGAGATCGGCAGTCCAATGTTTCGAGTTTTCAATTGTTACTTGACTGGGTCCATACTGTCCCTTCCAGTTTTAATTTATATACTCTTCGTTTGTTGCTGGGTGGTTTTTGCTAATGCAGCCTCGCAAAGCCCGCAACATACGCAGCAGAACCAACGTGGTACCGCTATTAAAAAGTCCTGAACACCACTAGGACTTTTGGCTTTTGTGTCTAGAGTCCTGAGCGCACTAACAAAAACGGTCGACACTCCTAACATGGAGGTCGGACGCTCGGATTGGTTCCCGAAGGAGCCCTCTCACTTCCCTATCAGCATAGGCGTCGTACACAAATTACGTAACGCTAAATATCAAGATTTCAGACTCCTTCCTCCCTTATTTAATGATGAGTAACGTTCGATGTGACTCCCCCTCCCCTAAAATTACGTAACGCTGAACAACCTGGCGCCTCTCCAAATTTACAATTTGAGCAAAAATCACAGCTACGTAACTGTCGCATTAACCCCCCCCCCTCTCTCCTCTATGTTACAATAAGTAACGCAAATCAACCCCCCTCTCCACCCTATCATGCGTTACGTAATTTGTGATGCACTATGACTAGAGGTCCCACTGTAGATTGTTACCAGAGCTTTCCTAAGGCTACTCGTACATCAGTCGGCACCACGGAAAGATATGGATGGGAGACAGACTGATGAACCGAAAATCCCTTATATATTATGTTTACAATTCTTTAAGCCTTATGAAACATGTATACATAACTTTTCGAACCCTAGAATCATTTGGAAATACTGTCCACATGGACAGATAAAATAAGATAATTTGAGTAGAATCCAAGGTTCAACTGGTTGAAAATTACATTGTATTTGGTTGGTTGTGTATTTTGAAATGTTTTTGATAGAAAACAGTTTACTAACTCTTCGATTTTACACAGAATACGCGCCATGTTTGAATTAAAAAGTATGGAAGTTTATACATACACAATAGAAATAGTACTGTTACTTCAGTTGCATCTCATTTCCGTAGTAAGACATAGAAATTTATGAACTAATAAAGCCAAACATCAATCATTCGACAAGCACTTGATGAGGCTATTACGCAAGCAACTAAGAACTCGGTTATAACCACAACGTCTGCAATATCGAACGTTCCACAAAACCGCCACTCGAATAGAAAGCAGAACGGTCCGGAGAGGTCAGCACTGTTACAGACCACAATCTATAAAAGTTGAAAATAGTAATGCATAATAATGTGCCATGTTAGATGAAAGGTCAAATGAAATTCTCCCGGCCGGCAAACCGCGCTTGAATAATCGTTTGAGTTAATTAATTGGCGTTCGTAGTTACACCGACTGCCGTCTTGCCCTTGAGCGTGCGACTCGAGAACTTTGTTGTTCGCCAGACGCTCTCCTGTCCGTCGACTTATGTGCTGCCGTACAATAGCGACCGGGTACTGGCATACATTGTAATAATGCTCGATTCCTGACGGAGCTTCAAAGTTTGCTATTTATAGACGAAAGTGCGAGCAGAACTGATTCGGAGTTAATTGATAGCTGTTAAACTCCGTAATCCATCCGACATTAGCCTGAGTAACGAGATTTGTTAGTGAAAAAATCATCACTACATTACACAATCTGATTGAAAGCTTGGTTAAATTATTACAGGTATTTTTTATTTGCACTCGTATTTGAGCCTTCAAACGACATGGATTACTCTGTGCTTTACTAACGTTTTTGATAGCAAAACTCTTCAGCTTACTCCGTTGCGGACTGTTGAGGAAGCTCGTGGAAAGTAATTATCTCGTGAAACTGGTTAACGCCAATACCGACATAGAATCTTACCAGTTGGTAGGAAAAGCTTACATCCTGGGATCCTCTTATGCAGGACTTTGCCACAAGCTTCTAGCTTTGAGAGCGAAACTGCAGACAGGCTAAAATGATAATCTTAATTCAACTTGGAAAAGTATTTACTTGCAATTACTGTCTTCTTCTAGATTCCCACATCTTTCTTCATGATACCTATGAAAAGTCTGTGATAACTGAAAAGAGCACGTTGAAATGAGTAGGTTTCAAATGCTTATGGCTTTCGTTCTACTGCATGGACTATAGTAATCAAAGTTTCGCCGGAAAGCTAACATGTACAACACTTTCATGATATGATAATTATCATTTTCTCACATCAGAGGGTAGACGAAAGTAGTCTAAACATATGAACATTGGCTGACAATTCCAGTCAATTTCAAGCAGTGAAACATCTTTTTCGCGGGGATAATAAAAATATGTCAGCGTCATACAAGTTTTTACTCATTCAATGCTTGATATAGGGTATCAGCTCTATTTTCGTCAGGTTTACCTATTATCGTCAGGGAGGTAAATGATGTCCAAGATCATTAATTTCTCACAGAATGGTTCTTCTCAATGCAAAGCACCTTCTTGTAAACGATTTATTATATATGACTTCAACCGGATGATAGTACGTAAAACCTGACGATTCCACCGTCACCATCAGTTATACGAGTCGAATGAAAACAGTTAGTCAGTATCGCGCTTCGAGAGGAGATCTGGCATCTCTGACATGTAAAACCTAGTTGCCAAATTGGCGGTTTTTTTTCATCGCTTTTCTCTCTCTCTCTCACTTAGTATCTCTGCGAATAACAAACTATCGGTGTTGATGTACTCTCTTTGCCTTTCTTCTTACGATATATTTCTTGTCATTGGTGTACACCATAACACGTGGTTGTCAATATGCACAACTCGGTATAACAAGTTATTCATCCGAGTTACACAAAGCGAATAGTTCGTATCTATTCGTACTCATTTGACTAATGAATATAACTTTTTGTCAAAAAATTGAAAAAATAAATGACAATGTTCTCCTACTTTCACTCAACTCAACCGCAGCCGAAGTAGTCCCTTCCACCACACTTTCCCTCCGCACCGCACCGCACTTCTGCTGCTACTCAGTCGACATGATATTCTCCTGTTGCTATCCTTTTTTCGCCTAACGACGGACGTAATGAGAGACAAACACAACGAGCGAATCGCTTCTAAGAGCTTATGTAATCTAATCATGTGTCTGTTTTCTCCCAGAAACCTATGCACCAAATCATCATTTCATCATGGGTTGAGAGGATTCAGGTTTGGTCGCAATCTGTCACACATCAGGAGTTGTGCTGATCAAGATAGAACGAAAATTGCGTCATATTCGTCTCATATCCCGTGTGCTCGTATACTTTCTCCTGCCAATACATTTTGAGTGCATAAATTATCATTAGAAAAAAAAAAAAAACAACATCATCGTTAGATTGTTTTAGTTAGAAACAACGTATTCGTGTTTTACGGAATCTTGCTATTAATTTTCTTTTAAGTTTATCTAAAGTTGGCTAATTTCACATTTAGTCTTCAATAACTACACAACAGAGCTCACTGCAATACTGTTGCTGTGTGTCTCTAAGCATCTAGGTAGGAAAGTAGATTGCTTTATTTGCTTTGCATTTTGAAACTGAAAAAAATTCCAGCCGCCCGTCATCCATGCTTCGAATGCTATCGATTTTATGTCAGCGGTGCACTCCGCGGTTTACTTCTGTGTATCCTCACTAGAGCGATTTATTACTCTTGTTTTGCTCAGCTGATGTGTAAGCAGCAAGTGCATTAATTTTTCTGCGAGCGGCAGAAACACTGCACAAAGCAGAATTAAGAAGTTTGGTGCAAAAAATGCTACACGCAAAATTGGGGAGAATACCAAATCTATTTTTTTTATCTACCGATAACTGACTGCCCAGAGGCTTAAAGTACACGAAAATCAGATCAATATATTCTCACTAACACTCACTACTTTCTATGGTACTTGTGGATTATAGAGATGATTCCTCGGTGTCTAGTAGCAGCGAGGTTCATGCTAACACACAGTTAAGTTATTGGTAATTAAAAAAGTGAGATCATTACGGGATACTGAGAATGATTAGCTAGTTTGTGCAACTTGATCTGATTTTGATCAATCGCGGGCAACACAGGGACACTCAAATACGCTGTGCGATATTCTGTATCTCAACGCTTTCGTGAAAAAAATATTTTTGAAGCGTTCAACTGTAACTATTCTGTGTATCCCAGTATCGTAAATTTTTATAGTAATCGCCCTAATAATTTTCAAATGTTCTATGCTGCTGTGATTTCCATCTAAATCTTGCTTATCTTCAGAAGTATTTTTGTTTTGATTCTTGCTGTTGGTAAAAACGATATTGTTATTGTAGAAAAAACGGATCTGAAATTGGGGCTGCTCCAGCAATATTTTCGTCAATTGTAATATTTTACCAAGGCTCACGAACTATGTTTCGCTTTTCTTCCGATAGGCAGCGAAAAAATCTTTAGGATAGAAACCACAGTAATGGATCGGTCGTACTATCGCCGCTCGGATACCAACCGGCAACGACTGATACACAAAGCCAAAATGAAATCCCTCCGGATATCGGTCGTGATCGTGGTGGTCTTCATCGTCTGTTGGACGCCTTACTACATCATGATGCTAATATTTATGTTCCTCAACCCCACCGAACGGGTAGGTATACGTTTCGCGAAAAATATGTGTATGTTTTTTATTGTCTTGTCTCGGTTCAGTGAGCATTAAATCTTTACTCTGAACTCATAACTTATTCTAGCACGTACGTTAACGACTTTCAACCTTTCTTTTTCGTTTTTTGTCCCGATAGCTCGGTGAGGACCTGCAAACGGGCATATTCTTTTTCGGGATGTCCAACAGCCTGATAAATCCGCTCATCTATGGCGCTTTTCATCTTATTCCAATTCGACGGAGACACAATCAGTACAATCAACATGTAAGGTAAATTGAGTGTGGCAACCCACGCGTGCTTTTCATCGCTTCCCTGAGCCTGTACGATATGTTGCTTAATGTTGCATTCGCTTTGCTTCAATGTTGCTAAAACTATTCGATTACAATCTGGAGCGAAAAGTCGAAGCTGGACATTAGGCAAAAAAAAGTTTTGACACAAATATTCCGTGTGATTGCAGTGCAAACAACAATAACCACCGCAATCAGGTCGAGCGACAATAGCGGATGAAACGCAGTCCAGACCAAAGGAGGAAAGCGTAAAAAAGACCATCTTCAGATGGATGAACTGGTTCTCAAATTGAGTTGATTTACTCTTTGTTTTGTGTTTGCTCAGTCGCACAGTGTAAGCTGAGGTTCTAGATGAAATGATAAAACCTTTTGCCTAAGGAGGTTAAACTCATTATTGTTTTCCATTTCGTTTGTTTTTTGGTAGACATCAGTGGTAGACATCATTCCACTAAATCGCTAATCACTAATTATGATGCTAATTCTTAATTACCGAATTATCTTTTTCGTCTGAATTTCATCACAAAAAATTAACCGTCGAAACACCAATTGAAATTTCAAATGAGATTATATATCAAGCAAATAAGTATTTTTTTTTTGGCTTTTAGCAAATAGCGATTCTATACTTTGAACTTTTGCAATACTGAAAAATATTTTACTGCTACTGTTTGAATGAAAATAATATATGACTTCTTCCTCCTCTTTTTCTCTTCTTCTAAGGACGATCATCACATCAAAGACATGCTTACAATTTGTTTACATTAGCTAATAGAAAATAAATCATGAAACCTCCACTTAACAATTGATTTATCTCTTACAGATCCCTCGTCAAAGACCCACACAGCTCACTGTCATTTTCTCAGAATTATATTTGTAACTAAGTAAAATGTTATGAGCAGATTCTTGCTGGTTTGAACGAAGCTTTGAATGTTGCAAAAAAAAGCAACTCAATTGTAGCAGCTTCGGGCAGCTACTCTGATCAAAGAATTTTAGCATAGCATAAACAGTTGTCAAATTCCTTCATGATGCCAGCAGCAATGTTTGGTTTACAAGGCCAAATTACCCCCGTCGTGAGATGGGAAATGTTGGCAAAAGCACTATGCGTGAAATTTTGGGCTCCTAATTAAACAATTATTTAAATAACGTCACCTCAAATTAGGTTTTGAATCGAAAAAAGCTCTTTGCGTTGAAAAACGTTTATATTTTTGAAAGTTCATTTGAATAACGTCATATTTTCACATTTTTCTCTTTAAGAGGCTATCAATAGCATTTTGACAATCATTTCTAACTAATTATTGTTCGATAAAGATCAGGGATTTTTTTTTATTTTTATTTAGTTATCCGTAGACCTACTTTGGGATCGTTTCCGACCCAATCTTTTTTTGGAAATCAATGTTTCCACAACCGATTATAATATTTGGCTGAAATTCCTTTACATTGTTGCTTGAACATTAAGTCATCAAAAAAAAACCCTCGTCGGATGTTTTCCGATAGATGGCAATAGTGATATTTGATTTTGGGACTTTTTTAGACTTGCTCGTTTTCGACTCGTCATATTGTAGTGCGATTTTCATGGATATGGCATTCCATAGTTCGTTTTGATTTTATTGTTTACACTCGTAGAATTATAATTAACACTATTTCGAATGAAAAAAAAGATTTCGTTAAAATGTCGAGTCGGGTGAAAACAACATCGAATGAAGAAATTCGTTGTTTCTTAGAAAAATCGAATGATGAAGACTTGGTAGGTAGTAATAACGAATAAGTTTACATTTTAAGTAAGTAATCTAGTTAATTTGGTTTGATCTTATACGGTACCGGCAGGCTCATTGATAACCTTATTTTCTGCCAACGGTATTTTTACAAGTGCGTTCGGTATTTTTCTTCTTTCTCGTACATTTTTACAGTTTCTTTCGGTAAATTTACATGCTGCTCGGTTTGGAACATTACCAAAAAGCTGTGAAAATTCTATGCTACTTTTGATGATAATCGGCCGCCAGTTCTTACGTAAGGCTTGTACTAGAAAAAAAACCTACCAGACAAAAGTGTTCGCCAAAAATTTATCTTAAGTTGAATTTTTTTTTAAACTTTCAGGGAATGAACTAATGTCCCTATGGGTCATTCCATGTCAAGTGATCAGGCAAATGCAACGACCCTCTCCGATTCGCTTCATAATGATTAAAACGACTTGTTTTAGGTCGAAACTGGAAAATCCAGAGTTTTGGGTCAATCGGACAACCCATCTCCAATTGCGGGGCCCTCCACTTTTGTATTTTTTAACGAAAAATCATTTTCTATGTTTGTGAAAAACATCATATCTCAGAGACCGTAAGAGCTACAGACAATATTAGACACTCTTTTTAAAGATTATTAAATTTCCAATCGACTGGCATCATCAGATTTTGTAAAGAGTGTTGCCAATATTGATATTTTTACGTTTAAAAACTAAAACTTCGTTTATCTCAAAACATCCCCAATTTATTTTAAATCTGATGTCACCAATGTGTTCAGCGGAAAATTTTACATAAGAATCACCTATCCAGATGGAGATATTCAACTTTTAAGATAACGAGTTCGTTAAATTCACACAACAAACGTGACCAAATGTTGAAACTCACTCGAAACAAAAGCATTATTTCACATCTTAAGTGTGTGGCCTTCTTGATGGTTTATTCCTTTGTTTTCATAAAGTGGTTTCTGTCAAAACATACGCAGGTTGATTTAAGTTTTCACGACAGTGAAAAAAATGGTGTTTTCAATAGGTTGGAGTTCAAAAAGTAAGTGTACAGCTGAAAATCACAATCCTGGAGCCTGGAGGGCTAATAGCGGTCTCTATCAACTAGATTAGTTGAGAGAATTTGTTATCGATATTGGCACAACGTACACCGTGCCCCAGTGCTGAGTCGAGAAAATTACCTCGAAAAGATCCTCGACCTGATCGGGAATCGAACCCGACGTCACACGGGGACCACTACTAAGCCCTGTATTCGAAAAAAAAATGCATCATTTTTATCCGTATGTAACATTTTTGTCCGTGGGTAAAAAATTGATGAAAAGCTGGGTATAATGGGGCAAGGAATGTATTATTCACATTTGCAAAATTTCATAATAATCGGTTCAGTGGTATTGGATGTCATCGAAACAAGAAGAAAATCGCCCGAGAATTTTGCGCGTCGATGGAAAATCGAACTACGACAATGAGATAGACGGGAAAACAACTGGGAATCACCCATACAACTGTGTCTCGGGAGAGTGAAATCGGGCGGCAGGCTGGAAGTGGAAAAAAAATCGAGGACAGCTGACCTTGTGAAGGCCCGAAAGGTGTTGGACTATTTCAAGCGTAATCCGAACATTTTGATTCACGACGTGGATCTGAAGGCAAAGTGTTCCGTCTGCTTCGTTCAACAAACCATGAAACGAGCTAGGCTTCGTGTTTCCAAGGTTTGTAAGGCACTGAATCGGCGTGATCAACAAAACACGGCGGCCAAATCCCGTGCAAGGCAGCTGTATACAGAGTGGTTAACGAAACCGATGTGTGTGGTTATGGATGACGAAACCTACATCAAAACAGATACCTGGGGCTGGAGTTCTACGTTGCTAAATCACGGTTCGATGTTCTGGAAGATATGATGAAGAAGAAAGTGGACGAATTCGCCCAAAAATACTTGCCCTGGTAGGCCATATACCAATGTGGTAAACTGAGTAAACCATACATCACAACGGGTACCATCAACAGCGAAATGTACAGCACTGGGTGTCTCCACAGGCGTCTGTTGCCCTTCCTGTGGTACCCAGGAGGCGAAACATTATTTTGGCCGGACCTGGCATCGACGTTGGATTGGTACAGAGACAATATCGTTGTTGTTGTACCAAAAACCACCAACCCCTTAAATTCATCAGAGATTCAAGATTTTGGGACAAAATGAAAGCCAAAGTTCAAAAATTGTCCAAGGTGTTTAAGAACGAGTTGAAGTTGAAAAAAGAATAGATGAAAGTGATCAAACAGGTCGGCTCCACCATTGCACAAAAAGTAATGAGGGGTATTAAGGGAAAGGTACGGGCTTTTAGCGATGGAAAGGAAATTGAATAAAGTAATTGTACCGAAACATAATCCATATATGGGTCATTCCATGTCAAGTGATCAAGCGAATGCAACGACCCTCTCCGATTCACTTCAAAACGAATCAAATGACTTGTTTTAGGTCGAAACTGAAAATCCAGAGTTTTGGGTCAATCGGACAACCCATCTCCAATTGCGGGGCCCTCCATTTTTGTATTTTTTGACAAAAAATCATTTTCCATGTTTTGGAAAAACATCATATCTCAGAGACCGTAAGAGCTACAGGCAATATTAGACACTCTTTTTAAAGGTTATTGAACTTACAATCGAATGGCATCATCAGATTTTGTAAAGAGTGTTGCCAATATTGATATTTTTACGTTTAAAAACTAAAACTTCGTTTATCTCAAAACATCTCCAATATTTTTTTTAAATCTGATGTCACCAATGTGTTCAGCGGAAAATTTCACATAAGAATCACCTATCTCCAAAATGCAATATGCGCCGTTGCGGAGATATTCAACTTTCAAGATAACGAGTTCGTTAAATTCCAACAATACGCATACAAATGCGATAAGCCTTCTTGAAACTCATCCCAAACTAAACCACCGCTTCAAATATCAAAAACTGGTTTCTCACATTCTACTTGATGGTACCTGAATTACAGCCATTAAAGTACAACGTGCGTCTCATAGATTATATTTATTAAACAAGTTTGTCAGAAATTCACGTTTGATTTTTGTTCAACTTTTGGAGTTAAATTAAAATAAATAACCGATCAGAGCTTGACAATGTCTTCATTAGAATGGTAGCGTCCGCTTGAGGTGTCGCCGAATGCATTCCTCGGAGTCCTGGAACAGATTTAACTGAATCGAACCTGGCAACACTGATAACTGGCGGATTTTATCGCTCGTTTTATTAAAAAATGAAATTTTTCTTTGAGTTGCCGAACCGTTTCCTCTCCAGCACTTTCTAGACCTTCATTTTGCTGACTAGAAACAGCCTCAGATTTTTTTAAGCTTTTGATGCCTTGAGCAATTTTTTTTTACTGTATTTATTCGATCGTTTGACCTTCGACTCACTAACGGGCGATTGACCAAGAGATTGCGAAACCGTGTTACGGCAAACCAGCTGTGTCTTTACTATACAAGTAAACATTTAAAATAGGTTCAAAACAATTTCAAATAAAACAAAACATTAATGACATCGTAGAAGTGAGCTAATATTTTCAATTCTAATATTTCCATGTTGTAAAGATTATAGTGTAAAAATCCTTTTACTCAGCTCATGCGGGGTTTCCAATTCTTCAGCTAAATAATCCAACTCACTATATCTGTATCTATAACAAGGAAATAATAAATGTTAACTATAATGCTTGTAACATTACTTGTGTTGAGGTATACTATTTTTACCGATTGCTACACCTGTTTCCTGATCCATCATTCTATCTCGCGAAATAATCCTTACAACCTCCGTTCTCAGTGCTGCATCACATTGGATGCATGTCTTTCAACCTTCTGCCATTTCCTGATTGTACTCATAAGACCTGTCATGAAAACATGACGAAATGATTTTTAAATTTTTCTTACGAGCACCGCCATGGCAATTCAGCGGATTGCAGCATTGTTTTTGTCTAGCTGCGATATATTGGCCAAACTGTTATTCATGGCTTCCGCATATAGTTTGCAAACGTTGAAAACCAGACCGAAGTTTGAACAAAATCCATTCTTGCGAAGTGCGATCGATTGTGATTTTCAGCTGTACACTTACTTTTTGAACTCCAACCTATTGAAAACACCATTTTTTTCACTGTCGTGAAAACTTAAATCAACCTGCGTATGTTTTGACAGAAACCACTTTATGAAAACAAAGGAATAAACCATCAAGAAGGCCACACACTTAAGATGTGAAATAATGCTTTTGTTTCGAGTGAGTTTCAACATTTGGTCACGTTTGTTGTGTGAATTTAACGAACTCGTTATCTTAAAAGTTGAATATCTCCATCTGGATAGGTGATTCTTATGTAAAATTTTCCGCTGAACACATTGGTGACATCAGATTTAAAATAAATTGGGGATGTTTTGAGATAAACGAAGTTTTAGTTTTTAAACGTAAAAATATCAATATTGGCAACACTCTTTACAAAATCTGATGATGCCATTCGATTGTAAGTTCAATAACCTTTAAAAAGAGTGTCTAATATTGCCTGTAGCTCTTACGGTCTCTGAGATATGATGTTTTTCCAAAACATGGAAAATGATTTTTTGTCAAAAAATACAAAAATGGAGGGCCCCGCAATTGGAGATGGGTTGTCCGATTGACCCAAAACTCTGGATTTTCAGTTTCAACCTAAAACAAGTCATTTGATTCGTTTTGAAGTGAATCGGAGAGGGTCGTTGCATTCGCTTGATCACTTGACATGGAATGACCCATATATGGATTATGTTTCGGTACAATTACTTTATTCAATTTCCTTTCCATCGCTAAAAGCCCGTACCTTTCCCTTAATACCCCTCATTACTTTTTGTGCAATGGTGGAGCCGACCTGTTTGATCACTTTCATCTATTCTTTTTTCAACTTCAACTCGTTCTTAAACACCTTGGACAATTTTTGAACTTTGGCTTTCATTTTGTCCCAAAATCTTGAATCTCTGATGAATTTAAGGGGTTGGTGGTTTTTGGTACAATAACAACGATATTGTCTCTGTACCAATCCAACGTCGATGCCAGGTCCGGCCAAAATAATGTTTCGCCTCCTGGGTACCACAGGAAGGGCAACAGACGCCTGTGGAGACACCCAGTGCTGTACATTTCGCTGTTGATGGTACCCGTTGTGATGTATGGTTTACTCAGTTTACCGCATTGGTATATGGCCTACCAGGGCAAGTATTTTTGGGCGAATTCGTCCACTTTCTTCTTCATCATATCTTCCAGAACATCGAACCGTGATTTAGCAACGTAGAACTCCAGCCCCAGGTATCTGTTTTGATGTAGGTTTCGTCATCCATAACCACACACATCGGTTTCGTTAACCACTCTGTATACAGCTGCCTTGCACGGGATTTGGCCGCCGTGTTTTGTTGATCACGCCGATTCAGTGCCTTACAAACCTTGGAAACACGAAGCCTAGCTCGTTTCATGGTTTGTTGAACGAAGCAGACGGAACACTTTGCCTTCAGATCCACGTCGTGAATCAAAATGTTCGGATTACGCTTGAAATAGTCCAACACCTTTCGGGCCTTCACAAGGTCAGCTGTCCTCGATTTTTTTTCCACTTCCAGCCTGCCGCCCGATTTCACTCTCCCGAGACACAGTTGTATGGGTGATTCCCAGTTGTTTTCCCGTCTATCTCATTGTCGTAGTTCGATTTTCCATCGACGCGCAAAATTCTCGGGCGATTTTCTTCTTGTTTCGATGACATCCAATACCACTGAACCGATTATTATGAAATTTTGCAAATGTGAATAATACATTCCTTGCCCCATTATACCCAGCTTTTCATCAATTTTTTACCCACGGACAAAAATGTTACATACGGATAAAAATGATGCATTTTTTTTTCGAATACAGGGCTTAGTAGTGGTCCCCGTGTGACGTCGGGTTCGATTCCCGATCAGGTCGAGGATCTTTTCGAGGTAATTTTCTCGACTCAGCACTGGGGCACGGTGTACGTTGTGCCAATATCGATAACAAATTCTCTCAACTAATCTAGTTGATAGAGACCGCTATTAGCCCTCCAGGCTAGCGTGCGATATTGTTCGTTTGTGACTCAATATTTTGATCACTTTTCATACCCCCCGTTACCCCCTCCCCCCCCCCCCCGTGGTCTGTCGTAGTGTTTTGGCCAAAAAAAGATCGCTAATGGCTGTTAGGGATAGCCCATCGTTTATATTATATTATACCGGTTAACGAAATTGAACCACGGTTATTAAAATGATCGTTCGTCCGAAAGTGAAGTTTACCGAAACATCAAGATTTTTGTGTGTATGATACATATCCTGATTCCAATCTCGGTGATAAAATGAAAGATTATATCTATTCAACCATTTCTGTGAATTTTGGTTTCTCTAGCCATTACCATTTTTTCAGAGACTTAAGGGGTAATATCTATAAAATGCTCAAAAAAACAAGGCTTTTTCATGATTTTTTTACAGGACAGTTGAGATGTAAGGTATATAAATGATATATATCATTGGATTGAGCAACTCTTGCAGAATAGAAAAAATATTTTTATTGCTATTTTTGTTACAAAATGGCGGCTGGGCAGCGATTGCTGTGAACCGCTTTTTTAAAGGTTTTTCCGCGGCGAGCAGTAGAAGTCGTGCCCAACTCCACCTACACGGAGAAAAATTAATATTCAAAGCAATAATAATCGGGGTCGAATCAACTATAATTTTGCATTGATTTTTGTATAACCCATGTTCATGATTGATACAATACTTGTCGTTAGTTAAATCAACTATATAATGTGTTTGACTCAAACCAAAAATATGGTGGAAACAACTATACTTTGTCATTGAAATTTGACAGCTCGTCGAATCAGGTTTAGTAAATCCAACTATAATTATCGTTGAATCAACTGATGCAAAAAGGTTGATTCAAACACAATGCTTATTAAATCAACAGATTCAAAAAGATAGTTCAACCATTTTATATTATTTCTATTTATGTAATTTTTTTACATATATTATTTATTAAACCATATTTATATATTGTAAATAGTATTTATATTTGGGATCCTCCAAATTAGAGTTATTCATTTGACGAATTTGTGTCAGCCAACAAACGTGGCTGCAACACAGGTTATATTTCTTCTCGTACGATTATTTTCAGAGAGAGATCACATGTCATAGCCGCTGGCTGAAGAAAACAAACATTCATTACCATAATTAATTGAGAAGATACTTACCCTGAAACTTACATAGAGTGGTATTAATAATACCATTATTCCTCCGTCTACCACCAGTCTCGCTTGCCTTTGGGACGCCATGATGAAACGAATGACACCAGAAGTTTGATGTTGTTGGTTTGATTTTATTCATGGTTGTTTCAACTATACACATTGGTTGAATTAATACGCAATTTTGTTTTAATGGAACATATGACAGATTTGTGACACTGATGGTAATTTCAACTATGCAAAAGTATTGTTACAATTGAGAGATTTTATTGCAACAATTAATTTTGGGGTTGAATTAACAATGATATAGTTATTAAGTTGTACTATAAAAATGTTTGTCTTTTCCTATCCGTGTATATTCAAAACAAAAATTTTTTCTACATAAGTGTCGCTAGTGAAGTACACATGATTAAAGTTTTAGAATTTTTCTTCGCAAAATGGCAACGGTTTGAAAGAATAAAGTTCTGTTTCGACAAAACAAAAACGACTTTGATTGTTTATAACTTCAGTTGTTGTTAATCAATCGCTAAAATCATGTGTACTTCACTAGATAATCTAATGAAGAAGCTACAGTTAAAATTTCAAGTCAACCGGATGTAAACTTTTTCAGTTCTACTGCTCGCCGATTTTGAAAACGTGGTTTTGAAAAAAACGGGTTTAAAGTTCCAAAATGCTATAAATCTTAAGAATCGCAATAACAAAGCCCCTAATAATTTTTTTACCTTTAGTCAGCTATCCCTGCGCCGTGAAGTTGTCCTTCCTGGGTTTTATTATTCTCTTCTTCCTTTTTGTAATCTGATGTATGGCTGCGCCTATTTCGCGATATCAGACATGCGATGCTCAGCGATTTTGACACAGTTGGCGCCCGATCCCACGCAAAACTCAAACTTGTCACTCATATTTGAGTACTTTTGAATATAACTCACAGTTAAAAAGTATAGAAAAACTCAAACAAAGAACGTACACAACGAGAACGGCTGAGCTACTAAACAAATGAAAATTGTGAGTAAACACCTTCTGTAGAGACGCTATAACGGTTGAAACTTGATGCAGAGACCTCTATACTTCGAATTTGAAACACAATAACGATCATAGGTAACTTCTGCTAGTTTACAAAGCCTCGAAATAAAAAGAAAAACGAGCATCGCCAAATTAAACAAAAAATGTGATTTTGGAGTATAAAAGTTGTTCGGTAAAAATTGATTTAAACGAACTTTGAGTTTAGATCTGTACTTGGGTGATGTAGATTTTGATTCTTGGATAGTTTTAGCATGATTAAGGCCAATAAAAAAATGGCGAAAAAAATTTTTTTGGTGGATATTACCCCTTAAATGAGTTTCCGGTAAACATAACGTTAAAGCTACGAACCCGGCGATCAATTTCTATACCACACTCTCATGTAAGTTGGCGCGTTTTTGGTAATGGCTAGTGGCACCAAATCTTACAGATGGTCTCGAGGTACCATACTGGTCTAACAAGCCAGTCGTCGTAGATTCGAGTCTCGGCTCGGGAGAGACTGTTAGTGTCAGTAGGATCGTAGTGCTAGCCCCGCAATTGTCCTGTACATTAAACAGTCGGCTGCGAAGTCTGTGTATAAATAAACAGAAGGTCAAGTTCCGAATCGGAATGTAGCACCAAGGCTTTGCTTTGTAGTGGCACCAAAATTCATAGGAATGGTTGAATAGCTAGGATAGGGAACGACTTAAGCAGTGGCGCCTATTTTAATCAGTGGAAGAAAGCAGGCTTTAAACTCCTGAATTTTGATCAATATCGACAATTTCAATGATGGAAACGAAAACTTTGGATGTCTAGCCGTCTTACGAATATAAGAAATACCGTCAATCACAAAGAAATCTGTGAATTACCACTCGAAACAAATCGACCTATATTGCAGCCATTCAGGAGCCACTTCGGGTGCTGAAAAATAACGCCTACAAAACAGATGGCAACTGCTTAAGGGCTTATATCTACCAAATGCTCAAAAAAACAAGGCTTTTTCATGAATTTTTTTACAGGACATTTGAGATGTAAGGTATATAAGTATTATATCATTGGATTGAACAACTCTTGCAGAATAGGAAAAATATTTTTATTGCTATTTTTGTTACAAAATGGCGGCTGTGCAGCGATTGCCGTGAACCACTTTTTTAAAAGTTGTTCCGCGACGAGCAGTAGAAGTCGTGCCCAACTCCACCTATAACCAAAACAAAAATTTTTTCATTATGTACATAAGTGTCGCTAGTGAAGTACACATGATTATATTTTTAGAACTTTTCTTCGCAAAATGGCAACGGTTTAAAAAAAAAATTCTGTTTCGACAAAATAAATCGACTTTGATTGTTTATAACTTTAGTTGCTGTTAATCAATCGCTGAAAGCGTGTGTACTTCACTAGATAATCTAATGAAGAAGCTACAGTTAAAATTTCAAGTCAGTCGGATGTGAACTTCAGTTCTACTGCTCGCCGATTTTGAAAACATGGTTTTAAGTAAAACGCCTTTGAAGTTTCAAATTGCTATAAATCTTAAGAATCGCAACAGTAAAGCCCCTAATAATTTTTCAACCTTCAGTCCGCTGCCCCTGAGCCGCAAAGTTGTCCTTTCTGGGCTTTATCTTCCTGTTCTTCCTTCTATTTTATCTGATATAAGGCTGCGCCTACGCTCTTTCGTGGTATCAGACATGCGACGCTCAGTGACTTTGACGCAGTTGGCGTCCGTTCCCCCTCATATTTAAGTACTTTTGAGTATAACTCACAGGTAAAAAGTAACAAAAAACTCAAACAAAGAACGTACATAACGAGAACGGCTGAGCTACTAAACAAATGGAAATTGTGAGTTAACACGTGCTGTAGAGACGCTATAACGGTCGAAACTTGAAGCAGCGACCTCTATACTACAAATTTGAAACACGATATCGATCATAGGTAACTTCTACTAGTTTACAAAGCCTCGAAATAAAAAACAAAAACCTAAATTTATCCACCTAGCGGTCAGACTCAGCCTTTCTCATTCAAACTTATTATTTGTAAAAATAGATTTACATGAATGCTTAAATCCAATAAAGGTATACTCACTCTTTGGGTTCTAAAATATTGATGTTGTAATTGAAGTATAAAATATGAAATTTGACGTAATGTTAGTGCTTAAGAAATAGCGAAATAAAAGAAATGACTCTTAATTTCGAACAATTTAATCACGAGCGATACCGGGAACGTTCAAATAGTACGATACCACATTTAAATCAAGTTGAGGCCATATATATTGATCAAAGCAGGTGTAGTGTTGAATAGTCTTTGAATTTCTTTTCTTTCCAAAACTTTTGAACAGCATATCAAATTTTTATGAAGTTTGTTACTTGTAATTGTGGGAGATGACTCCTCTATATGACACTAGTTATGTTCAAATAAGTCGTTTAATACTTGAGGTAATAGACTTTCGTTGTTTTACAAATTTAAATATAACGGTTGCTTAAGTTTGATTACAGTCAAATGAAAAGGGAACGTATAGGGCAGCCAAACTTTGAAACCACGTGTTCAATCATAATTCATCAGTTAACCCTTAACTAGCCCGTTTATGTGATATCAATATTGTTCAAATCGGTTGTGTAGTTTCTAAGATAATGAAGTTTCGTGATTTTCACATTTCGATACATTACAGACGACGTTACAGTCTGATTACAGCAAAATTCAATAGGGTGTTATGAAGCAGCTAGACCTTTCATTTGATACTAATTCTGTGGAAATCGGTTCAACCATCTCTGAGAAAAGTGAGTGGGTCCAAGTAGTTTTCGGAATATGTTTCTTTTCATAGCTGGATTTCACATTTTTAAACATAACAGGCAAAGTAATAATCCGTTTACAAAGAAAAAATCATTAGTGTCTTATGGGGCAACAAGACCTTCCATATGACATTGATTTTATGAAAATCGGTCCAGCCATCTCTGAGAAACACGAGTGAGATTAAACTCTCCAGTCTCCAGAACACGTTTCTTTCCATAACTTCTGAACCCCATATTCAATCTTCATTAAATTCAAAAATTAAGGGTTTTTTAGGTAGCCCGTTCATTTGAAACCAGTTTTGTTCAAATCGGTTGTGTAGTTTCTGAGATATTGATGCTTCGTGATTTTCACGTTTTGATACATAATCTATAAACTAAAAATCATATTACAATATAATTCTATAGGGTCTTATAGGGCAACTAGACCTTTCATTTGCAATTGATTTCATTGAAATCGGTTCAGCCATCTCTGAGAAAATCGAGTGAGATTGGGAGAGCGTTACACACACAGACATACACACACACATATACATCAAATGCTCTGCTCTTCGAACTGAGTCGAGTAATATACGACATTCGGCCCTTTTGAGCACTTTTATACCTTTAGTTTTTGCTGTGATTGCTATACCTTTTTAGGAGAAAGGCAATAGGAGAAAGGAAAAAAGTGAAATGATAGAAATGACTTTTAATTTCAACTTCAATCCCGAGCAAGGCCGCAAACATTGAAATAGTAAAATATCAAATTTAAATGATGTTGAGGCCACATATTTTGATTGTAGCTATAGTTTTAAACAGTCTGCGGGTTACGTTTCTTTCTATAACTTTCAAACCACATGTTTAAACATCATATAATTCATTGTTTAAGGGTTTAAAAGCCCAATAATTTGAATTCAACTATGTTCATAGCTTCTGAGATATAAGAGCGATTTTCACATTCTTACGCAGCGCCAAAACTAAAAGTTTGATTACAATGAAATTCAATAGCAACCTAAACGGCAAATAGACCCTTAATTAGACACCAAGATAGAAAGAATCGGTCAGACCATTTCTGAGAAAAGTGAGTGCGAAAATAAGGTGTACATACACACGTACACACCCACACACAAACATATACACCTATACATGCAAATGCTCGATTCGTCGAACTGAGTCGAGTAGTATATGACATTCGGCCATTTGGATCACTTTTCTACCTTTTAATTAGCCAGTGATCGTTAGGAGAAAGTCAATATGTTTACTTTCATTATGTGATTTCACATTTTTATGAACAACGGACAAAGTTACAATCCGATTGCAATGAAATTCAATAGCAACCTATGGGACAACTAGACCTTTTATTTGACACTAATTTTGTGAAAATCGGTTGAGCCACCTCTGAGAAAAATGAGTGAGTTTAAACAACCTCAGGGTAACTTTTCTTTACATAACTTTTGAACCATATGTTCAATCATAACGAAATTCAAAAGTTGAGGGTTCTGCAGACAGCCCAATTATTTGAAACCAGTTTTAATGAAATCGGTTATGTGGTTTCTGAGATATTGATGTTTCGTGATTTTTACATTTTGATACATAACCTCTAAACTAAAAATCCGATTACAATGAAATTCAATAGCAACCTACGGCGCAACTAGACCTTTCATTTGCAATTATTTTATCAAAATCGGTCGAGCCATCTCTGAGAAAAGTGAGTGAGAAAAAAAAGTTGCACATACACACACACACACATACACACATACATACATACAGAAAATGCTCAGTTCGTCGAAAGGGGTCGAGTGGTATATGACATTCGGCCATTGAGACCACTTTTATACCTTTGGTTTTTCCAGTGATTGCTATACCTTTCTAGGAGAAAGGCAAAACGAGCATCGCCAAAATAAACGAAAAATGTTTTTTGGAGCATGAAAGTTGTTCGGTAAAAATAGATTTAAACGAATTTTGAGTTTAGATCAGTACTTGAGCGATGTAGATTTTTATTCTAGGATAGTTTTAGCATGATTTAAGCCAATAAAAAAAAATGACAAGAAAAAAATTTTGGTAGATATAACCCCTTAAAATAGGTTCGAGGTGATTGGAATAGTGTCCCTCGATCGGTAACTATAATTGATTATTGTTAAAGTTTGCTTATTTGGTTTTATAATTCGAAAACAAGTTCTGACAGGAAAAAAGATAGAGAACAGATTGATATACTTCTATTTGAATTTCACTCAACACATTTCGAGTATTTCGTCTCAACACACAGGCGGTTCCTAAAGCTGCTTAGAATATGTTCCCTACCCTATAATCTTTTATTTTTTGCCGGTTTGAGCTTTCGGAATGCATTTTTTTCATTTTGTCATGTAATTTTCAAGTCAGATCGATCATAGGGTAATCGCTCCTATGTTCATCTTCACACCTTTATTTCACGCTGGATGCCATCGCCTCCGTCACCAAGACGGCGGAGATAGCACTCCAGCGCAAGAGAAGGGGAATACGCTATTGCGCAATCGTCACGCTTGACGTGAAGAATGCGTTCAATAGCGCCAGTTGGGACTCCATAGCGCTCGCGTTCAGGAGCTGTACAAGATTCTGGAAAATTACTTCCAGAATCGAGTACTGGTTTACAACACAGAGGAGGGTCAGAAGTGCGTCCCAATCACCGCCGGGGTTCCGCAAGGTTCAATCCTGGGTCCGGTGTTGTGGAACGTCATGTATGACGGGGTGTTGAAACTAAAGTTTCCTGTAGGGGTTGTGATCGTCGGCTTTGCAGACGACATAACGCTAGAGGTTTACGGCGAGTCGATCGAAGAGATCGAGTTGACGGCTGCGCATTGCATAAGGAAGGTCGAGGACTGGATGCGCTCCAGGAAACTGGAGCTCGCGCACCATAAGACGAAGGTCACGGTTGTGATCAACCGTAAATCAGAGCAACAGGCGGTGGTCAGAGTCGGAGACTGTACCATCACCTCAAAGCGATCGTTGAAGCACTTGGGGGTTATGGTCGACGACAAGCTCACGTTCGGGAGCCACGTCGACTATGCCTGTAAGAGGGCCTCATCGGCTATTGCAGCACTATCTCGTATGATGTCCAATAGCTCAGCGGTCTATGGCAGCAAGCGAAGACTTCTTGCCAGCGTGGTTTCGTCCATACTTAGGTATGGTGGGCCAGTATGGTCCAGAGCGCTAGGTACTAACAGTTACCGCGGTAAACTGGAAAGTACTTACAGGCTCATGTGCCTGAGAGTTGTGAGTGCGTATCGTACGGTGTCATACGATGCAATCTGTGTCTTGTCCGGCATGATGCCTATCAGCATCGCCATCAAGGAGGACAGAGAGTGTTTCGACCACCGTGACACAAGGGGCATACCAGGCACCAGAAGGTCATTCTCGATGCTCCGTTGGCAGAGGGAATGGTCTAATTTCACAAAGGGCAGATGGATGCACCGACTTATACCGGAGATATCCGGCTGGGTCGGGAGGCGACATGGCGAGGTGAACTTCCACCTGACACAGATCCTGTCAGGCCATGGTTGCTTCAGGCAATATCTGCACAGGTTCGGGCACGCGGGGTCCCCCATGTGTCCCGAGTGCGTGGAAGAGGAGGAGACTGCAGAGCATGTCTTCTTCGTATGCCCCCGTTTCGTAAGAGCGAGGAGCAACATGATTGCTGTGAGCGGGCCTAGCGGTAAAGAGAAAAGAATAAAGAGTAAAAAGTAAACAGTAAATAGTAAAAAGAAAATAGTGAAAAGTAAAGAGTAAAGAGTAAAGAGTAAAAAGTAAAGAGTAAAGAGTAAAGAGTAAAGAGTAAAGAGTAAAGAGTAAAGAGTAAAGAGTAAAGAGTAAAGAGTAAAGAGTAAAGAGTAAAGTGTAAAGAGTAAAGAGTAAAGAGTAAAGAGTGAAGAGTAAAGAGTAAAGAGTAAAGAGTAAAGAGTAAAGAGTTAAGAGTAAAGAGTAAAGAGAAAAGAGTAAAGAGCAAAGAGTAAAGAGTAAAGAGTAAAGAGTAAAGAGTAAAGAGTAAAGAGTAAAGAGTAAAGAGTAAAGAGTAAAGAGTAAAGAGTAAAGAGTAAAGAGTAAAGAGTAAAGAGTAAAGAGTAAAGAGTAAAGAGTAAAGAGTAAAGAGTAAAGAGTAAAGAGTAAAGAGTAAAGAGTAAAGAGTAAAGAGTAAAGAGTAAAGAGTAAAGAGTAAAGAGTAAAGAGTAAAGAGTAAAGAGTAAAGAGTAAAGAGTAAAGAGTAAAGAGTAAAGAGTAAAGAGTAAAGAGTAAAGAGTAAAGAGTAAAGAGTAAAGAGTAAAGAGTAAAGAGTAAAGAGTAAAGAGTAAAGAGTAAAGAGTAAAGAGTAAAGAGTAAAGAGTAAAGAGTATAGAGTAAAGAGTAAAGAGTAAAGAGTAAAGAGTAAAGAGTAAAGAGTAAAGAGTAAAGAGTAAAGAGTAAAGAGTAAAGAGTAAAGAGTAAAGAGTAAAGAGTAAAGAGTAAAGAGTAAAGAGTAAAGAGTAAAGAGTAAAGAGTAAAGAGTAAAGAATAAAGAGTAAAGAGTAAAGAGTAAAGAGTAAAGAGTAAAGAGTAAAGAGTAAAGAGTAAAGAGTAAAGAGTAAAGAGTAAAGAGTAAAGAGTAAAGAGTAAAGAGTAAAGAGTAAAGAGTAAAGAGTAAAGAGTAAAGAGTAAAGAGTAAAGAGTAAAGAGTAAAGAGTAAAGAGTAAAGAGTAAAGAGTAAAGAGTAAATAGTAAATAGTAAAGAGTAAAGAGTAAAGAGTAAAGAGTAAAGAGTAAAGAGTAAAGAGTAAAGAGTAAAGAGTAAAGAGTAACGAGTAAAGAGTAAAGAGTAAAGAGTAAAGAGTAAAGAGTAAAGAGTAAAAAGTAAAGAGTAAAGCGTAAAGAGTAAAGAGTAAAAAGTAAAGAGTGAAGCGTAAAGAGTAAAGAGTAAAGAGTAAAGAGTAAAGAGTAAAGAGTAAAGAGTAAAGAGTAAAGTGTAAAGAGTAAAGAGTAAAGAGTAAAGAGTAAAGAGTAAAGAGTAAAGAGTAAAGAGTAAAGAGTAAAGAGTAAAGAGTAAAGAGTAAAGAGTAAAGAGTAAAGAGTAAAGAGTAAAGAGTAAAGACTAAAGAGTAAAGAGTAAAGAGTAAAGAGTAAAGAGTAAAGAGTAAAGAGTAAAGAGTAAAGAGTAAAGAGTAAAGAGTAAAAAGTAAAGAGTAAAGAGTAAAGAGTAAAGAGTAAAGAGTAAAGAGTAAAGAGTAAAGAGTAAAGAGTAAAGAGTAAAGAGTAAAGAGTAAAGAGTAAAGAGTAAAGAGTAAAGAGTAAAGAGTAAAGAGTAAAGAGTAAAGAGTAAAGAGTAAAGAGTAAAGAGTAAAGAGTAAAGAGTAAAGAGTAAAGAGTAAAGAGTAAAGAGTAAAGAGTAAAGAGTAAAGAGTAAAGAGTAAAGAGTAAAGAGTAAAGAGTAAAGAGTAAAGAGTAAAGAGTAAAGAGTAAAGAGTAAAGAGTAAAGAGTAAAGAGTAAAGAGTAAAGAGTAAAGAGTAAAGAGTAAAGAGTAAAGAGTAAAGAGTAAAGAGTAAAGAGTAAAGAGTAAAGAGTAAAGAGTAAAAGGTAAAGAGTAAAGAGTAAAGAGTAAAGAGTAAAGAGTAAAGAGTAAAGAGTAAAGAGTAAAGAGTAAAGAGTAAAGAGTAAAGAGTAAAGAGTAAAGAGTAAAGAGTAAAGAGTAAAGAGTAAAGAGTAAAGAGTAAAGAGTAAAGAGTAAAGTGTAAAGAGTAAAGAGTAAAGAGTAAAGAGTAAAGAGTAAAGAGTAAAGAGTAAAGAGTAAAGAGTAAAGAGTAAAGAGTAAAGAGTAAAGAGTAAAGAGTAAAGAGTAAAGAGTAAAGAGTAAAGAGTAAAGTGTAAAGAATAAATAGTAAAGGGTAAAGAGTAAAGATTAAAGAGTAAAGAGTAAAGAGTAAAGAGTAAAGGGTAAAGAGTAAAGAGTAAAAAGTAAAGAGTAAAGAGTAAAGAGTAAAGAGTAAAGAGTAAAGAGTAAAGAGTAAAGAGTAAAAAGTAAAGAGTAAAGAGGAAAGAGTAAAGAGTAAAGAGTAAAGAGTAAAGAGTAAAGAGTAGAGAGTAAAGAGTAAAGAGTAAAGAGTAAAAAGTAAAGAGTAAAGAGGAAAGAGTAAAGAGTAAAGAGTAAAGAGTAAAGAGTAAAGAGTAAAGAGTAAAGAGTAAAGAGTAAAGAGTAAAGAGTAAAGTGTAAAGAGTAAAGAGTAAAGGGTAAAGAGTAAAGATTAAAGAGTAAAGAGTAAAGAGTAAAGAGTAAAGAGTAAAGAGTAAAGAGTAAAGAGTAAAGAGTAAAGAGTAAAGAGTAAAGAGTAAAGAGTAAAGAGTAAAGAGTAAAGAGTAAAGAGTAAAGAGTAAAGAGTAAAGAGTAAATAGTAAAGAGTAAAGAGTAAAGAGTAAAGAGTAAAGAGTAAAGAGTAAAGAGTAAAGAGTAAAGAGTAAAGAATAAAGAGTAAAGAGTAAAGAGTAAAGAGTAAAGAGTAAAAAGTAAAGAGTAAAGCGTAAAGAGTAAAGAGTAAAAAGTAAAGAGTAAAGCGTAAAGAGTAAAGAGTAAAGAGTAAAGAGTAAAGAGTAAAGAGTAAAGAGTAAAGAGTAAAGAGTAAAGTGTAAAGAGTAAAGAGTAAAGAGTAAAGAGTAAAGAGTAAAGAGTAAAGAGTAAAGAGTAAAGAGTAAAGAGTAAAGAGTAAAGAGTAAAGAGTAAAGAGTAAAGAGTAAAGAGTAAAGAGGAAAGAGTAAAGAGTAAAGAGTAAAGAGTAAAGAGTAAAGAGTAAAGAGTAAAAAGTAAAAAGTAAAGAGTAAAGAGTAAAGAGTAAAGAGTAAAGAGTAAAGAGTAAAGAGTAAAGAGTAAAGAGTAAAGAGTAAAGAGTAAAGAGTAAAGAGGAAAGAGTAAAGAGTAAAGAGTAAAGAGTAAAGAGTAAAGAGTAAAGAGTAAAGAGTAAAGAGTAAAGAGTAAAGAGTAAAGAGTAAAGAGTAAAGAGTAAAGAGTAAAGAGTAAAGAGTAAAGAGTAAAGAGTAAAGACTAAAGAGTAAAGAGTAAAGAGTAAAGAGTAAAGAGTAAAGAGTAAAGAGTAAAGAGTAAAGAGTAAAGAGTAAAGAGTAAAGAGTAAAGAGTAAAGAGTAAAGAGTAAAGAGTAAAGAGTAAAGAGTAAAGAGTAAAGAGTAAAGAGTAAAGAGTAAAGAGTAAAGAGTAAAGAGTAAAGAGTAAAGAGTAAAGAGTAAAGAGTAAAGAGTAAAGAGTAAAGAGTAAAGAGTAAAGAGTAAAGAGTAAAGAGTAAAGAGTAAAGAGTAAAGAGTAAAGAGTAAAGAGTAAAGAGTAAAGAGTAAAGAGTAAAGAGTAAAGAGTAAAGAGTAAAGAGTAAAAGGTAAAGAGTAAAGAGTAAAGAGTAAAGAGTAAAGAGTAAAGAGTAAAGAGTAAAGAGTAAAGAGTAAAGAGTAAAGAGTAAAGAGTAAAGAGTAAAGAGTAAAGAGTAAAGAGTAAAGAGTAAAGAGTAAAGTGTAAAGAGTAAAGAGTAAAGAGTAAAGAGTAAAGAGTAAAGAGTAAAGAGTAAAGAGTAAAGAGTAAAGAGTAAAGAGTAAAGAGTAAAGAGTAAAGAGTAAAGAGTAAAGAGTAAAGTGTAAAGAATAAAGAGTAAAGGGTAAAGAGTAAAGATTAAAGAGTAAAGAGTAAAGAGTAAAGAGTAAAGAGTAAAGGGTAAAGAGTAAAGAGTAAAGAGTAAAGAGTAAAGAGTAAAGAGTAAAGAGTAAAGAGTAAAGAGTAAAGAGTAAAGAGTAAAGAGTAAAGAGTAAAAAGTAAAGAGTAAAGAGGAAAGAGTAAAGAGTAAAGAGTAAAGAGTAAAGAGTAAAGAGTAAAGAGTAAAGAGTAAAGAGTAAAGAGTAAAGAGTAAAGAGTAAAGAGTAAAGAGTAAAGAGTAAAAAGTAAAGAGCTTTGCAGATGACATAACGCTAGAGGTTTACGGCGAGTCGATCGAAGAGATCGAGTTGACGGCTGCGCATTGCATAAGGAAGGTCGAGGACTGGATGCGCTCCAGGAAACTGGAGCTCGCGCACCATAAGACGAAGGTCACGGTTGTGAACAACCGTAAATCAGAGCAACAGGCGGTGGTCAGAGTCGGAGACTGTACCATCACCTCAAAGCGATCGTTGAAGCACTTGGGGGTTATGGTCGACGACAAGCTCACGTTCGGGAGCCACGTCGACTATGCCTGTAAGAGGGCCTCATCGGCTATTGCAGCACTATCTCGTATGATGTCCAATAGCTCAGCGGTCTATGGCAGCAAGCGAAGACTTCTTGCCAGCGTGGTTTCGTCCATACTTAGGTATGGTGGGCCAGTATGGTCCAGAGCGCTAGGTACTAACAGTTACCGCGGTAAACTGGAAAGTACCTACAGGCTCATGTGCCTGAGAGTTGTGAGTGCGTATCGTACGGTGTCATACGATGCAATCTGTGTCTTGTCCGACATGATGCCTATCAGCATCGCCATCAAGGAGGACAGAGAGTGTTTCGACCACCGTGACACAAGGGGCATACCAGGCACCAGAAGGTCATTCTCGATGCTCCGTTGGCAGAGGGAATGGTCTAATTCCACAAAGGGCAGATGGACGCACCGACTTATACCGGAGATATCCGGCTGGGTCGGGAGGCGACATGGCGAGGTGAACTTCCACCTGACACAGATCCTGTCAGGCCATGGTTGCTTCAGGCAATATCTGCACAGGTTCGGGCACGCGGGGTCCCCCATGTGTCCCGAGTGCGTGGAAGAGGAGGAGTCTGCAGAGCATGTCTTCTTCGCATGCCCCCGTTTCGTAAGAGCGAGGAGCAACATGATGGCTGTGAGCGGGCCTGGCACTACTCCGGACAATCTTGTTCGGAGGATGTGCGACGACCCGGACATCTGGAACGCGGCCTGTGTGGCCGCCTCCCAAATTGTCCTGGAGCTACAACGTGTGTGGCGGGTCAATCACCAACACGCCAGTGGTAGCTAACTACCAGTCTCCAGGTAGTTAGCTAGGAGGTTATAAGAGTAAAGAGGATGCATCACGCACAAAAGCCACTTCCCGACGTAATACTTAACCGTCGTTCCGGGAAGACCAGGGCTGCAGACTGGAGGGGTTTTAGTGGGTCGGGACAGGGATCAGTAGATGTCTGGGGGAGTGTAACTACCCCAGCATCTCTCCCCTAGTCTCATCCCCACACCCTGAGTTCTCTTCTCAGGTGTCTGTTTGCAGATTTCCCCGCCACCTTTGAAAAAAAAACACCTTTATTCATCTCATCACTCTGATTAATTAATTTCAACTTTAAGTTTTCCTAAATTCTCAAGGTAAATGTTTTTACCTCTCGATTTACTCGAGTAGCCAAAAATTTTAAATAGAAAATGTGGTGAAATAAACGGATAATTAAGAGTGATGAGGTAAATATAGGTGTTGAGATGAATAAAGAAGCGATTACCCTACTGTAAGGTTTTCAACTGACTTCTTGAATTTATAAATGGATTTTAGCTCCCAGTGCTCATAAATTCAGGTGACACTTTCTATCAGGTCTGATGTAATATATTGTAACGTAACATATAATGTATTCCAAATTGGCTTATCTCGTCAAGTTTAGGCTCCTGCCTGTAAAAAAATCTGCATTGTACCTATTGGTTTACAATTCACTCAAATCACTGTCTGCAAGAAACTACTCGTGCTGCTGTAACTATGTCGATTCGAAAAAATGGCGCTTACAATTGCTTACCACCAAAAACCAATTTTCCAATTCTATCTATGAATGTTGCATTTCACGTTATTTTTCTTTCTACGACAGGGAAGGTTCGGCCTATTTTCAACGATCGTCTACCTGCAACAACCAGAATGGCAACCAGAACCTGCAGCTGCAGCATCAGCAGCACCAGCAAAAGCAGCAGCGATTGGCAAGGAGTACCAATCTTACCGTGAATAACAAACTGTCCAATTCACATTCGAACCTGGCGGAGGAAATCTCTCTCATGTCGCTCGAAAAGGATCTCAAAAGTTTAGACGAAAATGTCAACCAAATTCACTTGAAGAGCAACGCGACCGGCAAGCGCAGCTTGGCCCAGAAGTTCTACTCGCTGACTTTGCTGATACAGCGGACCAGACCCACGAAGCTGTAGAAATGAGTCATCGTGGTATTATTCGAAGCGGTAGAAAGGTTCGCTTCAACTGACTTAGTTAAACAAGTATGTCGTTATTTTGCCATGCTTCTCAACTCATAGGCGATTCGCTACTGACGCTTCCATTGACAAGATATAGAGTTTATCTTAAATATCATCTGAAATTCAGATATGTTGACTCGTTTTTCATACTATTCCATTCAAAATGATTCTTAAGAATCGTTCCAAACAAGAGATAATAACAGTAAAAATATTTTATTTTTTACCAAAGTGTTGAAATTCTAATGCGATGAAGTTATCAATTAAAAAAAGCTTTACGAAAGAAGTAGTAAAGCAGTGTTTGACTGTACAAAATATGGATGTATTTATATGGGTCTATGAGTGATCATACCAGAAGCGTGCAGCGATGAAAAAATCGTGAGAAACGAGAAATTATTTACCACTTAGGCAGCTCTGCAATTAGCGTTTCGATCAGAAATATAAGTAAACAGTTACTGATAATAAGTATAGATAGAGGAGAGGCGTGAGAATGGCAGCACTGCATGCGTGTGTTCAGTAAGGCGAAATCCACTTGTTAAAACAAAGAAAATATCGAATGAGACGGTTGTTTCAACGTGTTTAGTATTTTATAGTGATATAATGTGCGCGATGCCAGTTGCAATACAACGTAATAAATATTGAAATTAAATGAATGGTTTAAAGTTAAAAAGTCTAATATTTTGCTACAATCGTAAGTGTTTTTTATTCTTTTCACAACACCTTGATTACGGACGGAACAGTTTCTGGCACGTGCTCGCACAGCTTCGGGAATAAATATCTGCTTATCGGTCGCTGAATCAAATTGTTTAATATCCCGCGAGCACATTGTTAACCCCTAAATAGCAGCATCAACAGACCAGACGATACTGGATTGAAATATGCCGCTTCCATCTTCGTGAGATTAAAAACTGAGGATAAGTAACACGATAAATTTAGTTAATCTGCAGATGGTTGGAAGAAATATGTATGAGGTATTAATCAACGAAGGCACTAATTAACGATTAACGGCTGTTAAACGTAAATAAAATCACTACAAACAAAGTGAAATATCACAATTTCTTATCGGATTGGACTCTTCCTGCTATAAAATATGATAAAATAAATCAAATAAGTTTCTTTTTTAACCGTCTTAGTAGAATGGAATTGAATATTGAAAACTGGTTATGTTTCCATTTAATTCTACTACTTTGTAGTAGAATTAAATGGAAACATAACTTGTTCTCAATATAAAATGAATGTTAAGCCTTAGGGGTATATTTTGCAGAAGAATTTAAAGAATTTCACATCGGTCGAAGCCACACCAACAAACCAAATTTTTCGCCTCGCGACACCAAGAACGCCTCATCAGTCAACGTTATTTTGGAAGGTCAACCAGCAATGAGATTTAAATTGCATTCAGAGAATTACTGAGCATAGCTACAGTTCGCTATGAACTGCGCAATAATTTTGACATAAAGTTCACGGTGAACCATTTTGAAAGCAAAAATCTTTCGGTTTCTATTCCGTATATTTTCTTGCAAACCTCAACTATAATCCGTCAAGAAGGTAGATGAAGACCGGCCAGAGTAGTGGACAGAAAGGACTTTTTTCTTTTTGTTTAAATCATCAGAAGCAACTTTTATATACATATTCTCATTTCTCTCTGAGCGTGTTTGTTGTGAAAAAAGAAAGCCTCTGAAAAATCCAAATTTTTAGTTGTCACCCGTTAATCAATTGGAGGTTAACTGTGCATCCTCCAAAATGCAGGAAATTGTGATATGGAAACACTAACTATTGTGCTATTTCAAAAATATAGAACCTTTGTTAAGCGCATATTTGCAAAAACAAATATTTGGATAAACTCTGAGTCTCAGTCTAAATCCACCAATCACTAACTTTCTTCCCCAGCACAGTCGATACTGAAGTATACAAACGATTTGATTTTTGTTGTTGTTGTTGTTGCTTTGCTCACTCGAGTGCAAAACGACACGCCCAGCGGAAGTGTAACTCTCAGTAGTCACGAATAAAAGCTAGCAAACAGAAATTGAATCTTCATTGTGTAATCGATTACTGCAACATGAGAATCGTTTACTTGGTACTTTCAAGCACCTCAAAATTATTATACTGAAGTAGTTATTATTCTTCTACCAATTGCCGAAACAGTGAACATTTTTGGGCCTATTATGCACCAATTATGAGGACAAGTTTAAACCTTATTTCAACTTTATGAAGAATTTTTGATTTGAGCCGAAAATGCACTCCTACTTATAATTCTGGATTTATAATTCCCGCACATTTTGACAATTGTATATGAGAGTTCGCGTTGGTGCGAGCTAACTAGCTGACATCTCTATCCTAATTGCATTGCTCTTGTTGTCTTGTTTCTGCTTGGACCTGTTTTTGTTTTCTCCTTTTTTTCAATTACCAAAGCAAATGTTCAATTACCAAAGCAAATATCATCTCACTGTAGTGTTAACGAGGTAATATCCGATATTATCTGGCGATATCAGATGACTATGCGGCGATTGATTTCTCCCCCCGACCAGATGGTATCCCTAGTTTTTTACAATGAAACTTAACAATAGTTTTATACCACAAAAGATCAAAACAATGGTCGCAGTGGTCCAAATCTTACATTAAAAAAAAACAGTAGTTTGCCATGTAAAGTTTGAGCTTGAGCTTGAACGACCGCACGTTTCGTCGTTGCTCCTCCGTGATGGATCGAAGTTGCACACGGAACCACCGTGGGATGGCTAATTTGGGATGAGTTTACCAACTTCAATGTACAACAATTCAGTAGCTTTCGCTTCGTATAGATCGGTAACGGCACCGGTTACGTCCTTACGGTCGGGTTATGGAAAGAAAGAAGGAAGTGTCACAATCGTTGTTGCCAGAGACTGAGTTTAACTCTGCATCTTTAAGAACATTAACGGCAAGTATGATTACTTAGTCACCGTGATAAGTGACGGATTTTTATACTTTTACTCTACACGCTTATATCTATACTATACTCCTCTTCTCTATTAAGCCTCGTTAATTACCGTGCCAAATATCGGCAATTAAAACTGCCTGGAGAAGTATTAATTCAAACTGTGTGACTTTTTTTCTCTGGAATTTATCGAGAGAGAAGGGTCAAGTAGTGGGGTGGTAGGAAATTTAAAATAATCTTATGCGTAAAAGCCTTTCTGACAAGATCTGATTAATTAGATTACTACTATGATTCGAACTCATGACCAGTCGCATGTCAAAGTGAACTCTGTATCCTTGAGGATACGAACTCCTTTACTTAACTAATTGACATAATTTATACTAGTTCAATCATCAAAATACGATCGCATTTAACGAGAAACAGTTCTATGTCGAGGACTTTCAGCGTTACTTTTTTCTATTCCCTTGGAATATATGTAGCACTGTTGTTACAAATTTCATACTTTGCAAGATATGAAAATTCAACATTGCTTCTAAACATGCCCTGAGTAGGGCCGATTGTAATTCGTACTTGGCAGGAGAAAGAAACAATTTACTTCGAGCTAATGTATTTCTTCAGGCAACAGCGTACGAACAAAAATCCTAACTTGGCTGCTTTGCCACTTGTCTTCGGTGACATCCTAACGATATGCTTGTTGTGAAAGACTTAGTTACTTAACGCACAACATTCGTCTGCATGCCGACAAAGTGTGTGCAGCACAGTTTGTCCCCTTTTTCGAATTCTTTCATTCTACCACCTACGCCGCATTGTCTAGTTGTTGCTTAACAAACAATTCCAACTGGTACCTGGATCACACACGACAAGCCTAAATATATAATCTGTTCGTTACTTGAAAGTCGTATCTCTTCCAAAGCAACTCCAAGATTTCTCAGTAGATTATGGGCACCATGCAGAAGTGTTGACGAAGGCTATTTCGAAAACAGCAGCTGAGAGATCCATTTTTTTGGAAAAGAATCGGAAAATAAAAGCACTGTTGATAAGCTGGCTGGTGAATGACTGTCTAAAGGTCATCCGGAAAAAGACAATGACAGCTGGAGCGGCTACGCATGGAGAATGTATCCGATATAAAAACTCACTTTCTGGAATTCGATAGGCTCGTAAGAAAGTTGAGAACTGCTGGTGTGGCCGAGGCAGATTTGAAAGCACAACTCTTCTTAACTCTGCCAGGCACATATAACCCATTTATAATTGTTCTGAAAAATGTGACTGAAAAGAATCAAACGCTTGTAAAGCATAGGGTATTGGCAGAGAAGCTGAAACGCACAGATCGACAAGAAGAATAAGTAGAAAAAAATCGAAAAAAAGAATCGATTCCAGGGCAAAAGCAGAAAAAGCTGCCAAAATTCAATGGGAAATGCCATGGCTGTGATAAACGAGGACATTTTAAAAAAGACCTCGGTGAGTTTCATGGCAGATGTTGAACGGACGAAACTTGGAAGAATCGGTCATTCAGGTGCTAAGGAACAACTTGAAGATAAAAACAATATTGAGAATGTCCCTGTTCCTACTGATCGCAATCAGACTGATGCTCATGAAAGTGAACCTGAACTAGATACAGCTGTAGACGGCACGCTTTCTTTGCACACAGATAGTTATGAGCCGTTGAGAACAAAAGTGGTACATGTGCCATTTTTACACTTTTTGGGTTTTTTGCATAAATTGATGTAGAACGCAATAATGTACTAGAATACCCAAGAAAAACCGAGATCTGATAACCTAAACCAAAGTTATAGCCAACACAATTTTTGGTAATTAACATAATCACCATTTCGTTGAGAGCAAAAGTGGTACATGTCCAGTCTGTGCATGTTATGCCTTGTTCAGACTACGCCTGATATCACCTGATATCGCCAGATGATATCGGATATCACCTCGAGCGTCCACATTAGAGTGAGCTGATATGATTTGACATTTGCTTTGGTAATTGAAAAGAGAAAAAAACAAAAACAGGTCAAAGCTAAAACAAAACAACAAGAGCAATGGGATTAGGATAGAGATGTCAGCGAGTTGGCTCGCACCAACGCGAACTCTCATATGAAATTGTCAACATGTGCGGGATGAAAATGACAAAAATATTACCTTCCTTTTTTCTCGCATGCAACGCGAAGTGCGAAATTTGTAGGGTTTCGTCAAATGTCTTGGCCGTGTTGCCAACTGCTTGGAATGTGGTTATTATTGATTTTCGAACATGATATCCGCGATAGCATGTAGCCGAGGTGATATCCGTTGACAGCTCGATTGTATGGGATATCAGGTCCAGCAATGATTTAGTGCAGTTATGTTGCAAAAAATGTTGAAAATAATTTACTATTTGAGTGTTTTCGTTTATCGCGTTTGCTGAAAATTTTACTTAATGGCACATGTACCACTTCTGCTTTTAACGGCTCATTTATGCAGTTCAACTGGGGCTCTACAAGACAAATATCGTTTGTGTATGAACGTATTTTATTTCAAATTTTTGCACACGATTTTCAAATTGCTTCATATAAACATGAATGTCTGTTCTCTGTGGTATAACTAAAGCCCCGGTAGTGTTTTTGATTTATTTAGAGACCTTCTGGAAAAAACCTTGTGAAATTAACGTAGAAACTTGACATCCCAAGAAACATTTTGACGTAGGACTACGTCTTTGTTTTCTATACTAGATTACACTTTGTGAAAATGAAAATGAAACTGGCAAATGTTGCGTCAGATTTCAAACGGTTATAGCAAGCGAACGACTTAATGCATCTTAGTCATTTATATGTCGGTGGATAGATAAAATGTGTAACAATTTTTTGATATTATGTTCAACATTGTTGATTTACTGCTTAATGGTGGAAAAAGGTGAAAAGTTCCAAGGTCAAGCTTTCCCATATATTTTCCTCGTTATTGGCTTGCTTCCCAAGCACAGATAACAATAACATGGACGAAATAAATTCCACTGCCTACATATTTTGACTCATCAAAGTGTTTTGGTTTGTTTGTCTTTGTCTAAGCTGCGTGGCCACGCCTTAATGGTAAAAATCTACGCTGAACTCGATACAAAAGACTGCGTGTGGAAAATTTAGCTTCAGCTTAGTTTGTTCCACAATAGCGAGTGCGGTGCGGCTGTTAAAGGTTCGCGACATTGAGAAACGAGAGCTGCATACGAGTCAACTTCCAGGCACCGCGGAGCATGTTACCTGTATTCTGCACACGGCAGCAACAATAACCATCGTACGCTGCAGGATATTTTGCTGGCACAGCTGCTGGAGGGCACAGCGGAGAGCAAATTTTATACGCGGCCAACAAAATAATCGATGCTACCGGTGGTGGTGTGATCATCAGCATTCTGTAGCTACATTTCGAGCTGAAGATTATGAAATCGGTTCTTTTCAGAACTATAAGATGATGAAGATAAGAGTTATGAGAATTTTCACAACTACTACTAGTGTGAAATGATTATCTATTTCAAAATGAACATTTTTACAATAACGACCAGGGCGCACCAGAGATAAACGGTAATGTTGCCTATGAATAGTTTATCACAACAAGATATAACCCTCATTTCAAGAATTTACACTGCTAAATTGAGTGATTTTCCGGTTTAATTGTTTGTTTGTGTTCACTCAAACACCGTTATCAGTTAAATATTAGCAACGAAAATTAGTTAATCTAAGAACCAGAGTGATTCTCGCATCGGGAAAGCAAAAACATTCTTTTGATGGTTATGAAAATCACTCAGTAGTATTGAATATGTTTTGGTTTGTTTCTCTTTCTTTCTATAAGCTATGTGGCCACGCCTTAATGGTAAAAATCTACGCTGAACTCGATACAAAAGACTGCGTGTGGAAAATTCAGCTTCAGTTTAGTTTGTTACACATAAGCGAGAGCAGTGCAGCTGTTAAAGGTACGCGACATTGAGAAACGAAAGCTGCATACGAGTCAACTTCCAGGCACTGCGGAACATGTTACACCTTTATTTCGCATACCTACGGCAGCAACAGTTACCATCGTTCGCTGCAGGATATTTTGCTGGCACAGCTACTGGAGGGCACAGCGGAGAGCAAATGTTATGCGCGGCCAACAAAATATTCATGGTGCGATTATCAGCGTTCTGTAGCACGAATTACTAACTGAATATTATGGAATCGGTTCTTTTCAGAACTATAGATGCTTGAAGAAGAAAGTTATGAGAATTTTCGCAACTACTACTAGTGTAAAATTTTCATGTATTCATGCATCGTTAGTTTTAAAATAACGACTATCAGAAATAAACGGTAGTGTTACCTATGAACAGTTTAGCGCAGCATATAATAATATTTAGTTTAGCATATATTATATATTTAGTCCTACGTCACCATTTCATACAACCCCTAGGGCTGTATAGTTGTAGTATTTTGACTAAATAAGCGCTTTTATAACTAATCTTATTCAGCTGACGGCTGAATATAGGTCGAATAATGTATTTCTAAGTGTCAAATCAGCTTTTAATCAGTCGGTTTTGGAGAACTAAAACAGCTGCATGTTACATTCGGCTTCCTAAATAGCCGAACACGGGCTTAATAAGAAGTAACTCAGCCATTTGAACATCTTTTATACATGCTGATCGGTTCTGTAGAAGCGATTATTTATACTTTGTAAAGCTTGTAGAAAAGCTCTTTAACAGCCAACAGTAGCTGGCTTATAGTCTATATAAGTGCTTTTTCAGCTTTTTTACAGCTATGATTCAAAATATATAATAGTCTTAATTAGACATGTTTTTTTTACTTAGGCGACTCGAACACATCTAAATCTTTCGATGTTTTGCACTTTTGTGTGTATTTTTCATCGCTTATTTATATATTATTGTTAGTAAAAATTACCTTTTCAGTATCCAATTAATTTACTGCCAGTCTCGAATCTCGAACTCATGCTCATGAGGTTCCTGGTAGAGCGCGGTACCGATTCGTCTATCTTGACATACATGCATACGTATCTATTTAACCCGTATGTATATATTTCCAGTTTATTTCATAAACAATTTTACATTGGCTGTACATATACTGAATTGTAGCTGAACAAGCGCTTCAGCATTTGTATCATATCCCTTGAACACGATAGAACACGTTTTGTCAAAGTGACTGTTCTCTGTAATTGATCGATTTAATACAAGGCACTGTAGAATTTTAGTATTAGTGGGTACGGCTAGCCGTGCTGCTAAAACCATCATTATTTTTCGTTTGAACTGTTTGTTTCTGTTTACGGAATGGATACTCTAGCAATGATTTCTACAATTTCTACAGTTAGGGATACAAATGCTGAAGCGCTTGTTCAGCAACAATTCAGTATATATACAGCCACTGTAAAACTGTTTATGAAATAAACTGGAAATATATGTACGGGTTAAATCGATACCTATGCATGTATGTCAAGATAGACGAATCGGCAACGTGTTCTACCAGGAACCTCATGAGCATGAGTTCGAGATTCGAGTATTTTTTTTTTTTTAATTAGAATTGGAGAATTGGATACTAAAACAAGTAATTTTCACTAACAATAATAGAAAAATAAGCGATGAAAAATACACACAGAAGTGCAAAAAATCGAAAGATTTAGATATTTTCGATTCGCCTATACAATAAAAAAATTGTCTAATTTAGACGAATATATATTTTGAATCATATTAATCGTAGCTGTAATAAAGCTGAAAAAGCACGTTTTCAGAAAAACAGAATGTACAATTTTAGCCATGGAATTGTCATATAGGCGCTTATTTATATTAAAAGCCAGCTACTGTTGGCTGTAAAAGAGTTTTTCTACAAGCTGTACAAAGAATGAATAATCGCTTCTACAGAATCGATCAGCATGCATAAAAGTTGTTCAAATTGCTGAGTTATTTCTTATTAAGCTCGTGTTCGGCTATTTAGGAAGCCAAATGTAACAGGTAGCTGATTTAGTTCTCCAAAACCGACTGAGTAAAAGCTGATTAAACACTTAGAAATACATTATTCGACCTATGTTCAGCCGTCAGCTGAATAAGATTAGTTATAAAAGCGCTTATTTAGCAAAAAAATTTTACTTGGCAAGTATCAAGAAGCGTTTATTCAACCAGTTCGTTTAGTGTTTGATTAATGTTGTCTTATAGCTATTTTTTAAATCGAAATAGCGCTTAACCAGCCAACAATTGAATAATGGCGTGGAGTATTTCGCAAGTTATTTTTTAAACCTGAATTTATTGCTTGTTCAGCTGATAAATCAACCTGAGCGTTGTGGCAATCCGTTTCACCTGTATGCAGACTTTATTCAGCTATTTTAAATTATTAGCTGTTTTATTCAGCCCAAATGTTTGTTGGGATGCCATTTAGAATTGTGATCCGCATTGTTTAACGTCACAGGTAGGCGTTTTCAGCCGTAAATTGTCATAACTTGTGAAAATTTCTTGAAAAAAATGTACCGAACATTGATTTTTGGACATTGTTTTTTGACTTCTACATCATCACTGTTAACAAAAAAGAAGCCCTTTAAACCCGAGACTCAAACCATCTCCGTACCTTTCTATATTCAATTGCTTTGGCTCCTTCCAGCTGGTCTCGAGGTACGATGGTGGCCTAACAAACCAGTGGTCGTAGGTTCGAGTCTCGTCTCGGGAGAGATTGTTAGTGTCAGTAGGATCGTAGCGCTAGCCTCGCAACTGTCCTGTACACTAAAACAGTTGGCTGCGAAGTCTGTGTAAATAAAACACAAGGTCGAGTTCCGAATCGGAATGTAGCACCAAGGCTTTGCTTTTTTTTACTCTTTGGAAACACGATAAAAATGCATCGTTTTTGTGTGTAACCTCCTACTTTTCGATACACTCCTTCTGCTTGGCAAGTAAATTCGAATCCCTACGGTTAGTAAATGGCTGTACACGTGTAACCTGAGACTCTCATGTGATCATTCACTTCTGTCCAGCAACTCCTATCCTACCCTCACGAGGTGCCGACCGGGATACAAGTAACCTTAGCGGAGATTGGGTGACCAACCCCCGGTGAAAACTTCGGTCGTATGCTGACTGGCGTGGGAGGGGAATCGTATGCGGCGGTGTACCGGTGTTAGGGGCAGCGTACAATAGCGTCTGACCCGGAGCGAGCGACTGAATTATCGAAATGCTGTATTCCGCCAACTACACCTAAGTTGGCAGCCCCATCAGCAGGATGTAGGTATCGCGACCCTAGAACCTCTCCTATTCATGAATGACGAAATTAAAAATAAGGAACGACACCTCTAAAACAAGTGAGTGAAAATAAAATACAAAAAAATGTGTAAAAACGCCCTTCAACATCTAAAAAAAAACTTGGGATTTGTGAAAATTTGGCTTCCGCAGCCCTTGCTTCAACATTTTTTTTTAAATTGATGTCGTTTGCGGTATAAGCGACGATTCGATTTAGTATATCAATTAATTGATGTATCCTAAGTTTTGAAGTGTTATTTCTCCTTACCTTCCTGGCCATGTGGCTATTAAAATGTTATGTTTAAAGCAGCATTGGTTGGTGTTATGGGCTAAAACCCGTTCTAAAAAAAACAATCAAAATAAGTGTTAACTTCAGTATCCATAACATGCAATTGGAAATTATATCAAATTATTGATAAAACCAAACAGATAGCTTTAAAAATCGGATTAAACTAATGTCAACATTATGTAAATTTTAAACAAGTTTCGTTTTCAGATAAGAAATAAATAATTCTGCTGTTTGAAAAGTAAATAAACCTGACTGCAGTTTTTATACGCAAATAGATTACTGCTAACAATCTTCTTCAAAGCATATTAGCATAAATGGTTAAGAGCACAGCAACTTTTGTATTACGAATGGTTTGGTGTAACGATGAATATTGAGGTTTTGCGGTTGGGTACGCACCATATAAATTGTTGGAATTTTCGGAAGCGGAAAACCTAATGAAATCATCAGATGTTTGATGCTTCTGAGCTGGGAAATGATTCTTATATCTGAGCTAAAAAAAAAATTCTATTAGCGTCAACCGATAACTAAAAACAATTGTTGTTGAAACGTTAAAACTGTGGGAAATTATTATTTGGAAAACTTTTGATGACTGAGTTTCATTCTGAGTGTTAATTAAAGCTTTCTTCATAGCAAATTTCTAAAAAAGCAGCATTGATGGAGCGACATCCACAAATTACACACGACAAAATTTTTTATTGGTCAGCAACTTTCATATATAAAAAGATTCGGAGAGTCAGTTTTATAAGCTTTAAGTTAATACTTGAAAAAAAATGTTCATTGCAACGATTTCCCAGAGTTTTTTGGCTCGTTGCAATGTTGTATGCAATGTGACAAATGCAATTGTCTTATTTCCTGCACTGTTCAATATATCAATAGAATCTTTAGTACAGTTTTATTTTGTCTTTATGCTTTCGCAGATAACATTCGCAATTCTTTTTAAAAATTCAAAATGATTTCCAGAAAACCCCTTAACAAGGTTAAGAATAAGTTCTATAGTTGTAAGAAATGCACGAATTTAATTCAGAAAACACTCTAATAGATTCAAAGTGCGGACATGCAAAGCAAGTTTGATGACCTCTGCAATAGCTCCAAGGAAGCAGGTCTCACAGTGAATGTCGCCAAGACCAAATCGATAAATATAAACGATCACATTTCCTCCAACTTCATAGTAGCGGTAGAACAGGTTGAGGAGGTCGAAAACTTCCGATATCTTGGTAGCCAAACTACGCCGGATGGCGGGATCAAGGAAGATGTTGCAATGCACATACGGAAGGGTCGGGGTGTTTTTGCAGGTTTACACAACATTTGGTGCTCAAACCAGATCACCCTGCATACGAAAATCCATATCTTCAATTCTAACGTGAAACCCGTACACCTGTGAAACGTGATGCGTCTCGGCGGATGTAACGCAAAATCTGCAGGTTTTCGTCAATCGTTGCCTGCGTTATATTATTCGTGCCTGGTGGCCTCACAATTCGGAACTCCACCGTCGATGTCGCCAACAACCGATAACAATAGAGATACGGGAACGAAACTGGGGATGGATCGGCCACACCTTGAGGAAAGGAACGGGCGAAATCTGCAAGGCATCTCTCGACTGGAACCCACAGGGACATCGTAGGAGAGGCAGACCTAGGGGGTCATAGCGGCGAAGCGTGGCCAGCGACATCCAGGCTGCTGACGAGAATCTGTCATGGCGACAAGTAATGGCACGCGATCGTCGATAATGAAAAAATCTTACTCCATCCCTTTGTGCCTCCCTACCAGCGGCCATGGACACATAAGTAAGTAACTCTAACAGATTCGAACTGAATTTCAAATAGGCCTATGTCATCTAAATAAAAACAAAGAAATGTTTGATAAGAGTTTATTGAAGTGTATTTGTAATATTCTAGATACAACATTGAAGTCATTTTTTTGAAAAGGTTATTGTTGCTATCCTCCTTACTCAGACTATTATTTCACCAAAGTGTCCGAATATGCAGGGCTTGGTACAGCACGATAATGCGTTTGTTAGACAGACTGAGAAGATCACAATTCCTAAGCAAAATTTAATTAAAATTTAAAAAAACATATGCATAGAACATTAATCATTAATTAATTAAAATTAATCTGATCCGGATCCAGATACCGATTTACGAGATATAGGAGATGCTTGCCGACTGCCGGAACCGGAACGAGATCGCGACCGAGACGGCGAACGACTTCCGGATCGCGAACGACTGCCAGATTTTCGCGAGCCCGATCGAGAACGGCTAGAACGAGAACCGGAACGCGAACGACTTCCCGATTGGGAGCGAGATTTAGATCGGGATCGAGAGACAGAACGGGATCCACTGCGACTACGGCTGCCAGATTTAGAACGTGAGCGGGATCTGTCCGAACCACTCTCCGACCCGGAGGCTATCACGCGCTTACGCTTAGTAGCAGGGCTATTATTACCCGACCCGGAATCACTTGCACCGCTAGCAATTTTCAACCGGCTTCTATCGCTGTCAGACTCGCTTGTAGATACGGTTGCTTTAGAAACAATTCGAGATTTCTGCCGTTGCGATAGACCATCTTCCATGTGCTTTGCTTTCTTAGCTCCCAACGATCCCTTCTTACGACCGCGCTTCTTCGGAGCCGAATCTTCCTCACTGTCAGAACCGGATCCTCTGGGAAGCTTTTCCTTCTTCTTACGCCCACCACCTGGCTTGCGTTTTTTCTTCTCACCCGGTTCCTTGCGTTTGCGTTCCTTCGATGGTCCTTCTTCTCCACCACTTCCCGCTGGACCTGAACCATCAGAATCAGAAATGTAATCCTTTCGACCTCTGCCGCTCTTCTTTTTCGGCTCGGGACCAGACTCCACGAAGAATAATGCATTCTTGGTCTTCTCTTTGTACTCCTGTCGTTTCACTAACATCTCCTCGTGAGCCTTGCGGCGCATCTCTTCCATTCGCATACGTTCCTCCAGCTGACGACGTTTGAACTCTTCGCGCTCCTGTTCTTGCTTCTGACGCAAAACACGTTCTTCCTCGTCGATTTTCCGAGCTCTTGATACATGATATTGAGCTTGCTGCAGCAAATCCTGACACTGGCTAGCTTCGGCCGCCGCCAATGCAATATTATATCGTGTTTTGTCACCATGAATTGATAAATAATTGAAATACTTGTGAGCCAATCCCAACTCATGTACCGCTTGAAGCACAATGCTCAGCACCGATTTTTCATCGCGAAGAACCACCATCGCTAAACGTTGCAGTACTAGAGCAATGTTGAACAACAGTACAGTATCTTGAGGAGCGACCCGACGCGCCTTTAGTAAAGTCATCTTGGCTTCCTTTAGCTTACCAGCTCGGAAATATGCTCGTGCCAAATACTGCATTACGTCAACGTTGTTGTGCTTGTAAAACTTCTTTAGACAGTTCTCGTACATTTGAATCGCACTGATGTACTGCTTTTGTTCAACGTAGATATGAGCGATGTTCAACCAAACATCGCAGAAATCGGCCGTGGCTTCGCGAACTTGTGCGAAAATATCTCGGGCTTCAATAATGCAACCCTTATGCGCCAAAACCGCACCAATGCCGTTAGCTGCCCAAATATTTTTTGGGTCATTTCTAAGCACCTGCTTGTAGATAGCCAACGCTTTCTCCTGGTGCTTTTTCTCCTTCTCCTTATCCTTGCTAGGCTGATGCAAGCTCTGCAGCCAAAAGTTGCCCAATGCAATCAGCGAGTACGCGTCGCTTGATGTTGCAGAATTCTTCAGAATGGTTTCGAAATTTTTCTGCCCAAGAGTCCACTGCATTTTAGCTAAATGCAAATTACCCAGTAGAGAACGTGTATCCGGATTCTCCATGTTAATCTTCAACGCATCCTTGAAGAAATCGGATGCCACAAAAATCAAACCCTTATCGCGAGCCATACAGCCCAGCCGAAGATAGCAGTCGATATAATTCGGATGTTCCTTCAAAATATCCTTGTACAACTTATCGGCTTTATCGAACGATGCCATCGCCTCGTTCAACCGGGCCAAATTGTACGTCATTGTGACCGAAATCGAATCGTAGTATTGTGAATCGTGCTGAGCTTCAAACTTTGCGCGATCGATCGCCAGTTCCAGTTTCGACATTGCTTCGTTCAAATTACCCAGCCGGTAGTGCAAGGCTGCAACATTATTCAAAATTTCAGGTGGAATGTCCGCCTTTACCTTTTCCGTCAAGATATTAGTTGCAGTGGCATAAGCTTGCAACGATCCCTGCAAATCATTTTGCTCGAGAATTTGTGCCAGTTCAATCCAAGCTTCAACATCGTCTGGAAACTGTTCGGTAACTTTCTTCAGATGACTTTTAGCTATATCGCGCTTTGACTGAGAGGAAGAGCTGGCATAAAGCGAACCAAGAATTTTCATTGTTTCGTAGTTACCGGGTTGCGCCTTCAGTACCTTCTCGAAACATTGCGCGGCCTGTAAACGAAAAAGTTTTTTATGAATAACTTCCAAACTAGCTAATCATAATGTATTACGTTTTCCGAATCGCCTCTGTAGATGTACATCTGTCCCAGTCCGAAATGTGGTAGAACAAAATTAACCGGTGCAAACTGCGTCGACTGATAATAATACTGGAAAGCCTGGTCGTAATCCTGTTGAACATGAAACGCTCTAGCAAGCTGATAACAACTTTCCGCTCGCATCGCTTCGTTTTCCGTGTTGTGGAATGCATGCAGCGCCAAGTGCTGCACCTTCTGATAATCCTTCTTGAAGAAAAAGTGATTCGCCAGATGATTCAAAACCATCGGATTTGTCGAATCAATCGTGTAAGCTTTCGAGAGCATTTGTACTCCGAGTCGATTAGATTCCGGCTCATGAAGATTCAACTTTAAAATGGCTAAACCTACGAGAGCCCCAACACACTGGGGATCCAAATCCAAAGCCCTTTGAAAAGCCAGCCTGTAAAAAAAAGAAATTATTTAGTAAACAAACAGGAGGGTGGACAACACCATACTCACTTTGCTTTTTCCTGGTTATTCATTTTCAAAAAGCAGTGACCCATACCGAGCCGCACTGCGGCCGGGCAGTTCGGATTAGTTCGTAGCGCTTTTTTGTAGAAAGCCAGTGCACCACGATAATCTTTTTTGTTGAACGCAATGCAGGCCTTACCCAGCAAAGAAGGGATATTGGAGGGGGATTGATTCAGCACGAAATTGAATTGTGCATCTGCTTGCTCCATTTTGTCTCCCTCCAGGAGGCAAAAATATGCACGACCCAGTAGATGGTTCTGATCGTACATGATAATTTTATCAGCCGTCGTGTACAAATGGGTAGCCTTCATGAAAAGTTCCCTTTTCTTGTCCTTCGACTTCTCCCGGTTCGCTTCCTGAACATAATATGCCGCTAACATATCATAAGCTCGCATTTGATCTTTTTCAAAATCGCGATACGATATATTAGCGTCAATTCGCGACGCTTCCAAAATTTTGATGAAATCATCGGTTTTGTTTTGCTTGTAGTAAGCAAGCTGATAAGAAAAAAAAAGAACACATCACTTTACATTCTATCATGGTTTCTGGCTTCGCAAAAAGTTAACACTCACCGCTACCGTAACCCAGGTATTCAGCTGCGAACGTTCCTGTCGTAATATCCCCAAGACTTCTTCTCCTTCCGGAAGTTGTTCCGGATCCAGCTCAATCACCTTTGATGGAAAAAACGAAGACAAAATTTAGTGTTAGGTATTAGAAAACCGCAAAGAGTCGAGTTATAAATCTACTTCTACTTCTTCGAATATCGTAACCGAGCTGACATATTAGATGCGTCATTTGCAGATTGGTTTTGTACAATTTTCTTACCTCATCAGTGTCCCGAAGCGGTATTTCTATTGGTGCCGCCATTGTAAGGCTCAATTCCTAACACTTTCGCTACTTTTGGCCAATCGCGAACACCTTTTCAAATAAAAAGAGAATTATATAAATGAACTTGCTTTTTAACGCGTTGCAGAAAAAAAACCTTGCGACTAGCAAACAACGCGACGACGAAACGACAGAAATGCGGATGACAGCCGCTAGCAGGGCTGCCAGTTTCTATTCAATATCTCGCGCTATTATTACCCTCTATTCCTTCCTAGGGGATGTGACAGATTATCTTTTACCTACCCACAATGGGCTGAAGTAGTTACGACCTCATCATCAAATTTCCACTTCAACTTCAGATACAAAAAATAAACTGCACTCTATTCTATGCAATGATGAAAAAGGTAAAAATTCATCTACTTTTTATTAGGAAGTTTCGACGAGCAACTCGTCTCATTTGAAATACATGATCGATACATTCAAAATCGTTAAAAATCTATCCACGTGGTATGTGGATGGCCCCTTACTGTCTGGACATGAGAGTAAACAGTAAATAATTACCATTCGGGATTGAATACAGTGATGTTTTATTCTTCCATACCAAAAAACACATTCAACGTTAATCAATATTTTCGGACTTAACAGCTACATTAGTTTCGGCAGTATCGAATGTTGATGGTTCTTCTTCTTTTTTTAGTTTCTTAGATTTTAAAATGTTATCCGCATCTTCTATTCCACTATTCGGACATTTTTGTCGATTTTTCGATAATTCACGAATAACTTTGGAATACTGTTTATCTAAGGCTTTCACCTGGTCGGACGGTATAGTCCACTCGGCCGTACATGGATTGCTCTTAGTGGGGTCATGTTCCGTTGTGTATTCAGGAATTTCTACACCAAGTCGCTTTGCCACCTTCTCTATAACGACGTCAACGTACATCGATATTTTCAAGTCTGCTTTTTTGTCCTGTAGAAACAATCAATATGTATTATTATTTCAATGATGTGGAATATACATACATGCTTCGTTGGCTGTAGATTACAAATAACCAAATTTCCACTGTATCGCTTGTTCCTAAGAGGTAAATTTCCGCTTGGCACAATCTGCAGAGTCGATCCCAGACAAATGTTCAGATCAGCCATCGCTGAATGCATGAACGCCAAATCTAAATCTCTTTCAGGCAAATCATGTTCCCAGTCTAAAATATTATCAATTAAATTACCCCCTCGACAGGCCCGGGAATTTTTTGTTCCTTTGCAAAAGTCCCCCGTTAGTTTCTTGCCCACGGTAGGAGCGGGTTTATTTCGGATATACTGACGACGGCATTTGAGGCATTGCTCCACGAACATATTTCCATGAAGCTCTGCTAAAAACTTTCGCTCCAATCCGGAACGCATGTGAAGTCCATCGATATTTTGACTTACTATATATTTAACTAATCCAGCATCTGCCAGGGCTTTGAGACCCATATGAGTTTTCGTCGGAACTGCTTCATCAAATGCAATGTTCACAGAGGGTTTCTCACCTTTTTGCTCTAACGTCCAAACACCCTTTGGACCCCGAAAGTCGGGTATACCTGCGCTGGTACTTATACCTGCTCCAGTATGTACCACTACGTGTTTGGATTGCTTGATCAATTTTGCTAGTTGTTCGCACTTTTGTTCTACGGTTTCTGCATCGTCAAAAACCTAAGATATGTATACGTTGTTATTTTTTAGCAAACATGTACTACAGAAAAATATACCTCTGGTACTCCGAGCACTCCTTTATTCTGGTAATCTGATAAACCATCCGCGTAATTACAGGACATGTTGAATTCTGCGCTATGCGAACTCAATTACAACACTTATTTCATTACAATTTTCTAGAACCCCACAATCATATGAATGGAATAAATCGCATAGAAACTATGCAGACGAGTGGCTTCAATCCGAAAAAGTAGTTACTTGCAATAGCATGGGATAAGAAACAAACTTGCATTACAATTGGACTGTGTTTACAAAATAAAGTGGGCGTCGCATCGAACTGTCAAAAGGCCAAAATAGAGCGGTGGGTTCGAACAATTAGTCACCTCTATGAATTGGGCCTACTAATATGTTCCACTGGTCATGATTGAAATGGGCGTAATTGTCTATCCACGAGCAACCGAATAGCTGAGGGGAGACAACTGATTTGCATCCACTTTGGGAATTACTCGCTGATTGGTTGAAATCACAACAACAACTAGTTCGGCATTTAGTCACGGTTGTAAAGTTTATTTAAAATATTTTAACAACGTTCTGCGGGAGTTGGTGCTGCGGCGGCGTTTATGGTGAGTCCACTTCTCGCAGCTTCCCTTCTGACAGCCGTAAACGCCGTAAAGCTCTACGGTTAACACCAATTATATCAATGTCGTTCGCGAAGCCTAGAGACATGTGGGATTTCGTGAAGATGATGCCGTCAAGCGTTGCATGTAACAGTATTATTAGTTTTGTTAGAACACCATGTTCAAGTCACATTATTTGCCACAACTCATTTCGTTTCACTGTGCCGCCTCAACCCTCTTTTTACCATGGTTACTGTAGAGCACCATGGGCTCAGATGCGAAAAGTCCTTCGAAATGTTTACCAATACCACTCAAAATGCATGAATATTTTCTTTAACAATACACTGATTGTTCAAGAACATATTTATGCATTTTGAGTAGGATTGGTAAACATTTCTGAAAACTTTTTGCATCCAATCCTATGGTTCTCTAGAGTAACCATGGTAAAGAAAGGGTTAAAGTCATGAAACAGATGATGTATCTGCAAATTGTCTTCTCAAAACTTGTCGAGGATTTGTCTCAAGGTAAACATCTGGTCCGTTCTAGTTCGTTGCACTCAAAAACTGCATTGGTATTCTCTAACAAAGGCTTCCTGCAAAGCCTGAATTTTAAAAGCGGAATTGAGGAGGGTTATGCCTCGATTGTAAATAGGGCATATGAGTTCTTCCAACCAGCCCATAGGTTGTTGTTCCTCAGACCATACCCTTAGAATAATCCGATGAATTGCACTACACAGCCGCTCGCTCCCGACCTTGAAAAGTTCGGCCGGTAAGCCGTTCTTCCCAGCGGTTTTGTGTTTTTTTAGGATTCATCCACAAATTATGTAAGGGTTTAGGGGGAGAGGGGGGTTCCCAAATTTCTTACGAATGCTTACGAGGGGGAGAGGGGGGTTCGAGAGAATCTTACGTAAGATTTAATTAACTAAAATACAAACAAAAACTTACAAACTAAAAGAAATAAAATTAGTTGAACTATTTCTCGCTGAAATCTTAACAGTTGAACCTTGGGAAAGCGCGAGATCACCTTTGCTGAATGATTATGTACTTTACTTCGTTCACTTAATTTTCAGTTTCATTAACTTTAACATGATATTGCCTGAATTGGTTAAATTGTTTTTCATGTTTTCACAAACACGTCGTATATAGAAAAGTCTCAGTAAAACTTTTAAATTAACATTTTTTTCTGGAAAACAAAATCTTACATACGATTTATGGGGGGAGAGGGGGTAAATCAAAATCTTACCAAGCGTTATAATGGAGGGAGGGGTGGTCTAAAATTTCGAAAATAGTCCTTACTTAATTTTTTTTATTATAGACGCTTTAACCTTAAGAGTCATTCGCGTCTTTTACGTAATTTGGATGACGCCTTAGCTCTTAGCAAGCAATCTTTACCTCGTCCAATGTCGGTGGGTCCACAGCTTGTCCGTTCTCTTCAATTTCTATCCCGTTCCCCTCGACGACTTTCCTACCTTCCTCACCGTTCAACACCACTTCAAAATGTTGCTTCCAACGCCTGGCCACCTGTGATTTATCGGTAATCAGGTTCCCCTCTCTGTCATTAAAATTAATAGAAGCTTCTCGTGCCTGGTGAAGCAATACTCCGTCCGCGAGTTTTTTTAAGTAGGTTAAATTCATAAAAAATTTAAAATTAAATTTAATTTCTAGGATGCATCCTGAATTTTGTTAGTTTCTAGACACAAAGATTAATCGCGCGCCATTCTTAAAATTTGAAGGAAGGGTACGATTTAGTAAAGCCAAACAAGTTAACATGGGTAGACTTGGCGGCTTGGTTGTAATTGTAACCGATGTAGTTTAGTGGTACTGCATTGATTCGCAGATAACATCGGCATCATTGGTATAACCCGTAACTATGCAAGAATCATTGGCCTATTACAGAAGACGAGGTGAGCGGCGAGTTACGATACATATTTTGCTTGCCTCGGCAGAGACCGCGGGCGAGGCGAGTTGCTCGCTTCGTCTTCTGCAATATTTGGACATAATAAACTTCGAAAACTAAATACACGGTAATTGGTAGAGAGCGGTGCAGATCTGCAGGATCAGTGTTTGGAAAACTTCGAAAAAGTTTTCGTTAGTGAAAATATGTTCTTTTGTTCTTTTGTGGGGTTACTGGCTGGACGCGTCAAGCGCTCGAAGCTCTACACCAGGCTCGAGTCATCAAATCAGAGAGTTTCCAAAAATCATTTCTGCCTGACGAAACATGCCTATGCCGGCTTTGAAAGACACAGTAGCGAATTGGTTCCGGAGGCTTCCTGACCAAAGGTCGACGGGCAATTGGTGTTGAGCGCAAACGCAACATAAGAAAAACAATATATGTAAACATGAAAAACGGTACTTATCTCTGATCAGCCTCTTCAGTTCCTCAGTAGAAACCTCGTCGACAGCCATAGGCGTTGCCAGAAGGGGGCAGGGGGGGCCGTTGCCCCCCCCCCCCTTAAATGTTGACATTGGTGCAAAATTTTTTTTTCAATAACTCTAATAGCACAAAACGACATTTTTAGCCCATAGAAACATCTGTGGAAAGTATCAGCCAGATACAAATCAATTGATTGAAATGCTTGCGCTATGTTGCGTGTAATTGCACAGGTTTTTCAGTTGATCCACCAAGGAAATTGCAGCGGCAAAATTACCGGGCAAATCCACCTGCATCAACTGGCTTGGAGTATTGGAACCGAGCTGTGACAATTCCTTACCTTGATTCTCTTGTAACCTCACTGGAAACACGGTTCGATGAAGATAGTGCACCTGCCTGAGCGTTGTCCTTGCTGCATCTCGCTAACGTAATACGCATGTCATTGGAAGAGTTCAAGCGCAAAATCGAAAATTTCGTAGTTTTTTATGATGTTGACAATTTTGTTGGAGAGGTGGAAGTTTTGTATTAACATTGCAGCAGTATGAGAGCAGACCGTAAGAACTTGGAAGAGTTGGATCTTATAGATCTGCTAGCTAAAACCCGTTCTTTCTTCCCTGCGACTGAGAAAGCAGTTAAAATTGCACTTGCTCTACCATGGAAACATGCACGATTGAACGCTCGTTCAGCACATTACGTCGGGTGAAAACCTGGCTGAGGTCAACAATATTTGAACAGCGGTTGAGTGCTCTCTGCTTGCTGAGTGTTCATCGGCAGATGGTCAACAACAATCTTGAAAAGACACATGAACCGCTTCCGGGACGTTTGACGTTTGATGCCCGAAGATTTTATTGAGAATCTTGACTGTGTCTTCAATCTTCACGTCCTTGGGAAGCTTTCACAGGATGTAGTTGAGATAGCGGCTGTGCGAATGGGTGTCCAGCTTCTGGAGAAGTAAACGTACCTTCGCCGCATCATTCAGCTGGCCTGCATCGTTCTCGAAGAGGTCCTGGTAGCGGTTAAACAACAACGTCCGAACGTAACTTCGTTTTCTACGTCGAAGACAAACTCGATGATGTTCGAAAAGAGGGACTCCAAAATCTGCTCCGGGGTTTGATACTGACGCTGCTGCTGCTGGACCGCTATCCACTGTAAAATTTGGGTCATCTTGTGAATCATATCTTGAATTCCCGGTTGCAGCTGCTGATCAACTCTATCTTCTGCCATGTTCGTGGATTCTTGAGATCCTCGTCACCAAAATAATATGTCAGCGGGGGCCTAGTGTGGTTGGTAACGTCTCCGCCAACCACGCTCGACGCCTGGGTTCGAATCCCACCGCCGACATAGGTGTCGATGGTTGTGAGGTGGCGTGATCCACTCACAACCAACCCAACTGGTCTAGATTCGATCCTAGCCGACACCGGGAGATTTTCTGAGGCGAAAAATCTCTGGGATCACGCCTTCCATCGCATGAGGAAGTAAAGCCGTTGGCGCCGGTCCGTTAATAAACGGGTCGTGAGTTAGGGTCCTGGGTGTGGAGTCGCCTCCCTGGGCGTCGGTGATTGACCACAACAGTGGCGGAACTAGACCGACGGAAAATAAGTGAGAATAAAAAAAAAAAAAAATAATATGTCCGAAGGTTTGAATGAACTTAAGAGTTTTTAGTAAAGAACATCTATTTATATTCACGGTTGGACAAAGAATAATCAAATTCTCCACTCTGATGTCAAGGACAACTGGTTGCCTTGATGTAACAATCACTAAAGACTAGTATTTATTTCTATTTTTCAAAAAACACTACAGTCGCTTTTACGCGGGAAATACGTGCGCGTAAAAAAACGCGTAAATTCCGGAATCCGCGTAGAAAAAACGCGTAAATTTCGAAATCCGCGTAAAAACCGCGTAAATTCCAGAATACACGTAAAAAAAGCCGCGTAAAAAGCGACCTTAGTGTACCATTTTTTTACTTCTATAATTTTGAAGAGCTTGCCCCCCCCCCCCCCCTATTTGAAATTCTGGCTACGCCCATGTCGACAACCAGCGCTAATCATCTCATCTTCTTCTTTGTAAGTTCGCAGATGTTTTATTTTGCTCAAAATGTTCCTCTCCAGGCCCCTTGGGTCGACGAGACAGCTCGGCGGTACATATGAGAGATTGATAAGAATGGCGGAAATGGTAAATAATGTGGATTAGTATAAATAGAGTTATGTTTAATGTAGATGGGAAGTTTTGGATTGATTTGATTTGTATGATTGTGGTTTGGGTTTACTTTTCATTTTGGGTTTTATTTATTTGGCCTAGCCACAAGAATCCTTTTATTATTGCACAAGCTTGATGATCTGTAAAACTCAGCCTATATAAAAAAAATGTTTGTTGAAAATAAAATATACTTAGCCGTTACCAGCAATCCTTCTTGAGTCACTTACTAGGACCCAGTTAGTAAGGGGATTCATGTCGAGCTCGTAAACAAATACCCAGCCGGAAAAATATTCACCTCCATTGACGAGTAATGGAAGATACGCAGTTTACGGCTCGGTATTCGTATACAAGCTCGATGTGAAGACCCCTAATATTTCCATTACCTTTATATCAATGTAACATATAACGACTAAGTCGTAGAAATGAATTGCACATGTGCATGTTATGTATACATGTATACATGACTTTTCAGGATAACAGAAATAACCTTGTTCACTCATTGCAGCAAGATGCAATTCTTTTATTATGGCTTTACTTTAGAGAAAAGTAAAACACTTTCTTAACAACGCAAGAGTCGCATTCTCTGAAATTGTTCCCCTTTTTCCCACCTGAAATTTTAAAACTTTTATGCATACTTTTGTTTAGACCCACTTTCAGAAGTGAATGTGACCGCTGTTCATTTACTGATTTGTCTATAAGCCCATGCACCACGTCAAGGTTCAGTTTTGTCGCAGGGAGTTTTCGGATCGTGGAAATATGCAGGTTTAAAACATCGATACAAAACTTTTCTTGATATAGTCAGCATTTATTATCACTTAAATAACTTTTATGATGTTAGTTTTAAAATAGTAAAAATAATCAAATATGCAGCCACAAGCACAGCGTTTTCAAATAAAATGCTCAAAAACACTTGCTTTGTGATGATTTCTCTTTCGATTCGGTTCGTCGCAGCACTCCAAGCTGGGGATCATCAGCGCTCTCATCGTCACTCAGAAAGTCACCGATATCTGAACTAGCACTTTCCTCTGCAAGCTCAATCTCTGAACCCTGGGATAAGACGAGTTCACCTTTCAGGTCCTTGTTTTTCAAATTACCCATCCAGAAAACCGATGCACATCCAGTAGCAGCTAGTAGAGCCTTCACACTATAAATCAACGTTTCCACTGTTTCCCGGATGAACGGTATCTGCGCTATCAGGCTGTTGTCCTTAACATTTTTCGAGTGACAGCAGATGTTATGTAGATAGCGGGTGCTGTGCTGCAAGGTACTCAACAAATGGCTCACTTTATCGGCCGAGACTTTAAGGACATCTTCCAGTACTTTAAGACCGGTCTGTTGGAATAATTTTAAGCAAGTGTGAGAGTATCGCATGTAGCATGCGTACATTTTCGAACTGTCTGCTTGCTTTGCTGTTTCCGAAAAGTGCTTGAGAATTTCGCAGGTTTGTTCCCACAGTACGAATTTCTGTACCGTAGTTCTGTTGGAACGAATTCCACTTTGGACGCATTTTATGAAAGCTTTGGATAATTCTTTGAAAAGTACAGGATAGTGGCTCCGTTGCAGACCGGCGAAGTGCCGTTCATCATCTTTCGCGGCTACTAAATCGTCGTTGAGAGCCTGCCCAAGTTGTTTTATTTTAGGAAAATCTGCTGTTGATGTAAGACCCTGCAGTAGCAAACACAGCTGATTGCTGGTTCCAGATTTTGGCCGAAAATTGGAGCAAATAAATTTCTGGCAAAAGGTGGCAATGGTACTAGAAACACTTGGCGATGGAGAAATGCTGGCTAGGGCAAGGCCAAATTTAAACAAACAACTCGCGCTATACAAATCTTTGAAGGCATTTCTGTGATTCAGTTCGGCAGTAAGTATAGCTTCGATTTGATCTTCATCAGACTGAAGCATAGGGCTGGTGAGTTCAATCATTTTGTGAAGTTTCTGTATAATGAAGTTTATGTCGCCTTGATGTTGGAGTTTTGCGAGCTGCAGAATCGCGGTGAACAATCGCAGAGACCAGTTGAAGCAACAGTTGAGAGCTTTTAACTCAGACTGAAGAACTGGGTCCGTTGCAGATTTCAACTCAAGTCGTTTTGCTTTTATTTTTACGAAATTGCTGGCGGTATATTCAGCTACTTTTAAAAGATCTTTAAATTGGTAGTTGCATGTTGACTTTGCCCTTGCGGTGACCATTGATTCAACAGCGCTTGTGACTGTATCGAGTAAAAAGCGGTACTCAGAAAGACCTATGTTAGTTCCGATTTTGGCATGTGGTAGATTTTGACTCAATATCAGCGATTCACGGAACAGTTGTACTATGTTACTTTCAATTGGTCTGAAGCCCTTACGATGCCGCAATAATGAGATTTCCGTGTCAAATTCGGAGGAGTCGTCTGTTGCGCGAGATTTCCCAGAAGACGGAAGCTGTGTTTTAGTAACATTAAGAGTGACATTTGGCTTGGAAGTTGATTCTTTGGCAACTTGTTTTGATGGTTTCAGTTGAACTTTAATGGAAAAATCACATGTAGGAGGGTAGTAATCAAAATCTACATGTCGCAGCAATGCCGCCAAACGTTGCTCCAGACTGACCAGAGCAGTCAGTCTTTGTAGCACTTTGCGGTGCATTTGTGAGTCTTTTTGTGTAATAAAAGCATTAATTAACTCGCGAAACCAGTTTGCTATATAGAAGTAGGCATCCAATAGCTGCCGACAAACATCTTCTTCATAGGTTTCAATCATGGTTTTTTCATCAGCTTCTTGGTAGAAAATTGGAACAATTACAGCGCATCCTAGAAGTGCATTGATTGATTCAAGATTGCCACCATATCGAATCCCCTGAAGGGTTCTCATTAATTTGAACATGGCCAAAAAGAAACACATCGACGAATATCGGCTGTTGAAGGTTAGCATATTCTCAGCAATATTGACGGCTATCGAAAATGCTTCCGCGTTTGTGTTCTCTACATCGTCAGTATCATTGATGCACAGCTTCTTTGCGTATTGGACTGGACCACCGGATGGAATTTCTTCAGCGATGAAGTAGTTCTGAAAATCATTTGTTAGAACGTCGCACATCCACACGGAAAATCCTTTCTCTGGTTTACCAACGTCTCGTTCAAAAGCTTGTAACATTTCAGCTAGTTCGTCGTAGCACAGGGCAAGAATATCCGGCGATTCGTTCGACGATGTCAGCATCATATTGATCATGTTGCCTATTTCACGACCAGCAGCGGTTGGAATTTCGCTAGCCGTTTCAATAGTCTTTTCCGAGTCGAAGCTGCAATTCAACTCTGCATTACTGGTTGACGAATGTTTCAACATATGATGAATCAGACAAACAACACCAACGACACCCTTTTTCTTGACCTCCTTATTTGCGCTCAACAATTGCTTCTTGATGACGATATTCAAATCATCCCATGTTTCATTACTTTCCAGCGGGCTATCGGGAATGCGTAGAGCGTCGCAAATTAACTCAACGGCCATTCGATATTGCTGCAGATTCAAGTCCAATGAAATATCCATTATTTTTAGCAGCACATGAGCGTTGTTTCGAATATCCGTCGGGTAGTTTTCGTAAATAGTTGACAAAGCATCCATACATACGGCAATCATGTGATCGTTTCGCCGGCCCCCGTTAATCAATGCCATTTCACACATAAACCCAATCAATTTGTTTAAGACCATCCGGTTGTTCATGCTGTCCGCCGAGAAAAGATATCCCATCGACTTTATGCCAAATTCACACACCTCACTTTGCTTCTCCTTCAAGCAGGACTCTACAAAGTCCAGTGCTCCATCGAGATGTGTCTTGAGCACGCAACCAAAATTCACTGTAAGATCCTTCATGTGGGAAATAGTTATATGACCTTTTCTTATTTTGTTGATAAGCATCTTTTGAATTGTGCCACTTCGAATCTCATTCACCGTCAGCATCATTAGCATAGTCAGTAAATCTAAAGACATATGCGACTCCTCATCAGTCAACAGACGGCAATATTTAATCCATGATTCGTACAACAACGATGACACGGTCAGCGCTTGAAGAATGAATTGGAAAATTTCTGTAAGACACCTGTCATTGACCCCGGAATTTTCGTGCAGCAGTATCAACCGTTCAATAACTTGCCGAGTCAATTGAATATTATCGTGCAGTCCATCCAATTCGACGGTGTTAAATTTTAGTAGGAATCTTATCAATGTTGGGTAACTCTCAACGTTACAACCACCCTCCACGTAATCGAGGATTTTTTGCCGCGTTATTCGTAAAGTGCTGTTGCTCAAACACATTTCGCAAAACACCGATACATTCGAGATCGTAAACAAGTCGCCAGATCGGGAAAATAAATCCAATATACGACGAAATGCCACATCGTGTTTAGTAACATCAATTACATCTTCCAACGAAATTATAGCCGCTTCCAACAGCTGCTTATTGCGGCCGGTTCGTTCAAGCATTTCAAAGTATCGGTTGAATACAAACGTTCCGTGAGACGTGTGATCGATAAATTTGATTTGCGATAACACTAAACCTGCTAATCCGGCTCCATCCGTCGATTCTGATGCTGATCGCTCTACATAATCAAACAGTAAACCTATCAACTCTAGCTGCATAAAATCTACACATAGCAGCAACTTCATCAGGCTCTCTTGGACCTGCTTCACCTCTTGTGTGGTTTGATTCTGCATCTGACAGCATTCCAATAGCTTACGAAATGCATCCCGATTGCGACTAGCTTGTTCAACACCATTAACGAAGTCCTTCACGTTTCTAGGATATTCCGGACTACTGCGTAGCATCGTCCTCAGCTGGCGCACAAACGCCAGCGGTTCACAACGCAGCACCACCGATACTGGGTCATCTAAATCAATGGCACATTTGAGCAGGATTGTTTCGTAGTAATTGGTCGGAACGCGGCGAGAAGTCCGCGCGCTTTGAGACTTTTGCAGATTACTTCGTTGGGACAAATAACGGCGCTGACTATTCATCTGACTGGCTGGAACGGAAAACTGACTGCTCATGAAGGGATCGTTCTCGTCTTCATTCTCCGTTGGCTCGTTCAATCGTCGTTGCTTCGCCGGTTGCCCACTCGCACCAATGCTAGTCACCGATTCCGTTTCGCGAATCGTCGACAATTCCGACGGCTTTTTTGCCACTAGCGCCGATTTCCGATTTTTAAACATTTTCTAAAGCGAAACTGTATTTTAAAAATTAAAGCTAACACACATAAAAGAAATACCAACGGTTAGATGGAAACAAAACAAAGCCAGGACAAAACATGTTAGGTGCAGTAAATAAATAACCAGACAGAAACGAACAAACCGCGCAAAACCGTTCGACGCAAAAAAAAATGTACACACAGCTGAACTATATCGGGCTTTACGAAACGACAACGTCATTGTTCTCCGCACCCCCACCGGGTGGGCTTAACTTTGCAGTCGACCCAACCGAACAACCGCCTTGTCGTCTCGTTCGTCGCCGTCAAAATGGCAGTGCAAGTTGAAAAATTCTGTTCGGGTTGATAGTCGTCAACAAAAATATTCGTCGGAAAAAGGTACAAAACCGCTGCTAGAAAGCCCTAAAATATGTACAATTTGTTCAGTGTCTTCCCGGGCGCCGATAGCAGGTAAAAATTGGCCTACCACGACTAGGCTCGAGGCGTAATTTTGCGTAGAAATACACCGCGTCCCTGAGCAACAACGAGCAGGCGACAAATTTTGATTGCCATTCAGCCTGTGAAGCTAGCCATCAAATTAATATCCTATAAGAAAAAGGCAACTGAGGGACACTGCGTTTGGGCAACGACGACGACAGCGAAATATTTACTGGTGAAAGTACTTTGGTTTCTATCTCTGCGGTCATTGATGTTGGATCGTAAGTAGAAATTTAAGTAGGATTTTAGTAACGAGATGATTACAGAACAGTCGTCGGTCGAAGTGAAAATGCTGTTTTTAATTTTCTTTGTTACGACGCCAGAGAGTGAAGGGGTTCCGATGATTTTTGCGTTTGACGTTTCTACGGATGTCGTTTTTACAAAAGTTTGACCTGGCACAGTATGTACTACAGTTTACAGGTGCAGATCAGTGATATAGAAATATTTAGCCTAGAGCTGTCAATAATATAAAAAAATGGAAGGAAGTTTTACTTTTCAAGTATGCTTACTGTTCCAGGTAATTTAGTTTGCTAGTTATAGCGTAAACTTATGATACATGTAACATGCTGAACATCTTAATGTTTTATAGTAGCTAGCCAACCAGACTCTATTCTAATGTCTAAGCTTATCCGGTAGGTTATCACATCAAACATAACACGTCACAAACAAAACACGATCATTAACAAAATTGATGTTTTTGTATCTCTTTTTTATTCTATTCTATTTATTCTCTTTCAAATAAGTTTTCACAAATCTTTCTAGTGGGCAACCCAAGTCACGATAGAATAAAATATTCTAACTAGAGTTTTTTCTGGTTTTATTGCAACTAGAAAATACTTTACGGTAAACAAACGATAAAGACACTTTTTTAATAATTCCACTAATCTCTGTTTTAATCATCTCACAAATATTTGCAATGTTTTTGGGTTTCGACTTTATTCCTTCAGTCTTATGTTAATTTGTTATCCTATATTGAACAGGATTATAGTTATCATTGATTCAAAATCGTGTACACTAACGGAATCGTTAGACAGACAGACACTATATTATATGAACTACTGCTTCCATAACCAGTTCTGTGAAACGGTAGAATCATCCAAAGAAACTTGAAATAGTTCGCAGAAGTACATCAAAGTTAGTTTACTGAAACGATGTTATCTATCATTCGCTTAAAAAGTTTGATTCAGCGAATTAGGGGAGTTTGCAAATTGCATGATTCTATATAACGCGCAGTATAGTCAGATATTGTGAACAAGAGTACAGAAGAGTTTCCAGGTTCTACACGGCTATCTTCGAATAAAACAACACCGCATTTATAGAAGCTAGATCATGACTAAATTCTAATATAAAGCTGCTCTTTGAACGATGATGACAAACGTGATGAAAATTAACATCATCTAGCGCATAATTAAAGATTAAATACAGCTAGTAGTCATTCAAAATCAAAAGATGGTTCTTCAGTACAAGCAACATACCAAAAAATTGCATGAATAGATAAGATCTTTTTGATTGGTGAACTTAGAGAAAAATAGTAAGATATTACAATTTATCGTTTCTACCGATTTATCAACTTTTTTGAAAGGATTTTCTTAACCTAAACCATTTAGAAGCTATAACATGTTTAAGTTTAGTTTCCATTGCTAGGCATAGTGACTTGTCGATAAAACAGTATCGAGTAATTGAAACGATTTGGAAACAGATTTGGAAATTGTGCTCACTTAGCAATTCAGCAGATGTTAATCGTCTCTACTACTAATATTGGGCTTTATGAAAAGTCGATTGCTAGATCTATCCATGGAAAAGTAAAAGCACCTAAAACCTGATTTAATATAAAAATATAGCGGTGACAGTGATATGAACAGAGCAACATTTCAAAAACAACTTTTTTTAGTTCTACAACTGTTGATGCAAACATTGTGGTTCGCGAAAGGAACAACATTCTATGAATGCAACTTGTTTCAACCGAAGTAGGCACTGAACGCAACCAGTTACATAAAGAGTATACATCTACTGACAAACGATCACTTAAAACTTAATTTTTCTTACCAATAGCTTGAGAATCCCGAAGGTTCTGTAATCACTCGCGGTGTATTGTTTTCTAAAGCCGATTCCCGAAATCACCACTGCAATGGACGACGACGGAGACTACCAGGATGGTGAAATAGTTTGGGTCAAACTAAGCTATTGCTGGTGGCCAGGAGAAGTCTTCGGCGGGGAGCGATTGACAGAGGAGTTTCTGTCGACGCTCAAGCGAAAACCGCTTGCCGTGGTAAAATTTTTCGAGGAAGATTCATAGTGAGTAGTTCTACGTTATGGTTCATATTCAGTCAATAAAGACAAAAAATCTTTACAGTGAATTTGTAAAAAATACCAATTTTATCTACAAATACAACTGTGCCCGGAAACATGAATTTTTGCGTAAAGGATTGGGTAAGTTGATCACTTAATTTTGTTATTTTTGGTTTCATCGTTTATTTGGTTATATCCGTCACCGCCAGAGCAATACCGAACCAAAAATAAACACATGGAAAAATTTCCGGCCGATGTAATGCGTGCCGAACGTGCAACGGGAGGTGATCCGAACATTGTTAACTCAACCGATTATTTGCCACACAAACGGGAAAGCTATGCTGCCCTATTTCAACAGGATAAACCCAAGGGGAAGGGTAAAACAGGTAATAGTTTTTCGCCATCAGTGTAGTCCAACGCTAATCAAAAGTTCTAGTGTCCATAGCAACTACAGCGCGCTCTGGCCAGAAAATCCACTCGCCCAGCAAAGTAATTCCTGTTATCCCAGTGCGTAAACATGAGGTTCGGATTCTGGCGCAAGCGTCCTCATCTTCCGGCATCAATGTCGGTGGCCGAAGTGTTAAACACTCAGCAAGCCCGCTCTTGTCTGTGAATACTACACCAAGACTGGCAAATGCTTCGGTCGATCTCGGAAGTTCATCAGTTTCCACAACTTCCGATTCGTCATCTACGCAAACCTACAACTGCCATAAGTGTGGCATGGAAAGCGGACGGCAAAATGTGATTCTAGTTCACGTCAAGTACTGTCGAGCAGTCCCGATGATGTCTTCTGCTGTGTCCTCGACCAAAGGTAATTTTTCGATGTCATTCATTTTTCTAAATTCGTCGTACTAAATCCTTAATTATTTGCAGTTTTCCCTAAATCGGTCGTATCACCTCGAGAGCCAAAACCGGCAGACCTAAGTCCAGTTAAGACTCCAACTCCGTTGGATCAAGTATCGAGTCGTAAAATCAAATCACCCGTGTTGGAAGCGTGCGAGGAAAAAGGTCCGGAGCAAGAAGAGTTGGTAGAAGTTATTCAAGTCGTAGAACCTGCGCGTGGTCGAGCCAGGAGTACTTCGAGAGGTGCTGTTCCGCTGACAGTAACACCAAAATTGAGTGATCGTCGCAAAACTAGAGGCAAAGGAAAGAACTCAGCCGTCGCCGCTGTTGTCTCACCCACTCTAGATATCGACAGGGAGGTCGCAATGGAAGCCGGTGAAACACCACTGACGGAAGGACGTTCCGAAGAGCAAGCTAAAGAGTCATTAAACTCTTCCGGTGACAAATCAGAAAAAATAAAACCGGATGTTGAACTGAAGAATGAACTTCTCGCAGATTGGAGTGAAGATGAACAGGACGAACCCGATGGTGAACCGGTTAAGGACGAAAAAAGTTCAAAAAACGTTACACCCGAAGCTGACTCGAGTCGGTCGGCAAACGAAGAAAGGAATATATCGCTGGCAAATTTGATGGACTCTAGCTTGGACAAATCGACTGAGTCATCGCCACAAGTTTTTTCACCTGTTTCATCGGCAACCACGATCAAGTACAGAAATATACCGAAGAAGCAGAAACGTGAATTCGTAGAGGTAACAAATGATCAGTTATCAGCAGCACCCGCTAGCTGTCAGATTGAGAAGTCCTCTAGTGAGAGTAGTATCAGTACAGCAGCAACATGTGGTGAAACGCTTAGCGCTCCTGATAAAACACCGACTGGCAGTGAAAGTGCATTATCGGAAAAACCTCTCAGTGCTAAGCAGCGAATTTTAGATCGCGCAACTCGCGGGTCTAGTAAATCCGTAAGCAGCGATGAATTGAAACCAGATTCCCCACAAAAAGCGGCAGTCACAGAATCTCAATCCGCTGCTGAGGGAGAGACACAAAAGGAAACTTCTTGTTTCGATTTCAAGGAGGAAGAAGAAGAGGAAGTAGTTCTCAGTAAATCCCCAAGAAGGTCACTTTCCAACAAACGTGACGCCTCTTTGGAGTTGAATGCTGGTGCCTTGGATGAGGAAATTGAAAAAGAGCGTGCGAAAAAAGACACTGAGTTGAAAAATGAAATCGATTCGCTCTTGTGCGATACCATTGTACCGACACTACCAGAATTACCGAAAATTTCCAGGCTACCGTCACCAGGCCCATCATCGTCACCACCAGAACCGGTATTGCCGACAAAGGAAGATCGCACACTTCCTCCGAAAGAACGCGGTAAGCGCATCTTCAAAACCCGCAACAAAATTATAGAAAATGAAGCCATTGCCTTGGAACAGTCTAAAGCTATCCTGCAAGATTTCGTGAAACAATCGCATGAGCAAGAGCTGGCCGAGTTGCATAAGCAGCAGCAAGCTGAATCTAAATTAAATTCAGAATCACCTACCACAACCAATGATGATTCCCAAGAATCGGCCACCTTTACTGATCCTAAACGATTTGAAAACTCGGAGTTCGTTGCTATAAAAGCAAAACGAACAAAACTTCAGCAGGTGGATAAATTCAAAGCTGTTCCAGTGATCGACAAAGATACTTCTCAAGAGTCAGCGGTCAGTTCTAGTATTGAAACAAAAGCTTCTGAATCTGAAACGTTACCCGTTTCGATCAAAAAAGAACAACTTGCTTTGGATTCTCTCTCGCCACTGGCAAGTAAGGGCCGTAAAGGAAAGTTGCGAAAATCCGCTACACCTCTTGTGGAAATCGAAAAAGACATGGAATCATCGATTCCTAATTCTAGTTCCGTGAGTCCTGCTGTAGAACCCACCCCGAAAACGAGGAAAAAGAGAAGCGGAGAACTGCAAAATCTGTATATGGCTACATTCGATGCTCCGCGTTCGCGTAGAAGTAAGGCTACAAAGCCAGTTGATGATCCTGTAGCAGTTGAATCAAAAGTAGAAACGATTGTGTCGATCGTGGCCGAAAACGATACTAAACCGCACAAGCCTTCTGAAACAGAAACAGAAAAAAATAAACATGAATTATCTTCAATGGAATCTCCATCACCTCTTGAAGAGCGTAATCAGTTCTCTAAAACTACGCGGTCGAAGCGGTCTAGACAATTACAACAGCATACAGCTGATTCGACGGCAGACAGACATAATGAGGTAGTCGATGTTGATATTGCAGCAAAGGAACAGCCAGAAGAGTCTGTAGCTGTCGTCAAGCAGCAGCCTATCAAAATGATCATCAAATCTAAGGGTAGAAAATCTAATTCGGAGCTCGTTTATGGACCAGTGGTTGTATCCCCTGAGCCAATCATTGAAGAGATTAAGGAAAAACTTCCAAGATCGCCAAAAAGTTCTAAAAGGAAAAAACATCCACTTGAGGAAGTTGAACATATTCCACAGTTTGATTTGGAAAGCTCGGAAGTACAGGATACAACCCCGATTAAGTCATTAAAACTCAAGCGTCCTAAGTTTAGAAATGAAGCCACCCGAACTCCAGACGAAATTTTGCACGATAAAGAACTGATTGGGCCCAGTGCGACGGATCTTCAGATTGCTGAAGCGCTGATACATCTTCCGGAATCTGCTCCTCCAAAAGTAGGTGTTCTAGATCAAGAAGTAGAATCGAAACTAAACAGCATTTCATCGGCACCAGTTCCGTCGAAGAGTATAAACCCACGAAAACGACACCTGCAAACTCATCTGCTGAGCACCGTCGAATCAACTAATCAGACTGGTTTAGTAGAAAGCGTAATCATTCCAGACAAAAAGAAGCGAGACATGATCGAAGTGGTTAGTGTGGCACCCGCATCTGTCGTTGACATCGATAGGTCAGTCGTAGCCATGCCGACAACGGCTCATCAGTCTCTCGATGAGGATAAATTTGATATCGTTAACATTCCCATCGTTATGGACGAAAGCGAATTGTTAGAAGATACAACTATTTCAACTACGACAAACAAGTTGCAATTAGTGGGAAGTGCTCCAGGTTCGATTACCGTGGATGAAGAAGACGATGATGTCAAATTAATTTCCACTTCGAAACCAACTACAAAGAAGATCGTTATCGTGAAAAACAGTAATGGCTCGGCGAAAATTATTCCCGCCAGGGAAAAACCTCGTGATGCTACATCACCAATTTCTCCTAAAAATGTTAGCATCAAGACAACGACCATTACGATAAAGCCGCCCTCAGATCAGCTATCACCACAATCTACGCGATCATCCGCTCAATCCCCTCCGCTCCGATCGGCTCAACTAATTCAAGCTAGCAGTGGAGGCCAGATTGTTATCACTAGTAAGGGGACCGTTCTGACGACGCAATCGCCAACCACTTCAACCGCCAAAAGTCATGTGGCCATCACACCAAAAACACAGCTAGCCCACGCCAGCTCGAAAACTACAGCATCAGTTTCGTCTGTATGCAGCGTCAGTGCTATCAGTAGCTCCACTTCCAGCAAGTCTCTTCTCGCATCAGGTACGAGCAATGTGAAAACTCCTATTAAGATTTGCGTACAGTCACAAGAAATTATTCATATGCCAGCAAAATCACGATCCGCACAGAAATCTAATGAAGCGTCTCATATCGCTAAACAAATGGAGATGCCACAGATTAAAAAGTCTGCAACAAGCCCACCAAAGAAAGTTCTTGCTAAAAAGTTATCGGAAGGAAGTGCGACGACTGAAAAGCCGCTATTTTCAACGTCAAAAGGTGCGCCTATTACACCCACAAAGGCAACTACATCGGCCGTAAATCCAGGAAAAAAGGGCCATCGAGTGATCAAAATTTCTCCACAAAAGCTTAAGGAATTCACACGTCTTGGAATGGTAGAAGACAAAGGTCAAGGCAAGGTACTGACAGCTAGCGGAATGAAAAAGTTTCGACAGGAGCAACTGCTTCTACAACAACAACAACATCAACCTTCGATTTCTTCAGGAAAACAGGAAAAAGCACCGCGTACTGCTTCTGTTGACGAAGAACCATCGACATCGACTCCTACGCCACCCCCGTCGAACTGCGCTACTGCTGAGGTAGTTGTTGCAGCAGCAGCAGATTCCTCGGTAAAAGAAATTCCGACAATTGCACTAGAAACAGATGATTCGCCGGAAATTACACCGGTTGCCTCCTCTACTCACTCCCCTGCAAAATCAGCTTCACCCGCTGCAACAACATCCATAGAATCAAATACTGAGTCGCCAAATGAAGAAAATGAAGCTGACGCGACAATTTCAAATCTAGAGTCGCTGGCCGAGAGTAACTCGGTACAAACCTCTCATAATAAACCAGTTCAACAGCCAACCGAAACCAGAGAATCATCCGCAGAAACGCCGTCAGCCGAAGCAACTGAATCCGGGTCAAACGTTCAGGAATCCTCCCAACTAATAGCCGTTCCAGCGGAAAATTTCGGCGGTCCTGCCAATCTCTTCTACCTGTGCTCGGTACGAGAGGAGGGATTTGTTCCCGTGAACAACGAACTGCTTTACCTCGATTCGTCTAATCAACTGGTCGCTCTGCCGGAAAATGCATCAGTAGAAGACATCGTCAGTCAGGCCGAGGTGCTCGAGATTCCTGCTGGAAGTGAACAGGCCGCGATAGCTGCAGCCACAGTTGCAGATTTAGAAGGTGCGGTTGAGGGGCAACAAAACATTCTGCTCAACACTCAAGACGGGCAGCAGATTATTCTAGACCAGCAGAGTCTAATGGCGCTGGCAGCCGGAGGGGACACGTCACAGCTTCTAACACCCGATGGACAGCAGATTCTTTTACAAGGTTGGTACAATATTCTGGCACAACTCAGCCATGCATGCTAAAAGGTTAGTTTAAACTATTTGCACGTGTGTGAGAGTTGAACATTACCCTTTTGCTTTTGTAGTATCGCTATTAATTCATCACCGCTTTCAGAGCAAACTTTCTGAGACAAACGTTTGTTTTTCTTTCTCTCTTTCTGTTTTGTGTTCTTTCGTTCATTATAGGTAGCATATTCGCCACTACTTCTGATTTGGTTGATGAAATTTATCCGGAAACGGCTCAGTAAAATACCAAGCAGGCACATTCTGTATTGTCCTGTCGTATTCACCTTCATTGTTCGGATGTACTATGCTTATATACGAGTTCGAAAGAGAAAAGCCATACGATAGTAATCAACCATCAATACACCGTCCGTGACTTTAAATCTGCTTTGGTATTGTGCTTTCTGCATTGTTGGTGATTGTTGCACTAAAATTGACCTTAAAATTATCTCTTATCTGGTGTATGGAGGCTTATTATCATGTTTATTTATATACATATATATTTTTATATAATTTTATAACCCGCTTAGTACTGTTAGAGTAAAGGTTGACAAAAGTTTCGAGAACATGCTTCAGCTGTTATCTCTCCGTAATTAATAGCTAATAAACGAGTGTTGTACTATACTTCAATAAATAAAATAATTAATGTAAGTTTATATCAGACGTGTTGCTGTTAAAAGGCATAACTTTTAATAATGTCTGTTATTTCTGGAATCATTAAGACATTCTTCTGTTTCGGTTCATCTAACTTCACGAAAAGATTGTTTGTGCATGTAACATTTTGTCATATAAACAATTCATAGGTATAAAATAAAACTGGAGCCTAAACCAGTAATAACTAACTTTTAATGCTGGTCAAATTGTCCTTCACTAGTCGCTCAGGTATCATCCTTCTCAACAAATTAGATGTTAAATTTATCAAAGTTGCCCTGTAATAGTGGCATCGACAGCGTGTATGTCATGGAATACTCCATTGCAGATTAAAATGCTCTCGACAGAATCAGTTTTATCACTATTTATAAAGTCGATTGTTGCATATTTATTGCATATTCATAGGAAATATTAAAAGTGTCTAAATGCCATTTCATGCAAAAATTACATATTACTGGACGTCATCCTATACGGAATTTATATAACAACCGTTACGAAATTTCCTTCTCAAGTCATAGAATGCAGAAATTCAAGTTTTGATAACGACGCAGAAATGTTGCTCAAAAATAATCTGAAAAATCTTTCGTAGTTATGCCGAGGAATGATAAATTATTGACATTTCTAGTTCCCATAAATAAGTTTGATTGTCGTTTGTGACTATCAAACTAGAATTTTCTTGTCGCATTTTTCTTTTTCCTTTTTCACGGGGCGACTCTAACGAAATGTTACTAACAGAGATTAATAAAATTGAAAAAGTTTAATAAGCAGAATAGGGTGGTAGAATACGAAGGACAAAACTCAAAAAAACTTCAAAATGCGTGGCGATGAATGTTGAAGCAAATTCAGAAAGAATTATCAATTTATAATAACAGAAAGGATCACCAAACCCGTCACATTAACCATTTTATGGCATGTATTCAAAAAAGGTAATTTCACTGCCTGATTGACGAATTGAATAAATGAATAAGGACTCAAACATTGGTATCTCAAAGAAAAATCTTTTCTCTTTTGCAGGATCTGCCCAAGAGCTGCTGGCAGCACTTGCGGTTAGTCAATCCGGCCTCGGAATAGTGGCTGCCGAGGGTACCCAGATAATTGTTGCACCGGACTCGTTGATCGATCTGCAAGGTTCGTAGAAAAAGCCGTAGTAATTTCGCGCTCATAGAGCTTAACAATTTTTTTTTTTTTTTGCATAACAATTTAGATGCACCACTTCCTGGGGAAATTATCCAGGTGAATCCGAATACAACGGTGGAAACAAATGCTGTTCTGACAAAGCCACCGATTATGTCAACGGTGGAAGTTCCTACTAAAAATGGTAACGGAACAGAAACTTCTGCCCATTCGCCGGAGCAGAAAGTCCTGGACACTGCTGCGACGAATCTCGACGAAAGCTTAGCTGCCGTTATTGGAGTATCCGCAAATTCGCACGTACCCACATCACTGGAACTGCCAATCACTGTCACAAATCCGGTTATTGCCAAAACGACGACCAGCAAGATCAATCCGATCTATCCTTCGACGACGGCCGTTTCAGCGATTGGCATAGATCCAGCAGCCGTGGCAGCGACAGTAATCGAGCTTCCAACGGTAGTACAAGCAGGTATTGATAGTTCGCACGTTGGAACACTCGAGACTAACTCTAGTAACGACAAAAATTGTGATTCAGATCAGCAAACAATCGGTACTGCTGATGAGTCTGGACATATGACAGAGACTAACGGTAAAAGTACTGACGAAGATGACGAGAATTGTAAGGCCGAACGTGAAAATGATTTAGATGAAATTATTCCTAATACCCCGGAATCACAAATGAACAGTCATGCCGAGATAGCGTCTCAGTTCAGTGATGATGAATCAGAAGCACCAGTCCCAATCCCAAACGTCGACGAAGACGACGAAGATGTTGCCTCGAACTGTAGTGAAATCATTCCCATACAGCCGAACATAGTAGTTATGAGAAACATGAACAATGAACTTATCAGTAATAACGATAACAGTAGTGACATGGATATAGAAGATACTAATCCGGGAAACGAGGAAAATAATCCGGGTTTGCCGTCAACCCCGGAGACGCACGTGTTCGACGGTGCCAACAATAGTGCAGTAGTTGAAAGATAATATCTAGCGAGCGGAAGTGGAACGTATCTAAATTTTACCACAGTGGCACAGGCTGAGCTGGTAGGTGGTCCTTACAGTGCGATTCCAACGGCAGAGCTGCACATTCTGCCAATTCCATCCGGCAACACTGCCCCGGCTCGGCAATATCGATCTAAACCGGCACCACCTGCTGCTAGCTCAGCCGGGAGTGCTGCTGCGGTGCGTTCATTTTCATCCTCATCATCCATTTTGTTGACCGACCGCGGTAATACCAACACAAGCGACTCCAGTAGCCTCACCAACAACATCAACAACACTATTTTCTCGTCATCAGAGCATCTGTTCTTCTAAATCTGCGCAATTGCGAGAAGTCTTTCCATAGGTATTAGCAATTGAAACTAATCGTTCTATCTTGGTTTAGGTTCCTGTGTTTGCATGATTTATTTTGCAATCACAAAACTTAATTTTGAAATCTTTATGCATGCAATAATCTGGGGACTCAGGTGAACTATTCCATCTAAGCACTATTATTTTCTGTAGTTACAATTTTCCTTTGTGTAGTTTTAGTGTGAAACTCAATTCTTGCGAAGAACTATTTGAAGAGAAATTTGTTTTAGTCATAACAGCAACGTTTAAGAGAATTCCTTCCCCAGTTTGTTGAACAAAATAGTATTTTTATTTTCATAGTTGGTGAAAAGCAATTTAGAAAAGCGGGGTAATTCAGACCGTCGCTGTCCCTGGGAGAATTAGTTGTTAGACTCTCAAATACTTAGGTCAGATCACTTAGGTTTGAATTGCCCCATTTTCTCTGTATAGTAATCAGCTTCTAAGTCCTCTATTAAATATTTTTTATCGCAGCTTCGTATGATTGCAATTCGAACGACGTATTCAAGACGACTATCATTCATATTCAAAAACCAAGCCGAACTTCTTAACAGATGAATTTCGTAATGCCCGGTATTCGCGCAAATCTTTTTTAAAGTAGATGTGAAAGCTTCTTATATGAAAAATTATTTGCCAAATGTCGTTTTCCAGTTCGTCAACATAATTTGTAATGATACTTTATTTTTAAATTGCTAAAAAAAATATCAGCCGCAATACGATTTTTTCATGCTAGCTAATTGTATGCTTTTCACTTTTTTGCAGACCCTCTGACATCAATCAAATCAATATGGGATTAAAACAGGTCTTTTGCCACATTTGGACAGTAACCGGCGTCCGGGACCTCAGTATGACTTTCTACCTGTTGGAAGCATGAGAGACGTCTATAATCCTGGTTCGACGTAGAATTTGTAAAGATAATTTGTAAATATTTACTGGCATGCATTACGATAAGGAACAGCTAGTTTTGTTAGAGATGATATTATCATAAACACTTATATATTCTGTTGATGCAACAATGATCCTTTCCTTCTATAAATAATTTTGTTGTGAATGTACGTTCTAAATCATTCAGTTATCTCTCTCCCATCACTTGGAGTGTTTTAAATCATTTGCCTAAGATTGCATCATAATATCTTATTCAGCATAGGAATTTTAATAACCATTGTGTGATTGGACCTTCATGATGTTTTGTGGTCGTAAATAAAGTCATGGATAATGTCGCAGTGCAAAGTATTGCATAGTTATTTGAATGCTATGCCACGTTGCTCAGTGATGGAGTTTTGAAACAATTTGCGACCTTGTTTTACCAGTTGATGAATTAAAAAATTAATAATACAGAAAACAGAATTTAAGATAATTGTAAAGTAAGTTTCTATACAGACCGCCGTGCAAGAGATGAGAGATTGTAAATCTCCTAGTATGTATTTTGTGTAGTTCCCTTCATCTACTCTATAGTAGGAGAATAGTGTTTCTAGTAGGACGCTTTGCTCTAAGTAACAAAAAAAGGCTTTCATGCGAACACAACACTATATATTCTACTTCCGCAGTCGTACCGACAGAACTTCTCTGACAAAAACGTGAACATTAAAAACAAAGTTCGTTGAGCTCGTAGCGAGGTTTATCGAAACATCCGAAATTAAAAGTAAGAAAAAATTCGTTAGAAGCATTGGTTTAGAAAAAGTGTTTAATTAGTAGAGCTTTCGGAATGCCAGCTGAAAAAAAAACAGGTATGGACTGATGTCTCTGATCGCATCTACTATCGTAATGATAAATACACATACTTACTATTACTGATACGTATTTATAAGTAAACTATAATAGTGATTGCAAAGTAATAAATGTTTAGCAAATACAACATTACAAAATCGAAACCAACATTTTTATTACACTAAAAGAACAACACATTCCGCCAGCGTTCGCTTTGGTTAAAACTTTATTTTTACAAGTTTTCCTCATTAATATCATAGTCTACCATCTTTCGCTTTAGCAGCCACCATTCGTTATTGAATCCTATATCGATAATTCTTTCATGGAAAGTAATATACCGTGGCTTCAGATAAGGACAGATTGCCTTGTAGATAGCAACACCGCGATCGAAATTGTCCAACCAGATGAACGAAACTACACCGAGCGATATCCGACGAACGATGCCCTCGTTGTAAGCTTGTTGTAGAAACAGAATGTGCGACGTCGTTTCCGGGTTTTGGCAAGTTGGGTGTACCAACGCTAGCTCGTTTCTACATTGACGGAACCGTTCGGCGAAATCCGTCTCACTTGGGTTGTTGACACAGCAATAGTAGGTCGAACCAAGTAGAGTTACGTAAACAGCACTACGAACCGGACGTTGCTGCATGGTGCGTCCGGTGTCAAGAATCACTTCTTTGTAGTCCATCAGTAGATTTTTCCAGTACATGGCCCATTTCTCCCAGATGGTTCCTTTATACTTCTCAGGAAACGTAATGGAATTGATTCTACTTTGGATGTCGGCTTGCTTCTGTTTCCAAGCTTCTAGGTTGTTTCTAACTAGCGACGATAATAGGCGAGTGTTGCGAAAATTCATTATGGTTATTTACAATTCGATAACTGAACAACCTAACCGATATATTTGTGCTTTTGAATATTGTGATTTCAGAGCAAAATTAGAATTTTGCGCTCTAACTGACAACCGCAACTGACAACCGAAAATGACAATCTCAGACAGCACCGATAAAAATGCGACTCATGAACTTGTTTGTCAAAGCGTATGCACTCTTAATTTACTTCAATTGAAATTGAATAGCATTGAAGCCGCCTTGATTCCTTGCCCTCGACTATGCAGCAGAGCCGCATTGATATGGTTTGCAATCAGAATGTTCTACGAATAAACTAGTTATAATCCATTATTTGATGTTGCTTAAACAGTATGCAATATAACATAGTTTTCATTGACTGGTGAATGACCGCAGGTTAAAACCTCAACAAAAAATGTGTCGATGAGCAGAGTTGTCCGTATCCTCTGTGCGGTAAAGAGAATTTCCAATTTCATCTCACACTCTTCGAACTGTAACGAGAGCGCTTCTGTTTTTCCGTGCTTACCACGCTTTCTGTGTACGTGCGCGACAATGAGTGTGAAAAAACAAGGGATTGGTATGGTAGCCTTCAAGCGTTACGAACATCTATTTCTGTACCGTTCATCACAAAACTTCCTTTTATGCTGTCACAATTTGCTTCTATATATTTTGGGGCACAATTATTGTACAAAATATAACTTAGAATATCACATTACATACAAAAATCTTGAGAAATTGCTCAAAATTATCTGATATGCTGTCAATAACTGCAGTCAATATTTGGTCGGTTTGCCCGGATCAACATAAGATAAGGGTAAACTGACCATTTTTCGGGTGCCAGTGCCAGTGATGTTGGTAACGTGTCAAATGTGTGGGAGCTGACAGCGGTGCCATCCCCGTGGAAAAAAAAAAAAAACAAATAAAAAGCTCTCAACGCTGGGCTGCGCTACAGCGTAGAAAACTACTCCCAAATTCACCAAGGCGAATGAAGATAGACTCACCGACGCGCGCGCTCCAGTGAGATTTCTAGCGTTGCAGAGCTAGCTGCACGGAAATTTCAGACTAATGAATTCATTATTGCCGGTTGATAATTTTTTACTAAAACATTCTTATTTAGCATTTTACGCGCCGTAATGAACATGAAATGACATGAATCCTGGTGTCTTGTCAACTTCAAAAATGAAATTCCTTGATTTTCAGCTTTTACTAAAATGGTGTTTTTTTCCAATACATGCTTTTCTCGGATGTACCAGGAGGAGTCCAAATGAACATTACCGTTGACAGAGTCTAGAAATGAGACATAAGCAATGTATTCGTGAAAAAAAAAACAGCCTAGTCTAACTTAATTAAAATCACAAAATAGACATGTTTTGGCAGACTATTTTCGCAAAGCCAACCTCGTATTTTATATTTTTTTTAAATATAAATATTTCTTTAAGCGTTATGTGCTCGACGGGGTACCCGAATACCATTTTAGGTTTCACAAGACAAAATTTCATAGTTTTATTCTGGAAGAATATTCTCATTGCTCGAAATTCGGTTTTTCGGGGATATGTTCCGAAGCGGAAAATTTTTATAAATATTTGAACGGAATCTTACTACTATTGGTTCAAAATCCATAAAATTATATCCACAGGACATATTTATGGTTTTGGGTGTTATGGAGATATGCTCTCAAAATAGTCATACGGAACAGATTCCACCGGGGCTTTTGGTGGCCATAAAAACAATTAAAAAATACAACGTCACATACCATCCAATATGGGTATTTTTGAAACGGGGTGAAATCTAGAGGCAGGATAACGACACCCGACGCCATTTTGGAATTCCAAAATGGCGGCTTGCGGTATCTGGAAGGAAACTAAAATTGGCCGAATACCATCGAATATGAGTTTTTCCGGAATCGGGACGATGCCCAGAGACCGGAAATCAACCTCGGACGCCATTTGAAATTTAATATGGTCACTTCCGGTATCCGGCAAATAGCTAAAATCGACCAAATATCACGTAATATAGATACTGTCGGAATCGGGATGCTGTCCAGAGACCTCAAAACGACATCAGACGACCCGGAAGTTACCACCGTGAATTTCAAAATGGCGTGTGAAATTAATTTCCTGGTATTCAGCCATTTTTGAATCTATTCCAGAAACCGGAAATCGAGCAAGTCATCGTATGCTCGAATCACGACTGACATAGTTATTGAGATATAACTTATAAACGTTGGCTGGCAAAAACTATTTTCGATTTCACACTATTTTGTAACTAAAGACAATTTTGCTCTGAGAAAGTGTTCATTTTTCTTCTCCCGATTGAATTCGTTTTCGTTTCCGCTTTTCCATTCTTTTTTCGTGCTCTGAATGAGTATGTTCAGAAAGAGACTTCACTACGAGGAAAACATTCTGCAAACATTTTTAAGCAGTCGAATTTTATGTTGTTGTAATCAACAGGCTATCGAATCAATATCTAGTAGAACCTGCCATACAAATATACTTTTTAGCGATTGGATAAGAGTGAGAAAATGAATCAAATATTTCATATTCCACTTATGCCACTTATGTCCACTTATGCCACATTAAAATTTTTATGAATAACACTAGCATAAGTATAATCTGTACTCGGTTATTTTCACAAACCACCAGTAAAATTAACAAGAATGAACATAAAACTAGCATTCAGAGTCATTGGCGTCGAAAAATATCCTTGGCCACACGACTTATCACGTCTCTTACGAACAAAAGAGAAAATAAGCTTTGAATCATTAAGTAGGTACTAGTACACTTTAGTCGATTTGTTCACGGGTATTTTAAATTTGGGCCCTTTATTTATTCTGGATTTACGCGTTTTTTGTACGCGAAGTTTTTATGCGTCACGTATCTTCCGCGTGAAGAGCGAATTGAGTACATCGATCATTCATTTTTTAAATAATAACTTCCATTTTACAATTTTGAAAAGCTTGCCCCCATGATCCAAATCCTGCCTACGCCCATGTCATGACACAAGTGTTCTTCACATCGGTTCATTTTTTGACTGGCGCTGGAACGCGTTAAACAAAAATTGCTGCAATCTGGTCAAATCTGTATGACGTACAAGATAGAGACCAACAACTGATGTTTCTTCGCACCAGTGTACGCTACAGCGCCACGCACGGGTGAATGTAGACGAGAGCGCAAGAGAGCAACTTTTTGGAAGAGAATGTAACGCAATCGCACTTTGTCTATCAAGCACTAGCGCACACTCTCGTGCGACATATTTGTCACTAAAAGAAAAGAGTCTCTTTCTCGGTGTGGTGAGTTGTGCTCTGTCTCCTCTTTGTTCGTACGATTCTTGCACGTCAGTGGATCGCCTGTGCGAAATGCCAACTCTGTCGATGAGATATATGGGAAAAAGACCTCTGAATTTCGTTCAGAGATTTGGAGGTACGCCTCAAGAGTTTCGTCTTCTCGAAAGAAGTCACTAATCTAATTTTCAGCACAATCGGACTTCGGGAAGTCGTGTGGTAAAATTATACTTTTGACGTAGAATACGTCTTACGGCAACAATTAGAGGGGCCCAATTTCAATACAGGGATCCAATTTCAAAACCGAAAACATCGAGAGCGTCACAAAAATTGTCCAATTTCAAACGTTTTAAACCCAGTCAGTATCCAACCGATTTCTGTCATTTTTGCATCGATTGGAAAATCATTTAAGCACCCGTCCAAATGCAGAAAATTGAAATCTGATTGTTCAAACTATTTTTTTTTTATTCTCGCTTATTTTCCGTCGGTCTAGTTCCGCCACTGTTGTGGCCAATCACCGAAGCCCAGGGAGGCGACTCCACACCCAGGACCCTAACTCACGACCCGTTTATTAACGGACCGGCGCCAACGGCTTTACTTCCTCATGCGATGGAAGGCGTGATCCCAAAGATTTTTCGCCTCAGAAAATCTCCCGGTGTCGGCTAGGATTGAATCTAGACCAGTTAGGTTGGTTGTGAGTGGATCACGCCACCTCACAACCATCGACACCTATGTCGGCGGTGGGATTCGAACCCAGGCGTCGAGCGTGGTTGGCGGAGACGTTACCAACCACACTAGGCCCCCGCTCAGTTGTTCAAACTATTGTAATATTGAAAATTGTTGAACATTGTCGAAACGCAAATGTCGACTTCTGATTGGTCGCAGGTGCCTTTCCCTAAAAAGGACGACGGAATGGAGTACCTAGTTAGCCGGGAATGCACTCTTCGGGCTATATAAGAGACTGTTTCTCCTCAAGCAAATCAGTTTACTAGCGGCAGGCAGCATCAGCGGACATCAACACCGATGGCAGTAGGCGAAGTGGATTAGCATCGGGCAACAGCGGCGGTGGTAGTGGTTAGCTGTAGTTCTTACCTCTTTCAGTTCGGCTTCCCTTCGATCTGAGTTGGACCCCACCAGCGGTAATCCGATTCAGATATCGTTGGGTGAATACAACCCGAAACTGAAAGAGACTGTGGCACCACCACCGCTATTTAGCGTGCGTGGCTTGCTATAAATCGTGTGTGGCTTTCTATAGAGCGTGTGGCTAGAGTGCGTAGCTAGCTGTATAGCATGTGTGTATGTTTGGAGCGTGTATGTGCATGTCAATAGCTTGTGTGGCTTGCTACATAGCGTACTTGGTTTGCTATATTGTGTGTGTGGCTTGCTATATAACGTGCGGCTAGCGTGCGTGGCTTGCTATATATGCTATATAGTTTATAGCATGTGTGGCTTGCTATTAGCGTGTGTGGCTAGCAGTATAGCGATTGAAATTTATATATATATATATATATATATATATATATATATATATATATATATATATATATATATATATATATATATATATATATATATATATATATATATATATATATATATATATATATATATATATATATATATATATATATATATATATATATATATATATATATATAATTGCTAATAAATCACCTCATGTAGAAGTTTATTATCACTGTAAATCATCCAAAACTAAATAAAAAATTTGCCATGTTGAAAAAATATTCACTTGTCAATAAATGGCATTGACAAACACAATTAACCTCAAAGTTTATCTTAAGATCACATAATTTTTCGCGCAAGTCTTACTAATTGCAGCAATCAGTTGTAAAATTATCTACGCTATCGTAAAATGCAGAAAATTGTTATTTGAACTGTTATATAATAGATGGAGAATGCACTATTTGCCGTTGTCTATAGCCTCTTCGTAGCCACTGCCTAAATTAAGATATCTTAGTGCAACTTGATACAAAAGACAGCTACAAAACAATTCAATTTCATTCTTGTTTTGGATACGGCAGCAAGTGAAACCGCGGTACCGGTTACAGAGGTATACGTCATCTGGAGCAAAGAGACTATTAAATTAATTAACCCCAATTGAGTGTATTCCCAAACCTATTCCAAGAAAGACATTGACATAAGACAGGCTGTCGTATTCTACGTTACCTCTGCGATCGTGTCTTATAAAAAACCTCTTTCACTTTTTTTTACCAATGAAAAAATGTTCGGTAAAAAAAAATTGTGATGCCAAATTCCTTAGAGATGCAACAAACGTTAAAATCTAATGTTTTTTTGTGATTTGTTTTTTTTAATCTTTTGTGATAAAAAAAATTATATATTTTTCAACTGGGAAACTCTCTCAGCTTTAATTTATTTTTACCCATGAGGAAATTTTCCGAAAAACCGAAGCCTCTGAGCCCTACCGCTAAACGAAATTCGAAGGCCTAGTTTCCCCATAGCTTCTGTTGGTTCCAGCTTGAGAATTTCTATGCTACAGAAAGTCTTTTATTTTTGAATATATGTTTCCTGAGAAAACATAAATGTTTTCCAGTACCGCAAAAGTGTACAGCGCATCGTTTCTTTGTCTGTCTCCTGCATCTTCAAAATTGAGCTTTATGGATAGACATAGTTGTCCCACGACTTTTATTTTATATATCATGGCATTGTTGTGATAAATACATAAAATCGCCAAAAGCATGCGAACTTTAACAAACCCGTACCCGATGTTGTCGTATCATATTCACTAACTGATCTAAAAACAGGCGAAATGGTGCCCATCGCTGATGGCAATAAATCGTACATGCCTTTGATGATGACTATGATATTCTTTGCTCGATCAAGACAAACGAAAACCTAAGGAACAAATAAAAAGACTCTAATTAACTAATGAGGTGTAGAGAATAAAACTTATTCAGATGTTTTTGTATTTCAATTACGAACATTTCACTATCTCCAGTTGAACGTGTATCGAGTGCTATTCCTTACAGCACTTTTTTACCAGTGTTTGAGATGTCTGTCAGTTGCGGGTGTTGCTTCTTCTTTTTCTTAAAAATACCCTGCATTCTAATTTTTTTGTGAAAGGACAATATATTTTAACAACTTTAATTTTCTTTACCTTCTCGCTCTATCGGTCCATAAAGCCAGGGATTGTGACAGTTAGGTATGTTGAAAATTTAATCTTTAATCGTAATACTAACAACTTGGATATTTATGACTTTTCTGGTTTATTAATTTAATATTCCGATTTTTCTTTTAATATCGTGTTTTGCGTGTGTGTTATTTTTTAATTAATTTTTACCGGGTCCTCAAACATGTTTTTGAATCTTTCTTTGATATTCTACTATAGATTTATATTCTTTTGGTGATTTTTTTATCAACACGTCTTCAATTGTTTTTTTTTTCTTAGAGTATCGGTATTCGGGTTATTTGCGTTGAAAGAGATTTCGAAGGCTGTTCGCACCTACGTGAACTCTATATGCAATTGTCAAAATGTGCGTGATGACAAAAGCAAAAATATTTTCTTCCTTCTTTTTCGCATGCAAAAACCAAACAAATATCAGCAACACCGTCAACGCGAATGGTGTTCCTTACAGACGGTGTTATGAACAGATACGCAAAGAGTGAGGTCGAAAACTCCAAGTGAACCGTCAAATCGAGGCTCCAAGTGTACAAAGTAAACAAACTCATGCGTGTTACTTTTTCTACAGAATGTGTGTTGCGATCAGTTTAAATTCTGTGAATCACGTGCAATTATGGTTTCAACGAAAAATGTGTTCGTCATGCTCATGTTATGAGTGATGCATTGGAAATTATTATAATTGTATGAACAAGCACTGAAACTCAGTAATATATCCTTACAAAGTTTCGAAATTTCATTACACTTTCTAGTGCGTGTGAAAAGTCATGCGAAAATAAATGTGGTTGCCAGAATTGTTTAAAATAAAATATTAGCAAAGTGTTGCCATATTTACTGCTTTTCTCTTTGCGTATCTCTTTATAACACAGTTTCTAGTGTTCCTGATTGAATCATTGTTTTGACAATCGTATAATAGGTGGTTTAGGTCTTCTGTTGTTCCGCAGAATTCGCATAGGTCGTTTTGCACTAAATTCCATTTTGCTAATCTTTCTTTTGTTGCTGTATGTCCTGTCCTGATTCGAGTAAGTGTTATTATGACGTGTGCCGTTAGTGTTTCTTTTAAGTCTTTGAACCAGGGTTTGAAGGAAATTGTTCTACAGTGTTCGTAATGGTAACGTCCTTTTTCTTGTGATAAATGTGTGTAAGTGTCTTGCCAAGTTTGTGCTATTTCATTTTTAATTATGTTGTGTAAATCTCCCAACGAGTAGTTAGTGTCTTCTGTAGTGTTTTTTGTTGTCCCTAATTTTGCAGCATAATCGGCTCTATCATTTTCAAGTATATTGATGTGTCCTGGAATCCATTGGATAGCAATGGTGTCAATATCTGATTCAGCTATGTCGTTCAAAAGCTCTGTAATGTTGCTATTGGTGTTACAGGCATACCTCGATTTTACGCACATGCTCGTTTTTGAAATGTGCGTAAAATCGAATTGTACGTAAAATCGAAGCAAGGTTTTTTTATATTTTTTATAACTCAAAATTGATTTCCGTAATTTGAAATTTGCAAACAAACATGTAAGGGTACATCTAATTATTACGTAACGCACGAACGAAAGGTGAACGGTTTGGAAAGTCTTACCACCCATACAAAAAAATTTCAAAGTCCTGAAAAAAATTGCATTATTTGTGTTACCTAATTATTAGACGTTCTCTAATCCATCATGCACAGTAGTGAAATCACCTCGATTATTTAAAAAATGCTCCTTCAGCTGCACAAAGTAGTTCCACAAAAAAAGTCCCAGTTTTAATATTTTTATTGTCATTTTTGATTTGGCTGAAACTTTGCATAGACGTTTCTATGGGCCAAAGATGCCACTTTGTGCTATTGGTATTTTTTTTTAGGAACACGACTTATTTTGTAGAAGCTATTTAAAAATGCTGTTATTGGGAGGTATTGATTATTACTAATATTTCGAGTGCCAAAACAGTTTGTTGGATCAGTGTGACGTTTTCAACAACGTTGTAGATAATAATTTTGTCTTCTGAAAAATAATATATTTTTTAAAATAAATTGAAAAAAATAAGAATTATTATCTAAAAAGCTCATTTTCAAAAATCTAACTATTTTTCGTAAAAATTACAAAAGATTACCTAGAATTTTTTTCCTAATTTCTCTATGATTGGACAGTTTCAATGTTTAGGTAATCTTGGCTATGGATGCTGATTTATTGGGATTTAGTTGCATACCTAGTTGCTCGAACGTGTTTGTTAGGCGATTGAGAAAATTATTCATTTTACTAGCAGCTGAGGTTATATTAACTCCTACTGTGAGTGCCGTGAAGTCGTCCGCGAATTGTATCAATTCCTCTCCGTTTTTGGGAACTGTATGAAGGATTTTTGTGTATATATTGAAGAGGATCGGAGAGAGAGGGCATCCTTGAGGGAGACCTTTGTGAGTTTCGTGTTTTATTTCTGTTCTGTCATTTATGATGATGATGATGATGATGGTCCCGCCACATACCCCTACAAAGGTTTGAGCTGGACGATTTATCTATAGATGATTAATGTAGTCACATTTAAATCAGTTATACAAAAAAAACGAACTGATTTTACCTCCTGATATAAACTTCTTCAAAAACTGTTTACTTGATTCACATCGGTAAAAACGCGAAGAGCTATAGAGCTACACAAACCTAGCACAGGGTTTTCATGACCTTCAGCCAGACTGACCACAACTACTTCATGATTTTTCTCTAAGCATTGTTAAAGAATCCATTTATATCTGATCTGATCTGATCTGATCGCGCGAGGCTCAAATTTATGTAGTCACTTTCTATTATTTTTAAAGCTACAACAACATAAAGGAAAAAATCCATCATCACCACCGTGACGAACACAGTAGTTTTTGTTATTACATTACATATTAAAAAAGATCTAATATAAAATAAGAATAAAATTTTACAACGCAATCAGATCCGTTCGTAAAAACTTCGTCGGTTACATGCTTCAATAAAACGATAAATAAATAGATAGGTTCCACAAATAAATAGTTCATCCAAAATAAATCCGTTGTTTAAACTTCGTCAGATAAACTCTCGTCATTTTATAAAAGTTTTAATTTTCGTTCTGTACAACAGAAACTTTCACGTGTGAAATACATTGTCTCTTGAGCTCCGCAAGCGTTGGTGCACGTTTAACATGTCTTGGCATCGAATTGAAAAAAATTATACCTTTATAAAACAATGAATTTTGTGAAGCTCTTGTTAGAAAGAAAGGCGTTCTTATTTCATCCGCGTTTCTAGCGTTATATCTATGAAAATCTCTCCCTCTTTCAATTCGATCACACAAATATTGAGGTAGCAAACCATTAATTATTTTTTAAAATGAACACCATAGACAAATGAACAATTCGTTGCTTCACGGATAACCATTACAAAGCGTCCAACATAAAGGTAGAGGAAGTTAATCTATCACAATTTAAAATCAAACGCATTATTCTATTCTGCAAACGCTGTAACCTCAATAATTGTGTGTTATTGGCCAAAAACAAAAAGGGTAGGGCAAAAATCCAAATGTGGAGAGATGATTGACTTGTATAGCTGTATTTTACTACTAATCGTTGATTCGTTTTTCAAACGGCATAGAATTCCATACTTTTTGGCAATTTTCTTGATGACATTGTCAATGTGAGCGTTGAAATTTAGGTTGTCATCAATAATCACGCCAAGATATTCAATCTCCCGAACGCGACCAATTGCCTCATCATCAATCAAAACAGAGACATCGTCATTTACAACGGGGCGCGAGAAAATCATATATTTAGTTCTATCTATATTTAATTTCAATTGCTTATACTTCAACCATCTGTTTAGAGAACGTAAATCTTCGTTCGAGTGTGAAACGGCTTCTTCTACATTCTTAGCTGCAATGAATAATACGGTGTCGTCGGCAAAAAGATTGATATCACAAAAACGTAAAACTCGTCGCATGTCATTTATATACATAATGAATAAAAGGGGTCCTAATACACTTCTCTGTGGAACTCCAAGATCATTCTCCACGGGACTAGATACCGAATCATTGAAAACAGTCCGTTGAGTTCTGTCAGACAAATAGCTCTCAAACCATCTGAATGCAGTACTCGAAATTCCAAAGCGCTTGATTGTGTTCAACAATAAGGGCCTAGAAATTGTCTCAAAAGCGCGTTTTAGATCCAAAAAAAAACAGCAAATATTGTGTCTCTATTCTCTAAGTTGTCTCTCCATTTTGCTAGTACTAAGTTCAACACGGTTTCACACGAATGGCCTTCCCGGTAGCCAGATTGTTCCGGAATTAATAACGAGTTACTATTTAAATATTCTAACAGCTGACCTTTAACAACAAGTTCTAATATCTTTTCTAACGTGTGTAACATGTTGATGGGACGAAACTCTTCGGCTTTAATCGTTCCAGCAACCTTTTGAATCGGAACAACCAACGATTCTTTCCACACTTTAGGCACGTGCCCAGTTAGCAATGATTCATTAATAAGGTTCAGCAGAGTGTGACCAATAACATTGAAGCAATCTTGAATGACCCTAGCATTTACATTGTCTACTCCAGCCGGTTTTACCTAATGAAAAACAAATATTTTTAAGGTCATCCATTGTGATTGGGTGAAAACCATCAAATCTACTATTAACGTTAGTCGGCTGTTTTATTTCATCATTGAACTTACTAGCAATTACTTGTTCTGTTTGTTCTAATGTGCCATCAAAAGTTATGGACCGCGGTTTATTATTACTAGGTTTTAATGAAGATTTCAAAATTTTCCATAACTCTTTGCTGTTGTATTGATGCTGAATTATCTTTCTCTGTATATATTCACAACGCGTCTTTTTTAACGTTTGTGAATACTTATTACGCGCGATCGTGTACTCCTTCCAATGATTAAGGCGCAAAAGATCAAAATTGTACCAGCTGTTCGAGTTTTTCAGAGAAACTAATTTGTGTTCAACTAATTGATTCGTACACGTTTTCAAGATGTTTGTAAGAACAGCTGCCGAATCATCTAAATTACGGCCCGCGATTGGAAAATCCAAGCTTCTTTCAACAAGATTCGAAACAGTCTGTTTCGAATATTTTCTCCAGCATTTCAATTTTATTAAATCATTGTAATCATTCATTATATCTAATACATTAATCATCAATGTCTCATGATCGGTTATTTTCATATCGGAATTCGTAACTGAACGAATAGAATCAAAATTGGAATAAACATAATCAATAAAAGTTCTACTTCGCTGGGAAATGCGCGTATATTCGTTAACACTTTGTTTTAAATTGAAAGATTCAACTAAGCGCTTCAAATGATTCGAATTTGCATCATCTCGCCAGTTAATATTGAAATCACCAGCCAATATGTTCAATTTACTAAAATCAAGAAATTCCTCAAGCCAGTTTTCCAATATTTCAAGGAAACGCTGGTCACTGGTATTAGGAGAATGATATAAAACACCAAAATTACCCAACTTCATGCCACGAATTACTCTAATGCCCAAGAACCAGTCACATCCTTAGCTTCGTTCCGGCAAAGCTCGAACTGAACCGATTCTCTGACATAAATAGCAACACCGCCAGTTTGTCTAGAGTGTGATAAGCAAGCAGCAACGTTATATCCCGGAATACTATATTGATCAAATGCTTCAATTTCGACAATATGTGTCTCTGATAAGAACACTAAAAGTTTATCTTCAACAACCTGACGTAATGCAACGTAGTTTGTTGTCAACCCTGCAATATTAAAATACAGAAAATCAATGTGATTCACACTCTTCTTGGAACTTGTTTGCTATTTATTGAAACGCAAGCTGCTTTTCTTTTGATTAAAAAGTCTTTTATAAATCACGCACTCTGAACTGAATGCGGCATGGTTGACGTCCAAGTTCATTTTACGCTCTCTATTCATTTATAAACAGTTAACGCATTTCAATACAGTAGACGTGCACTCAGATGTCTTGTGCTTTTGGCTACACCTAGAGCATATATCACAATTTTTGCAATCCATGCTCTTGTGTCCAAATTCTCCACATTTGAAGCATCTCAACACGTTTATCGCGGGAAGTACTAAGCATCGATCAAACTCTACATTTACTTGCGTGAAGCGTGGATTTTCAAAGGTATTTACTACTTTTATATTATTTATTGTGATGCCTTCATTTTGACTCTTTAAATAGTCAATGAAAACACCAGGAGAAAGATTCTCGCTCATGCCCACTATTTTCAATCTTGGCACCGATGTGGGTACAACAGCGCTGTAATTTTCACCCAGATTATTTTCAATGCCATTTTTCACATTTTCAACATTTTCGCCAATAGCGCATTCAACAATAATGGAACCATTTTTACCGTTCCTAAAACTACTAACTTTGTGTGTTTTTGGATCTAAGTTAGTTTTCAAAAACTTCCGAGTTTCCTCGCAAGCTTGTTTGGACTCTTTAGGTTTAATCACAATAACCGGACGAGTCTTAGGTTTGGCCGGTTTAAAACCATTATTATTATTACTATTACTAATCATTTGACTTGTACTCGTTTTTTACTTTTACTGTGTCTTTTAACGACTTCCGCAAATGTTGCGTCGTAATCAAAAACATCATTTTGGTCATTTGGATTCATCATTTTGGATTTGGTCCGATTCAGAAGGAACCGGCCCATTCCGCGCGCGAGCATCGTTCATCGCAGCTATATTCTGACGCGTATTTAATTCCAAAACCGAGTTATTCAATTTTTCAAATTGCTCACAAAATAATTTTTCAAAAGACTCATTAACATTTAATCTCAACTGTTCAACATCGGCACTCAACGCGTTGTTTATCTGGGCCGATATTTGGTCTCGCATTGCAATGACCGAATCAGTGAGAGAAGATAATTTCTTCATCTCTTCTTCGATACGCTTGACGTCCGAAACCAAATGCTGCCCACCACAACACTGGTTTGATAAACATTCATCACACTTGAAGCAAAGATTATCGTTATCTGTTATAATCTTTGCCGTTGCCTTGGTGAGTCCAGTGCACATGTAGTGAAACAAACGTGCACAGTTGAAGCCCACACATTTCAACGGCAAATCCGATAGGACAATTGCCGTTCCACAGCCAGAACAAATCATCGCACACAACACACGTTAACACGGGACGCTATACCAACAGACATGCAGGGAAACAAGAGATAGGCAAAAAAAAATGATCACCACCGCAGCTAATGCGCTGGGGGGATTTTATTTAAACAAACTTTAATGCGAACAAGCTGCTTAAGCAACTGTTCTTGTACTTAGCCTTGTGTAGATTCACTATCGAAACACGTTAGAATATATCTACCGTGAATCACTTCACTATTTCACACGTAAAAATAACGATTAAATATCACCACAAAATAACACGAACTACTCTGTTCGCCATCAAAGAGAGAGGTGAGTATGACTTTTCTATTTTTTAAATATGCGTGTATCCAGTTAATTATTTCCGGCTGGATTTTTTCTTTTTCTAAGGTTTGTAGTAGTGTATCTATGTTCACGTTATCGAAAGCTTTGCTTAACCAAGGAATGTTGCAATTCCTACTAGATTTTCTCTTTTTGATTGATGGATTTTAGAAATCAATGAATTGATGCATGTGACAGCCGAAGTATTCTTTTTAAAACCGTATGAATTCAATGGGATAATGTTTTCCAATGAGAGGTGGTTTGTTAGTTTGGTTTTGACTGCACTATTGATTATTTTAAGCAATATGTTCATCATTGCTAACGGTCTATAGGAACTATGTTCTGTTTGGTCTTTTCCTGGTTTCAATAGCGGTACTATTCGTGTTTCTCGCCATTGATCTGGAATTTGACAACTGTTTAGAACGGTATTCAATAATTCGATTATTCTTATTTGCAAGTTAGTTTTTAATCTTTTGAGAATGTAAAATGAGAATCCATCTACCCCTGGAGTAGTGTGATCAGCTTTTGAATGAATTGTTTTAAGTGTTTCCTGATAATTTATGTTTATTACATGAGTTGCTGGCTTTGGGTTGTATTCTATTTCTTCGCTAATGGTTGGGAAGTTTTGATTCATAAACTCTATTGCTAATGTGCGATTATTGAGAAGTGTTTGATTGTTTTTTGCAGGTCTGCCGCCGTTGATCATTCTGACTGTGTTCCAAAGATCTTTCTGTCCCATGTTTGGATTAATCGAGTCTATTAATTCTTTCCAGCATTTACGTTTTTGGGTTCTTATTTCTCTTTTCAACTTTGCTCGGAATTTTTTAAAGCTGTTTAGATTTTCGATAGTTTGATTTCTGTAGAAGTCTTTTAGTTTTTCGTTTTTAATTGTTAGTAGCTGTTGTATTTCAGATGTCCACCATTTTTTTGGTGTTATAGTTTTGTTGATTCTTTTCAGAAAGTATTTAGATGATGCTATTTGTTCTTCTAGGATTAGGGGAATGTCTTCTGGTGTGTGAAACATTTGCGGTTGGAGTTTGTTGAGTTTTTCTATTACTTGGTTTTTGTTCAAATGTTTAGTTGGTTGGTTGCGCAATGGCGCTGAATTAAGTATTTCTATTTGTATGATTCTATGGTTACTGTTGAAGTCCTCATTGATTACCGACCAGTTAGTTTTTGATGCTAATCTTGGAGTGTAGAATGTTAAGTCTATGGCTGAGGGTAGGGTGTTTGGTGGTTTAATCAGGGTGTTGGTTCCATCGTTAAGTAAAATTAAATCTCTATTTTCTATTAATTGCTCAATCAATTCCCCTCTTGGGCAATTTGGATGTAAAGGGTTCCATAGTAGGTTGTGAGCATTGAAGTCGCCTGCGAGAATGGTTTCTCCACTGTATTTATCAATTATGTCTAATATCTTTGAAAACGGTGCTCTGATTTCATTGTTATGTACCGGTGCGGGAGGTATATAAATAGATATGATTAGTAGTTGGGGTTGTTTGTTGAGTGTTTCTATTGCTATTGCTTCTATGGGATGAATCTTTGGCAGTTTAAATAATTTGTGGTCTATTGAGTTATTGATGATTAGGCCTACTCCTCCGTACCCTGCAGGCCGTACTTCGGTAATAAATTTGTATCCCGGAAATTTAAATGTTTCTTTAGGTTTTCGCCAAATTTCACTCAGTATGGCAATGTCTACCTTTTCCCTTTTCAAGTATTCTATAATTAATTCCCGAGTATCTGTTGGTCTAATGCTTGTTACATTATTTTGTACGATTTTCAAATTACTGTGTGGTTTTACTGGCATATTGGATGTAAGTAAGATTTAATTTGGTTTTTGTTATGATCAAAGAAAAAGTGTTAGAATGTGACTGTAAGTTATTATCGGCAGATACTTCTGGACTTCTGGCTCTACAATCTCTTGTAGTTGATTACTGATGTTTATTAATAATATATCCTGATCAATTGAATCAGTTTTATTAAGGTTTTCTAATATTGTATTTTGAATGGATTTGATTTTATTCATTATGTTGTTCAAATTGAATTGTCGAATTAGGTCTTCTTTTATTAAGTTTGCTATTCTTTCTATTTCTGTTGTTTTGTAAGGATTTGGTTCGAATTGGTGTGGTGGGTTCGCAATTTGTTCCGGTTGTGGGAAAATGGTTTGTCTGGGAGGTACTGTTTTTTGAATGCGACGTTGAATAGAACTGGCCGTTGATTCATTGTTACGGTTTGTTGGGAGCGGTGGATATTCGGTGATAGATTTGAGTCTGTTTTGAATATTATTGGTCTTATTTTATGGGAATTTAATCGAAGCTTCAAAGAATGAGGTTTTATTTGTTGCCATCCCAGCAAGCAATTTTGTTGATTTACAGCTTAATAAGCCATTAATCAGTGGATTACGGCTGAACTATTGCTTAACAAGCCGTTATCCAACAAAATTGTTTGTTGGGATGTCTACTCTGATGCACTCTTGCCTATGTTTTTCTGGACAGTCCTTATTAGAGGCTTTGTGTGTCCCCTGACAATTAACACAAGAATCATTGTTCGATTTGCAGTCTTTTTCTAAATGATTGAGACCACACTTACAGCATCGAGGTTCTTTAGCTTTACAGAACTTCTCTCTATGGCCATAACGCCAACAGTCATAACAAATCTTTAGTGGAAATATATATGGCTCACAAAATGAATTAATACCGTATATTTTAACAGATTGAGGCAAGTGTTGCCCTTTAACAAAAATTTTTATGGAGTAGGTTGGTTGGAAGGCGTTTTCAGTAGTTCTTCTATGGATTCTTTCTATTTTGTTTATGGTTATGTTTTCACAGGTTATGTTGTTTAGTATTTCCTCCTCTGAAAACGATGGCGGCACGTTGCGTACTACACCAATGCTTTCTTTAAAACGAGTAGGAACGTATACTGTAAATCCGAAATTATTTTTTAAAAGTTTTGAATTAATCAATTGCTCCGCATCTCGTGGCTTAACAAATGTGATTTGGAAACGACCTCTGCCCACTGATTTTAATTCCCCGTAATTCTTGACCCCTATGTTGAGTAGCATTTTTGCAACTTCCATTGGGTGTGGATATTTAATCTTTTCATGGCCTGGTGTATTTTGTGTGTCTGTTGGTGGTTTTTGTTTTTCAATAATAAACGTGATTATTAGCAGTCAACAGCTTTCCACTCACAACCAACCCAACTGGTCTAGATTCAATCCTAGCCGACACCGGGAGATATTCTGAGGCGAAAAATCTCTGGGATCACGCCTTCCATCGCATGAGGAAGTAAAGCCGTTGGCGCCGGTCCGTTAATAAACGGGTCGTAAGTTAGGGTCCTGGGTATGGAGTCGCCTCCCTGGGCGTCGGTGATTGGCCACAACAGCGGCGGAACTAGACCGACGGTAAACAAGCGAGAAAAAAAAAGTAACAAACGTGGTAAAGGTTGTGTTTTTGATCCAGTCATTGTCGGTAGATTGCTTTTCTTTATCTGATTTTTTGTTTGTGGATTTTTGTTTGGAATTATTATCGTGCTGGGTCGATTGATCAGGTTTCGAGTCATGGTCCTGTTCCGTCCTTTGTGTTTTTTTCTCTCGTTTAGTTCGTTTTGACATATTGGTGTCGTCGTCCGATTCGCTTTCGTTCATATTTAAGTTAATTTTTCTTTTTTCCTTCGAATTGGTCACCGTCCCCCACGGAATGGGGTCGTTGCCTATTTCATCTGCTTCATCAACTATCATTAAATATTAACACCTCTTACCTTATATACGATTGTTTTCCTCTATGACTTATGTACTACAATAGGTTATATAAGAAAGAAACAAATTTATGGAGTTAGACACTACGAGTTAATCAATTTATACGATATTATCGGAATTCAGAATATTAGTTCAAACACTTCATAAATATCCAAATTTTCAAATTAAACAAAATGGCTTCTTTATCCCGGTCAAATATCACAATCCAGCTTTATTTCGCGATCCTGTCTGTTCAACGGTTTTGGAGGGAATGCCAAAGAATATTGTTTACATTTTTTATATCATTTTGACTAGACCAGGGTTGCCAGAAGCAAAAACTGGTGTTCGCAACCTAAGTCGAGACTACGAAGGTCCTGATGTTACATTCGACCCTTTTGAGCACTTTTATACCTTTAGTTTTTGCAGTGATTGCTATACCTTTCTAGGAGAAAGGCAACTCTAGAATTACATAACTATATTTGTGATGTTAGCAATAGTTTCTAAGATGTAGTCTACTATGATTGACGCAAATAAACAAACAATTAAACATACAAGTAACTCAATTCCTAACTTATTGGCTATAAAGAGAGCTTATCGTAGCAGTTGATGATTGCAACGATTTTTGTCGAAAATTGTTAATAATTTTTTTTGACATAGCTTCTAATGTTTTAACACCAGTAAGTCTATGTATATTGAGTGTACCAAACCAAGGAGTACGTTTGAAAATCATTCTCAGCATTTTATTCTGAATCCTTTGAAGCGTTTTCTTCCTAGATCAGTAAAGCATGAAGCATTGCTGGTCTAAAAATTTGTTTGTAAATCATAAGTTTATTCTTTAAACAAAGTTTCGAATTCCTTTTTTTCACACATCATTGACACAGCCCAAATACAATTTAGTATTTAACGGCACCAATTATATCTGATGACTTAAAAACTAAAAGCAAATTTTTAATCCTCGCTGCCGACTACGAGCTGAAATTAAGTTCAACTTTAAACTAAGGGACGATCCATTAATGATGTCACGCAAAATTTGGAAAAATTAACTCCCCCCTCCCCCTTGTCACAAGCTGTCACAACTTCCTTGATTAGCCACGTTTTTATATCCCCTCCCCCTTCTTTGGTAATAATTGATTGAAAATCGAGAAATTTGTTAGGAATGCATTTTTCTTAATAAGAACGATTTTACTGAAAGAAAAACTGAAACTAAAAGGAAAAGAAGATTATAGAAGATAAATAAAAAAGGCGTTTAGTTCTTAGTTCAAAGATGCTGCTGATAGAGTCGTATATCGACGACATAGAAAGCCGAGACAGTAACTGCAGTATCATTGCTGATTATTGAAAGACCATCAATATTTAGTTCCTCTTCTTCAATTAATTCGGAATCCAAATCTTCTCCACATGTTACAATAGCCAAGCATTTTTATTTACGTTTTGTCGCATTTTTTGTATTGATTGGATTGAGAGACACTAAAAATTAATGAAATTGCGCTGTCATTCATGCACGGCAAAACAGAATTAACGAACATAATGCTTTTTTTGCGAGAAAAAAGTTGTCATTTATTTAATTCATTTAATTGTCATTCATCTAAAGCAAATCTTAAGCAAAAAAAGGGATCGTACAACTATAAATGAATGATGCAAATATCATAAATAGTTCTGAGTTGATCTCTGTGGTTAGGTATGTGTTTTTTTTGAGTTGAAATGTGATGTCACACTCAAGCTAACCCCCCCTCCTACATATGTCACAATAATTGAAACCCCCTCCTCCCCCCTAAACGCGTGACATCAATAATGAATGGTCCCTAAATAGGCGCCTGATGATCTTCGAATGGCCATGTATATACAGTATGTATGGTATGTTCTGCTGAGCCACGATGTCATGAGCTGGGACAGGGGCTTGTAATCTTCGGGTTCTGGAGGTATTGTGCGCCGTCTAGTTGCTGGTTTTGTGCTTGAGGTAGAGGAGGGAAAAATGGTTGAGCGGATCAGAGCGGTTCCGCTCACTAAGATGAACTAGTTCTTTTTAACAGCTCACTCGCTCTTTTCGTTCCTACATAATTTTTGGTTTCTATCAGTGTAGCTAATTATCAGACACCGCAAGCGAGAGCCAGGTGAAAGCTTTACACCCGATTTGCCAAGCGCAAGGTCGCGCGCAAAACTACATTAGAACTCCCAGAAACAAGCTGCCACCAAACGTCTGCCCTGATATGCATAACTTGCATTTCTCATCACCCAGCCAGCCGCAAGAGCATGCAAAAAAACAACTTGCAACAGTCCATACACAGGTACACGGGTTGGATAACGCCGAGTACGCACACGAATGGATGTGGAACGAAAATAACGAAAGAACTGATTCACTGATCTGGCAATCCGCTCGCAGGCTGATCAAAAGATTCAGTTCTTTGAAAGAGCGAAATCTTTCGCTCTCAGAAGAACTAGTTCTTCCGATGGCTCTTTTGTTCAGCTCGCAGGCAATCCGCTCGCGATCAGAAGATTTCGATCTTTTAAAGAACTGATTTTCTGATCAGCTCGGGAGCGGGTTGTCTGCATAGATTCAAAAGATCAGTGAACCAGTTCTTTCGCTCTTTTCGTTCCACTTTTCGTTTGCGTCCCGGCGTTAGCCAGCCCGTGTGCTGTGTGTGAACTGTGGCAAGTAGATTTTATTTTTTATTCCCGCGGCTGGTGAATGGTTATGCATAGGAGAGCAGGCAGCCGGCGGCAGCTGTTTTCTGGGAGTTCTATTGCAGTGTCGCACGCCGCGTTTCGCTTGGGGTGTAAAACATTCATATTGCTCTCGCTTGCGGTGTCTGATCAACAAAATCGGCTTCAGCTTTTTGCTTGAAGTAAGGGGTGAGTTACCGCTCTTTAAAAAAGAGCGATAGATCACTCACTCACTTTGAAGAACCAGCTCTTTAGATCAGTTCGTGAGCGGATTGCCCACCTCTAGCTTGAGGTTCAAACGTGTTCTTGTCGTTTTGTTGAATGTAGGTGGAGGGGAACATAACAAGACTGGGATATGGATGGATTTTAGGAAAACGTAATAAGGGACATGTAGGGCAGGTCACGGCTCACCAAGACATCACGAACAGGGACAACCGGAAGTCTACCTTCGGCCCACAGGGAAGCTATTAATTTAGACCTGGCGTCACGGTGTACAGGGAATGACCAAACAACGTGCTCTATGTCGTGATAACCTTCACCACAGGCACAGATACCACTTTCCCCGAGCCCAATACGACGGAGATGCGCATCAAATCTATAGTGTTTGGACATAAGCCGAGACATCACGCAAATGAGATTTCGACCTACATCCAACTCCTTGAACCACGGGTTCGTCGATACCTTGGATATAATGGAATGTAACCACCTTCCCAGTTCCCCTCTTGTCCAAGAATTTTGCCAACTGATGATCGTATTCTGACGTACAAGTGCGAAAAATTCAATAATAATAATAATAATTCTTTCATAAATGTCACCGTTTGTTGCGCCCATCTTAGCCAAAGAGTCCGGTATCGAGCAGTGAGAAGGGACCCACGCTAAGGTAATCTGAGAAAATTTTTCGTATAAAGCACTTAAATGTTCCCTTATTTTTCCCATCTAACATCTTTCATCGATCGAAGAGCCTCAATGAAACTGAAACCGTCCGAAAAGATGAAATAATGGCCCGTGGGCATTTTTCCGATAATCTCTAGAGTGTACTGAATCGCAGCTAAACAGAAGCCGGACTATCGAGCTTATATGAGGTTAGATTTTTATTGAAGACACCGGAGCCAGTGGACCCATCGAGAAGCGATCCGTCAGTGTAGAACATATTGTCGCAGTTGATGTTTCGATATTTATTGGAAAAAAATTTTAGGATCTGCTGAACGCGTAAATGATCTGGGATTCCACAAGTTTCTTCTATCATGGATGTATAAAAAATACAGTAGAATCAGATGTATTTGATAAGTTGACACGATTTGGAATATTCGAAGAAGGGTTAAAATTTTGGGACATGTGATTGAAATACAATGTCATAAAACGGGTTTGAGAATGAAGTTCGATTAACCTTTCAATATTTCCAATCACAAGATAGTTCAAAACTTCACATTTGATAAGAATACGAGAAGACAGGCTCCAGAAGCGGTTTTTCTATGGTAGAACTTCAGCTGAGACGTCCAAACTCATCGTATGGATCAACTGCATGCAACCTAAGGCGATACGCAAACAACGATATTGTATTCGCTCCAGTTTGATCAAATGTGTGTTTACTGCGGAGCGGAAGCAGAAACACCCGTACTCAATTATAGATAATATCGTTGTTTGGTAAAGCCTTATAAGTAGGGTACCCTTTTGGTCGGAGTTGAAAATCAGGATACCTTTTTTTCTGGCACAAATTTGATCTAAGCTATTTTCGTTTTTTGAGACATCAATAAATAAAACCACAATCTGAGATTTGCACTGCAACATACGTCAAAACACTCATTCATTTATTTAACGTATTTCTCAGACGATTCAATTCTGCAACTTTGATTCATCAGGCGTTAGTAGATACACATACATAAGACATACGTAACACTGGCGTTTTTTTTTCTAGAACACGTTGCCCCATAGAACTCCGTACCTCATCCTGTCCAACTGCTCGACAAACAATGAACAAAATGAATTTTCTTTTTGAAGTAGAATACTTCTCTCAGGAAGTTCGGCTACATAGGGATGTGAAATGAAAATCTAAAACTGAAAAAAGTGAAAAATATGTCCAATTTCAAATGCTAATAAATCGGTTAGTATTCGATGGATTTCCTTCGTTCTTGCAGCAATAGATTGGAAAATTTTCTAAGATTCTTCCCAAAATAAGATAATTGTAATTTTATTATTCACACTATTGTACTATTGAAAATAGTCAAGCATTGTCAAAACGAAAAATTCGACCTCTGATTGGTCGTTATATGCTTGCTTCCCAAGCACGGTCGACAGGATCATATACCTTGCAATTGAAAACATGCTATTTGGCCTATATAAGAGCCTGTTTCAGCCGGAGCCGCTCATAATAGTTCTAGACAGCGACAACAGCAGTCGTCCTTCCTTAGCAGCAGCACTAGCCCTGTGGTTGGTCACCACGTCTCAGGAGCAGCGCGGTTTTTCTCAAAGTGTGTCGCCAGACTGCCATTATTCCCCCACTGTCGGGGCAACATGAAGATTGCCATCAGGAAATCCAATTTTGGAAATCATAATGCCTTTTTCAAGGCAAATAAATAAGTCATTGAAAGTTAGTAATTTTTGTCAACGCAAGCAAGCATTCTGTGTTGCATCCTAGCAATTTAAATTTGTCGCACCCGTCGAATTTACTAATGTGAAATAGCTTCCACAGTGCATGTTGTCCGTGTATCTTAATTCCCCCAATGTTAGGGCAGCTCAAAGGTTGCAATTTGCAACCGATTTTGAACCGCAAAATGCTTTTTTCAAGGCAAATAAAATAATTGAAGGTTAATAATTCTCTGGCATCAACACAAGCAGACATTCTGTGCGGGATGCAATCAAATTCTGTTGTAGTTGTCTAATTTTTACTTTATTTAGTAAACCCCCCACTGTAGGGGCAGCACAAAGGCTGCGATCAGCATAACCGACATTGAATAATAAACTGCCCTGTTAGAACGCATTCACAAAAGCAGTTAGTTCGACTATGCAGAGCTAATATGAAGTCGATTCAATCAATCAGCATAAACAGAATTTCGTCGTCTCCCAGCTGCCAAGTTGCAACATGATGCAACACGCAACAGCGAGCAAACGAAATCGTTTGATGTTACAAACCGCAATAAGATACGGGTTAAAACCGTTGCGTGTGTGAGAGCACCATCGGTGTTTATTCGCTGGATACACTATCTACTGTCTACTGAACGCAATAATCTGCTTACATGCGACACGGGGACGGGAACATTTTCTTCAACCAAGCTGCACAACACGACACAAAACATGTTATTTTGTTGCTTCAATGAGAGTGCTATCGGTCCGGCTCGACAGAATGTTCACAAGAAATCATTTTTGTGCATCCGTGCTACGAAACTGAGGAAAAACTTTAGAAACTAAAAAAAGAGGAGGAGCTTGTCAAATGATCGCTCTGAGCCAGAATAAGTCACACATATTTTTCAAGTTATATCATTCCACCACGTACGAAAAATAATTCATTCCTATTTTCATCCCTATATAAGAGCCTGTTTTAGTCGAAGCCGCTCATAATAGTTCTGAACAGCGACGACAGAAGTCCTCCCTTAGCAGCAGCGGGAGCGAGCAGTGGGTACCATCGATAGCGGATAGCGGCCACAACTGTGGCATGGCTGCGGATAAGCGTAGCAGTTTCAGCGGATCTCATCATCGATAGCAGCAGGGCCAGCAGATGCAGGTATAGCGGATACCAATGGCGGCCACAACTGTGGCATGGCTACGGATAGCGTTGCAGTTGCAGTTGCTATGCATAGCGTAGCTGTTGCAGCGGGTATATCAGCATCGATAGTAGCAGGGTCAGCTGATGCAATGACACTCCCTTCACTAAAATGCTGTTTCAGTGTGGTAGCGGGAAGCATCAGCAGCAGGCTTGCATGAAGTGAATACATCAGCCAGCAACTTTCTCTAAGGCCTCTGCCATAGTAGACGCTTTAAGCGGCGCGAACCGATTCGCTCGGCCGTAGGTAAATGTGCAGCTCTACTGATGGCTGTACATTAACATACAGCCGAGCGAATCGGTTCGCGTCTATTATAGCAGAGGGCTTATGGGAAAGGTGTATCATTTTGTTCAGAAGAATATTATTGTCGGTAATATTACAGAGATGCGATTGCGTGAATCCGATTTTGAATTGAACAATTGTTCTTTTGAGAACTAATAACACACTTATTTGAAGAGTTAATAGCTAATAGCAGTAAAGTGACAGCCTCAGCGGTAGATGCAGATGCAGCCGGTACTTCCCTGAGGCCGATGTGGAAGTAAATGGGAGCAGCCGGCGAAACTGTTCGGGTAATGCTTAGACGCGCGTCATTTTTCGTTGTTGATATTCCCCACATGAAACGACGCGCTTTCGTATGATAGCGGTGGTATTAGTGGTAGATGCATTTGCCAACACTTCCTCCAGTAAAGCCGTGTCTAGTTTTCAATGTGAAAACACCTTTCTCATTGTGTTGACCGTGCGCCTTAGTCCTCACTATCAAGGTAACACAGAGATGTAAGATAAACACTACATCCTATGATAAATTGAACAATTGTCCTTATAAGGACAACAAATGAATTAATGAAGATTTAATTTTGAATTTGAATACTTCTCTCAGGAAGTTCGGCTACATAGGGATGTGAAATGAAAATCTAAAACTGAAAAAAATGAGAAAAATTACAAATGCTAATAAATCGGTTAGTTTTCGATGAATTTCCTTCGTTTTTGCAGCAATCGATTAGAAAATCTTCTAAGATTCCTACCAAATGCATGAAATTGCAATTTTATCATTCGAACTATTGTACTATTAAAAACTCTTAAGCCTTGTCAAAACACAAAATTCGACCTCTGATTGGTCGTTATACCGCAAGCTTTCCCAAGCACGGTCGGCAGAGTTATGGACCTAGTAAATTGGGAATGCATCATTTGGCCTATATAAGAGCTTCATCAGATAATAAACAAACATTTCATCGGATATTAAATTGAACAACTGAAATTTGAAGAACACAAATGATTATTTGAAGAGTTAATATTTTATCGTTCTGCGCTATAATCCAAAGTTAATTATCTTCATCTACATGCATACTCTGACTATTATTGCGTGTTTGCGTCGCTTAGTGTTTGGCTACGGTCATGCAGAACGCAAATAACGGCGCGATGCGATTCGGCAAGACGAAATCTGTTGAAATGTATAGCTCTACTTCGCCTTAAAAAGAGCTATACATTTCACCACGGTAAGGCGAATCGCATCGCGGCGGCATTCGCGTTCAGCATAACCGTAGCCTTTGTTCCGTTCCCGTTTAATGATGTCGCATTAAATGTGCATATTACAATTCGGCAGCACTTCAACTTCTCATTTGCACAAAATTCAAAAATATTCAATGAACTTCATTCAAAATATCAGACAAAAAGAAATTACAATACTGCCAATGAACGGTCAACGTTTATTTACTAGAAAAAATGACTGACACGCAAGCAGTTATTTTTCTTGTAAAAGTATTCTACTTCAACCTTGCGGTCGTGGCTTTGCATACAACCTTCTTGTGATTTTTTTTTCGGCTTTATCGAGTTCCAAAGAAAATCCCATAAAAAACTGTCAAAAAAATCTTTACAAAATCAATACAGCATTTTTCGAGTGGGAACGAGGTTCAACCAAAGAAAAAATTCGTTCAAAATGAGTCCGTTTCTATCCGGGGTCAAGATGAGTACTGAACAATCTTCACCATTTCTGAATATCTGGCATCATTCAGAAAAATCAGGACAAATGCAAAATATGAAAAATAAATCAGGACGCTCTAAACGGGTCTCAAAATCAGGACATGTCCTGCTAAATCAGGACGGATGGTATCCCTACTTATAAGGTCTCCTGAGCGGGCTTCCCAGCATGATCCGGTTATTGTACGAAGAAAATTTACTCTTTGTTGGCATTTTTTCATCGGGTACCTATGTTGACAACCCCAGGTGTCTTTAGAGTCGAACCAGACACCAAGATACTTGTGTACCAAAACCTGAGAAAAAGTTTAATTGCATTAATTGCGGCTGGAGCTGAGGTCCTTACAAATCAGCAGCGTTGGCTCCTGTAACAGAGACCACGCTGTCGTCTGCAAGTTGTCTTATCGTGCATTTACCAGAATTTCGTCGATGTCATTCACATAGAAGTTGTAAAGAAGGGGTACACACTTAGTTTTTTTTTACCGAACTCAGTAATATTTTTAACGAGTTCTCAACAGCTGAGCCATAAGCAATCTGTTCAGTAATTTATTTATTAGTAATTAGTGATGTCCGATTACTTCTCGATTAATCGAGTTAATCGATTATTTGCGAAAATATTCGATCAGTTTTTAATCGATTAACCGGCTTTCCGATTATTGAATAATCGAATAATTGACCCCGATTATTGTTCGATTATAGTTCAACTTTGTCCAAAAATGGGAAAATTGGTTATGCCAGCGGTGACGAAAATACAAGAGATTTCGAAACCTCTGTTCTCACTTATTTTATATTATCTATTTAGTTGAAAATTGTAGTTGTTGACTGGCGACAATTGATTTTACTCTCATGCCGCACATTATACCTTATGTCGCAAATAGTGCGCTGTATAGCGCATCTGATGTGCTATACAACGCACTACTTTCTATTTAAAGTCGCGATTTCGATTTAGTGCTGCGACGTTAATATTTCATACAAAATTATAAAAATGCGCGCACGAACGAAAACTAAACTTCGCGACTACGGAGTTGAAAAAAATTTTAAGGGCTGTTCGCACTTACGCGAACGCGAATAATTTTAGTTAATATTATGCAAAAAAATTACTAGGCAGTGTAGAGAGGAGCAACCTGAACCAGTCAACATCGGACCAAGCAATGACCTGTGGGCTGCCCACGGTACTCTTGCTAGAGAAGCATCAAAATACAAAAACATCGACCATATGGGTGAATTACCCGGGGAGTTACGGCAGTATTTGCATGGTGGTTTGGCACCAAGAAATTCTGACCCAATTTCAGTATGGAACCGAATTCGAGGACAGATTCCAACGCTTTTACCTAGAAATGTTCCTAATCTAACAGTCGATAGGAGAGAATGCATGGTTCCACTGTTCCAATGAATTATAAATATATTAAATAATGTGATTTCGAACCGAATGAGCATGAGCATGATTGACCGCCCGCGGTTGCTACTCCGTTATTGCCAGATCAGCTGTAATTACACAGAGAACCAATGGATGATGCTTGGGATTAACATTCATCCTCAATGTGTAAAAACTGGTGACCTTAATCTTTTTATTAGGCAATACCAGCGCCGGCCGCATCCGAATGCAGGTCAAAGAAGGAGTGTATATAGGAATATGTTGACGTGATACTCGCTTTATTGGAAGCCGAGAACACCTCTGCACTTCTACGAGAAATCACTGGGATGTTGGAGAAAAGGGTAAGGTTTGCAGCAGATTTCGTTTTGGTAAACGATGCGCTGAGTTCTAATACCAGGTTCATAATACCAAATATCGCGCGTACGAGTTCATTATATCTTTTACGGGAATCATAACGCGATCCGAACTCATTCCGGTTGATGATGTAACCCCGCAAAAATAAAGCGCACGCAAATAATGTGATTTCGAACCGAATAGCCATAAAGTCTCTTAGAGAAAGTTTTAATATGTTGTAAAATTGTACAATATTTTTTGCTGCAAAAAAGCAAAGTTTAGGTGTTACACTATTTTACACAGAATTTGCAGTAGAGATTCGATCATAGGCTTGTTCGATGAACCAACTTCGTACATCGAAATCAAGAGGTAGGCCACGGAATAATGCTAGAGCTTTCTGCCAGATTTGTCAGTAAATCTAGAGATCAAGTTTATTGGTAACTGACTGTTGGTCAGCACTATTGTGCATGCAGAAAAAAATCGTAAGCGACGAGTCGCTCGTCTGACAAGGATTTTCCAGCGAATTTCGTAGTACACTAAAGTCGCTTTTTACGCGGGGGCACCCGCGTAAAAAAACCGCGTAAATTCCGGAATCCGCGTAAAAAAACCGCGTGCATTCCGGAATCCGCGTAAATTCCGGAATCCGCGTAAAAACCGCGTAAATTCAGGAATCCGCGTAAAAAAGCGTGTAAATTCCGGAATCCGCGTAAAAGAAAACCGCGTTAAAAGCGACCTTGGTGTATTTTAATATAAAGTAGTCTTTTATTCAACATAAAGTGTCCCAAAATATGCGACTGTATTATTTTCTAATAGTTTTGATTGTTTTCTAGTCGCAAAACTATGTCAATTTTATCAAAGAACATTGAAACTGCATTGTACTGTGCGAGAAATAATCATGCAATATAACATCGCTAGAAATTTTCGCGTCGCTGGATTCACCAGCGAACTGCAGAGTAGCGCTGCAGCGACAATAACATTTTATTTTTGAACGCAGGGCTCACGCAATCAGATAATCGATTATCTCGATTAATCGAATATCTTTTGTCAGCTAATCGAGTCCGATTAGCGGACAGGAACAAAATAATCGATTAACAATTAATCGATTAGTTGAATAAATCGGACATCACTATAATTTTTCATTCTCGCTGAAACGTCAAAAAGTGAAAATTTACGAAGCGTCCATGAAAAATTGCTGCACACGCTCCTTTACTTTAACTCTAAACTGAGTTAAAAATCACTCCGTTTCGTTAAAAGTGGACGGACTCTAAATAGAGTATTTGTGCTATTACTCATTTTTGAGTAACATGTCTATTACAGACGGTGTTATGAACAGATACGCAAAGAGTGAGGTCGAAAACTCCAAGTGAACCGTCAAATCGAGGCTCCAAGTGTGCAGAGTAAACAAACTCAGGAGTGTTACTTTTCGTACAGAAAGTGTATTGCAATCAGTATAATTGTTGTGAACCACGTGCAATTATGGTTTGAACGGAAAATGTGTTTGTTATGCTTGTATTATGAGTGATGCATTGAAAATTAAAAAAATTTATAAACAAGCTTTGAAACTCAGTTATATATCCTTACAAAGTTTCGGAATTTTATTACACTTTCTAGTGCGTATGAAAAGTCATGCGAAATTAAATGTTGTTGCCAGAATTGCTTGGAAAAAATATTAGCAAAGGGTTGCCATATTTACTGCTTTTCTTTTTGCGTATCTCTTTATAACACAGTCTCTAATGTCTATCTGTCAGAAACTGAGTAAATTTTACTCTGTTGCTATTAATCACAAATCAACGAAACTTAGTGAAAGTTACCCAAGTAATTTAAATATTTTTAAAGGAATTATTTCTGATATCATTTGGAATGAAAAACCATTAATCAAACGCAAATCATCAATTGTTTATTCATAAATGATAAAAAGTAGTCCAATTCACATAGTTCAAACAACTTTATCATCTTTTGCCTTGGCGGCTTCTTTTAAAACAGCAGCGATACGATTAACAGTTGCTCGGGAACTTCTATGTAAGGTACTTGACATAAAGTCCATAATCATGTGCAAATCTGTTGAAATTTTGATTCCAAACATCGATTTTAAACTGGTACATTGAAGGAAATCTACCTGGTAACGACAACGAACATTCAACATGTTTCGAAAGGCCTTCCAATACAAGTAATGTGAGGTTGTTCTTTCTCGAGGGATGCCACGTACATTTTGAAATCTTCGACGCCGTCAGTGGTTCGGACTCTAACCAATTTAAAAACAACTGATAAAACGTCGAATATTAGCATCAGAATATCTACTGCTTTTACTACTTGAAAATTTTTGACATTCGCTTATATTACGCAAAAATGAGTGAATACGGCTATGGAGAGAATCTAAGTAAATATTACTCAGTTTAAAAAATCAGTGTTACTCAGTTTTTGACGTTTAACATAGAAATAGAAAACAGAGTAAATAATACTCAGTTTAGGGTAAAATTCAGGGAGCGTGCATGCACTCACTCTGGATAACCCAAAACTGAGTCAAAACCTAATCAGTTTCGCTAAAACCGTACACATAAATTGGGTAAATTTTGACTCAATTTCGTTAAAAGTGGATCTACCCTAAACAGAGTAACCATGTAGTTACTCATTTTTGAGAAGCATAGATAAATGTCAAAAACTGAGTACTACTTACTCATTTGAAAAAAAAAAGCATGAATTAGCCAAACTGAGTAACTGTTACTCAGTTTCGGTAATTTGACTTCCCTACGCAAAAGAAATTTTGAAAATTTGAAAACAACATAAGAAAAATCGTTAAAATGTTGTAGATTTATTTCCCATCAAGTTACCTAATTATCAATATTTTATATTATTACCATCTTTTGGATTGCTTCGCATAAAAAAGCTACAACTCAGTACAAGTATCATGGAGACAAAGCCCAAATGTGGATAAATCAGCGCTGTGTTTATTGTCCGGTGTTAGAGAGGTGCCCACGTATTTAACTTCAAGATTGCTTCCATCCGAGCTTCCATCGTACAAGGAACGAATTCCTTCTGGTATTATAAGGGCTGTTCCCACCAACAACCTAGCACAAAACATATACACATTTTTAGTTTTTCCTCTAACAGCATCACGGTTGAAAGTATACTTCCAGCTATACAGGAACCAACTAGTATTACAAAAAGAATTAGCATTACCGTCTCATCCATGATTCAAGAATATGGATCTGACCACTCAAATAGCTTGATCAATATGTTACAAAAACAATGTAACGAAAACAGAAGTTATTCGAAAAAGCGGACGTGTCCGATGTTTTTATGCACTCATTCTTCGCGTTTCGTTCCCTCACTACTGCAGCACACACTTATTTGACTTGTGGCTCATATATCAAAGAGCGGATTATTATTTTATTGTAAACTATTCGTTGCAGTACTTTCAAAACTAAATCCATGTACGAATAAGCGAAACAAACAGGGAACTGTTAAATGCCTAGCTTTTGTTTACAGCAAACTGATATAAAATGAACGGTTACCCAAAAGTGAGCAAAACAAAAAAAATACGCAAACTGGGTGGAAGTTACTCAGTTTCGTTAATCAGTATTACTCATTTTTTGACATTTTGAATCAAAATACGAAAGTGAGTACTTTCTAAACAATTTAGAGTAAAATTGAACGAGCGTGTATGTACTCTAAATTGAGTAGAAGTTGTTTTAGTCATTTTTGAGTACCACCGAATGTTATAAAAATTGAATAAATATTACCCATATTATACCTGATGCGCGATGCGTAAAAGTTACTCATTTCGACTCAAAAATGAATACTTTAAGCTTCAATGAGGGAATTTTGGAAAAATTATCATTATTGACTCGATATTATTATATTTTTCCTTTTCAATGAATTTTATTTTAAAAAAGGCTTATTTCAAGAAATTTACCGTTCTTCGCCGGGACACGGAGATCTTTGAATTGATTCGCCGTATATCCAACCAAAGAGTCCTGGTGAAAAAGAAAAATTGGCATTAGTTGCAGTCAATTATTTCAAATTATGAATTACCTACCGATAACAACTAACTTCAAACATTTATATTTCTTCCTTTTTTCAGACGGTTTGCTTAATTTGCTGTTTGCTTTTAATTGCTGAAAAAACATACAAAAACAACACGCAAGTACCAGTTACCCAATTTTGAGGAAATTTGCCACCATGATCAATTTAATTCTACTCATTTTTTGACGTCTTCGAACAACTGAAAAATATAATTAAAATTCAACTCAGTCGCTGAGTAGCCCAGAGTGAGCGTGTACTCAATTTTTGACGTTTTAATAGACAATGTAAAATTGAGTCAAAATTGCTCAATTTAGAGTAAAATTAACGGAGCGTGTACGCAATCGTCAATTTATGTGTGAAAACAAAAGCAAAAATAATTCCCTCCTTAACTTTCGAAAGTAAAAACCTAACCAATATCAACAGAGTCGTCAGGGCCAATATCCAAAACATGGCTCGATCTGGTAAATATAGGCTATCATTCTGGCTTTCATATAAAACACCATCATACGAAAGTATCGGAAATACTCATATCTCTTTTTGTACCAATCAATTCAAACTCTCGAATGTCCCCTTATTTATTTAATTGAAATAGAATTCTTTGAATCGAATCGATATTTTCTTTCGAATATTAGATATAGCCGTAAACGAGAATAGAGGCGATAGTGTATTAAACATGATATGTATTTTCTATTGTTTTGGTTTTGTTCCAGAGTATAACAACGTTCAGGTAAATGGAGCAACTGATTCATTTAGACAAATTCTCGTTGTTACCGACTCCGATGTAACCGATAATGAAATATGTGACTATAGCACAGGAACTAATTCGATTCGAGGTGTCGAAATAAACGAAAAGCCTCCAGATACAATCATGAAATCTAATTGCCGAATAACCGAACGTACTAAGGATAAAAATTCGTCACAACCAATGATTATTTCGCCAATGCAAGCGATTGAAACTAGTGAGGTGAGTAGACATGAAATTCAATAGTTCCTAGCATAATACGGAAAGCCTACATACAAGATTTGTTGGCAGATCGTCAAATCGCTCCAATGTTTCGAAACTTCCTCTAATAGAGCTAATGCAGGAGACTATCAATTAATGAAACTTCCGGTTGCCAAATCTCACAACAATGACACAAATTCAAAAAGGAACAATACAGGAGCAATAATTGCAAAAATAAACGTTAACATTCAAGTCGCACAAGCTAATTTTTTGTCAGATTCTGACTTAGAAACTGCAGATTCACACCAAAGGTCTATAGCACAAGATCAAAGTTTGTCTGATAATAATAATACCTTTATTGATAACGACATGATGATTATACTCTCGAATATTTATGGAGACGATTGGCGCTCAGCCAAAATGATAAGTTATTGTAAATTGAACTCTAAAGGTAAGTTTTAGAGATGTTTTTTTTGTATAGTACCAATCAATTTATGAAAAACTCATCAATCTTTTTATTTCAGTAGAAAGCTCAAGCGCATAATATTCGATTTTCTGTAAATCGTACTATTGATCAAGGTTGGAAACACAAATAGCAACCTTCAAGGTGAGAAAAAAATGTCTGAAAATCCAAATTTATACATTTAATCCATTTACAGATGAACCCGTGAACAATTTAAAAAGTACTCGGGCAAAAAATCGTGAACACTCGGTACAATCTACGTTTTTTTCACTGTGTTTAATTTTTCACATCGCTTGCAATCGAGGATGCCAGGTCAAATGTCTTCCGACTCCGCGGAAATATGTGACTTCACATTAGCAATTCTAGGAAAATTTTACCAAGTGAACACGTAAAAACAACGTAAATTTACGTAAACCTGGATGTTTATACTGTAAAAAATACGCATGAAAATTGGTAAAAACAACGCATCGTTCTGGTAAGTTACTTTACGATATATATGGTAGTTAGGTTCCCTCAAATTTAGGTGATTTTAGATTATGCATGATTATTCTTACCTAAAAGTTATAGTCACTGTATACTTTACTAGTCTGGCGGACTGGATTTCGGGAACCAGTGTGAACTGTCAAAACGGGAACCAGTCGATAGCGCGTCGATTTTCGCATTTGAAGTATTGTAATCGTGCCGTAAAAAGATACAGAATAAATTAGACTCAATAATTGGACTTATTGTGACAATTGCTATTTTTTTTGAGAATAGTTATTGTAATGAATTAATGATATCACAATAATGTTAAATTTATACATGTGAGAAAATCACAAGGAATATTTTCTTTCGTCGCATCAATAACGTGCTCTTTCAATAATTAATTGTTTATTGATAACATTATACTGCCATAGATTTGCTGTCCTGTCGCTTTTCACGCTGTACTATTGTACGGGAAATGCTCAATCGAAACAAAATGATTTTTTTCATAATTTTCTCTTTCAACGAATAAATGAATTATCAGGTAACTCGCAAAATTTTAGCCATTTTCCTCTAATCTCCGCATTCTTTGGAAACCGGAGTAAACTTGTTTGTTTCTTTGTCCTTCGCCAATTGCTGTTACATTTGTTATAAACGCACTTCATTTTCACCTCAAATGTTTACTTTCAAAGAAGTCATATGCAACATGAATTATATCCAGTGGTGTCAGGATTTTAATGTGAAAAAGTGGGTTGCCAGTTGCATGGTTCCCCACTCCGCCAGACTAGAGACTGTGTTATAAAGAGATACGCAAAGAGAAAAGCAGTAAATATGGCAACCCTTTGCTAATATATTATTTTAAACAATTCTGGCAACCACATTTATTTTCGCATGACTTTTCATACGCACTAGAAAGTGTAATGAAATTTCGAAACTTTGTAAGGATATATTACTGAGTTTCAGTGCTTGTTCATACAATTTTAATAATTTCCAATGCATCACTCATAACATGAGCATGACGAACACATTTTTCGTTGGAACCATAATTGCACGTGATTCACAGAATTTAAACTGATCGCAACATATATTCTGTACGAAAAGCAACACTCCTGAGTTTGTTTACTTTGCACACTTGGAGCCTCGATTTGACGGTTCACTTGGAGTTTTCGACCTCACTCTTTGCGTATCTGTTCATAACACCGTCTGTACGCCAGACTAGTAAAATACAGTGACTATACTAAAAGTGAGTGAAAATGTTTGACGGCTACATTTTGATTAGCAATACTCAGAGGGAGAGATATGCGAAGAGAATGTTGTGAGCCAAACGAACATGTCAAAATCCAATCCAAACGAACAAGAAAGGTTACACATTGAGAGGTATTGATACAATAATAGGTACAATAAAGAATATTTTTATTTTCACACGTTTTCATGTTCTTTTACTAAACAATGAATTGAGAATGCTCCAAAGTTGCTTTATCACAGTGATTTTTAACTGGTGGTTCACAAACCTTTTGTATGGTCAACAAACTAATGATCAATTATGGTCAAAGTATATAAAATTGAACCTAAATATAAAATTTAACACCTTCACGGCATTCGTGAGACACTTTATTATTCCCCAGGACTTCTCTGAGTATCTCTAATTTTGATTGTTGCCACGCATACTCTACACGCTAATTTAATTAAACTCTAAACTGAGTTAAATATCACTTTCTTTCGAAGTGGACGTACTCTAAATAGAGAAAGCAAAGCAAAGCCTTGGTGCTACATTCCGATTCGGAACTCGACGTTCTTTTTCTTATACACAGATAGTGTACAGGACAATTACGAGGCTAGCGCTACGATCCTACTGACACTAACAGTACCCCCCGAACCGCGACTCGAACCCACGACAACTGGCTTGTTCGACCAGCATCGTACCCCGAGACCAACTGGAGTATTTGTGCTATTCATCACTTTTGGGTAACATATCTATCTGTCAGAAACTGAGCAAATTTTACTCTGTTGCTATTAATCACAAATCAGCAAAACTGAGTGAAAGTTACCCACTTTTGCAATTCAAATATTTTTAAAAGAATTATTTCAGATTTCAATTGAAATGAAAAACCACCAATTAAACGCAAATCATCAATTGTTTATTCATAAATGATAAAAAGTAGTCCAATGAACATAGTCCAAACAACTTCAACGCCTTCTGCCTTGGCGGCTTCTTTTAAAACAGCAGCGATACGGTTAACAGTTGCTCGGGAACTGTTGTTTAATCTTTTATATAAGGTACTTGACATGAAGTCCGTAATCATGTGCAAATCTGTTGGAATTTTGATTCCAAACATTGATTTGGATCTGGTACATTTAAGGAAATCTACCTGGTATCTACCTGGTGTTTCGAAAGGCCTTCTAATACAAGCAATGTGAGATTGCTTTTTCTCGAGAGATGCCATTGTAAAATTGTAAAATTTCCGACGCCGTTAGTGGTTCGGGCTCGAAGCAATTTATTGAGTAACACTTTACAAATAACTGATAAAACGTCGAATATTAGCATCAGAGTATATACTGCTTTTACTACTTGAAAAGTTTTGACATTCGCACATATTACGCAAAAATGAGTAAATACGGCTATGGAGAGAATCTGAGTAAATATTACCCAATTCAAACAATCAGTGTTACTCAGTTTTTGACGTTTAGCATAGAAATATAAGACAGAGTAGATATTACTCAGTTAAGGGCAAAATTGAAGGAGCGTGTAGGCTACTCAGTGGGAGAGTTGATTTTACTTATTTTTATTCAGTTCCATTGACCCTGACACAAGTAAAAGAGATTTTTAAGGCTGTTCGCACTAGAGATATTGTCCTTTCACAAAAAAATTAGAATGTAGGGTATTTTCAAAAAAAGAAGAAGCAACACCCGCAACTGACAGACATCTCAAACACTGGTAAAAATGTGCTGTAAAAATAGCACTCGATACACGTTCAACTGGGGATAATGAAATGTTCATAATTGAAATACGAAAATATCCGAATAAGTTTAATTTTCTACACCTCATTAATTAATTATGGTCTATTTGTTTGTTCCTTAGGTTTTCGTTTGTCCTGATCGAGCAAAGAATACAGTCACCGTTCGATAACTGCAAAACTTTTAACTGCAAGACCGATAACTGCAACAGCAATCTGATGTTAAAGTCATATTTGACATTGAAGTGACAAATCTCGCGGGGGGATTCTAAATGCATTCGAAAATGAAAATTGTTGAATTTCTTGAAAAATTTTAATAGGACTCATTTCTCTCGACTTTTTTTTCGTCTTCGTTTACTTGTTGTCTCTCCATTCTAATTGAGATCCGTAATTATTATAAAAGAAAAAATATTTGTGCATTGTTTGGCTAGCTTTCAATACTCAGCGAGGCAGTGCATAGTAGATCACAAACAATATTTTGTGACCTAGCGTTAAATAGATCATTGATCCTGCTGACATTGATGTTGCTTTTACTTACGTTATGTAAGTGGTTCCGAGCTTTCTGTCAAATTTCATTCATGAATTGAGTTCAGAAACGTCAAGTGCACACACTTAATTTATCTCGGCAAACAGCTGATGGAGCTCGGCGAAATTTCTAACAAATGTCAGCAATATATTCCGACGAACATTCAGCAAATATATCGATCTACCGTAAACCAGCAGGTATTAAATTTCGTTTGCCGAAGTTCTTGAAAATTCTGCCGAAAACTTGTAGAACATTTCGCTGAATTTATCAGCTGTTGAGTTCTCGGCAATAAAATCTAAGTGTGCCTAGTAGATCATAAACAATATTTTGTGACCTAGCGTTAAATAGACCATTTTACGAACTGACAGGTGTCATGGATCCTGCTGACATTGATGTTGCTTTTACTTGCGTTGTGTCAGCGGTTCGAGCTTTCTGTCAAAATTTCATTCATGAATTGAGTTCAGAAACGTCTTGTAAAATGGTTGATTGTAGTGATGAACTTCATCTTCGCCTACATACTGGTTATGTGAAGTAGTTACTAAAACGCAATAAATTATGATGCGGAAATATGAATATCAAATTGATCAGTCGAAAAGCTTGCCTATTTAAGTTTTCTGTAATTTTTGGCCTCTATTCCATTAAAAAAATACATTTCGACATCATTGAAAACAAAAATGGTAGTGACGGACCCCCCTCTAAATTTTGGCATGTTTCAAGTATTGCAGTTATCGAACAGCATTCGATAACTGCAATGTAAACATGTTGCAGTTATCGAACGATGACTATCATATTCATCATCAAAGGCATGTACGATTTATTGCCATCAGTGATGGGCACCATTTCGCCTATTTTTAGATCGGTTAGCGAATATGATACGACAACATCGGGTACGGGTTTGTTAAAGTTCGCATGCATTTGGCGATTTGATGTATTTATCACAACAAAGCCATGATTTATAAAATTAAAGTCGTGGGACAACTATGTCTATAAAGCTCAACTTTGAAGATGCAGGAGACAGACATAGAAACGATGCGCTGTACACTTTTGCGGTACTGGAAAACATTTATGTTATCTCAGGAAACAAATTAAAAAAAAAAGATTTTCTGAAGCATAGAAATTCTCGAGCTGGAACCAACAGAAGTTTCGGGGAAATTAGGCCTTCGAATTTTGTTTAGCGGTAGAGCTCAGAAGCTTCGGTTTTTCGAAAAATGTCCTCAATGGTGAAACTAAATTAAAGCTGAGAGAGTTTCCCAGCTGAAAAATATATAAATATTTTTTTTACCACAAAAGATCAAAATAATGGTCGCAGTGGTCCAAATCTTACAAAAAAAAAAACACTATTTTAACGTTTATTGCATCTCTAAGAAATTTAGCATCACAATTTTTTTGTGCTATCGAACATTTTTCATTGGTAAAAAAGTATAATTTTACCCGCACGACTTCCCGAAGTTTGATTGTGTTGAAATTTAGAATAGTGACTTCTTTCGAGAAGACGAAACTTTTGAGCCGTTCATCTAAATCTCTGAACGAAATTCAGAATTCTTTTTCCCATATATCTCATTGATGCATTTTTTTGTTGAAGTTTTAACCGGCGGTCATTCACCAGTCAATGAAAACTATGTTATGTTGCATACTGTTTAAGCAACATCAAATAATGGATTATAACTAGTTTATTCGTAGAACATTCTGATTGCAAACCATATCAATGCGGCTCTGCTGCATAGTAGAGGGCAAGCAATCAAGGCGGCTTTAAGTCTATGCTATTCAATTTCAATTGAAGTAAATTAAGAGTGCATACGCTTTGACAAACAATTTCTTGAGTCGCATTTTTGTCAGTGCTGTCTGAAATTGTCATTTTCGGTTGTCAGTTAGAGCGCAAATTCCAATTTTTCTCTGAAATCACAATATTAAATATGAAAAATACAATAGGGGTCATCGAGGTGAGTGAGTAATAAGAGAAAGAAGCCAGATGTCTCCCCTTAGGTCAAATCGTTCGTTGCGAACTACATAAATCAGGGGAGTCAAAATTTTGTCTGCCGATCATGAATTCATCATGGTGTCGAAATTTCATTTAAAATGCGCACATAAAATATCTTATTCATTGAAAGTGCACATTGTATTAAAAACAAACGTTGAGTGTTGATTTTTCACATCTCTAAACGTATTTTTTCGAGAATAAGTAATGAACAATCATGGGACGTTGACTCTATTTCAACTGTTTTAGGGCAAACCAACCAAAAAGTGGGTACCAGAATCGCTAGTACCAGAATCAATGAGTGGTACACGCTCGTAAATAATAACTCATGAACTGAGCAACTCTGACTCAGTTTAGAACAATGTTCGTAGACGTCAAAAAATGAGTAGAAGTCCTTTTTGATTTTGAGTAACTTTGACTCACTTTTTGGGTTCCCTTCATATAACTTCTTTCTGAGTAACGTCGCATATAACGACGTCCATTTTGAAAGATGATTACGATGTGCTTCAGTTTGTGACATATGTCTTTTAATTGTGTGCGCCTCACAAGGCATTATAACTGTTTACTTTTATTATAAGGTAATTATTGATGAACATGTGGTGTCGTTTACTGGCCGTGGCGGATTTCTAGCCAATAATGAAACTGAACTGTACCCAAAAAATGAGTAATGTCGTACTCAAATTCTGAGTAATAACGACTCATTTTAAAGACGCCTAGTGTTACTCAGTTTTGAGTATTTGTGGAGCTACTCAATTTAAGAGTTGTTCCACTTTTTACGAAAATGCGTCAAATGTTACTCATTTTAGAGTTATTATTTACGAGCGTGTAGATGAAAAATGTATGAAGTTTGACAGCCACAAGAACCCCCTGACATAAATCGAAACAATAAAGAATGTTGTTCAGCAACACTGCCAGCAAGCCTGATGATAAATTTTAACGCACTCGGGGTTTTCAATTTCAACCAATCAGCGAGTGGTTCCCAAAGTGGATGCAAATCTATACCCATGTTGTCTCCCCTTAGGATTTGACAAGCCTGACTACACGCTCGGAAATAATAACTCTCAAATGAGTAACTTTTGACGCATTTTCGTAAAAAGTGGAACAACTCTTAAAATGAGTAACTCCACAAGTACTCAAAACTGAGTTACACAGGCGTCATTGAAAATGAGTGATTATTACTCAAAATTTGAGTACGATATTACTCATTTTTTGGGTAAAGTTCAGAGTCAGTACTGGATATAATCCGCCTTGGCCGAACCTTTGGCATCCCTATACCGAGCAACAGTGAATGACAATGAACTCATGTCCTGGGCTCAAATTAATTTGTGTCCGCTGTCAGCAGTAAGTGGTCCCCGTGGTTCTGTGGTTAGCGATGTCGGTCGGCTAGCTCTCCCACACGGTTGTGACATCGGGTTCGATTCCCGATCAGGTCGAGGATCTTTTCGAGCTGGAAATTTTCTCGACTCAGCACTGGGGCACGGTGTGTCGTTGTACTTATCCTACACATGCAAAATGTGCCAAAAAACAATATCGATAACGAATTCTCTCAACTAATCTAGTTGATCGAGACCACATAAGCCCCCCAGGCTTGCGTGCGTTATTGTTTGTTTTTGTGTTTGTCAGCAGTAAGATAAAGATGTAAGAGAAGAAGCGGTGATATGCTATCTCGTTTATATGTTGAGATGTTAGCCCTTGAAACATGGCGTGATGCCAAAGGGGTGACCTTGGCCAATGAACGACACTAAATAATCATCAATAATTATTGCGACTTTTGCGCCAGATTAGACTACCCCGAAATACATTGTACGATTGTCACGCAGTCGAATCTCGCACACGATTTCGCAGTTTGGGTGATAGGTATCGATACTAGCGATATCGAAACGCTTGACAGAAATATTTTATTATATAGACAAAAAAATCTCTGTCATGACTGCTACCTTGGTAGGTTAATAAGAAATCACTCCAGCAATGGTCAGTGCTTGATATTTACCTATATATATTAACAAAGTATACTTGAAACCGTGAGGTCTGGTATCGATACAATGACAATTGAGAAAGTATCGATACTCAGTATCACCCAATCAATCATAGAACACTTATAGCGAATTTCTTTATTCCAATTTGTGCAGGCAAAACTGCCGGAGAATAATTAAGACGCGGATAAAGAAGGGTTTTGACAGCATTTAGTGCGCTTCAAGGTCAAAACGAGGTGAGTTGGTGGAATAAAGAAATTTGCTATAAGTATATATTTTTGAGCAGCTTTAGTTGAAAATTAGGTTGAATATCAAAACAAAACTCCCCAGCTGGTCTCGAGCTAAGAGAAGAGTGGCCAAGATGATACCTCGTTTTGCTCCAGGTTTTTTCCCAAGAAATAATTTGGAAGCTGTTATGAGAGCAAATGTGGAACAAAAGCAGTGTTGAAGCAATCGATGCTGAATAAACAACACGTTGAACTATTTGTTGAACAAACGTTGCAGCATTCTTTGTTTATGTACTTATTCAACAGTGGAACTCTAGCTTAACAGAAGTTGTTCAAACGTTTGCAAGTGATTACTAGCAGCACTAAGGGCATCCTTAACAGTGCGCTTCTATACCCCGTTTGGCAGCGCTTTATCATCACTTCACACCGTACCGGTCGCTGCTAAACGCGCTAGAGAAATAGTAGCCGAGCATCCGGGAAGCATCGCGCTCTTAAATTCAGCAGCCCGATAACAGCGCTGCTAAATGTTTATGCTGGATGAAACGTCAAACTGAAACGATAGCAACGACCGGTGTGAAAACGGGTGAGTAAGCAAAATAGCCGCGCTGTACACAATCGCCATAACAACTTGAATAGTAGCGCACTGTTAAGGATGCCCTAATAAATATGTGCTGCGTTGAAGCGCTTTGGAGGTCTCCATTTATCAGTGGCGTTCTCGCCCAATAAAAGCAATTTGAACATTTCAAACGGCACCTCCCCAACTATTATTCTGCACGTGTTGTTCAAATGCTGCATACATGCGTTTGAAGTCTTTCAAAGAACATCTCTTTAGCTCTTATAGACGCGAACGCTAGATCACCGGTTTAATAAAACATCCTTCTGAACGCGTCGTATAGTTGATTTATTGCAGTATAAACATTTTTTTAAACCGCTCAAAGATTTAGCAACTTGTGGACTTTCAAATCAACGTCAGTGATGCCCCGAAAGATTTTTTTTTATTCTCGGAAACTGAGGAACTCTATGAAAATTTGAACAGCATTTTACAATTATTGAATAATTTTGATTAGACAACAGTCGAACAACAACCGAAATGGAAAATAAAAAATTTCTGTTCAATGGTTGTAATTTTCCGGCACACAGTTGCCTAGAAACGGCGAAGAGGGTTTTAAACAACATCAGAATATTTCATTTAACACTTGTTAAACCAGCGTTGAATAGATGCACCGCAAAAAAATTATTAGGCTACTGTTCTGTATGTGTTCGACCTGCCGAATAAAATATCAATGAAACATTTGCTACACACTTAGATAATATCACCGAGTTCGGTAAAATGAATTACCGTGATTTCAACAGCTGAGATCTCGGTGAAAATCTACCGAGATTCTGTAAAATCAACAATTGACAACTTGTCAAACTTCAACGAGATTCTCGGTAATATTTTACCGGGACTCAGAAATTTCGACTGTCGAATTATTACGAAAATTTCGGTAAAAATTACTCAAGTACGCATTTTGCGATTTCTAAGATAAATCCAGGAAATGATGAAAACGATCAATTATCCGTATAATTTTATTAATTATTATGTCAAATTATTCAACTTATTACAGCATTGGTAGAAACAGGAGAGTTGTGTTGCTTCCTGGAAATAAAACCACATCCATCACTGCAACTTCATCCTGCGAAGCGAGTGATTAATTTACAAAATTGAGTAAGGAAAGAATTAATCGTTTTCTTTTAGTATTATGTTTGCAATAAACACAAACAAGATCTGAGACATAAACACTTAAAACTGGATCTCGAGCTCGGCAAAAAAACATCCGAGTTCACTCGGCAACTTTGGATTCAACCGGTATTTCAGCAAAAAAATGCCGGTTGCCGACAGTTGTCAGATCATTTTGCCGAGACTTCGTCCAAAAAACTAAGATTGACGAATCTCGTCCCTATTTTTTGTCGAATTTATCGTTGAACACTGTTGATGCCGAGGTCAGCAAAAACATTACTGGTATCTCGGCACAAATTTTACTCGTTGCCGTGTTTCGGCAATACAGCTGTCATTCTCATGAACGAGCTGCCGCCTTTTTTCTTAATGCAAATTTATGCGTGTTACGGGTGAGCAAACAGGAATCGGATACAAGTTTGGCTGAAATTTGTGCAAATTACAAGTGTTTACAATCCGGTAGCCGAAAAAAATGTAGTACAGTTTGGTGGGAAGTGGCTGGAACTCAAAAAGTGTAGTTTCAAATCGTGTGAATACAATATTGTATTTGTTTTAGGGATAGGCATTAGACATAATTTTAGATTAGATGTTTAGCTCAATGCCCTACTGGCGAGCAAGGTAAAGATAAGTATTCAAGATTTAGTATGAATAAATTTCTTTACTTACTAAAACTCATCGAGCTTATAATTTATCTTTTGAAAGAAAACTACCTGATTCACAGAAAAACTGTTTTCTGCGATTGGATTCCTCTGTAAAAACGGCTCTTTACTGTGCGAAACATTCAGCTTATATAACCGAAAGGTCGTTAGACTGGTTTGCCGCTTCTCGGCTGGATTTGCCGAGAGCACAGTCAACTGTGTACCGCGATTCTCGGCATAAAATGACATCTGTCAAATATTGGTTTTCCGAAATTCTCGGCAAAAGAGATTCAGCCGAGATGGTTGCCGAGCACTCGGCTGTCCAAATCTCGGCACAAACAATACCGAGATTCGGCGAAATTTTTTAAGTGTGTAATATTGTATACTTACTCAACATTTTAGGTTAGTCTGAATATTACAGATTTCTCCAGAATGATGATTAACCGCGAAACCTGTTCCTTTCACATCCAAACCGAAACACGAACAAAACTGATAGTAAAGCCACAGACTAACAGACGTAACACTGGAACCTAGCTCCATCGCCACAAAAAACGATCATTTCAAATTTCCAATCGAATAACAGTCATCACGCGATAACGCCGTCTGGGGCGCTGTCATGCAGTCTCATACATATTTTGTGGTTCCCCATTTGACACATGCAGTAACGCTAGCGCTGATGTCCAAATACATGACGCAGCGCGAACATGACAGCAGATGGTGCTAGTGTTACTAACGTAAAGTACTGGTATCATCCGAACGATGACTTTATTGAAAATTTGTTCGAAATGTTATGTCTGTTAGTCTGTGGTGAAGCTTTCGTTATTTTGACAGTTCTATTTTTCGGAATCTCGGTGAGAGCTTTTTTGCTTCAACGAAATCTCGGTTAAATGATGTCAAGCTTCCGAGATTCGGTATTTTAGTTTACTGAACTCGGAAATTTGCAGTTTTACGGATTTTTTCGGCAAACAAATTTGCGGTATTCCGGTAAACCACATTCGGTTTCCGATTTCTCAGTAATTTTGTTACGGAACAACAGTAAACGAAAATGTTTTCAAGTAGTTCGGTATTTTACTTTACCGAGAAAAACATTATGCAGTTAAGTGTGTAAACCGTTGCTCGACTGTTGAAATGCTCTTGTTAAATGCGTGTTCAATAATAATGTTTGAAATCGTTTGTTTCGCGTATTAGAATATACTTATGCAGCTCACGCTGCACACAGGTCGAACACATACAGAACAGTAGGCTAATAAATGTTTTCTGGTGCATCTATTCAACGTAGGTTTAACAAGCGTTGAATACAATATTCTGCCGCTGTTGTTCAAAACCCTCTTCGCCGTTTCTAAACAACTGTGTGTCGGATAATTTCTCCAAATTCAACTGAACAATCATTTAACAGAAGTTTTTTATTTCCCATTTCGGTTATTGTTCAACTGTAGCCTAATAAAAGTGATCGAGTAAATGTTTAGGCAAAAATAATTGTTACTTAAGATTGCTCCAAACGTGATTGGCTGATTTTGACAGCACGCGTGTGTGACAATATTCAAAAGGGGTTCAGTTTGCCGTGTTGCCAAACAGCTGGTGTTAGACCCAATCATTAAGTAAGTAAAAGTGAAATATTGTGGACGCAAATTTGTTTTCGTTGCGTCAAAAAAGCAAAAAAGAATTTGAATGTACACACTTAACTGCATAATGTTTTCTCGGTAAAGTAAAATACCGAACTACTTGAAAACATTTTCGTTTACCGTTGTTCCGTAACAAAATTACTGAGAAATCGGAATGTGTTTACCGGAATACCGCAAATTTGTTTGCCGAAAAAATCCGTAAAACTGCAAATTTCCGAGTTCAGTAAACTAAAATACCGAATCTCGGAAGCTTGACATCATTTAACCGAGATTTCGTTGAAGCAAAAAAGCTCTTACCGAGATTCCGAAAAATAGAACTGTCAAAATAACGAAAGCTTCACTATTAGTTTTGTTCGTGTTTCGGTTTGGATGTAAAAGGAACAGGTTTCGCGGTTAATCATCATTCTGGAGAAATCTGTAATATTCAGACTAACCTAAAATGTTGAGTAAGTATACAATATTATGTCTCAGATCTTGTTTGTGTTTATTGCAAACATAATACTAAAAGAAGACGATTAATTCTTTCCTTACTCAATTTTGTAGGTTGATGACTCGCTTCGCAGGATGGAAGTTGCAGTGATGGATGTGGTTTTATTTCCAGGAAGCAACACAATTCTCCTGTTTCTACCAATGCTGTAATAAGTTGAATAATTTGACATAATAATTAATAAAATTATACAGATAATTGATCGTTTTCATCATTTCCTGGATTTATCTTAGAAATCGCAAAATGCGTACTTGAGTAATTTTTACCGAAATTTTCGTAATAATTCGACAGTCGAAATTTCTGAGTCGCGGTAAAATATTACCGAGAATCTCGTTGAAGTTTGACAAGTTGTCAATTGTTGATTTTACAGAATCTCGGTATTTTGATATATTACCGAGATTTTTACCGAGCTGTTGAAATCTCGGTAATTCATTTTACCGTACTCGGTGATATTATCTAAGTGTGTAGTGCCAAGAGTTTGGTTGTAAAATTTTATCGATTTCCCAAGGATGCGTAAAATCTATAAAAAGTCCGGAGAAGTCAGAAAAACAAAAAAAAAGTTTGGCAGTGGTAGTATGATGATATAAATATGGACGAAGTTTTGTTGTTTTGTTTTATATGTTGTTTGTAATCTAATTTTCATTGTTGTGTTTTTTGTTAAATAAAGATAGTTGATAAATTTTTCTGGTTGCACTGGATTTTGCGTGAGGCAGACGAAAACAATGTTCAACCGGGGATATGTTTCATAGCAAAGAAGAAGAGAAAGAAGTCACTTGGCCACTCTTCTCTTAGGTCTCGAGGTACGATGCTGGCCTTACATGCCAGTCGTCGTAGGTTGGAGTCTCGACTCGGGAGAGACTGTTAGTGTCAGTAGGATCGTAGCGCTAGCCCCGCAATTGTCCTGTACACTTAACGGTTGGCTGCGAAGTCTGTGTATAGTAAACAGAAGGTCAGATTCCGAAACGGTATGTTGCACCAAGGCTTTGCTTATCGAAACAAAACTAATAGCGAATTTCTTTATTCCACCAGCTCACCTCGTTTTGACCTGGAAGCGCACTAACTGCTGTCAAAATCCTTCTTTATTCGCTCGATTTTGACCCAGTTTTGACCTGCCATGCTGCCCGAAGCGCACTGTAAAATTTGTTAGCTTCAACCCACCACAGCACGTGCTAAGTTCGTTAACAATTATCTGGCATCTCTTTCTTACTTGCGTCTTAAATGCACATCCCTGTCACGAACGTCATCCCCATACATTTCGCTTGAAGCCGCTTTTCTCTGGCTCTCTGGCTTGATTATACGTCAAAAGGCTGTCAGTGCTTGCGAAACAACCAATTAAGCACCGTCCATTCCAGATCAATTGTTGCTGCTAGTGGTTTGAAGAAATACAGAAAGCGAAAAACGATTGTTTTGTTTTGAACGTTTCATGGATTTTCTGCAGGACATAAATGGTCACGTTCAAACATGTTTCAACACGTTCCGAATAGCCCTACATTCAATATATAGCGAATTTCTTTATTCCACCAGCGCACCTCGTTTTGACCTGGAAGCGCACTAACTGCTGTCAAAACCCTTTTTTATTCGCTCGATTTTGACCCAGTTTCGACCTGCCGTGCTGCCCGAAGCGCACTGTAAAATTTGTCAGCTTCAACCCACCACCGCACGTGCTATGTTAGTAAACAATTATTTGGCATCTCATTCTTACATGCGTCTTAAATGGCGATGACGTTTCATTATTCCTCGACAGTTTTGCCCGCACACAGTGTAATAAAGAAATTTGCTAATAGTTAGAAGCACGCAAAAAATCCGTACAGTAACACATGCGGCACAATGAACGGAGCTTATGACTATATTTTCAACAGTAGCGCCATCATCATTGGCGGTGGCTTCAGGAAACTGTTGCCATGACATCGGTCTGCTTAAATGGCGATGACGTTTTATAATTCCTCGGCAGTTTTGCCCGCACACAGTGGAATAAAGAAATTTGCTAGTGTTACATGATTGATTGGGTGATACTGAGTATCGATACTTTCTCAATTGTCATTTGTATTTGTATTTCTGTCGAACGTTTCGATATCGCTAGTATTGATACCCATCACTCAAACTGCGAAATCGTGTGCGAGATTCGACTGTGATAATCGTGTATTTCGGGGTAGTCCAATCTGGAGTCCCGCATAATCAATAGCCATAAAACGTGCCTAACAACTAGTTCGGGATATAGTCCCGACTGTATGGGGTATCGTGAAACAATATGGATTATCATCCGTTTATGGTTATTAATTATGCGGGGTAAAAGTCGCGATATCTTGTGGGTTATTGTTGTTGATTTCATTTAAATAAAACCCGGAAAACAGTCCCTCACAGTGTACAGAATCTTGAAATCAAACTTGCACTGAAAATTTTCTGTAGCTCTTATTCAAGTCAAAAACCGGAAACAGCGATGAAAGCCATCTGATATGACAGCTTAGCTGTCAAACGTGTTGAAAGCTCTCTTTCCGGCATCTTGTAAGGTTAGTGACGGAACGCATTGATTGTGCCGTGCGTGAATTTTTTAATTTATTCATTGTAACTACAACTTATGGTGAATTTGAATGCAGACAATTGAAAAAACGGTCGCATCTTGATATCGTAGAGATATATTTTTGCATAAAGAAGTGTTAGAATGGTCAAAATAACGCACTGAAAAATGATCACCAAACCAAACGTTACACGCAGAAGGAATACTAATAACAATCGCAAATCCGTTCCTTCACGAGAAATGAATTGTCCCAAAATATAATCTGCGATCCAGCTAAAGTTTATAAAGCGTCAAATTCACCTTAAATCAGTTCATTATTTTCATTTTGTTTTGAAAATCATAGGCTGTTAACCTGAATGCTGATGTTTACATTCGTTTTACTTTTAGGTTACAATTCAAGATGGGTCGTTACGCTAAGGAACCAGATAATCCCGCAAAGTCGTGTAAGGCTCGCGGATCAAACCTTCGTGTGCATTTCAAGGTAAGTTTTTGTTTTAGTCATCAAATTGTCAGTGTCGCTATAATGTTACAATCCTCTCACAGAACACTCGCGAAACGGCACTAGCGATCAAACGTATGCCTCTGCGTCGTGCCCAGAAGTTTCTCAAGAACGTCTGCGAGAAGAAGGAGTGCGTTCCGTTCCGTCGCTTCAACGGTGGAGTAGGTCGATGTGCCCAGGCCAAACACTGGAACACGTCGGTCGGTCGTTGGCCGAAAAAATCCGCCGAATTCCTGTTGCAGCTGCTTAAGAATGCTGAGGCAAACGCTGACTACCGAGGGCTGGATGTGGACCGGCTGGTCGTTGACCACATTCAGGTGAATCGAGCACCCTGCTTACGTCGTCGTACGTATCGTGCTCACGGTCGTATCAATCCCTACATGTCGTCGCCTTGCCACATCGAACTGACACTTACCGAGAAGGAAGATGTCGTGGCAAAGAGCGCCGAGGCTGAGCCAGCCAAGAAAAAGCTTTCCAAGAAGAAGCTCCAAAGGCAAAAGGAGAAGATGATGCGAAACGAGTAGTTTATTGCTTAAGTTGACGGGAAGTGTTAATGGAAAATCGAGAATATAAATTCAACGGGCGTATGAAAAGTAAGTTTTACTTTGCTGTGCTATCTTGAGAAATGTTCCTATAGGTTTAATGGTCGAGAAGTAATTCGAATTCTTAGCTGAGTGCGTAACCAATGTTTTGTTAAAGCTACTTATGGAACAGAATTTTTGACTGTTTTAGTTGTGTATAAAGCGTCCACCAGCTGTAATCATTGGATATCGAGTTCTACAAGGAAAAAGTTTATTGCTCAGAATAATTTAATGCACCAAATTTACTTTTTTCATCAAAATATTTTATAGTACACAAAAAAAACAGGAAGCGATTATTTTTTTTCGGTAAAAATTTAGATCTCATGGAAGTTGATGAGGAACTGTCCGTCAATTGTTGCTTCCAGATCAAATTTTAGAATACCCCTATGTTTTTATTTCGACGTGAATAAAAAAAATTTGGCAGCATTTGAATAGAAATAGTATATGGTTGAACAATGTTGAGTTACTTCAATCTATCGATTTTTGTCCCAAATCTGTTGTAAATACTCCAATTTTTACAGAGTATATTTGAATCGTTGACCAACAATTCTACATACGAAAAATACCGATGAGCGTCAAAAAGCTCAAACTGTAGGTCTTGAGTAGCCTGACAACCCAAAACAAAATCAAACGTTAGTCAACACAGCTTTCTTTCAGTTCATGATTGTCTAGATGTATGTTCTGCTGTGTTTTCGATTCTTCAAATCAAGGTTGTAAATTACCACTCGCGCTCTTTTATTTCGCTAGCCGATATCTCATTCAGGATTCCACTTCCAAACAACTTTGTATGACGAACTAGTAGTCCTCAAGTGGTACTAACTTTGTCGAAGAGAGTTATACTCGTATTCGAACACCAGAGCCGTGAGACCACTTTCTAATAAATTATCGCCATAATTATCACTTGCAGTCCTTTACTTGCATGTTTGCAATGTAAAGTTGTTCAGAATTGTGCTGTGACGGCAAGAATGGTACTGGTGAGCGAAGGGAGAAAGTAGGGCCCTCTTTATTACGATCCTAATGACACTAACAATACCTTCCGAGCCGAGACTCGAACCCACGACTGGCTTGTTCGACCAGCATCGTGCCCCGAGACCAACTAGGAGGTTTTTTTTTTAGTTTAAGATAGTTTATTTGACACGGCACGATACATCTTATGTTTTACTGAGCCAAATACAATTCTTATTATGTCTAAGTTAGCAGGAGAAAGAGGGAGGCACTTTTTTTACTTCTCGCGGCCGACTACGAGCTAGTGGGGATTGAAGGTGAGAGGAGGGGAGTACAATCTTGACTTAAAACTATTTTAATACTTTGTTTTTCAACTGGTAGAGCAGTAATAGTGATGTGGCGCAGTTTTGGAAGTGTTTGCGTAAACATAGATGTTGGTTCCGTTTTCGTGTCTCCAGCATAGTGGTATTCTGACAAGTAGACAAAATAATTTTAAATTTGAATGTCGGCAATTTTCAAAAAACAGTATAGCTGTGTCATGTACTGAAGATCACCGCTTCTCAGAATGTCTCTAAGGGGAACGTTCGGTTGTTTTCCTCGGGCCCGGAGGGAATCTATAAGCTCGGACCTAACATCACAGAATTCGGCACACGACCAAACAACATGCTCGATGTCATGGTAGCCATCGCCACAAACGCAGTGATTACTGTCTACAAGCCCTATACGAAAGAGGTGCGTGTTTAACGTGTAGTGATTGGACATAAGTCTGGACATCACGCGAATGAAGTCCCGACTTACATCCAACCCCTTGAACCATGCTTTCGTCGATACCTTAGGAAAAATGGAATGTAGCCACCGTCCCAGTTCATCTGAGTTCCATGATGATTGCCAACTGTTGAGTGTTCTCTGACGCAAAATGCTATAAAATTCATCATAAGCAATTGGTCTTACATAAATATCGCCAATAGCACCCACCTTAGCTAAAGCGTCAGCCTTTTCATTGCCCGGAATGGAACAATGAGAAGGGACCCACGCTAAGGTAACCCGGTAATTTTTATCTGTTAAAGCACTTAAAAATGCCGTATTTTCCCCAGGAAATACGGGGTGTGCTTCACAGTCTTCATCGATCGCAGAGCCTCAATGGCACTGAGACTGTCTGTGAAGATGAAGTAGTGGTCTATGGGCAGGGTTTCGATGATCCCAAGAGAGTACTGAATAGCATCAAGTTCTGCGACGTACACGGAAGCAGGAGCATCGAGTTTGTAGGAGGCGGTAAAATTTTCGTGAAAAACACCGAAGCCAGTGGACTCATCTAGATTAGATCCGTCAGTGTAAAACATTTTATCACAACTAACATGTTTAAACTTATTGGAAAAAATCTTAGGGATCTCTTGCGGTCGCAATAGATCCATGATACCAGAAATGTCTTCTTTCATGGTGGTGTCGAAGAATATAGCATTATAAGAAGTATCTAAAAGTGCGACATTGAAAGGAACGTATGAAGAAGGGTTAATATCTTGAGCCATATAGTCAAAATATAAAGTCATAAATCTCCCCAAACATGTGAAAAGGGCCCATGTGCCATATGTAAACAAGCCAAATTTTCTCGTTTTTTGATCAATACAAGCGAAATCTGCTCTTACCAATAAGATTTATTGATAAAAGAATTTACTCTTAATCAAACAATCTTATTTGTACGAGTAGATTAAGCTTGTATTCATTGAAAAACGTGAAATTGTGGCTTGTTTACATATGGCACTTGGGCCCTTTTCACATGTTCAGCGAGAAATCTGGATTGAGATTAAAGGTCGACCAACCTCTCGAAATTTTCAATTACTAATGGGCAGTGGTGGGCACCATTCCGTTAATTCGCTAATTAGCGACGCTAAAATTCAGTTAGCGATTTCGCTAATTTTTGAGCTGGTTAGCGAAACTGTTAGCGTCGCTAAAATTTTGGCCTTCGAAACGCTAATCGCTAATTCGCTAAATTTTGTAGAGAAGCGACAATAGAAATATTTAGAAAAACTGTGAATTGCTGATGGCGTACGTAAATTGCTTCGAAAGATGAACATACTTTATTGCGAAAGTTACTTTTGTCAGTTTTTTACCCTAGAATGGAGTTCCAGTTATCGTACAAGCCCCAGGAGCATTTTGAAGAACAAGCACAAAGTCTAGATTGAATTTTCGGCTCACCAAGAACTTTGGTAAATTGCAATGCGCTTGAAATTATGACAACTTTGGTTCTACTTTTTCGATTCAGATAATAATTGAATTTTTATGAGAACATTCCATTCCTTTGTTATTCTTGTTTTTACAAAACTAAATGTGAATACCGTTTCGTGAACCTCTTACTGTAAATAGCTTTAAAAAGTATTTGTTTTCGTTTGTTTAACCTAAAAAGATCAAAGTGGTCCAAATCTTACAAAACACGAGCAATCAATATAGCGATATGACTACATGTTAAAAAAATTAGCGATTAGCGAAAGTTCCGCTAATGTGGGTTTAGCGTTTAGCGATTATCGAGCTAAATTTTTCGGTTAGCAACTTAGCGATTAGCGTCGCTAAATTTTCGATTAGCGGTGCCCACCACTGCTAATGGGTTCACAACTGTGCATCTAATTAGCAACCGGTAAGAGAGATTCCAAAAACGATGTTTTAACGGAAGAATACCCGCTAGCACTTCAAGACTCATCGTATGGGTCGACTGCATGCAGCCCAGGGCAATACGCAAACAACGATATTGTATTCTTTCTAATTTTATAATGTGCGTGTTCGCGGCGGAGCAACAAAACAACCGTATTCAAGAACTGACAATATCGTTGTTTGGTATAACCTTAGAAGGTCTCCTGGGTGAGAACCCCACCAAGTTCCGGTAATCGTACGAAGAAAATTAATCCTCTGTTGGCATTTTTGTTTCAGATACCTAATATGGCAAGCCCAGGTGCCTTTAGAGTCGAACCAGACCCCGAGATATTTAGCGACTAAAACCTGAGTGATCGTTTTACCCGTTAATAGTAGCTGCAGCTGAGCTGGGTTGTGCTTCCTAGAAAAAACGACCAGCTCAGTTTTCTCCGGGAAGAATTCAATACCCAGCTTAAGAGCCCATTCAGACAAATTGTCTAAGGTATCTTGCAATGGTCCTTGCAGATCTTTAGCCTCGCTTCCAGTAATGGATACAACGCTATCGTCTGCAAGTTGCCGTAGCGTGCATGAATTTGCAAGACATTCTTCGATGTCATTGACGTTAAAATTATATAAGAGAGGGCTTAAACATGAGCTCTGGGGAAGACCCATGTAACTAATTCGGGAAGTTGTCGAATCACCATGTGAGAAATACATATGCTTTTCTGACAACAAATTGAGCAAAAAATTATTCAAATTCGGTGAAAGTGCCTCTGTTCAATCCGCACAGATGGAGGAATATATATCGAAGCAAGGCAAATGTCTTTTCCATTCATATTCGTTTGAATGGCAACGACTTCAATATTCGAGAGTGAGGGGAGGTCGATTCTGAAAAAGGAATAGCACTTTTTGATCCCTAAAAGTACCCCTCCACCGTGTGAGTTTCGGTCTCGACGGATTATGTTAAAATCGTGGAAATTGGGTTGGTCATTTGAATTAAGAAAAGTTTCACAGAGTGCAAACGCATCACAATTGCATGTGCTTATCAAATGTGAAAATAGATCGAATTTGGGGACGATACTTCTGCAATTCCACTGTAATACAATAATAGAATTCCTAGCTTCTTTCGATGTATTAGTCATCGAAAGATATGATAGCTGAAATGAGGGGCCAAGTTGCTGCTAGTTGCTTTAAAAAGGTTTTCACTGTAGGGAGAAGGGCAAGAAGAATGTTTTTAAGGGGATCTGTTATGTTGAATATTTTGAATATCCAGTCCACAATATCAGAGAAATTTATGAACCCTGTTTCTTTTTCATCATCTAATCGAAAAATGGGTGCACGAGGGGTTTTTGGTGCCCCGGGGAGCGGTGGATACACCTGGTTTGATTTGAAATTAAAACCGGGAGGTACTTGCTTCGGCTTTTCTTCACCGCTTCCTTTGTATGTTGATTTATTGGTCATTCCGCTAGGGGTTATCTAACGACCTTTGCGTGAAAGATTAGAAGAGTTGAGCATTCTCCTCTTCCTAGATCCTTCTGGCAAGGCATAAAAACACCCTTCGCCGGGATCGTCGGATGTCCCCTCATCGGTTGGCAGAAAGGAAAATATGCTTCCTGATGAGGGTGGCTCAGCCCTCTTAAGCATTTCTGCAAAAGAGCGCTTTGATCGTTCCTTGAGGGAACGCTTAATTTTCTCCTCGCGCTGTTTATACGCGGGACATGCCGAAAGTTCATGCCGGGGGCCCCCGCAATAAAGGCACTTTTCAGTGTCCTCACTGCAAGCGGTCTCGGCGTGATTCCCTCCGCATTTGCTGCAGCGTGCCTTGTTGCAGCAGTAGGTGGCTGTATGACCCAAGTGCTTGCAATTTTGGCAGTGCATAACCCGCGGGACAAACAGGCGTACAGGTAGACGAACCCTGTCCAAACGGATGTAGTTCGGCAGTGCGGATCCAGCAAATGTCACTCGAAAGGACTCCGAAGGAAAGAATTTCTTCTTCCCTTCTTCGATGGATACTGAATGCAATTGCTTGCAATCAAGTACCTTCACACTTTGCATCAGGGGGTTCTTGAAACAGCCAACCCCGTAACGCAAAATGTCTTCGACAGTGAGATTCCCTTCGGTAACCACACCGTCGATTTCTACATCCTTGGCAGGGATGTGCATACGATACTCTCTCGTGAAAAGCTCGTGGCAAGCAATTGCATTTGCTTGCTTCAAGCTATTCACGACAACTCGCAGTTTGTTCGGTCTCACATTCGTAATTTCAGTGACGTCCGAAAAATCTTTTGCCAGGTCCTTGCCGATTTGCGAAATATTCAATGGCTTTTTAATAGGCCTGAAAAAAACAACGTAAGGACCGCCAGCGGCATCTGGGTAAGCTTTAACCCGTACCGGGACCTTCGGTACTGGAATGGGTACAGGGGAAGGTACCGGGGAAGGTAGAGGAGAACTGAGAAGGGAGATATCAATCTCTTCCCCATTTGGACCAACATCCAGGAATAATCCCACCTGCATGTTGTCCATATTTCGCGGGAGCGTTTCGCTCTGCCGTGCGCAATCGATAAATTACGTATATGGGGGATCAAATAATGTATAACAAATTTTAAAACAATTTTCCAAAACAAAAGGGATCAAATAGAAAAAAAGACGATGGTATTTGAGATGAAAAAATATACTAATAATAAAAACGAATACTTCACCAGACTTCCTAAATTATTATCTATCTGTGCACAATACACAGCCTGCGACACTGCTGTAAACGGCAGGCGATAGCGCAGGGAATTCACTCCGGCTGCTGGATGTACAAACTATCGCAATACCAGCACCGAAAACACAAGCAACACACGCGTCGTCGAACAATGCGTATTGTTCTGAATCGTACGATAGATCTGTTCGGAGCGATGTTTGTTTGCTTCCTTTTGCAACGAAAGCAGAGAAGCGAATGAACTAGGAGGTGTAGCTGCATAGATTAATTATGAAAAAGATTTTCCAAAGTTTTCCAAAAAGCAACATCAAATTAGTCTAAATTCAAGAGAGCAATTATAAGTTGACCTATCGGGATAAAGAGGTTCTGTCAATACAGAGGACATCACAATAGACGGACATAAGTTCTTTCGAAACAAGTAAACTATTTCTATTCTCATTCGTTATTTCATTGTATCACCGTTTAATAATTCCCTTGTAATATGAACAAGATTAAGAGTGGCCTGGGGAACATCTCACTTGAAACGTAGCGAACTTTTCGGACGATTTGTAAAAACCCGGGCCAATTGAACAAATATAAGTACCGGAAGCGCACTAATTCCGTGCACATCGTATCAAAATTCTGAAAAAATATCAAATATAAAAAAAAGTTTCGAAAATTATGTTTGAAAATGATTTCCTGTATACTCTCTGCTATTCTGTGGTCGATCGAGATCGCGAGGCGATGGAGGAACTTTTCCGTGCGAATGACACGCGAAAGTTCTACGAGAAGCTGAACAGTTCCCGCAAAGGCTATGTGCTACAAGCCGACATGTGCAGGGACCTGGACGGCAACCTTCTTACGAACAAGTGTGAGGTGATCGAAAGGTGGAAGCAGTACTACGATGAGCACCTTAATGGCAATGTAGGAGAGGACGTCGACGGAGTGATAGTAGATCTCGCTGTACGCGCAAACGACGAGAGAATCCCAGCTCCTGACCTCCAGGAGGTTGAAGAGGATCAGGAGATCGGCCGGCTGAAAAACAACAAAGCCGCTGGAGCTTACCAACTCCCCAGCGAGCTGTTGAAACACGATGACAAATCACTAGTTAAGGCACTACACTGGGTTATCATCAAGATTTGGGAAGAGGAGGTACTACCGAAGGAGTGGATGGGGAGGTACAGTGTGCCCCATCTACAAAAAAGCGATAAGTTGGATTGCTGCAACTACCGTGCAATAACTCCGCTAAACGCCGCCTACAAGGTACTCTCTCAACTTCTGTGCCGTCCATGGGTGTCCGCGCCACCACGAACCAAATATTCACGGTACGGCAGGTCCTACAGAAATGCCGTGAATATAATGTGCCAACACATCATTTTTTATCAATTTCAAATGGGCGGATTACGGTTTCCCGGATAAACTGACACAGTTGGTCAAGTCGATGATGGATCGGGTGATGTGCGCAGTTCTAGCTTCGGGGACACTCTCGAGTCCCTTCGAATCTCGAAGAGGGTTACGGCAAGGTAATGGATTATCGTGCTTTCTATTAAACATCGCTTTGGAAGATGTGATACGTAGCGCTGGTATCAACACGAGTGGCACGATATTTAAGAGGTCTGTTCAGCTCTTTGGCTTTGCCGATGACAATGATATTGTAGCACGAACTCTTGAGAAGATGACGGAAACGTACATCGGACTGAAGCCGGACGAATTGGACTGGTCATAAACGCGTCGAACACTAAGTACATGAGAGGGAGAGGGTCCAGAGAAGACAGTGGTAACCTTATATCGCGAATTCATATTAGCGGTGATGAAATCGAGGTGATAGACGAGTTCTTATATCTAGGCTCACTGGTGACTGCTGACAAGGACACCAGTAGAGAAATTCGTCGACACCTTATTGACCATCTACAAAACACTGATCAGACCGGTAGTCCTCTACGGCCACGAAACCTGAACCATGATCGTGGAGGACCAACATTGGGGCTTTTGGACGGAAGGTGCTGCGCACCATTTTTGGTGGGCCTGGTGGGCCTGGTGCGGTTACAAAAATGAAACCCCCCACCCCCTCCCCCTCCCCCCATGAAAATGACTGGTGAGTTTTTTGACGTGGGACTACGTCTTTGTTCACTATACTGGGATGCATTCTGTAAAACTGGAAATGAAACTGGCAAATTTTGCGTCAGATTTCAAACGTTAATAACAGCATAACCAAATGATAGATAACAATAACCAATATTTTGTTGGATAGATAAAATGTATAATACTTTTTTAATATGCTAGTTATCACTCTAATTTCATTGCTAAGCAGTAAAACTGATAAAAAGTTCCAATGACAAATTTACGCGAACAATGAACCAATCACATGCGAACATTCCTAGCACAGACGACGTGAATGGACACCATCCGTTCCCTGTGATATTCTCTGTAACAATATCGAAATAAAAATTGACAGAGTTTCCCCGTCCCAATAGGTCAATTTGTTTTTGCTTCCATGAGGTTAGACTAATATGATGTCTCGAAGGTAAAGTTTTTCCGAAAAGTTTGAAACATTCCCCATCCTTGAAAAATTTTGGTGTTTGAGCTCCAATCTTGGGTTCTTATAGCTTGACAGAACCCTTCAAGATAGAGCCACAAAGTTGTTTCAGCTTTGACAGCCCAAGGGCGCGTGCTTCCGGGTGGCGGATGGGAGCTAAGGGAGATCATGAGAATCAGATACCTTTGTTGTAGCCTTCCTACTCTGATCTCGGCAGTCTCCTATGTGGGGAGGATTCATGACAATAATAATTGTTAATAGTTTTGGTGAATTCTCTTCGCACGTGGACCAGACCACATTGTGCAAGCTCTGTTCTCATCTAGAAAGTGATAATTACATACTTCTTAATTCTGTGCAGTTGTAGTAGCCGTAGTGGTAGAAACAAGTGTTGGTGTTAGGCGAGGTGCGCAAAGGGAAAAGCAGTAAACTCGGTAACCATTTGCTAATGTTTTATTTTATTTGGACAGTTCTGGTAATCAGATTTAACTTCGCAAGACTTCAAGTACGCACTGGAGGGTGTCATGAACTTTGTGATAATAAATAAATTTTGAGGTTTGTACTCGCAACGTTTGAGTTCCAATGCCTCTCTCACAATATTGAGGTCAACTTAAAGACATTTCGTTGAACTACAATTGTGTGTGATTCAAAATATGCATTCTAAGTACAACACATATTTTGTACGAAATATTAAGCTCGAGATTGTTTTCTTTGCAGCCTCAATTCAACAACAAGAGTTATTGATCTCACTCTTTGCACATCGCGTTTTGGTCTAGTATTTATGTGTCAGTTATATTCTTTCTTTCGTACAGGTGTTTATGCGGGTTTGTGGTGCGGGGGTGGGACCTATCGACTTCCGATGGGTTTGGGATTGTTTTTGGGCCCCGCATAAGGCGGGGAAAGCTTGGTTCTGGCTTTCTAATCAAGTTTGGTTTTTTTTCACAAATCAGCGCCCTACTCTTATGTATTTGTGTATGTTAGTGTTTCTTTTTATGTGTTTATGTATGTATGTATGTTCTAGGAAAGTCAATTCCGATGTTGTTTTTCTTGGCGATAAATACAGTGAGTAGAATTTTCTTTTGTCGTTCCGGTGTCTCAATGCCGAGGAGATGACAGCAAATCTAGAAATACTTTCTGCACACGTTCGGTGTATAGACTCCACACTAGCTAATGAGGGCACTGGAGAATCGTTATTGTTCAAAGGTCGTGCCAACGAGCAAAATAGTAGGAGGGTGGTATCCAAGACACGACCTTATAGTTGACGTAGGACTACAATAATTTTATATTTTTATTTTGAAGCTATGTTTGATTTGAGCTGTTTTTTGTAGTTTGTTTGATTTATTTTAACCAATTTAAACTCAACCACTTCCAAAGGGAGGTATTTTGGTTCGGGTGGTAATATAAAGTATCTAGGTCGTCAGCCCGAATTCATCAAGCGACACCTTAAACGACTTGGAACTAAAACTAGTTCATTGGTGGCCATTTCTACTGTTAAGGTCGTCTTTGACCACTTAAAAAGTCAAAAAAGTCATGAAAAAAGAACCGTTCATTTTTGGCATGGTTCGATTTTGGCAACAGAAAATATTCTGGCGTGTTGCCAAAATCGAACGGGGTCTGTATTTTGATTATTTCTTTGTACCACTCTATCTTAGAAGAAAAAATATTCTCCTCAACATTCACAATGGTCCAGAAACCAAATTTAGGGGAAAAATTTGGGTCTAGAGCTCTGTAGGAATGTTTTAGAGAAAATCTTTTTTTTTTACAAAGTTACTTAAAATTATTGGAGCTATAAAATTGTAGAACAAGGTTTTCTATCTACAAAAATAAAAAAGTAAGATACTTGATAGCATCGAAAATTTTGGTTACCTCAATTTTTGATACTTTTTCCATAAGCGCTTCATCATATGTAACAACTTTGTTGAAGAAAGTTTTTCTCTAAAATATTGCTGTAGAGCTCTAGACCCAAATTTCCCCCTAAATTTGATTTCTGGATTGATGAATACCTTTCATTCTTTTCTTTAATACGCGAAAAGGCAACCTTCTATAAAATATTTATCTGAGTACGATTTAGTAGAAATTAAACTTCTTCCTTCTATATCTATTTGTCTTGTTAAAGTTGGCTTACTCACCGATCACAAAGCGGCAAAGATGTCACATCAATTTTTTTCCTGCAGTTACAAGCTCGTGGAAAAAATATAGATAATGAATGACAGTTTTAGTAGAAAATGTATATTCACAGAAAATTTGAAGTTGACATAGAATTTTATGAACATGTTAAAATTCAATTCAGGTCAATTTAAACATTTTATCAGTATACACATACAGTATACAGTGTCTGTTATTTTCGAAAATAAACTGGGCAAGAGTGATGCACAACATTAGCCTCGGCAATTAATGTTTGCCTAGCGTTGTTCAATTACAAGTAAGGTTATGGAAAGTAATATTTTCTTGTAAATGCAAATTCAAAAAAAAAAATTCAATTGAAAAATAAAAATACTAATGTCGGAACTCTAATATCAAGATGAAATGAATTTGGTTTTCCTCTTTACCGCCACCGCGGGATGCAACTAATATTGTCATATTGGACTAAATTCATTTAGCCAGTAAAATATAATCATCAGTACAGCTCGTTTAACTAACTATTCAAAGATATGTACGGAGCATTTTTGTTTTCTATTGTCTTTAAAATACCCTATATTCAGTTATTCAAATAAATCTGAAAAAAAAGTAGAATGTAGAGTTCAAAAATAAACAACGCATTTTGTTGTCCCCGGCGGCGCAGCGTATTTTGCGGTACCCGAAAAATCAAATTTAATTCTGATATTTGCTGCTATACGAAACAAGAAGAAGAAGAAGAAGACAATTCAAACAGCAATTCGATTGTGTTCCACGCCCCACTGTGCGTCAACAGCGGCAATGTAGTTTTCACTTGGCTTGGCTGCACACAAATGAATATCGAGTTCTACTGCACTGATAGACGACGAGTGACCAGCGCTCTATTCATACAATGCTCGGTGCAGTACTGTTGCCTGTGCCAGTGTTTTCCTTCAAGACATCAGTTTTATTAACATTAACATATTTATTAACAGCAGAACGTAAAACTGTCTAATAGTGGAGGTGGTTACGAACTTTCCGAAAAAGCTTCACCTTCAAGACATCAAAATAGTCTAGGCTCATGGAAACTAACATTAGTTGACCTATTGGGACGGGGAGATTCTGTCAAATTTTTTTTTGCCACTGCTATACAGGATATCACAGCAGGCAGTTGGTGTCTATTCATGAAGTCTGTGCTAGGCGTGCTCGCATATGATTGGTACATTGTTGGTGAAATTTCGACCTTGAAACTTTTATTCAATTTTCACTGTTTAACAATGAAGTAATAATGACAATTGAAGAATCACAAAATTGTCCATTATTTTATCAATCCAACGACATATTGATTATTGTGATCCATCATGTGGTTACATCAGTATAGCCGTTTAAAATCTTTCATTCCGGCGTTACATCTTGGTTTTAGTTTTCGCGGAATGTATCTCGATATAGTGCGGTTAGACGTAGTCCTACGTCAAAAGGATTTTCAAACAGTGGAGTAATTAAAGTCTTGAGCAATTTTTTGTGATAAATCCAAGTTGATGTTGAAGCTCTAGAGAAAACAGCCCAACATTGCGGATTAAAAGTGAGTTTAGCATCACCAAGTAGAACACCAAGGTTGCACAACAGTTGATCCACTGTCTTGAGAGCATGCCCATCGATTTGGTAATTGAAAACTAAGGACAAATCAATTTTATCGACAGACATCAATCAATAAAGGTAACCAAAATCGCTTGTAAATGTGAGCATCATCGAGTCATCGATTAAAAGTTAAAGTATAGTATGAACAACCGAGCTCCTAAATTGCTAGACTGAGAAACACCGAAGATGTTGGTGAACTGGGACGAGAAGCATGAATCAATCTGCTCCCAAAAAACTCTATAGCACAAATGAGCACCAATTACGCTTTCTGTTTCATGTGAAAAATGCAGGTTGATGTGAAGTGCAGTAGATTTATACAACCAAATCGGCCAGGCAAAATAGAATTTATCTGAAATTCAATATTCAACTAAATTGACTACAATCCGATTTACGATTTATACTTACCCATATTTCACAACTACCCTTGAAAATGACATTATCTAGAATTTATACGCAATTATATTATGACTGTTAGTGCTATTGAACCAAAAAAAAAACACATTTTTCTAGTCTGCCCAGCATCTTGTAAATAACCCAAGGAGCTTTCCCAAAGTAAATTTGCTTTGCCTCCGCGATTAAGTTTAGAGTTTACAACCTTTCAACCATGGTCTACCACACACTCGATGCTCTTAACACGAACCAAAACAAAAATCGCTCTCTCTTTTCGCTTATGACCAACAAAACTCGCACATCCCCTCATTCCGGTAAGGTTTGCTTACACTGACGAACTTTTTGTTCTACAATTTCATTCGTGTATGTGTTAGTGCACCAGCTAACACGTCCTTTCGGATTCGAATCATATGATGATCTCGCAGCCAGCGTTGAAAATAGTTCTGTCGACGGTGTTGTAAAGATTGTACAAGTGAAAACTAGCAGTCAAGACTCAGTCAAGATTGTGTATTGTAAGCGAAGTGCAAGGACTTTTCATAAGAACAAGAGTCGATCGCATAACGAGAAGCAATTATTGACAGATTTGTATATCGCTTAGCTGAAGAACTCTTCAAGATCAAGAATTTCAGAAGTATACTTCAAGGCGTCATTACATTAACGGAACTTATTAACAAAGAGATGGCCTTTCTTCAGTAACTCTAGAAATTACAATGGAATTGAAGCTTATCAGAAATCAAAAGTGTTACGTATCAGCCACACAAAGTGGATAATAAAAGTAGTATGCTGATTATTGCTATCCGCGTGAAGGTGCGTGAGGAATCCAAGCCGAGAGAGAAAGTGAAAAGCTAGATTCGCCTGTTTGCGTGCTACCGGAGAAGCACACATTTATCTAAACGTCGCGTTCATACAGGCGATATTTTGCAATCTCTACCGCGAGAGGGAATAGTAGCGCTCGCGTTCATTCGGATACTCTCGCCCGTAAACCGGTGATAATCGGCCTTGCATCTCTCCATTTAGTGCAATTCGTGTAAAGTAGCATGTGACGTGGTGAATCCTAAAAAGCAGCAGCGTGTTTCCGTTATTCGCGGAATATAAAATACATCCTGCAGTAGAAGTGTATGCGTGCTACTGCCGGGGTTAAAACTCCCCATACCGTCCCGTGCATTCTTGTTCACTTTTGACCTTTTCGGCTTGTTATCTGTCTGCTTTCTAGTATATAAACCAACAAGGTAAGTTTCAAATTTGAATCAGAGCTCAATTATAACTATTTGCATAGCTGAAACAAACTATCTACCTATTCAAACTTTCTTATCCTTGCTGTGGTGTATCGCGTTTTCACACGATTGCATATAAGGCTAGTTTAAGAACAATGCTTGTACATATATTTAGGCGTTTGTCAGACAGATTCTGTATCGTTCACACCGCTATATTAGTTCCGCTTCCTGCTTTAGTACCTACTGTCTGATAATTTGAATATCAGCCAAATATAAGTCATTCTCAGTGGGATTTTTTTTACGACGGCATAAAATTTATTGCTGCCGTATTTGTAGTTCTTTTCTCCCAAGCATACCTTCAGACAATAGCGAACGGGAGGACCTCATGGTATCTACACTTTATTTTTAGATTATGAGAGAAACGCAAACCTCTCGTTCTGTTGCTCAAATGCGGCATGCCGCGCGACGTTATTTTATTTAATCGATTCAACTGTATGTTACTTCCATTAGTTATGCATTAAAAAGTTTAATATAATTTGAGCAGAACAGGCTCTATCCGTACCAACGAATTAGCGTGACACTGTTGAAATTTGACCCATAAACGCCAGATTCACAAACAACGGTTTAAATGTAGCTGTTTTTAAAATTACAAGTAGATGGGGCTAGTATTGTTCACATAAATAAATAGTCAAAATTTTACATACAACATTCGGATTTTTTGTTTGGACATCAGTTAATTGTTTTTTTTTTTAACCGATGATAAATGAAGAACGGGGCATAAAGGAGCAAAAAACTCAATTAGAAATATAAAGAAGGAAAAGTTTTTCAAAACAATGTGGATAGAACAACATGGTTTGTTGTTCAAGTGTGGGATCATGCCTAATTTAGTTTGGTTTGTTTTTCAAGACTACAAAGGTGCTGATATTTGTTTGGTTTTAACATGAGAAAAAAAAAAGAAGGAAGTGTTTTTGCTTTTTCTTATACTAATCGATCACCGACCTTTCAGTAGGCAATGTGTAATTTTTCTTAGATCTTCATGAGAATTCTTTGACTTTTTAATGGAAAAATTATTTTTTTTACTTCGAATTCTTACTAACTGGCAAGTTATTTTCGTTGCTGGCCTGTGGAGAATATAACCCTGGTAGTCAGAGTTGCCAATAAAATTTTCGATTTAACTGGAATAAGGCTGAAGAAAAAACTGGAAAAATCTGGATCCCAAATAAATTTAGAGAAAAGGAAAAAAAGATTGTGAAGGAGCTTTCCTGTTACGGGGATTGAACCCAGTCAGTATCAGTTTTGGATCTCAAGAGATAACTCTTCGCAGAAAAATTACTCATTTTAATCAGAACTGTCTTGTTTTGTTACATTTTGTTGAAATTATGGACTGAAAAATTCCCTCTAACAGCAACAAAATTTGAAATTACGCAATCAATCTATCTCAAAATTTAGATATAGAGCTTTTCCATTTACTTTTATATTTAAGAAAAGTGTTAACGCAACATTTCCTTCCGTTACATCAGTGAAGTTTAAATTTCAATTATTTCTGACTTCGCTACCTTTTGGTATTTAAGTCCTCTAACATTTTTTTCACTGCTACGCAACAGAAAATAAATAGAAGATTTTTTTAATGGTCTGGTAAAATCTATTTGTTTGGTTTTATCTCAACCATGTCATGCCGTCTTTTATTTGACCGTGTTTCGTGCGAGAAGATGTTATACTAAAAATGCTGTTACAGGCTGTCGAAAACCTGGTAAAAACCTGAAAAATCATAGAATGTTAGGGAATTCATTTTTTGATCAGGGAAATCAGAGAACTGATAAATATTCAGGGAAAATTTTTCAAACCAAGACGCGATTTTTTTGAGCGGCTTTTAGTGCAAAAACTGATTTTTCTCACCGCAAAAGATTAATTCGGGACATCTACTGTTGGGTTTCATATCCGATTATACTTTATTCACTGTGATTTCAGATTTGCGTTGATCTACGTTGTACTTTTTTGTGCCGAATGCTGAAAAATATCAGGGAAATTGATGTTAAATTTCAGGGAAAATCAGGGAATTATATTTTGAAAATTTATTCGCCACCCTGTGTTAAGAATTGTTATAATAATTTATCAATCTACAAAATTTCCGTTTTAAAAATATTTCCGAAAACCAATCGGAGCTTGAGTGAATAAAAAACTGGATAAAACTGGCAAATATCTGAAAAAACTGGAAGATTTTAGGAATAAACTGTTTGACTGGATCACTTGAAAAAAACTGGAGGAGTCCAGTTTAAACTGGAACATTGGCAACCCTGCTGGTAGTGCACAAAGTGACACTGAACCAAGTATTCACTTATTTGTTATTGGAAACGTCACATAACTTTACTAATTTCATAATCAAGATGGCGAATGTTGCAGATAGTTTGCTGGAAAATTTGGGTTTGCCAAGGATTCCTTGGAAGTTTTACTACGTAAGTTTATTAAAATTATAAAGATTAAAAAATAAATTGATACTATTTTTGATAGTGTGGAATTCAGCTGTATGAACTCCTGACGTTTTCGTTGGACAACTTCAAGAACAGTTTGGAGCAAAGTTACGTTGAATGAAATTAAGTTTTATTTGTAATGCAAGTTTTATTTACAATTATGTTTATTCATTATTTGAAATATACCTCAAACATTGAAATAAATGGACAAATCCAATCTCTTACATTTAATCTTTTAATTTCGGAAAAATGTGACACTTCAAACTACCAGATCGAACATTACATGTACAAGCACATGAAGTGTATTGAATGAAACCAATAATTCTTATCGTAGTAAAATACATACAAGACATGTGATTATTCCAATGAATATAACTAAAACCGTAATGTGAGTTTCTAAGTGACATGCACATAAATGCTATTGGAAAACCTACATGGAAAAGAACTATATATGTTTTCCAATAACTTTTACATGATTACTAGGCTCAGTGTGCTGCTGCGGTTAGGAAAAAAAACCATTAATGGGTACTTTTTCAACCATTTCGCCAAAAAGTGAGCCATCCCATTTAATGGGTAAACTCGATTTACCCATTAACAGGTATACCGATCAAACGTCAAAAACTGGGTATAACTTCACTTATTTTGAGAAATGATTTTTTTTAAGAAAATGGGAGAATCCATGCAGAAACGAAAATTTTGTGATTATCACTCAAAAAAGTGAAAAGAAGTGAAAGGGAATTCGATTATATTTATTTATTTGCAAATGTATAGAAATGACTCTTATTTACGAATACAGGAGTATTTTATCTGCTATCATCAATTGTCAGAATCGCAATTCTCTGCAACAAAGGAATTGCAGCCAGATAGTGGATATTCTAGACCTAATATAAGAAACTCTCACACTGTTAATTTTAATACTTGATATTACCTACTGTTTACCTTGCAACTTCTCAAACGACGCAGCATCGAGTCTCATTTTTAGTTCTTCCATGCCAATTATTGACAAATAGTGAGCAAAACAGATCGTAGAAGTAACGCGTGCGAACAAATCGACAGAGCAAACTAAAATGACACTTGAAGTATTTTTTCACCCATTAATATTTTTTTTTCTAAGAATATGTCTTCCTAATGCATACAATTTTACCAATTTCACATTTTAAATTTACCCATTTTTTACGGCCGCATATGACAGTAAAAAATGGGTACAGAATTATCCTTTACAGTCATACCACATACATCTTATGTATGTGGTCATACCTCGATATAACGTAACTCGATATAACATAACTTTTTTAAATGTATTGAAATTAAAAATGAATGATACAGCAACTGTTTTTGGGGTACAAATTGCTTCAAAAAATGTTTGTGGAATGCTTTGAAACCAATGAAACTACAGTCAAACTTGTTTTAGTGCGAAATTTGTTTTGTGCGACTTTTTTTATGCGATTAGTTTTTTTGTGCGACTATTTTTGTGCGATTTTTATTTGTGCGGTATATGAAAAAGGACACATTTTCAGTTGTAAGCTATTTATTCGTGAGTGAATCTACACTCAAAATATTTTTCACGTTATTGTTACGTGAAAGTTCCTATACCTGTTCATTTTCTGTCATTTCGCTTGATCTATGTGACAAACATAGAATCTACGTGAAAAGCATATGCATATTATGGTTTATCACGTACCATCTACGTGAAATTGACAACGTCAAGCAGAATGTATCGCGTAAATTCTCTGTGTGAAAATATCCAGAAATCATAATGGCAAAGCTGTTGTCTGATTCAGTGTCAGAATATAAAATAAAATTTCTAAAATAAAATTTTCTTTTCAGCTTTCGTCGGCGAATGTCGTAAGATTTATCAGTTTTATGTCGTTTTATTCATATACGAATTGACGAATATACCCGATAGATTTACTGCGCTTGTTGCTTGTTTCGATATTTTATGAAAACCATTTCCTGCCTCTTAAACAATGAAGAAATAATTGAAAATTTTATTTTCCATGAAACGTGATAGCTATCAGATACTCGAAAGCTTTTCACTTTACCAGTAGATGAATTCTACGTGAAACTCACATGGAATGCATATGTCTTCTGAATAAGATTCAAAGGATAACTCATCTCACCAGATCATGATGAACTCAAATGACAATCACATAAAATCTACGTGAAAATGACAGTGGAAAATATTCACGTAACTTTTCCGGTAAGTATAACGTGAACAATATTTTGAGTGTAATGATGTATTTCCAAAGTATCTGTATGTTAAGGTAGTACAAAGTAATAACTATACAAAGGTTGTAGATGAAGGTTACACATATGTTACATCAGCCATTTACACTCAAAATAATTTTCACGTTACAGTTACCGGAAAAGTTATGTGAATATTTTCCACTGCCATTTTCACGTAGATTTTACGTGATTGTCATTTGAGTTCATCATGATCTGGTGAGATGATTTATCCTGTGAATATTATTCAGTAGACATATGCGTTTCATGTGATTTTCACGTAGAATTTAACTACCGGTAAAGTGAAAAGCATTTGACTAACGGATAGCTACTACGTTTTATCAAACGTATAAATTTCGATTGTGGTTTCCCAAATTCTTAAGAGAGAAATTAGATTTCAGAATTTTTCGAAATATGTTGCTAGATAAATCACACGGGCATACAAAATTTCCAATTCGAAAAATGATTGAACGACATAAAAAATGACAAATATTAAGACATTTACCGTCGATAATTACTGTTAGCTGCTACTGTTTATGTTCAGGTAACTCCTGGATCTTTGAACTGAATCTGTGCTAAATCTGTAAGCTAAAGATTCCATGTCGAATTCTTATGGTTTTTCTTAATCTCACTCGTTGGCAAGCCATCGATGAAATCAATTTTATGTTCAGAGACCGAATTACACAACAGCTTCGCCATTTTGATTCTTGTATATTTTCGCACAGAGAGTTCATTCTGTTTGACGTTGCCAAGTTCACGTAGATACTACGTGATAAAACATAGTATGCATGTGATTTTCACGTAGATGTTATGTTTGTCACATAAATCATGAAAAATGACAGAAAATGAATAAGTACAGGAAATTTCACGTAACAATAACGTGAAAAATATTTTGAGTGTAGTTTTTCCGATTCTTGGAATGAATTGTAACGCATTACATAAGTGTTACGTCGAAAAATTACTATTTGTGCCAGTTTTACGTAGGAATCGTCACGAATCGCTAGTCTACGAAGGAAACCGGTTGAAAGGATTAGTGAGTTTAATAAAGTTACGTTTATCAATCTGATGTTTTCAAATTCTTCTAAAGGTATTCTAAATCATATGATATGCATCACTAATGCTGATTTGGAGCACCCATGAGATTTATCTTTTCTGACATGTGAGTTAAGAAAATAAACTAAAAAAATTAGAACCTTAATTATTTGGTGTCTGGAACGAATGCAAAAAAATATTCAGAAGTAATACACATGGTTTATTTTGTGCATGTGTTCTTCCTCAACATCGTTTGAAATTCAACAGGGACTTTTTTTCATCTTCTGATATTCACGGTTCAGAAACCACGAGCCCAGGAGATGTAGATCCTGGATCCAACTCACTAGTTTGCAATTGTTTTATATTGGGTATTTCGGAAAGTTTCATGCTTTCATACACCCGAACTTTGCGTCGGAAATTCTCACTCCTTAAAGCTTTTTTTTCATTTACGTGGAGTATCCATGTTCCATCTATTTTTAATTGACCACTCGATATCGCGCGTTATTGGCACTTACGAAAAAATGTAATGCGTTTTCTATATGCATTTAAAACACTACATCGTAGCACTTACGGTAGCCCTTTAAGCGCATATTTTGCTCTCAGAAATACTAGTTTAGCATAATGCCCTAAACATTAAAAAACGTGATATAAAGCTATTTGGCGTTAACAAGGATGAATTAGTGTCAATAAAATGACCTCTCCTAATGTTTATAGTTACTTGGGTTTTGTGCGGTCCCTATCCCTCGCACAAAAACAGGTTTGACTGTAATGCGAAAATTGTCCTAAATCGCCATTAGAAAGGTTTAAAAATACTAATAGGTGATGGGAGATAGGTTTACACGCATCCTTTAGTAACAATTCACAGTCTTGCATCAATAAAAAATTTTTTTTTTGCTTATTGAAATTTTCTCTAAATGGGCATAAGAAAGGTTTAAAAATACTGATAGGTGATTGGAAATAGGTTTTCGTACATCTTTGAGTAACATCAACAGTCTTGCATCAATTAATTTTTTTTTGCTTGTTAAATTGTCCTATTGTGTCTGCGATCGAGCAGTTTCGTAACTCAACTGTCACCAGCCAAGTTTTACTTGTATGCTCGCCTCGTGACTGGAGGTGAGGCGAGTTGCTCGCCTCGTCTTCTGTTAGGGAGTCCTATAATGACTCATTTGCAGCCCTAGCACTCTTTCCACGGCATCCATCTTTTCTCCGGAAATCCACCTCTGATAGTTTTTAAAATGTTTAAAATGGTAAAAATTTAAACAAAAAGGGTAAAACACAATAAGTTTGTGTTCGATCCGACGGGGTGAAATATGAATTTTTCAGCTACTCATTTGTTTCAAAAATTTGTATGTGGATAAGTTTTAAGCATTAAAAGACATCGTTAGAACGAATACAAATTTTTGACGTATATTTCTATTAAAGTCACAGTATTAAAGCCTGTATTACACTCTTTGACCGAGCATCAAATATTTGTCATTTTTTGACAGATAAAAATTTGGTCAAATATAATTGTTTGTCACTCTCCAATTTTAACATGGGGCAAACACGGACAAACAACAACCATGATGTCAAATAAATTTGACCATTATGTCAGAAGGTCAAATATTTGACCATTAGACAAAGAGTGTACTACAGGTTTAACACTCCTCAGCTGTAGAATCAATTTGCTTAAGTTTCACGTCTTCTTACCTTTTGTAACAATACTTATGTTAGAAGAAGTTTATACCTCCCAGCTGGTCTCGAGGTACGATGCCGATCTAACAAGCCAGTCGTCGTGTTTTTGAAACCCGATTCAGGAAAGGGACTGTTTGTGTCAACTGGATCGTAGCGCTAGCCCCGGAATTGGGTTGTTTAGCTATGCCAGTTTTTTGTATCATTTGAGAGAGCTGCATTTTCTAAGCAAAACGTGATTTTTGAAAAAAAACATTATATCGTTGTCCTTCGGTTTTAAAATCACGAATTAAATCTGCTCGAAACCTACTCGAAACATCACGTTTTGCTCAGAAAAATTATACTCTTTCAGCTGATAAATATATAAAAATCTGAAATCCTTAAATAGCTGAACAACCCAATTGTCCTGTATAACGGTTGGCTGCGAAGTCTGTGTCGAATGAACAGAAGGTCAAATTCCGAAACGGAAGTACTCAATTGCTTTGCTTTGCTTATGTTTGAAGAAAAGTGTCCCCGTGAAATAAAATAATTGTCAATTTTTATTCCAGGATACAATGGTATTAAATAATTCAAGATACCGTACGGTGACTTTTCGCTATATACTATCAAAACAATAAGTTTTTGTAAGTTAGTTGTATTGGGATATTCACACCTAACGGTACCATTATATAGTTGAATATGTTCTTTGCCAGATTTCTAATTGCGTGCCAGACAAACAAACAAATTCCGCAATTTTCCTCAGTACTTTTGTTCGTAAGAATGACTTATTGCCAAACTTTTTATTTGCATTTTATCAGATAATATTTGAAACCTAGAGGCATTTCTGTTCACACCAAAACTCTATATAAAATTTAGTTTAACTAATTTGTATTTTTTTTTTCGTGCCGTTTCCAGTTAACATTGGAATGGTCTTCCGTTACGGCTGTGTTTGTTATCGAATTTTATCACTGCAGTGAAAAATATGACTTCATGAGCAATACCGTCAAGGCAACCTTCTCCGAACACATCAAGATCAAAATTCGCTGGTAAGTATGTGTCATTTCTATTAGTTCAACAATCAGAATAAAAAAATGACATGACATTGTTTTGAAATAAATAATTGAAAATTTGAAAAACTGACAAAACTTCAGACTAAAGAAAAGCTTCTGCCACACTCGAACATGTTTACAATGATAACTACACCACAATAGTTGTAAGCTAAGACAAGACGTGACAGCTGGTCACCGTTACATTCAACCAATTTGAACCGGCTGCTGATTGGCTGAATTCGATAACGCAATCGTCACGTAGAAAATACAACCAGGTTACTTTTCACTGTAAAGCAGTGATGCTGGAGAGTCATAATTTAGCTATTATAATTGTTCATAAATAATGATGCAAAAGTATGCAAGGTACATGATATTACCGAGTAATGTATTTCACTGTTAGAACTTTAAAAATGCATTGATTAATCGTTTATTACTATTTCGGTTGAAGTCTAAGAAATTTAGGAAGAAAAAATTTGGGTACCAAGAAAATTAGGAAGAAAAAATTTGATAGTTGAAGTATGCTTTATTGAACATAAAAAAATAAATAAGAATTGAGTTTTATTCGCCTATATATTGCAATTTTAATTTGTTTTATTTTCATTGACCTGCAGAAGTTGTTAAAAATAATCAGTCTGGCATCAACGGTATGGAACGTTAAAAAAAATTTCGACGGGGATGACGGCCGTTACGAAAAGAAAAATAAGAAGCCAGCTGTCGCGTCTTGTCTTAGGTTATAAGTACTGGTCGCAGTGGTACAATCCCGAAAAAAACATCAGAACAACCTTAAAAGTTACTGTAATTGTACATAGTTATACCATAATTTAACTATATTTTTGCATTGTAAATACATAAATTTGACATTAAATATCATTGTCCAGAATAATAAAAAAACATGGTTTTTGCTATTTTTACCATGAAAAAGAGGGGTTATTATGTATCTTAACAGCGTTTTTTCAGGAATTTTTCACATACATTTAGAAGTCACTGACAATGTTTTTCATGGTAAAGTTATTGTCGGTGGAAAATTCAACAACAAAAAACGTTGTTAAAACTTGGTAATGACAAAAATCGTTTGCAGGCTTAAGTAAAAATACAATGTTTTTTATGGTTGCAATAAAAAACATTGGCCATTTACTGTTCCCACCGCAAAATACATCGTAATTTTTTTTTCGGGATGCCCCCAAGAAGGAAACATCAATATCCTAATATTTATATGTCTTAGACAACGAAAACAGTTATTGACATATCAAAAAAAGACTTCTGATGTATGAATTCTACAGCATTGAGAAAAGATAGAAATTTGTTTGACGTTTGAGATTGTGTTATTTTTTCTGTAATCTCGCAAAACTAGCTGTTTATTCTTTAAACGTCTCCGTTATTCGAATTTAAATAAAACGATATATCTTTTTATTTCAATGAACTGTCACTTATGTGCTGTATAAGAAATAATTTCGAATTTCATCTTAAGTTTTTACGCTACTTACTAATATAGCGTAATTACCAAAAGCACAAATAAAATAGCCCGCGCACCATACAGTGAAATTACTTGGAATGCTCTTGAAACGCTAAAACCCAAATTTTAATCTGTTTGTAAGTAGTTTGGAAGGAATCATAAATCAACAAGGAGATGCAAAAACAAGCCGAATATGTTTATAAATTTAGGTTTGTGCGCTTCAAGAGAATTTACCTATTTTTTCATACGTTGTTTTGATGTCTTTCAACCGTACAACTAAAGACTGCACAATCAGCATGATTTCGCTTTCTTTTAATTTTTCTCAAGCAAAATTTTGTCGTGCACACATCTTCCCTGCAGTGTTGCAGCATCGACAAACAGTAGCGCAACATAAATGTTCGGCTTTCTGAGCAGTTCGTCTCGCATGCTCCAATACCGGTTTGTTCGGTGTTTGGTGCCCTGTACCGTTTGCTGTTTTCGCATGCACGCGACATTCGGCTGCCAGAAACCGCCTGCCAGAAACGACCTGCAGTGAAAACAGCATAGCAAAGGAGGATCAAAAGTGTTCAAGTTTCGCAGTAGAACAGAAGCAGTGTTCAACGGCAGAAGAAAATTTTTAGCAAAAGTGTGTTATTTTGTGAGATCCTGGCAGGCGACGAATTCAATTACGATTGCTTCTATCGTGGCGGTACGGAAAGTATTCGGTCGTTTTAAAAATTTTGGAAAATACGGGTGAAATTTCTGCCGGAACTTCTGTTGGTCCTAAGTGGAAATCGAGGTGTAAAGGAGCTGTGAAATTGTGGATTATAGGAATAGACACACTCGTTTAGTGGAACCACATTTGCGGCAGGTAAGGATAACCAGAGAAACGTTCAGGGCGGCTTGTGGAAGTGGAAAAACTAAGTAGAACTGGGGCTCTGGGAATTCTTTCGTGCAACGGAATAATCATATAGGTTCCTCTCGAAAATGCTAGAAACATGGTTCAGCTTTGAGATATACTGGTATTTGCTGTTGCGGTTCACCATCGAGGTTGATAACGCTTGCATAGTTTTTCGGGAATAGCGCCTCTTGAGAGTCCCAGGATTTTGCGAAGGCTTTCAGCTTAATTCATCTACTAATACATTCAAGGTCATTCCCGGCATGACTGTCGTTCTCGCGGTTAGCAGCAGATCATGGTTGCCAGAAAGTTAAGGTCGCTTACTGTTCCTTTTAAAAATAATCGAAAAAATAAGGAACTGGTAAAATGTTTAATTTACGTTGAAATTATTGTGGCTAAATATGGCCATATCCAGTATTATTTATTTACTTGTACTTATCAAAAAACTGGAAATTGTTTAAATAATTTTTAAATTGAATACGTGTGTTCTCAGTTTCAATAAAAAATCGATTCACGGGTCCTGGGTCACTAGTTCGGTTGTACACTGTGATAAAACCAATGATCATTACCTTTGATCGTTTCCCATAAGCCTTACAAGCTACAATTAGCCTGAACTGACTAAGCAGTTTTTTTTTGTTTCCTTTCGACGTGTTTGTCCGATCCAGCTATATTCGATATTCTGTAATAACTTTAATTGATTGTCGAAAACATCGACGATAGAGTTTCAAGCTAAAAATACTACAACTGATAAAAAAGATTGGTTGCATTTTGAAGACTGTTTTAACTGAAAATTCTATAACTAAGATTCCACTCCTATTCAATAAACTATGCGATTGGTCGTTTCTTTATCGCCATTACCCTACGTTTGATCGTAAAATCCTCGTAACGAACTTTTTTACTTCGGTTTTATTCGATAGACGCAATCCGGGTATTCCCAACATGAATCGGTAATTGACTTTGAACACGCAAAACTAATTTACCGTCAGTTGTTTGGCTTTGTGGGAACTGATAAATGTTCTCCGAATCCATCGTGTGAATGAGAGCGAAAGTTTGCTTAGTGGGAGTTGCCAGCTGTGCTGTAAATTGGAGTGGAAGAGTTTTCTCTAGTGAATCTTCACTTTCATCCGGCACTGTTATTTTCTAGTTGATCTACTTACTGTGCATTCTCGCTAGCGATATAAAAATGTTTTTATAAAAATATCCATATCTGTGTAAATTTGAAGCTCCAGAAAAAAAAATCTTACAGTGTTGATAACTTTGCGGTGATATTCATAATCTTATTGGCATATCGCGTATCGTTTCAGGTCATCACCTTCCACATCGTCCCCTAGCAGTAGATCGAACAGCAAAACTCGGGCTACCAAAATGAGTGATCGCAAGGCAGTGATTAAGAACGCCGACATGGGCGAAGAAATGCAGCAGGATGCGGTGGATTGTGCGACACAAGCCCTGGAAAAATATAACATCGAGAAGGTACGTATATCCCCTACTTTCTATTGAGGAGAAGCCATCATCAATCACTTATCAATTAGTGCTCTAATGGGTGGTAATGCACCACGTTTCTCACAGAACAAGGTTTTGATGTCAGGGTAAATTAACAAACTGTATAATTGCAATCTAATAACAGTTATCATAAAGTTTTGCGTTATTGTGCATGGCATTGTAAACAAGGTACAAGCCGATCGTCACTGGGGGCAGTGTGACTGAGTTGGATGCTGGATTCTGTCAACACAGCGGGAAAGTCTGTCTCCGTTCCCCTTTTATACAACAAAAATTCATACTACCGAGTTGCCCACGCAAGTGCCGAAGAGGAAATTGCGTTATTTTTTTTTCCTCTAGCATATCCTTTCTGTTCTATTAAAATAGATCGCTTATGCAAGCAAGGTCAGCAACCATCAACCATCAGCGGTACGGCTGAAACAGATGGAAAATGCTGACGGGATGCGCTTGTAATAAATTTAAATTATTTTTAGCCCCTTTATTTCATCACCCGGCCCCGGTTCTTTTCTTTCATCGTGTTGCTTTCTCTCAGTGTATTATGTTGTGGGTTATACGGCTTTTGTGCTAAAACACCATTGATAAAAAAACAATACAGTAACGAAGTAACACCTGTGGTAGGTGGCAAGTGCTCCTTTAACAGTACGCTCCATCTGATCAGGTGTTAGACACCTGTAAGCCGCACCTTGACATTCTGTTTCAGGGACTATGCACAATTCACATGTCCCACACGTTAAGGATGGACCGGGATATTTTTTTTTTCGAGACATAGAACAAGGGCAGTACGTTTTTTGTAATAACATAATAAATATAATAATGAAGTAAATTTGGAAATGTTAAGCTTGAAAACATGAACAAATAATTTAGTTTGGTGGTTCATTGCTTAGTATTACATATTTCACTACAGCAGTTTGTGGCCAGAAAACGTTGGGAAACTGGTATTTATGCTCGGTTTTGCTTCGTTCTGTAAGACTGAAGCTTATACCGAGTTGTGTGCTGGAGAATCTAAACTATTAATAGATCTTTTTGTGTAGTCCATTCAACTAATTTCACCGATGACCGATGTTCGTTTTCGGTTGCCACTGCAAGGAAACCGTTTTCGTAGGGTAGAGCGTAAAGTCTGTTATCGAACAGAAAGCATTAAAATTCCTGTTTTTATTTTTGAAGTGGATACCTTATTTGAGTGAGTTACATCAGCTGAAATCTGTAGCTCAGTTAATCGCATCGAATGTTGTTTTGCTATTCACTCGCTTTTAATTGCTTCAATTCTGGCGGAGAAAGGTGACCGAATGAATTCATCTAAAACAATCTTGATAAATCTGCAGCTGCCGCAATAGAGATGTACGCGAAGGATGCCAACGTTTATTCTTCTCTTAGCACGCCGTTCTGTCGCTAGGACTAGTGTTTTTAGCCTGAAGCTTTTTGTTTTGAAAGAAAGAAAAAGGGCAATGAAAAATCGGATGCCCAGCAATAGTGTTTGCTGTTAATGTCACTGATATTATGGATGGCATTTCTATATACTCTTCTTGTACTCACATTCATTTTACTACGTGTGGTTATATAAGATATACTGTGGTACGGATTCTTACGTTCCAGATAGGGCTTTTGTGAGCCTTTATTTGACACCAAATGTCCTATAAAGTGAATGCTTAAGCTGTTCTCTTGATAGTGATGCATGCACACAAGAAAAAAAAGAAGATTACTGAACTGTGATGTAAATTTTTATAAATTATAAGATTTTTGTCTGATAGAGTCAAATTTAACAATCTATCTTTTTGATATATTTTACTAATTAACAGTGTCGCTTTCTAGTTCAAAATTAACTCAAGAAAAGAGAGAGAGACAGTGTGAGTGTTGATTGAAGGCCCTCACTCAATGCTAAAGCTATTTAAATGTGTGCTCATTTTTCTCGACAGATCGGCATTTATTGCTGGAAAATGGTCGCGGTGCCGGCCGACTACCGGGGGACATGTAAAAAAGATGTTGCCGCTGTATGTCGTAATGGTGGAAATGGCACCGGTTACGGTACTGTGCTGAATGTTTTTTTTTTACATCAGCTTATTTATTTCAACCCAGCTGGGCTTGTCCGTTTATGATTTAAAATAACAGAAGGAAATTGTGGGCAATTTCCTTTTTTATGAAAATCTTCTATATTTGAAACCTCACAGGCTAGACTGCTGTTTTATGATTGAATTGTTGATTTGGTACGATTTAGGTTGTGTTTTTTGCGGTTTTCTCTATGTTGGTTCGCTTTTTACTCATGTCAAAGCACTCAATATCAATATGAATTCTATTCAAAAGGGGGATGAACATTAACTTAACATTTTTCTGAATAAACATTCATTAGAATTTATGTTTTTTTCTGTTCTCTTACCCTAGCGTATATTCGTTTTAACATCGACGGTGTAATTCTCTAGGGTTTTATTAGAAACAAATGTAGAAATCCATCTGCTTAATATTCTTTAAACCTTCGATTGTCAACCTTACGTAAGACCTCGCTACAAGCTGAAATATTTGGTTGACTGAGATAGAACTTAAAGGACTGAATTTGTTGAGATTGTTGTAAAGGTTGTAAACGATGATTTTGCTGCTAAGAAAGATTGCTTGTGGTATTCGTTTTTCATGTTCTGTTCTATGATGTTAACAAACAAAGTTTGACACACTCATTATTTTGCAAACAAAGCGAGAATATGTTGTGTCAAATTTTCTCGTATTCGTTTCCGTTTGTAGCAAACAGCTTTGGTCAGGTAATGACTGAAAGAATAGACGATAAACCGTTCACTCAGTAGCGGTGTATCTTTTATCAAAGTGATAAATCATCAGATAAGAGAAACGATGATTGTTTATTTTCAGATTGCTTTCTCAAACTTTAGACTTAAGAAGGTCATTGTTCTTCTGCGTAGTACCCCAGTTATATATCAGCATGTAACACCGTGGCGACGTTTGGATGCTGAAAAACAAGTACACTCAACGTAGTTGAGATTATAAATAGACTTGATTTTGTTTTTTTGGAAAAATAGAGACAGATTATTAGATACTTGCCAGCTTCTGTTATCAATCAATCCAAATTGGCGTTCAAATCAATACACAACAGTTAATCAATGCTGATGCTATTAAGTTTCTGTCTTGATTAACACATTCGATGGGATGATTACTGAGTTTACGTCAATGTATACCCATTCGCCTACCGAATCGAACAGGTGGTGAAGTGAGATTTCTTGTTCGAAAAGATTCTTCGCAAGCTAGTTCGCGGAAAGTATCCCTTTCCGTGAAAGTCAGCTTTATTATAATGGCGTCGTCTGCTAGCTGACAGGAGCGCTTATTGATGACGTAGCGGATATGATTCTGAGAGAAATTCATCAATCACCAGCGCAAATGTGATGATGAGGAAAATGGTTACCAAACTACGAGGTCCGTAGCCAAGGTAAGATTACTATGAAATTCAATAATTCAAGTGCTTTATCATGGTTGCTGTCGAGCCGTACCAGTAGCAGTGATGAATGCTGTTCATGCAAATGTATGTAAATTTAAGTGCTCTCACAAAGATATGTACCGATTCATAGATGTGCGACACCTCTTTGAAGTAGTTAAGAAAGACTTGGTTTCACGGTTCAAGATAATATTCCAAATCGCTCAACGAAATTTAAAAAAATAAAATATTTTGAAAACAAGGCACACGAACTTGTTGGTGGTGTTGCACAAATTTACGTTAAATAGATAACGTTTGATGGTTGAAGTGATTTTTGAAAGTTGATTGAACCTGACAATGTACTTGTTCGAGTCTAAATCTTATTGTTTTAAATCACTTTTATTCCTCTGCTGGATTTGTTAGAAAAAATGTTTTGGAAAAGGTTCGAGGAACAGAAACGTAGAAAATCATTTTGTAATGTCAAGCTATTAAACGCAATCATTTATCAACAGTCATGGTTTGCGTTTTTTCCGCTACAACAATTTCTAGTTAGAATACCTATACATATCTATGCATTTTCCCTCTAACGACCCACTGGGGTGAAGCCACGCGCTTGGATCGATAATAGAATTTCACGACCAGCATAATTCAAGACCGAATTGCAGCAGTAAACCGTCTTTGAATATATCTATTTGATTTCTCCTTCAAGTTCGAGTCGACCTGCCTGGCAGTCGCGAAAGCAACGAGCGACCCTTTCTAACTGCGCTGTTACGAAAAAGAAGTAGACCACCACAGTCCACAGGAGGAAAAGGCGGTTTATTGGAAGGGGAGGTGCACTAATACGGGAGGCATCCGAAGTACCTTGTACCGATACAGCCGCCTTTCGAAGATAGTAAAAACCTAACAACCAGTATGCTTTTGTTTGGTTCCCATAAACAAATAAATTGCACAACTCATTCGCTAAGTTTTGAGGTAAAATTTTCCTTAGTCCCGTTTCTCCAGAAATGAAGAGGTACGAGGCGTATCCAGGCAGTTAGTTTGTTTATTACCAGAAAGAGCACAAGGGTGTTTTAGGTGGGGTGTGGTATTATTATCCATGCTGTGACATATTGGGAGCGCTTGATACGAAAGTTAAATACAGAACGTGGACAAATGATTAAATCGCATGGCTGCTACTACAAAACCATAATGCTCTACCCAACACACTGAAAATAATTTCGTTGGACTGAATGGAATGGTTCGTAAAGAAAATCAGAAAATTTCAGTATGTAAATGAGCACTAGAACATAATGCTCCAGTGTCGAGCCATTTACATAATAAACCAATTCGTCGAGACTTCCAGTTGCGCAAGGATACACATGGAGCGCTTTTGATAAACTTATTTACTCGCCCAATGGGTCAATGGTATGTGAGTCAAGGACGGATCAAAGAGGTACAACATCGGCTGATGAAAGGTTCACTGCAGTTGGAATGTGTCTGGATGTAAATTTTCTTTCTCCATCGTCTCCGGTGTCGAACTCTATAGATTTTCCGTGACCGGAAGGGGAAAAGTATATAGCATCGATTTTTTGTTGTTGTTTCTTTGCTTCCTTCATTAGCATGGATAGAGTTTCGCAGGAAATTAGCTCTTATTTTATTTTGCTTTATTTTCTTCTTTAAGAAAATACGATAAGATTCTAAATGTATAATTTAAAGCTATATATTTTGGTCCTATCAGTCATCTAAAATATAATCCTCATCAGTTTCAGAACGAACAATACTCTATTCTACAACCAGATTACCGTTTGACGTTTCTCAAGCGCAATCGATCAAGCCACCGAATACTTTAGCGCTGACTAACAATAGAGCAGTTTCAGTGGCACTTCGCTTTCATGCAAATTAGGCGTTTTCAATTTTTCCGAGTGGGTGGCATCCTTTCACGATCGATTTCCTACAGAAGAAAGTAGAAACGGCACCAACTTGACGTAAATGTGCGATACACCATCAAAGAACTAACAAACTTAATATTCACGCTTGCGAGTAGATCTTTCGTGAACAGTAACGTTTTGAACTTTAGCTTTGTCATTTGATAAAGAAAATCGAGTTAAAAGTGTTAGAAAACAAAATGAGCAACATCACAGTAAAAGTGTTAACAAGCATGGGTTCGTTTTCACATGCAAACCGTAAAGTTTTCCTCACCAGTTATATTCCCATACCATACGTACTCACCTGTTGGCAGATACATTTTCTGTTGTAGCCGTGTCTGAAAGGAGAAATTTTCTGCGCACATGGGGTCGACATGTTTGTGCAGTTTTCCACATTTAATTTGCAAAAGTGTCAACTGGAGCAGACTGTGCGTCTAAAGAGCTGCAGTAGCCAATTAAAACTAATAACCTGGGCCGGGGATGTCTCGACGGTAGAATGCTGGCAAGCACCGGTAGAAGTCACGCATGTTTTGATGCGGTTTTATTATTGTTACCACAGCCAAGGCGCTGCCAATCCCGTGCGAGACCTGTAGTTATAGTTTTCTAAAGGGGAGTAAAACTTTCACACAGCATACTTTGGCAGCAATCGCATGTGTACGATCCGTGCTAGTTACGGCTTCACTGTTCTTCTTGCTTGGCGACGAAAGTTATGACTCTGGCGTTTGCCTACCAAACAGAAATACGTTTGCTAAGAATCAAGAGTGTCGTGAAACAAGCAAATTCTTTGGTTGAAGAGTTTCGCACAAAAGTTTGCAGAATTTGTTGAATTGTTAACGGCATACAAAATTCACGCTATCCAGTAGATTCCGTTTCAATTCAACGAATAATTGCATGTATACTTGAGTTTTGCTGTAATATATAGGATGAAAAATTCCAAAAAATTAAATAAAAAACGTCGTACAAAGCAGGGTATTTCCATTTTTTTTTTGTTCATCTATAATTTATTTGACACGGCACAAATACAATTTAATGTTTAACGGCGCCAATTATATCTGGTAGCTTACTTTCTAAAGTATCTTAAAAACTAAAAGCAAATTTTTTATCCTCGCTGCCGACTACGAGCTGAAACTAAATGTAACTTAAAGCTATAATATATTGCATTAAAAGCACTGGTTTGCTGTATGATGGTTTTCATTGCCATAGGTAAGCACATGTTCCGCTGCTGGGCCAAGATATTACGGACTGGCATATTGGGTTGTCTCCCTCGGGACCTGAGAGTATCGTGCGGGTCTAGTTGCTGTTTCCGGATCCGGGGTCTTAATGTGTTCTTGTCGTTTGGTTGGATGTAGGCGGAAGGGAATAAGTATTCCCACTTGGAACTGATGAAAAAAATGTAAATTATGAGAATATTGAGGAGAAAAGCTCAAATCAATTACTGTTATGTACCAAAACAAGTTTAAAGAAACAGTGGTTTAGCATGCGCGACGAGTTCGTGTACCTGGGCTCACTGGTAACTGCCGACAACAATACTAGCAAAGAAATTCATTGGAGGAAATTGCGCATCCTTTGGGCTCCGGCGCCCTTGTGTTCTTCTAGAGGAAGGTGTAGCGTACCATCATTGGTGCAGATGTAGAACGGGACGGAACGAAGAACGAATAACGAACTGCAGGAGCTGGTAGAGGAGCCATCTATCGTCCATATCGCTAAGATTTACGGATTGCGGTGTGCTGGGCATGTCGTAAGTATGTCGGCCGACAGCCCGGTAAAAATGATTCTTGAAATCAGTCCGCCAACAACGAGACGAAGAGGTGCACAGAGTAAAGTTTTTCGACCGATATAAAAAGCATGAAACTTCCGATGTCTGAACCAATTATGACACCAATTGTCCTTAAAACTAACGAAACTGGGAGATCTGCTGTTGTTTCTGAAAAAAAAATTGTTTCAAAGATCGCCTTTCCTGGCTGTCAAAAAATTTTCGAGCTTTGAAACTATTCCAGAATGTCAATTTAAAATAATTTTTTTTGAGCAACACCATACCTTGAATTTTTATGCATTTCATTGACATTTGGCTTCAATAAATTTTGATTTTGGTTATTTCATGAGAAATAGTTGATCTGTATGAAATTTTTGTGTGTATATTTTCATCAAAAAAGTGAAACTTTGACCGCTTTAAGGTATGTGGACTCGATGTTCGATTGAGCTGAAATTTTTATGGTGACTTTTTTGGAGAATACGATGCACGGCGTGTCCGAAGGGGCAAACTTAAATGCACCTCGGGTTTCTCTTCACCAAAAGTGAGATCAGAATCTAAGCCAGGTTTCTGAAAATGACTGTCTTTCCGTGACAGCAAATTTTAAACTAATTGCACAGCTCTTCCTGCACCCCAAACGTTCGGTACACAGTCCAACAGCCACTGATGACAGCACACACATGCAATGCCAAAGGGGCTGTTATCAGTAATGCCACATATACAGATTTATTTTTTGCGTATTGCATACAAATATCTGTATATACAGATTACGGATTTTCTGAAAATAATACTGAATTATACAGATTTTTCTGGTTTTCATGAGGTCGCGAATCGAACTTCTTGATTTATTTGAAACACGAAAATGAACTCAAATGATATTGAGCGTGTTGAAGGTTCTATTATATTTCTGTGTTACGCTTAAGCGTGTGCATAAAAAAGTCACTGGATAAATGTTAAACATACTATATTGCGTTTTTTCTATACAGGAATATGTCCAGTGCATATGCAGATTTTTATACAGATTTTTTGAAATTTCACCAAGGTGATAAGATTTTCTGAACTTCGAAATACAGATAAAAATGTGGCATCCCTGGCAGTTATTTTTCATCTCCTTATGAATGTTGGTTCTTCCAAGCTATCGTTAATGACAGCGTTTACAGCGCGAAATTCTTCGGCACAAATCCAAGCGGGCTGTCAGATGATTATGATTCACGAGAGTAAGGCCGATACTATAATGTAAGCGGGGCAGTGTGAAACACGTTTTTTCTCGTATCAACAATGGGAAAATATATAAATAATTTGTTTCGTGTTCACAATGGCATCGGCCTATGAAAAATAAGAAAAGCGAGTGCGTGTCCAATATAATCGATGACAGTCAACAGCGCAGGCCAAACCAACAGGACATCCTCAAAATGAACAAAACTAGGCTATCATGTTTGAACGAACCAAATACATGCGTAAGAATAGGCTGTTATGTGCACTACAACCTGTGCTACAACACAGCTTCGTTGCCTGTGTAAGCTTGAGCTGTATGTGAGCTCTCATGAATATCTTTTTCGTGAGGCTGTTAGAATAAAAAGAGAACAGTCGTCAGTATATTGTCACCCCGCAGTCCTTTTCCGAAGCCTGGTCTAAGGTTTTAAATAAAAGGTGTTGAAAATATTCTTTAAGGTAACTTGAATGAACTGAGTTTGAAATTTTTTTTCATAATTTTTGTCCATTTATGGAGACGCTAGGTACATAAAAAAATGGTTTGGTAACGATATAAACAATGGTTATGTGAAAAAGATATGATTATGATAATGGAATTTTCTTTATTATGGTTTCATATGTGGCTGCTATGAGGCAACGCGTGTCAGGAACTTAAAGATTCATCCATGTTTTAGGAAAATCTTGGTGAAAAATTTCAATAGTTTTTTCAGAACATCGTCCCAGTTCTTCATTTAGTGTAAAGCGACACTCCATCACTTAAAATTTTATAATGTGAAACTTCGGACTTTTGGATATCCTGAAGCGGACCAGCTTTCGCAAAAACCATCGATAGATTTATGATATCTATTTATAAGCTTTGTTCCGAAGAACAACAATAAAAAAGACAGTAGGTTTAGTCGAACTATTTTGTTTTTATCTATGACTATAATGGTTTTACTATACTATACTGGTTCTGTAGTAACAATGAACGTAAATTGCTATTCCGGTTGAAGACGGGGTTATCAGGGATGGGCGAAAGGCTCACGAAAATAAGCCACGGTTTGAGTGCCCCAAAACAGACCTCAATTCTAATTCGATATATTCTGATTTCGATCTATGTTAATGTTATCATAATACAAATCTTGCGTTACGCATTTTACACTTTTGTTGAGCGAATCAGTTTGAAATGAGAAGACACATTGATTGATCCCCTCAAATTAATAAAACTTACCTTGACTATTGGTGAAACTTAACTTGATCTTTTGTTGACTTGTTTCGAATGGCTTTCAAGACCAAAAATGATGTTGAAAATTTCCAGGCTGCATCGGAAGATTGTACTTGCCTTGTGTTCAACCGCTTTTCTAGGTCATACTGGAGTCAAACAATCATTGCAAGTTTTGACAAACGAGTGTTCCTTTGTCTGTCCCTCTCATGCATTGTTTGTATCGTTACCTTATTACAGTCATACCTCGATATAAGGTATCCTCGATATAACGTAACTCGATATAACGTAACTTTTACCTCGATATAACGTAACTTTTTTCAATTTCCCAAAATTGAAGCACAAAAATTATTTTTGAGGTGTATAGTGTTCCGAATAAATGTTTTAAGTAAGTTTTGAAACCAATAAGTACCGTAAAATGGGGTAAAATTGACATTTATTTTTCCAATCTTTTGTGACTGGTTATATTGGTCTACGAAAATTGTCTTAAAGGGACATAAGAAGGGTTTATATATACTTTTAGTTGAAGGGAAATAAGTTTTTGTGCACTTTCGAGTAACCATAAAGAATTTTGCAGCAATAAAAAAATATTTATTTCGTGCTTCGATATAACGTTACTCAATATAACGTAACGAAAATAAAAATAAAGTTGCCTTATATCGAGGTATGACTGTATTTGTTTCAATGTATCTAGCGTTACCATAAATAATAAAAAATGGTCAAAAATAAAAAAAAACTTATTCTATTTAAGTTTTACTGGGTAGAATAATTTCAAACAGCTCTAATTTGAAAGCTTATACCCTAAACTAACTTTTGGCGAAGCGAAACCCGAGGTGCATTAGAGCTACATAATATGCCGATTCTGCCACTGCGTACGATGCTTTTGATGTCTACTGCCAAGCGAAATTCGAAGGTTAAATTTCTGCACTTATAACCAGTAATGCCGAGCCCTAATTTCGGAAAAAAGGTTAAGATCAAAGGCGCAGGCGAGGGGGGGGGGGACCTAAGCCCTTACCCCTTTCCGTCTGGTTTGTATGCTTAAGTGTCGACTGTGCTGGGAAAGAAATGTCTAATTGACTGATGCCAAAAACCTCGAGGGTTGCACTGCTAGATTTTCAATTCGCGCCACTAACGTCCAGAGAGACGTAGTCGTACGTCAAAAATGTGAAACTTTGACCGCTCTGAGGCACGACTTGTCGAAGTCCGACGCCCTACTGCTACACGAAATTCGAAAGTGAAAATTTTCCCATATCTATATTTCATTGTCTCCAAGCACAAAAATTTTCAAATCTTCAAGATAGCTCATGATCTTGATGTTTCATACATTTCGAAAACATTTGGTACGAAATTCGAGAAGTCTCCTTCTAGTCATTCGAGTCATTGTGAAATTACGTAACCTAAGTTCCAAATCATTATGGGTATTCATGTCGCTTGACATGAAGACCCCTATTATCTTAAATCGACTGTATCTTGTTTCTCCGGGTTGAAGGGTATAAATCGAGGTTATATTTCGCATTGTCGTGTGTGGGCCTCAATACTATACTGTATACTGTACAAGTAAAAATTCAAAACCTATTAAAAAAACCAAATCAGTTATTCTGCATCCTATGTTCTAAACGCATATTTTGCGCTTGAGCTCGACGACCGCACATTTCGTACTTGCTCTTCCGTGATGGATCTGAGCACACAGAACCACGTATATGGCAACTTGGGATTAGTTAACTCTCTTCAATGGACAACAATTCAGTAACTTCCGCTTTGTATAGATCCATAACGGCGCCAGCCACGTCCTTATTACGAAGGCAAGCGAAATTATATATTGCGTAGTCGTTAGATTAATCACGATATTTATCGACAAAACGAAACCTACTCCGATTTGCACCCTATGTTCTAAACACGTATTTGTATAAAATACTCAAAATTACACAATGAATTTGAAAGCCCTATACTATTTACTTTTAGTTACTATTTGAATGAAAAAGTCACTTATGTCACTATTATTTTACTCCGAGTACGCTACTAGTCCTGGATTTGTGAATTATATAACCAGCCAGATTTACTTCGTCTTACCGTATTATATTTTTCACTTTTGTTAGTTCTAGAGAAACATTTCAAAAGGTCCTATCTGCTTTAATCGATTTTTTGATCGATCACTTTCATTCAATCACCACAACTTATTAAATACCTTTTATGACATGTTATTTGCACAAGTTGATAGCGGAGGGATCACTCTAGCATTCTGAATGAAAACCACGGATAGGAAAGTAACTAGAGCTGAAATATTACCAATTGAAAAGACGTTCAGGAAAAACGATGAAAACATATAGGACCTTTTGAAATGTTTATCTAGAGTTGTGTTCTCGAGAAATTTGTGGACAAGCACTGCCGAATTCGACAGTAGAAAATCTGGAGCTAATGGAATCAAAGCATCACTATGTCAAGTTTCAGTATTAGGTCTCCAACAAAAAATGTTTTCAATCGTGTTCAACCAGGTACACAGGCACTCCATTTAAATGCAACAAAGAGACGGTGCAGCTGGTGCTGAAAATATCCAGCTCTCTGCGTCCAGATAGCACACATTTGCCTTGTTCTTGAGACTTGTTATATGTGATGTAACACTGCTCTACGTACATTAATTGAAAACCTCACTTTTGAGGAAAATTTATAATCTTTTCCTGGCGACAAAAGCAAACAGAAGAAATTATGAAAAATTTAAGTGACAAAAAATACAATGTATTGATTTAAATAGGGAAGTTCACTCAATTCCTTGAAAAAAAAATCAATCAATCTTTCTTAGTAGGACCTCGCGACACTGGTTTTTGAAGCATACTTTTTTCAAAAAAATTCTTGCACTCATCTGGTTTACATGATTTTCTTGATTGTTAGCAAGTAGCATTTGTGTATCGTGGAATATGGCACAAAAAATCAGAGCAATTCCTTTTAAATTAAATTTTCTAGAATGGGTGATATTAAAAGCGTAAATAAACCGAAACCCTGATGGAATGTATGTGCTTTTTATGGTAGAAGCTTTTTAGGTTGAGGCGAGTTATAAAAAATCGTTCGATTACGTTAGGTTTGGGCCACAAAGGTATGGTATGTGAATCGCAATGTATTCTAATTTTCAGTGAGTACTGTTGTGTTTCTCAGCATATCATTAGCGCGTTCGAATTGGGTCAACGTCGAACGTATGCGGGTTTTATCGGCGGTTTGACCTCTATGAGTAATGTTTATAGGTTGTAATCGATGATCGTAATCACACTCGGGCTTGTAGTTTTTTTTTTGTTTCTTGCAACGCACTCTAAAACATACGTAGAAGAAAAAAAAAGTAGGAGGGTGGTATTCAAGACACGACCGCATGACGTTGGACTACGGTATTCTTATATTCCATTAAAACAATTAATAGAAACAATTGCAACTCTGGTATTTGCTGCAATTTTATCTAACAGTGCATTTCTGAATGCTGAGACGTTGAAACGTTATAAATAATGATATATACTAAAAGAATGGATATCTTTCATTTAATCGCTGTCATTTCATACATATCCGAATCAACCCTTTGTTTGCTGCACTACCAAGACAATCATTTAATTGAGCGAATTGGTAAAATTTTCCTATCTAAGCAAAAAGCAAACTTTACGAAACTATCTGAAATTGGAGCCCAGAACGATTCAACCGAAAGTTTTAAATTTGAAAATTGTTTGACATTTAATCGATAAAACTCATGCTAGGTTAGTTCCAGCCCAGCATATAACTTCATGTATTTGAAAATAAAAACGTTTGGTTCAATAACTCAATATAGCAAGAGCTCAATCACACGTTTTTCGGTAGTTGTTATCAAGGTTTGGGCGAGTGACTCTTTTTACCAATAATTTATGATACTCAAAAGAACCCGTTTTGATCTAAATCAAATTTCTAGTAAATAAGTGTTGATCATTCATAGGTAGTAATTTTTCCTCGATGAATAAAGACTGGCTGAAGAAGTTAAAACCGCTGCTGTAAAATCAAATTCACAACTGTGTTCGTTAAGACGTTTTAATATTTTCAATGACAATAATAATCTTCGATAAACACCCGCTATAGTTATTCACACACATGCTATAACTATCTAAACACGCGTTAAAACTATTCATACACACGCTGTAGCTATAGCTATCCATACACACGCTATTCCTTTCCATACATCCGATACAACTATCTATACACACGCATAAGCTATCCAACCATGTGCTATTACTATCCATACATACGCTATAACTAATCATTACACACGCAGCAGCTATCCATACACAAGCTATAACTATCCGTACACACGCTGAAGATATACACGCAATAGCCATAATATGCTACACATGCTAGTGTCTTACACACGCTATAGCTAGCCATACACACGCAACAGCGCCATCCCTATCATCGCAAATGTCATAGCAATACAGATGCACATACGCTATATGTGCACACTGCACACACACTAAATGGCGGTAGCTTTCCTAGTGGCGGTGCTGGCTCGTGCAGTTTCTGGCTGTTTTCATCCAACGATATCTGAATTGGATTACCGCTGGTGGGGTCCAACTCAGATCGAAGGAGCACCGAACTGAATGAAGAAATGCAGCTTCCCACTACCTCCGCCGCTGCTGCCTGATACCACCGCTCTGGTTCTGCTGCAGCTCAGTTTGGCCGCTGGAATCAGCCACCGCTGCTGATTATACAAGACCGGCCTGGTGGCTTCTCACTTGTTAACTGATGACTGCTATGAGACGACACAGGCTATTATATAGCCCAAAGCAAAAATCCATCCGCGAGCAAACAAGAAGCGAGCTTGTGATTGGTTGAATGTGCACGACTTTTAACACAACTTTTAACTAGTTTAGTATCGAAAACATATTTAAACTATTATATGACAATCTTGCGCAATATTTCCCCTATCAATCAAGCCATTGGTGTTTAGAATCTGTTCAGTGGTAATGATAAAAGAAGCATTTTAAAATAGTGTTGAAACACCTGTTGCAGCTACCGAAAGCGAGCTCGTTATTGGTTGAAAGCTGTGAGACTGTTTACAAAGTCAGATCGGTTGTATCCGTTAGTGTCGACTGTGCTTGTGAAGAGAGGTGGTGATTGGTTGCTCGGTATGATTTAGACAATCGATGTGATTTATCAATTTTTCAATAGTGTATCTCGAACAATAGGTTATTTTTGTTACATAAATTCAACCGTAAAAGAATTTCTGATCGGTTGATGCCAAAACCTCGAAATTCTGAAAAGAAATGACTGATATATAAGCGCTCAAAACCTGACCACTTTTCCCTGGTTTTCCCCGGTTGAATTACTAGATTTTCAAATTCAGGTGCCTAACTTCGATATAGACGTTAGTCCAACGTCAAAAATCACAAGAAGGTTGTATGCAAAGCCACGACCGCAAGTTGAAGTAGAATACTTTTACAAGAGAGATAACCTGGCTGCTTGCGTGTCAGTCATTTTTTCTAGTAAATAAACGTTGACCGTTCATTGGCAGTATTGTAATTTTTTTTGTCTGATATTTTGAATGAAGTTCATTGAATATTTTTAAATTTTGTGCAAATGAGAAGTTGAAGTGCTGCCGAATTGTAATATGCACATTTAATACGACATCATTAAACGGGAACGGAACAAAGGCTACGGTTATGCAGAACGCGAATGCCGGCGCGATGCGATTCGCCTTACCGTGGTGAAATGTACAGCTCTTTTTAAGGCGGAGTAGAGCTATACATTTCAACACATTTCGTCTTGCCGAATCGCATTGCGCCGTTATTTGCGTTCTGCATGACCGTAGCCAAACACTAAGCGACGCAAACACGTAATAATAATCAGAGTATGCATGTAGATGAAGATAATTAACTTTGGATTATAGCGCAAAACGAGAAAATATTAACTCTTCAAATAATCATTTGTGTTCTTCAAATTTCAGTTGTTCAGTTTAATATCCGATGAAATGTTTGTTTATTATCTGATGAAGCTCTTATATAGGCCAAATAATGCATTCCCAATTTACTAGGTCCATAACTCTGCCGACCGTGCTTGGGAAAGCGCGGTATAACGACCAATCAGAGGTTGAATTTTGTGTTTTGACAAGGCTTAAGAGTTTTCAATAGTACAATAGTTTGAATGATAAAATTGCAATTTCATGCATTTGGTAGGAATCTTAGAAGATTTTCTAATCGATTGCTGCAAAAACGAAGGAAATCCATCGAAAACTAACCGATTTATTAGCATTTGAAATTTTTCTCACTTTTTTCAGTTTTAGATTTTCATTTTACATCCCTATGTAGCCGAACTTCCTGAGAGAAGTATTCTAATTCAAAATTAAATCTTCATTAATTCATTTGTTGTCCTTATAAGGACAATTGTTCAATTTATCATTGAAAGTGAGGACTAAGGCGCACGGTCAACACAATGAGAAAGGTGTTTTCACATTGAAAACTAGACACGGCTTTACTGGAGGAAGTGTTGGCAAATGCATCTACCGCTAATACCACCGCTATCATACGAAAGCGCGTCGTTCCATGTGGGGAATATCAACAACGAAAAATGACGCGCGTCTAAGCATAACCCGAACTGTTTCGCCGTGCTGCTCCCATTTACCTTTACATCGGCCTCAGGGAAGTAGCGGCTGCATCTGCATCTACCGCTGAGGCTGTCACTATACTGCTATTGGTACCAAAAGCTGTTAACTCTTCAAATAAGTGTTTTATTTGTTCTCAAAAGAACAATTGTTCAATTCGAAATCGGATTTACGCAATCGCATCTCTGTAATATTACCGACAATAATATTCTTCTGAACAAACTGATACAACTTTCCCATTAGGCCTCTGCCATAATAGACGCGAAAAGCGACGCGAACCGATTCGCTCAGCTGTAGGTTAATGTACAGCCATCAGTAGAGCTGTGCATAAACCTACGGCCGAGCGAATCGGTTCGCGCCGCTTTTCGCGTCTACTATGGCAGAGGCCTTAGAGAAAGTTGCTGGCTGATGTATTCACTTCATGCAAGCCTGCTGCTGATGCTTCCCGCTACCACACTGAAACAGCATTTTAGTGAAGGGAGTGTCGTTTCAGCTGACCCTGCTACTATCGATGCTGATATACCCGCTGCAACAGCTACGCCATGCATAGCCATGCCACAGTTGTGGCCGCTATACGCTGGCCCAACTGCTGAGCAACTGTAACGCTATCCGTAGCCATGCCACAGTTGTGGCCGCCATTGGTATCCGCTGTACCTGCATCTGCTGGCCCTGCTGCTATCGATGGTGAGATCCGCTGAAACTGCTACGCTTATTCGCAGCCATGCCACAGTTGTGGCCGCTATCCGCTATCGATGGTACCCACTGCTCGCTCCCGCTGCTGCTAAGGGAGGACTGCTGTCGTCGCTGTTCAGAACTACTATGAGCGGCTTCGACTAAAACAGGCTATTATAGGGCTATTATAGGGATGAAAATAGGAATGAATTATTTTACGTACGTGGTGGAATGATATAACTTGAAAAATATGTGTGACTTCATTCTGGTTCAGAGCGATCATTTGATAAGCTCCACCTCTTTTTTCAGTTTCTAAAGTTTTTCCTCAGTTTCGTAGCACGGATGCACAAAAATGATTTCTTGTGAACATTCTGTCGAGCAGGACCGATAGCACTCTCATTAAAGCAACAAAATAACATGTTTTGTGTCGTGTTGTGCAGCTTGGTTGAAGAAAATGTTCCCGTCCCCATGTCGCATGTAAGCAGATTATTGCGTTCAGTAGACAGTAGATAGTGTATCCAGCGAATAAACACCGATGGTGCTCTCACACACGCAACGGTTTTAACCCGTATCTTATTGCGGTTTGTAACATCAAGCGATTTCGTTTGCTCGCTGTTGCGTGTTGCATCATGTTGCAATTTGGCAACTGGGAGACGACGAAATTCTGTTTACGCTGATTGATTGAATCGTCTTCATATTAGCTCTGCATAGTCGAACTGACTGCTTTTGTGAATGCGGGTCTAACAGGGCAGTTTATTATTCAATGTCGGTTATGCTGATCGCAGCGTCTGCGCTGCCCCTACAGTGGGGAGTTCACTAAAGAAAGTAAAAATTAGACAACTACAACAGAATTTGATTGCATCCCGCACAGAATATCTGCTTGTGTTGATGCCAGAAAACTATTAACCTTCAATTATTTTTTTATTTGCCTTCAAAAAAGCATTTTGCTGTTCAAAATCGGTTGCTAATTACAATCTTTGAGCTGCCCTAACATTGGGGGAATTAAGATACACGGACAACATGCACTGTGGAAGCTATTTCACATTCAGTAAATTAGACGGGTGCGACAAATTTAAATTGCTAGGATGCAACACAGAATACTTGCTGGCGTTGACAAAAATTATTAACTTTCAATGACTTGTTTATTTGCCTTCAAAAAGGCGTTTTGATTTCCAAAATTGGATTTCCTGATGGCAATCTTCATGCTGCCCCGACACGGGGGGAATAATGGCTGTCTGGCGACACACGCTGAGAAAAACCGCGCTGCTCCTGAGACGTGGTGACCAACCACAGGGCTAGTGCTGCTGCTAAGGAAGGACGACTGCTGTTGTCGCTGTCTAGAACTATTATGAGCGGCTCCGGCTGAAACAGGCTCTTATATAGGCCAAATAGCATGTTTTCAATTGCAAGGTATATGATCCTGTCGACCGTGCTTGGGAAGCAAGCATATAACGACCAATCAGAGGTCGAATTTTTCGTTTTGACAAGGCTTGACTATTTTCAATAGTACAATAGTGTGAATAATAAAATTACAATTATCTTATTTTGGAAAGAATCTTAGAAGATTTTCCAATCTTTTGCTGCAAGAACGAAGGAAATCCATCGAATACTAACCGATTTATTAGCATTTGAAATTGGACATATTTTTCACTTTTTTCGGTTTTAGATTTTCATTTCACATCCCTATGTAGCCGAACTTCCTGAGAGAAGTATTCTACTTCAAAAATACTAAGTCTCAACTCAGCACGTCTCAGTAAACACGTAATCATCTCCTGCTATGGGATTTTATTTTTTTATTGCATGTGTCTCACATTATAATAATGGTAACTGCAGTAAAAAACGAAATTCCTGCAACACAAATGAGAGGCAGGGAAATTATTTTACGGATCCACACGATGAACGGCGGAAGTGCAGTGATATTTAATACATTGAATACAGCGGTGAAATTAATTTCTGGCAGTAGCCGAGCGTTTTATTGAAGGGAACCCAAAATAGCTACAGTCAGGGCTTTGTTTCGATTTTATCGATTTGAATTCACGATGATCGGTATAATAGTAAAAACAAATTTCAGAATGTCAACTCAAGTGAATGAGTAGAGAAAATGCCAATGTGCAAATCGGCTCAATAGTACTTCTGCTTTGCAATCTCTCGGTATTGTAGACTAAAATCACTTGAGAGGTTTTGCTGAGTTCTCTCTCAAAACATTTTATCCACGATTGATGAATTTCGAAAACAAAAGTGTATTCGAAATAATTCGCAGAATCAATAAATATCGTAATCGTGATTTTGATGCATATCAGCGACTGACTTTTCATTGTCAGGACTTAAAACCGAACGAAATGTTCCGCTCGGTCTAGTGCGAAAATTAAAGAATAGACCGCTAAACGAGTTTAACAGTTTCACCGTTGGTTTCGGATGAATAAAACGGACGACGTGTGGACTGTTCTACAGTAGTCCGCCACACAGTGGATAATTGATCGAAAATTCTAACTGTCGGTCAATTATATATGGTATTCGAAGAGTTAAAATTTGAAAAATCTGTGTTCCAAAAACATGATTCTTCAATTTAAAATTATACTTCTGCTTGGCCCGCATTTATGTGAAGCAGTCCCGCTGTGCGTCGTCAATCCACGCTAAATTGAAAGGTACGAACTGCTCTTGCCTACTGTCTCCGCATAGTATACGGAAATGGATGAGCCTTTCCTTTGAAACGTTTTTTTCCTAACGTTATGTTGCCATCAGACGCGCACGTCCTTGTAGGACTGTGTCAAACCTGCACCTGCACAAATGGTTCGGTCATCAGAGCAGCGTGCGTTGTTATATGCTGGCAGATCTCGAATTTTTGACATGTACATTGTCATCTAGGGGTAAACAACTATATTGTGTTGAATACTTGAAAGATGTAGCTGTAGTGCAGTTTTTGCATGTAGTGTTATACTATTGTGTTTTTTGTTACTTGAGTTTAAACTGTCCTAAGCAATTTTGATAATGCAAAATAACATTGCAACGATTGGATGATCGAAAATAGGATAATGCGGAAATAAGGCTGTAAGGAATAAACGCCAACGCTCATCGTACTAAGGATCATCGCGACTTTTGAATTAACAGGCGTCTCCCAACAACAGGAAGGAAAACACTTGACAACAAAGCAACGCCATGGTTTCGCTTTTTGCGCTTCGTTTCATTGAAAAGTGTACCACAGCGTGTTTCTTTGATGATTGCTATTAAAGTCATAATCACGATTCACTGTGCTTCTCCATCTCCCGCCAGCTATAAGTGTGTCGTTCACTTTTCGTCGTCTGTTTTGAAGTGGGACGAGTCGGGTAAGACAGTGCCACTGTATCGGTTACAATGTTGCAGGTTACAATGTTTTTACTGTCTCATTTATAATTTAAAGGTTTCATTCATATTCCGTTAGTATTAACTAACTTTTTTTGAATCAGTGAAAAAAGAAAATTACCCAACAATAGTCTGTTTTCCATTGCCGAATGGTATCATCCCATCATGATGCTATTCGTTTGCTGCCTTTCATCACAAGTGATAAAAGCTGCCGCGGTCAAGGGGGCTGCTATTCTCGGTTAAAGTACAGGTACAAAATTGTCGGTTTCTACGAACAACACAGCGTTGGTAGATTTTTTTCTACTAATTTTTATAATCCTGAGTAACTGACAAAGAATGGCTCGTAGTTCTCCTAACCTAGACTAATATGAATACAGTTAATAGCATTACTAAGCTCGGCTTTTGTCTTGCAGGATATTGCGGCGTACATCAAGAAGGAGTTCGACAAGAAGTACAATCCCACCTGGCACTGCATCGTCGGACGGAACTTTGGTTCCTACGTTACGCACGAAACGCGTCACTTTATTTATTTCTACCTGGGACAAGTTGCCATCCTTTTATTTAAGAGCGGTTAAGAACGAGACTAGAATCTTTATTTCAGGAGTAGTGCGAAATTGTTGTATACAGAGCGAAACCAGAGGGATAAGATAGCAGGAAACAAATCGATCAGCAGCAGCAGCAGAGCAGTGACAGACAACCGCAAAGCAGGAACACATTCTATTTACTATTACTTCTACTATTAACGATAATTATTATAACCATTTGCCCAACAACCAAAACCGACGATGTCGATAGGTGACACCTGGATTGCGAAGGAATGGGCAGCTGGCAACCGGGTACGGCTGTGTGAATATGTTCGTTAACAAAGCTACCATGCAGTCCAGGTTTACTAAAATAACAAGCCAGCGTTAGTAGAGCAGTGTACCGGCACTTCGAGAAGATGTTCGATTTGTAGTTATATTCACTTTCCGAACCATTTATAGCAAACAACAAAACCATTTAAGACGCTAGATCTTTGGAAACAGAACGATTTAGAAGCACTTTATCAAATAGAACATTAGATAATTGATGATAAATTGATTCCAACCAATTTTTGATTGAATTCCCAAATTTAACCTGATTAGAGCAAATTAGCCTTGTTTGTAAACTTACCTACAAATTAAAAAAAATGCGTTAAAATGTTTGTTCTTTTGTTTTAGATACTTTTTATTCAGTGAATGAACCCAACTTGAACTGATGAAGAAACAGTGAGTTCAATAAATAGCGTTAACTGTGAAAGCTGGTGAGCGCACGGTCGTGCAAATTTCATTTTATAATGGGTAATGAGCATTTTTGTCGCACCATTCAGCTACTCATAACGGGCGTACTTGTTATGTGAATATTAATGAAAAACTTTCTCTCCTATATTTTTTGCCCAATTCAATATGTTTGAACTTCCTACTCGTCGTTGTTTGAGACCAATATGTAACGTCAGAATATTCATCGATCCTTACCAATCGTGCTGTGTGTACTCCCCGTGAAGCGCAGTTAGACATTCTGCCGTATCGTCAATGTGTATGTACGTGTGATTACTTCCAAAAAAAAAAAAAAACAAGATAAAAAAAAATACTCGAGATAAATTTTTGAAATTTTTAATGAATCATACAATGTATAACTTCTCAGAAAGTTTCGTCACAAAAACGAACGTTTAACCTACACGTTCTCCACTTTGCTCATACAACTTACCAACTTGCTAATAGTTAATTAGGTTCGAACCTTATCGTTGGTTAACGAAGCAAAAAAGGCAACTGGCAGATTATTTATAGGTACGGTTTTACTTGACAGAGAACAAGAAATGATTTTGCACAATGGCTAACCCAGACAGCATGAAATGTCGAAAGAAATACCTTGCTGGAATTATTCACTCCACGGTTTGTTTCCATCCGTTACATATGCAGCCGACCACGTATTAAACATTTAAAAAGGGTGAAAAATATTGCACATGCCGAAGTTCAAAACAATTAATTTATTATCAGACACACAAACAGCGTGAGGAAGATACCAACAGATTTAAATTTACCGAGTCAAATCGATTTATGTATTTCTCATTAGCTATTATATGAATGGAAATATTACAGTATTTTTGTGTAAAGAAAAACAAATTGCAGAGAAGAAAAAAACAAAAACATGCCGAACACTCATTGGAGATAGAAGCTATTAAAACTGAATCGTATAAATGAAAAAAATAAAACAGGAAAACACATTTCGAACCAAATGTAAGAAGATCAACCGAGTTTTACTTTGCTAATACACATTCCTTCTCGGTTCTCGTCACCGCCAGTTATAATGGTTCTTAGATCTCTAAATGCTTGCGTGTAAAAAACCTACAGCTACTGGCTTGATTTCATTTTATGTGTCCATCAAGAAACGGTCATTCGAAACTCATTCTTGCAACGCTATTTTTGCCGGAACGATTGAATTTAAGAAGTTTGCTCGTCTGCCGTAATCTCGCAGACTGACGTAAGCGCCATTTTTTCAAATATGGGGTTCTTATGCCAATTTGTTCGTTATTCGAAGACCCATCTTTTGGTATCTTTCTTTTAGTTGTTACTTATTCGTACGTTGCATAAAATCTAGAAAACAAAATGACGTATGTACCATTTCAATACAAAAGTGACAAGTAACCCGTTCGTTTTTGGGCCGTATTGAAAAACTGATCAAATTGATGTACGTCATAACGTTGTATCACGGCAGTCGTGGTATCCCATGTTAACGAGTGGTGCTAAATATGACTGTGCGACAAAAAAGCTAGAGAAAAATCAAAAACTTACATAAAACTATTACTTCTGGTTTATTTAAAAAGTATCTTCTTAGTGTTTTTAAACATTTATAAGTTATGGCTTACATACTTAAATACAAGCGACTACGTGGACGGATCACGTCTAGCACTTTGATGTTGTACGATTCTGCTATACAATAACAAACACGAAAGATTACGCTTCTAAAGCACTTATCGCTAGAAGAGATTCTTTTGCAACAAAGCAAAAGTCTTCATATCTTGAAAACACCTAAAACTATATATCATTCAGATCCCTGTTCGATAGATTCGATTGTTGAGTCCCATTTTACGACTATACGTCAGTATCCGATTGTTTGTTGAAAATTTTTTTCGATAAAACTAGCCTAGCATAACTCTGCTCCACACTTTGTTACAGTCTACTGCTCTCGGCTGGTCGTTTTCCAACCGCGCCATATCCGTTCGGCTTTGGTCCACCAACGCCGTTGATGAAATCGTCCGGCTGGAATGTGTTATTTTCGTGGCCCATCTCGACCTGACTGCGCCCTTCATCGACTGAGACCGGTTTTGGGCCCTCCATGAAGAACATCGTCAATAGAAACAGCAAACTGCTGATTCCGTAGAAACCGGCATAGAAGAACATCACTGAACCCCGGTAGCCGATTGCCTTGGCCAGAGGATCCACCAAAATTGGCAGGTTACCACCAATGTTGTTCATCACAAACAGAAACACTCCGATGGTTGTGGAGCGAACCTGCAGAGGCACAATCTCCACCAAAACGGCGAACACGATACCGAACCACATTTCGGCTGGAATGAAAAAAGAAATTTTGTCAATACATAAATCATTTAGTCATAAAAAACCATGCGTTTTCAGTAATCAACTAATGTGGAGACGCTTGGTTTCGATCCTTCTATACTCACCGAAGAAGTAACTGATGCCTAGGGTGATCATCGCCCACAGTGGTTCATAGTACACGGAACCGAAAGCGAACGGTGTGGCAATCAATTGGCTGATAGCGAGGCAAGCCACCCGGGAACGGATGCCCATTTTGGCAACGAATTTGTCCGATACAATGCCACCAATCACCACTCCTATGCTGCCGATACCGATAGTAACGGCAAACAGCCACCAACCGAGATCAACATCCGGGAAGTAGATGTTGTAGTACAGATCCGCATTGTACGCAAAGGTCATACCTCCGCAGTGTCGAATGGAGGCGGCAATCATCAGCAGAATGACACGCGGTTGCAGTAAAACTTTTACGAGAGGAACCTTTGCTTTGTTCGTCGATTCCTCGCCAATGCTTTTCCGTTCTGGTTCTTTCAACGTTGTTCCAGTCAGAATGGCCATAAGGACCGCCAGTGCTCCGGTTCCGTAGTAGCAAACACGCCATCCAAGATCCCACAGATTCAGCTTGGTAATGTAGCGTCCCACCGGAAAAGCAATGCCGTACCCTCCGTAGATACCCCAGTTAAAGATTGCCATCACCAGCGCTCGTTTGCTTTCGGGGAAAATGTCCGACATGATTCCGGTAGCCAACGGATTACAGCCAGCTTCTCCAGCAGCCATAAGCATACGCAGCAGAATCAACTGCCAGTAGCCTTTAACCGTGCCCTGAAAGACGATTGCCACCGCAAACACCGCCGTACATAAAGTCAGTAGCCGAACTCGGTTGAATCTGTCGGCAGCAAAACCGAGAACGACACCCATCACCGTGAATACGGCAATAAAACTGGGCCCGGCTAGCAGCTGATACTCTAGGCCCAATCCATTGTAGTTCCATTCGCAGTAAACGGTCCCGTTCAGATGTAGTCGGTGGCAGCTGTAATAAAGAAAGCAACAGTTGCTCTATTAGTGCGGCACGAATAGCAGTATGCAAATACTAGATAAGCTTTTATAGCAAAGCTCTACTGAGATAAAAGCTTCGATATTGTGCTCTAAATAGACTATAGTGAATAAGGGCTGTAGCTACTTCTATAGAGGGTTTAATGTTGGTTTCCGATCCAATAAAAGATCAAATATAAAACATATTTTGACCATAATCAGATCTACTATAATAAAATAAAATTGAGGTTTATAGCAAATAGCGTGTTTTAGAGAACTTACTCATGCTCGACGTCGATTTCTGCGCACTGCTGTGGCAGCATGTGACGATGGACCTCCGTATGGTTCTGCTGGCAGGCATGGTCACCGTAGTCCAGCTCGATGGCGGTTGCCTTCGAGGTAACTCCAATCAGGTAGTGGCCAAGTTCTCCCGCAATGTATCCAATAGTCAGCACCGCCAGGACGTACGGTTTGTAGAGAAATCGCAATTTTTCCACCACGGTTTGCATTGTTGCTACCTTCGGTGTTTCTTTGTGTCTGTGGCTCTATCACTGCAAAAACAGAAGGTGTGAGAGTTTTGTATCAGTTTCTCTGTAATTTTGGGTAATTAAACAATCTTTATGTTTACGTATAAAAATAAAACCTGAGTGCAAACTTCGAACAATTCCAATCAATATTAAAATCTAAAGGAAAAATCCTGAACTTTCGAGACACGTGCCAGTAAATACATCGAAACATCATCCATCGCGTCATTGACTTTAATGATTAGGTCAAAAGATAACCGCCATAAGACAAAGTAAGTAGTGAATAATGTACCTACTACACAACTTCATCAAATCGAATTACATTAAAAAAATCGTGACCAATAAATTATTAATGATTGGGTATTGCAACCCAGCCTGGACGCCACCGCAGTAAAGAGTCAATCCTCCCAATCCACCTGATTTGCATTCTGTGAGGGGGATTGTTGATTTGCCGCGGGCAGATGCATTCGACACCAGATGTGATGCTCAACTAATCGCTGCCTGCCATTATTACTCACTAGGGGCAGAGCAGTTGAGGTTTATTTCACACGCTATACTGAATTGCGCCAAGTGACAATCGGCACCTTATTGTCCCATTCGAATTGATTTTATTGAATTGTTTTATGACCCGTGATTTGCACTTTATCGCAGCAGTTAGTAATGATTGAGCTCTGGATGTAAATTTTGATACCATGCGCTTTATTGGAGTATTTTATTGTGCATTTTTATTACAGTATAGAACTAAGTACCCATTAAAAAGGGTTGTGTATACTGTAAGTAACAGTGAAAAGGTAGGACCTAAATGTAAAACTAATTCCTCCGGATATTTTCAACAAAATAGGTAAATCTGGAAAAATGACAAAAAAAAAGGTTATTCAAAATTTTACTCTAGGTATTGCTTAATTCCATCCTTTTTAGTTGACAGTTTCACTATGCAGAAGATGATGGGTGGCATAAAACGAAAAGTGCGTGAATTCATCCGAAACTAAGAGGAATACTTTTTTCTGTATCTTTCCTTTCAAGCTCTCCAACTTACTATTCAATCGCCCTTGAAGGTGCAGTACAAGGATCAAACGTGCAAAGAAACAGTGCGATCATTGGTCAATGGTATCGACCGACCGTAGGGTCGTCAAGAAGGCCTTCAGGCCGTTTAGAAGGGAAGCGCCGAGGTTAGGACTTATCATTGCTCTTCGAAGATTTTTGGACATACAAAGAAAACACAATTTTTGCATAACTCGAGAACTAATCAAGCGAATAGAACAATATTTGGCATGTGGATGTTTGTAAGGGTAATAAATTTTCAAACGGTGTTTCGACACACCTTCCTTCTCTGAATTGTTGGGGGGGGGGCTTCTTCTGAAAAACTGCAGCAAAGCCTTGGTGCTACATTCCGATTCGGAACTTGACCTTCTGTTTATTATACACAGACTTCGCAGCCAACTGTTAAGTATACAGGATAATTGCGAGGCTAGCTCTACGATCCTACTGACACTAACAGTCTCTCTCGAGCCAGCCGAGAGTTGAACCTACGACAACTGGCTTGTTAGGCCAGCATCGTATCTCGAGACCAACTGGGAGGCTATATTATATGTCTTTATAATGAATAACTTCATAACATTCATTAAAAAGAGTAATCATACTATTAACTAGCCTGGTCATAGCATATTATGTTCTATAAGAATTCAATACAAAAATTTTTCCTGATGAGCTTGTAGGAGCATAGAAGATGAGTTTTTTCTAGCAAATTTTCCGAACATATGCGTTGTGAAACTAAATCGTTAACAAGGGTGATCTAAGCAATTTCTCTTCTTTTTCTAAGCATTTCTTTATTAATAAGCATGCAACGCGATTCATAACAAGAGAGAGGTAATCAATTCCAATCTAGTTTTCTAGTGCATATAACAAAAACTGTTTTTGTACGGATTCGATTCTATTGCATGCAAGAGATGTCTGGATAGGGCAACCGAACAACACTACACTATTCTTAAATAGATCTAACATATGCAACGAAGAGAGTTTTTATAGTGTAGGTACGGGTCTACGAAATGGTAACTGAACCTTTTTATAAAACTTATCATGCTGTTGGATCATATTGTAGTGTCCAATACGTGATACCTCAGAATTCATAATCACTCCTAAATCTCTAATTCAATAACACCTTGCTACAGTGTGCTGTCCAAGAATGCAACTGGAATGTTCAGGACTACTTTTTATTGTGTACGTTGAGATCAAGAAGTCTTATTTCACACCATATTTATCAATACTTTGAGACGCTTCAACACAAGGGTAACGTCGTTAACAAATAAAATGAAGAGCAAAAAGGCCTTAATGGGAGCCTTGTGGAACTCCAGATGTCACATTAACCGGTACAAAAAAATTGTCCCTTAAACCTAACCGTTTGTGTCCTATTCGTCAAATAAGATTCAATAATCCATCTGAGTAGACTTGACTCCAACCTCAGTTTTTTTTTAATTTGAGCATAGGCATGGGAATATCTACACTGTCAAAAGCTTTACTAAAATCCATGTGCCTTTGTCCATAGACGCAAGAGAGAGATCAACAATGCCTCGGTTATTTTTGATACCAGATCTCTAACCTGACTTAAAAATCGGTATAAGAAAAGATTGTTTCCAGACTGATGTAAGTTGTCCAGACGTAAGGGATAAGTTAAAAAGCCAAAACAAGGGTTTTAAGAAAGTTGAAGCTAGATTTTCCCTAAGTGAGGGTGGAATTCCATCTGGACCTGGATCTTTTAAGGTATCCAGTTTTTTGAGCGTTGCGAGGATTTCTTGAACAGTTATTTGTTTGACAGATATTATTTATTTGTTCGTTATTTATTTGTTCATGTAAGTGCGAAAAGTACTCAAAGTCCCTGACTTCGTCGCTATTTTTATATACAGTTTGAAACAAAGCGAGTTTGTTGCAAATTTGCTTTGAGTCAGTATTGACAAAGTCTTCATATTGCATGCGAGATGGGAAGTTATTAGACTTCATTTTATTATTTGCAAATCTAATAAACTGTTTTGGGTCTTATTTTTATTTGCTAGTAGCAAATTGCTACCCTTGTGTTGTAACTCGCATACGCTAGAAATTTTAGTATTCAGTTTATTATATATGTTCGATGTCAGTAAATGTACGATTCATAAGTTTAAAATTTGCTTTAGAGAAAAATAAATAAAATAAATTTAATGTTTCACCCATAGTGTCATATGAGATACTTTTGAGATTATTTATAACACATACGTCACTTATGAAAAGATTTGCTTTAGGGATGATTTACATTCCTTCACTGAGAATCGTCAAATTTGAGTTTTGTTCTGCAGTCCCAAAAATTCAATACCAAAGAAAATTTGTTGCGTAATTTATGGACAACCCATTAACCAAGTGCAACCAAGTAGAGGTAGAAAAATAAAGAACTAGGTGTTAGACTGTTCCTTATGAAAATGTAGAAGAAAGATGCGATAAACAATGGATATCGACTGATTCATATTTTCGTGACGTTACAACGCAGCGAGATTGAAGTTTCTCAAAAATAGATGTTACCAGTTAACGGCACTCTAAACATGGCAAAATGTTCTATTTTTTTTTCACCAATTGTTATAAAATTCACACAGAGCAGAGTTTTTGACTTTTCGAAGAAAAGGCCCGACACCTCAATTTCTCGCGCGTTGTAACGTCACGGTACATTTTTTTTTTTTTTCCTTCACATAACATTTATTTGACACGGCACAAATACAATTTAATGTTTAACGGCGCCAATTATATCTGATGACTTAAAAACTAAAGCAAATTTTTTATCCTCGCTGCCGACTACGAGCTGAAATTAAGTCTAACTTAAAACTAGCATGGGATTTCCAATCGGTGTTTTGTTGTTCAATGGTCGTCTGATAATCGTCGAATGGCATGTATGGATTCGTTCTGCTGAGCCACGATGTCGTGAGTTGGGACAGAGGCTCGTAGTCCTTGGGTCCTGGTTCTATTGTGCGGGGTCTGGTTGCTGGTTTTGTGCTTAAGGTTCAAACGTGTTCTTGTCGTTTTGTTGGGTGTAGACGGAGGGGAACGGGACTAGACTGGGGCGTGGATGGATTTCAGGAAAACGTATATAAGGGACATGTAGGATAGGTCACGGCTCGCCAAGACATCACGAACAGGAACAGCCGGCTGTCTACCCTCGGCCTGCAGGGAAGCTATTAATTTAGACCTGGCGTCACGGTGTACAGGGCATGACCAAACCACATGCTCTATGTCGTGATAACCTTCACCACAGGCACAGATACCACTTTCCCCGAGCCCAACACGACGGAGATGCGCGTCAAATCTATAGTGATTTGACATAAGCCGGGACATCACGCAAATGAAATCCCGACCTACATCCAACCCCTTGAACCACGGGTTCGTCGATACTTTGGGGATTATGGAATGTAACCACCTTCCCAATTCCCCTCTGGTCCAAGCATTTTGCCAACTGATGATCGTATTCTGACGTACAAGTGCGAAAAATTCATTAAAGGCAATTGGTCTTTCATAAATATCACCGTTTGTTGCGCCCACCTTAGCCAAAGAGTCCGCTTTCTCATTACCCGGTATCGAGCAGTGAGAAGGGACCCACGCTAAGGTAATCTGAGTAGATTTTTCGGATAAAGCACTCAGATGTTCCCGTATTTTCCCCAGGAAATACGGAGAGTGCTTAACATCTTTCATCGATCGGAGAGCCTCAATGGAACTGAGACTGTCCGTAAAGATGAAATAATGGTCCGTGGGCATTTTTTCGATAATCCCTAGGGTGTACTGAATTGCAGCTAATCCTGCGACGTAAACAGAAGCAGGATTATCGAGCTTATGGGAGACGGTTAAATTGTTATTGAAGATACCGAAGCCAGTGGACCCATCAAGAAGTGATCCGTCAGTGTAGTACATATTGTCGCAGTTGATGTTTCGATATTTATTGGAAAAAATTTTAGGGATCTGCTGCACGCGTAAATGATCCGGGATTCCACGAGTTTCTTCTATCATGGATGTATCGAAAAACACAGTAGAATCAGAAGTATTTGATAAGTCGACACGATTTGGAATATTCGAAGAAGGGTTAATATTTTGGGACATGTGATTGAAATACAATGTCATAAAACGGGTTTGAGAATTAAGTTCGATTAACCTTTCAAAATTTTCAATCACGGGACGGTTCAAGACCTCACATTTGATTAGAATACGAAAAGACAGGCTCCAGAAGCGGTTTTTCAATGGTAGTACTCCAGCTAAAACCTCCAAACTCATCGTATGGGTCGACTGCATGCAACCTAAGGCGATACGCAAACAACGATATTGTATTCGCTCCAGTTTGATCAAATGTGTGTTTGCTGCGGAGCGGAAGCAGAAACACCCGTATTCAATAACAGACAATATCGTTGTTTGGTAAAGCCTTATAAGGTCTCCTGGATGGGCTCCCCACCATTGTCCGGTTATTGTACGAAGAAAATTCACTCTTTGTTGACATTTTTTCATCAGATACCTCACGTGACAACCCCAGGTGCCTTTAGAGTCGAACCAGATACCAAGATATTTGTGTACCAAAACCTGAGAAATCGTTTTACCCATTAATTGTGTTTGAAGCTGAGCAGGTTCATGCTTCCTAGAAAAAACTACTATCTCAGTCTTCTCCGGAGAGAATTCGATACCTAGCTGTAAAGCCCAAGCAGACAAATTGTCCAAGGTATCTTGCAATGGTCCTTGCAAATCGGCAGCTTTGGCTCCTGTAACAGAGATTACACTGTCGTCTGCAAGTTGTCTTATCGTGCATGAATTTGCCAGACATTCGTCGATGTCATTTACATAAAAGTTGTAAAGAAGGGGGCTTAAACATGAGCCCTGGGGAAGACCCATGTAGCTAATGCGAAAAGTTGCCAAATCGCCATGCGTAAAATGCATGTGCTTTTCGGACAACAAATTGTGCAAAAAATTGTTCAAAATTGGAGAAAATCCTTGTCGGTGAAGTTTACCCGAAAGAATGTCAATAGAAACGGAATCAAAAGCCCCCTTAATGTCCAAGAACGCAGACGCCATTTGTTCTTTACGAGCATACGCCAGCTGAATATCTGTTGAAAGCAACGCAAGACAATCATTCGTCCCTTTGGCACGGCGGAAGCCAAATTGAGTTTCTGATAGTAGACCATTTGATTCGACCCAGTGGTCTAAACGACGGAGTATCATTTTTTCCATCAATTTCCGGATACAGGATAGCATTGCAATCGGCCTATAAGAGTTGTGATTAGAAGCTGGTTTCCCTGGTTTTTGGATGGCGATCACCTTCACTTGCCTCCAATCCTCCGGTACAATGTTTTGCTCCAGGAACTTATTGAACAAGTTCAACAAGCGCCTCTTGGCATTGCCGGGTAGATTCTTCAACAAGTTGAATTTGATTCTATCTAATCCAGGCGCGTTATTGTTACAGGACAGGAGGGCAACTGAAAGTTCTGCCATCGTAAAAGGTGATTCTATCGCGTCGTGGCCCGGAGACGCATCGCGAACAATATTTTGCTCAGGAACAGAGTCCGGACATACTTTCCTGGCAAAATCAAATATCCACCTACTTGAAGACTCCTCGCTTTCGTTGACCGTTACGCGATTCCGCATTCTTCGGGCTGTGTTCCAAAGAGTGCTCATCGATGTCTCCCTCGACGTCTCGTTCACGAACCGACGCCAATATCCACGTTTCTTTGCTTTAGCCAAGCTTTTAAGCTTGGTATCAAGCTCCGAATACCGTAAATAGTCGCCAGGTATACCTCCCGTCTGGTAGGCCTTAAACGCGTCGGATCTTTGCGTGTAGACATCGGAGCACTCTTGGTCCCACCACGGAGTGGGAGGCCGTTCTTTGATCGTTACGCCGGGATATTTCTTCGTTTGGGCTTGCAACGCGGCGTCGAGAATCAAGCCCGCGAGGAGGTTGTATTCTTCAAGTGGTGAATGATGTTGAATCGACTCGACCGCTTTTGAAATCATTTCCTCGTATAACTTCCAATCGACATTTCGTGTGAGGTCATACGGAATGTCAATTGGTCGCATGCGAGTTGACCCGTTAGTAATTGAAATAAGAATAGGCAGATGGTCGCTACCGTGAGGATCGAGGATTACCTTCCATGTGCAATCCAACCGTAGCGACGTCGAACATAAGGATAGATCCAAAGCGCTTGGGCGCGCTGGAGGTTTCGGGATACGTGTCATTTCACCGTTGTTTAAAATAGTCATGTCGAAGTCATCGCAAAGGTTATAGTTTAAAGAGGAGCGGTTATCATTGTATGGGGAACCCCAAGCCACGCCATGAGAGTTGAAGTCTCCCAAAATCAAACGTGGCGAGGGAAGAAGTTCTATTAAATCAAAGAGCAGCCGTTGCCCAACCTGTGCTCTGGGGGGAATATATATTGAGGCAATACAAAGCTCTTTACCTTGTATTGTCATTTGACATGCGACAACTTCGATGCCTGGAATCGAGGGGAGGTTAATACGATAGAAAGAATAGCACTTTTTAATCCCTAAAAGTACTCCTCCATATGGGGTGTCTCGATCAAGGCGAATAATATTAAAATCATGGAAGTTGAGATCAATATTTGAAGTAAGCCAAGTTTCACAAAGGGAAAATGCATCGCATTTGTTTTTATTTATCAAAACTTTAAACGAATCAATTTTTGGTAAAATACTTCTACAATTCCACTGTAAGACAGAGATAGAATCCTTCATATACGCAGTTGAATTAGGCATCGAAGGATACAATCGCTGCAAGGAGAGGCCATTGGGCAGTCAACTGCTTCAAAAATGATCTAACTGTTGGGAGGAATGCTGTAAGAAAAATTTTAATTGGATCGGGTACATTGAAAGTTTCAAAAATCCAGTCCACAATGTCAGAAAATTTCACTAATCCAGAGTTTGTTTCATCAACTGGGAGTGTAAAAGGAGCAACTGGGGTTTTAGATGTTCCTGGCAGTGCTGGGAACTCCTTCTGGGACTTTAAATTTGCCAGCCCAGGAGGAGTTTGCTTCGGTTTTTCCGCAGCACTGTTTGGTTTGTTTGTAACTTTCATTTCACTTTGAGAAATCTTAGGACCTTTTCTGGGAAGTTTAGGAGAGGAAATATTTTTCCTCTTTCTAGACTCCCCAGGATTGGCGTAAGATGCTCCCGCTGGTGAATCGTCAGAATCGGTTTCCTCAGAGGGCAACAGATCGAAGGGGTTCGAAGTAACGGGAGAAGTGGTAACGGTCTTCTTCAGCATGTCAGCGTAGGAACGCTTTGAACGCTCTTTGAGAGACCGTTTTATTTTATCCCTGCGCTGCATGTACACCGCACATGTCGAGAGCTCATGCAGATTTTCTCCGCAGTGAATACACTTTTCAGCGTTAACACTGCAAGAATCTTCCGCATGAGACTCCCCACACTTGCCACAACGTGCCTTATTGCAGCAGTAGGCGGCTGTATGGCCTAACTGCTTGCAATTCAGGCAGTTCATGACGCGGGGCACGTAGAGCCTCACAGGGAGACGAACCCGGTGGATCGAGACGTGGCTTGGTAGTGCAGACCCGGCGAACGTAACTCGAAACGAGTCTGACGGAGTGTATACTGTTTTGCCACCGATGATCGATGCTGACCGCAATTGCTTGCAGTCGAGCACCTTTACTTCGGGACACGTTTTGTTCTTAAAGCACCCTTTGGCACTTTGCAGTATACACTCGACGGACAGACTCGAATCGGTTATGACACCGTCGATCTCCACGTCTCGTGCGGGTATGTAAACGCGATACTCGCGTGTGAAGAGCTCAGAGCAAGCTATATCGTTGGCCTCTTTCAGGTTACCGACCACGACACGGAGCTTGTTAGGCCGGACCTTGGAAATTTCGGTCACGCCCTTGTACTCCTTCGTCAGGTCTTTAGAAATCTGCAAGAGGTTCAACTTTTTCGATTTCGGTCCTGCCTTTGGCCGAAAATAAACAGTAAAGCTGCCCTGGGCTCCGTCTGGGTAAAGCCTGGGGCGAGGGGGGACTGAAGAATGAACAGGGGAGGGGGTAACAGAAGGGTCAGGGTCAGAGGGGTTCGGGGATGGTGGCGCGGGAGGCGAGGGATCTACATCCATCGCGCTATGTTTAGCGCACTAGCGCTGACAAGAACACGTACCTTTTTATTTCTCCCTTCCAGTAAGGTTGGTTGTCCGATCGTTCGAAGTAGCAGCCGTTACAGCCAGCAGCACCAATACAGCAGCACCAAACAGCCACCAGCAGCGAGCCAGGTGTGAGATCACTCCACACAGCGATACGACTCGCTGACACTGATGGCTTCTTCTTTTTCCTCGTTTGTGTCTCGTCCACTGCTGTAGCACAATCCAGCCAGCAGCCAAATCGGCTTACGCACCAGCTGGCAGTCACGATGCGAAACAGTTGCACAAAGGAACGACCTTGAACCCGGATTTATTTCACTCGACCAGGCAAACAATGCCAACACTTGTTCACACGTCTTTTGTTTTATACTCTATCGGACCGATCACCAAACACGTCCAGTACTGATGATCACGGTACATTATCACTCCCCAAAATGATATAAACAAAGTAAACGAAATTGGGAAATTTTGTGTACTTTCCGAATCTGTAAAAATATTGAAGGGTTTCTCGTCACGGTAGGTTGAGTAAACCGGATTTAATCCAAGCTGACTAAATCTGTCAAAAACCAACTGCAGGCTTTCGTTTTCTCTAACTACAAACAGAAAAAGTGATTCATTATCATCATTGACAATAAAATCAGCATCATTTTGATTAAAACACCAATTACTACCATATTGGATTGTAGGGGTACTGGAGATAAGCCCGGCACTGAGGGTAAGACCGTTACCCCTAGGATTTTATTCAGGGTCCGAATACACACACGGCGTAATAATGCCTTCTCCATGCAAATTAGAAGGCGTAATTGCGCCTTCCGATGGGACGCCTTCCAGCCAGAACCTTCTAGCTGTGCCTTCTAGTGGAGAAGGTAGTCGTTCGCCTCCTTCGGCTGCGTACAGAGTTGCCAATGAAATTTTCGATTTAACTGGAAAAAGGCTGAAGAAAAAACTGAAAAAAAACTGGATTCCAAATAAATTAAAAAAGTAGGAGGTTGCATCCAAGACACGACCGCATAACTGACGTAGAACTACGCACACTATTAACAAATGCATTGTTGTGAGTGTTTCATTAATGAGTCATAAAGTCTCCAAACACTTGCTTTGTGCTGCCTCAACAGTGGGGGAACAAAGCCACTGAAAACACGAGCTGTAAAAGCTGTTTCACATTCAGTAAATTGCTAGTATCCAGCACAGATTGCTCGCTTGATTTGTCAAAAAATGATTAACCTTCAAATACTTGTTTATTTGCGTTAAGCTGCCTCAGTAGTGGGGCAATAAGGGCAGTCTGACGACACACGCTGAGAAGTGAGAAGAACCGCTCTGCTCCTGAGACATGGTGACCAACCACAGGGCAAGTGATTTGTTTGATTTAAACACAGCCACAGGCGCAACCCGCTGCAATCCGCTATTACTGCTGAGTGCTAATATCTGCTGCTACTGCTGTCAACGTTGTGGGCGGTCCAGCCAGCTTATCTTCCGACTAATGAATGTAGCTGATTTTACCAAAAACACTCTTTTATTCCCGAAGGTTGCTACAAAATAGGCCACGCCTTTCTGTTTAGGTTTACCATTCTATAATGTTTTTCAGACGAATTATTCCACAATTCGCATTTGATTTTTGTATACAGCGAATAAACACCGATGGTGCTCTCACACACGCAACGATTTTAACCCGTATCGTGTTGCGGTTTGTAACATCAAGCGATTTCGTTTGCTCGCTGTTGCGTGTTGCATCATGTTGCAACTGAGCAGCTGGGAGACGACGAAATTCTGTTCATGTTGATTAATTGAATCGACTTCAATTTATTCCTGTAAAGTCGAATTAATCACCTCTTTTTAGGGCGTTCTAACAGAACAGGGCAGTTTATTGTTCAAAATCGGTTTTGTTGATTGCAGCTTTTGTGCTGCCCCAATAGTGGGGGGCATAAGGTAAATAAATCAAGTAAATTTTTTGATCGCTACAGAATTTGATTGCTAGAACCCAGCACAGAATGCTTGTGTTATTGCCAAAAAATTATTAACCTGCATTTACTTGTTTATTCGCCTTGAGAAAGATATTTTGCTGTTCAAAATTTGTAAAGGCTGTTTTCGCATTCAGTAAATAATACGGCCGCGACATATTGTATTTTCTTGTATTCAGCACTGAATGTGTTGTTGCCAACATAAAGCAAAACTTTATCGCGGGAAGAATATCGAAGCCCTTAACTGGCATATCGAGACGATTGGTGCTACCTCGCTGCTGCTTAGATACGTAATGTGATTTGTTTACTGGCGTAACCCGCTGCTGCAACTACCGCAATTCGCGGCTAACTAGTTATACTGTTCTGTCGACCTTTTTAGGGAAAGGCAGCAAGCGACCAATAAGAGGATGTTATTTTCGTTTCAACAAGGCTTGACAATTTTCAATAGTACAATAGTTCGCATAATCAATCAACGCTTTTCTACATTTGGGTGGATGCGTGTACAATTTTCCAATCAATTGCTGCAAGAATCAAGGAAATCGGTTGAAAACAAACCGATTTATAAGTAGGCTGACCAGATTTTCTCGGGATAAAAACGGGACAAATAGGTTCACAAAACGGGACACATGATAAAATTGATTTTTTGAAAAATTTTACCTTCCAAAGCATACAAACAATTATTTATTGCTTTGATGAACTTGCCCGATCCTGAAGAGTAGAGTGTGATTTTTTGCAATAAGGTCCTGAAATTTGTCACATGATGATCGAGATTTTGATTTATCATGGTCTCAACTTCCAATCGCGACTTTCTCATCAATTCACAATAGGGGATGTCCTTTCAGTGGTGTGGTACTGTCAGGAAGGCACAAAACGTGCTCAGTCATATTAGAAATTCCTGGCTGCTTGGAAACTTATTTTCCATTTAGGAAAGTTTCAATGCAAAGCTCTATTTAGGTTTTTTTTTCAAGGAGTATCCGAAAACGGTACAAAATGGCAAAAAGACAGGACGGTTAAAAACAGTCGAGAAAACGGTACTGTCCCGTTCAAAACGGTACGTCTGGTCAGCCTATTTATAAGCATTTAGAAAGGGACATTTTTCGTCCCCTTTTCGTTAATAGTTTTCCTATTTACATCCCTATGTGGTGGGCTAAAGAAAAACGTAGTTCTTCGTCAAAAAAAGCAAAAAAATGTTTTTGAGAATGCTTTTCTGTTATGGGGACTGGATCCAGTGTCAGTTTTTTTTACAGCAACTTAAGAGATAACTCGTCGCAAAAAATTACTCATTTTAATCAGAACTGTTTTGTTTCGGGCTTACATTTTGGTTAAATTATGAACTGAACAAAATTCCTCTAACAGCAGCAAAATTCAAAAATTATGCAATCAATCTATCTCAAAATTAAGAAAACAGAGCAACATTTTTTTCCGTTACATCAGTAAAGTTTCAACAGACCGATGTCATGTCAACTATTTCCTGAATTCCTGATATTTGCGTGCTTCTAAGTATATTGAATGTAGGGCTCTCCAGAACGTGTTAAAATATGTTCGAACGCGACCATTTATGTCCTGTACAAAATCCATAAAACGTTCAAAACGAAAAAGTCGTTCTTCGCTTTTTGCATTTTTACACACCACTTGCAACAACAGTTGATCTCGCATGGACAGAGCTTATTCGGCTGTTTCGCAAGTATTGACAGCCTTTTGACGTATAATCGAGCCAGAGAGCCAGAGAAAAACGGCTTCCAGCAAAATGTATGGGGATGACGTTCGTGACAGGGATGTGAGTTTAAATTTCAATTATTTCTGACTTCGCTATCTTTTGGTATTTAATTCTTCTAACCATTTTTCAACTGTTACTTAAATAGAATTTTTTTCATGGTCTGGTAAATTCTATTTGTTTGGTTTTATCTCAACCATGCCATGCAGTCTTCAATTTGACCATGTTTCGTGCGAGAAGAGAGAATACTGAAAATGGTGTTAAGAATTGTCAACAGAATTTATCAATTTGCAAAATTTACTTTTCAAAAATATTTCCGAAAATCAATCGGAGCTTCAGTGAATGAAAAACTGGATATAACGGGCAAATATCTGAAAAAACTGGAAGATTTTGGGAATAAACTGTTTGACTGGATCACTTGAAAAAACTGGAGGAATTCAGTTTAAACTGGAACATTGGCAACCCTGGCTGCGTACATGGTTGCCTTCCGTGTAGACGCATCGTGCATTCCACCCGGTCTTGTGTCGCCTTCTTCAGGCGAAGGCGCTGGCAACGCCGTGTTGTATCATTTTTCGCCTGCTGGTGATTCTAGAAGTGTGCTGCTTTATTTTTTCATTAAACAAATATAAACAAACACAAATTGAGGGGCAAGACAACAAGAAGGTTAGCACTCGGCGGGGTTCGAGACGGCGTGATTGTGCTTTCCGTGCAGACGAGTGAAAGGCGGCAGATGCTAGAAGGCACATTAGAAGGTTTCAAGAAGGTACTGACAATTTTCGTAAGGAAAGCGTTGTCACGCCGTGTGTGTATTCGGGCCTATGTATGAGGCTGGGATTTTACTAGAAAACACTAAAGGCCCGAATACACACACGGCGTAATGATGCCTTCTCCATACAAATTAGAAGGCGTAATCGCGCCTTACGTTGGGACGCCTTTCAACCAGAACCTTCTAGCTGTGCCTTCTAGTGAAGAAGGTAGCAGTTCGCCGCCTTCGGCTGCGTACTTGGCTGCTTTCCGTGTATACGCATCGTGCCTTCCACACGGTCTTGTGTTGCCTTCTTTTGGCGAAGGCGCTGGCATCGCCGTGTTGTATCATTTTCCGCCTGCTGGTGATTCTGGTGCTGGTGTTGCCTTATTTTTTCTTCCAACAAACATAAACAAACATGAATTGGGTGGCATGGCGACAAGATAGTTAGCACACGGTGGGGTTTGAGACGGCGTGATTGCGCCTTCCGTGTAGACGAGCGGAAGGTGGCAGATGCTAGAAGGCACATTAGACGGTTTCAAGAAGGTACTGACAATTTTCGTCAGGAAGGCGTTGTCACGCCGTGTGTGTATTCGGGCCTTAATTAACTGTGTTTTGGAATATGTGATGTGTTGTTATTTAATATTTTAGACATTTTAAGACACATCGAATCCACCGTGGAACGTTAAACATCAAAATAAAAGAAAAAACATACGCTACTGCAGTTGATGCGTAAACGGATTTAATTTTTCGTGAGTGGAACTTTATTCTTTTATTCATTTGAAAAGACTAAAATAATTTTTCGTTGCTCTACAATTTATTGCCTGTATTGTTAGGAATCACAGGAATTCGATCTGAGGTAAATTGAAGCAATAAATTTGTAGAAATACTCTTCTTAAAAAAATGTGTGCTGTCGGGGTAACACCGTCACCCAGTGAATGGGGTAAGCACGAAATGATCTGAGGCTAGTTAGATGTTAATGATTTATGAATAATGTCAAGGGTTATTAGAGGTGTCAAATGTACTGAATCAAGTCACAAAACTGACCGCTTTCCCGATGGTATTTGGAATATGCTCTGGTGTGGTCAATGTGATCCTGGCTTGGTTAAACTAGTTAATAATATGATTTAAAGTGTCACATGATAGGCTTGCCGAGTATCAAATTCTTTCATTGTTTATAAATAATGTTCACCGGAACTTGTTCCTGCAATCTCCCCTGAACCAGCTAACCGACAACAACTAAATTCAACAGTAACATACAGAAATGTAAGATCTCTCATTTGGTGGTTTCCGAATTCAAATTGGTTCAGTTAATTCGAGTAAATTCATGAACAAACTTAGGTGCCGGTGTTATCCCCAAGCGGTGCTGGTGTTATCCCCAAGCGGTGCCGGTTTCACCCGCACTGATTGCTAAACGTCGTTTTTATTTCAGTTTCAAATCTTCACTATTCATTGTAAAATAACAGTTTAAAAGTACTGAAAACCTTCATATCTTGTAGAAAACAATCTGGGCAATGATTTTGTGAAAGAATTATAATACTATTCGCCATCAAGTGCTGTGGCCCGGGTCATTTGCCCCCCCCCCCTCAAATCCGGGCCTGGGGCCGGGCTTACCCCCAGTACCCCTACCGGAAGCAAAATGTTTAAACTCATTGTAATTAACATGTTTTAAAAAATGTTGAAATTACAATTTTTTTTAAACTCCACCTACTATAAAAAATTGTTTCTTTTTTCTGATCCTGGACTTTTTATCAAAGAGGTTTGTTATGACTTCAAGTTTCTTCAGAAGAACTGAAAAAAATCCACTCTTTTTAAATTAAAATTTATTGTTAATTTTCACGAATTTATAAATTGGTCGGGGATGATTGTACGAAATTATCAGCTTAAAATAAACATCCCTGATGATTGCAACTGTTTAGATGATTTGACGTGGAAGGCTTTATTGAATGCATTAGAAAAATCAAAGAACTTTTTTTTTCTCCAAAATTTTTTGTAAATCTGCCTGAACCTTGAGCAGTACTGAAATAGTACTGTGCTCAAATCTAAAACCAGACTAATCAGAAGGAGATTAAACCGTTGGCTTAAATCTGACACTTTAATATTTTCTCGAAAACTTTGAATTATGAGCTACGGAATGGACGAAGGTTCTTCAAGTCAGGAAGGAAAGTTAAAAAAATAGATACCGTTTGGCTTTTTACTAACCTTATTCTGAAGACAATTGCTTCTACTAACTGTCCGAAGCGGAGAAATTAAGAAATGATTAAAATATATTGGAGAATCTTGTTTTCAAAATTAAGCAAAAATTTTCTTCGAAAGCAATTTTGAAATTTACGCAGTCTACTACGGAGAATTTCCTAATAGCACCCCTCAGAACTGTTCAAATGATTTTTAGATTTGATCAAAGTTAGATTCTAATTCACGTCCACTTGTGTAATTGTGTACTTATTGGCTATTGAGAAGTGACATGCTTATTATTATTGTTTTATCCGTGCTTGTGTAATGTGATTTTACCCTTCTTTATACACGCTATCGGCTACTACCGAGCCTCCTTCCTCCTGTTAAATATTACCAAATATAATTCTCTGGAGAAGTTTCGTCCTACATTCTTTTGACTAGTTTTATTGAAAAGAGGGACTTATTTTTGTTAGGAGGAATTCACGCAAAGGTATTATAGAATGCAGCGTAAAGGAAGGGTAAATGGTAGGGGAGCCTGAGAATGAACCCATGCTCAAGTCCTATTCTGACATCGAATGGCCTGATTCTACTAATATTGGAACCCACGACCATCCGCTTGGCAAAGCGGACCCTATAACCTTGCGGCCACGCAGTTCCCCAACCATTTGCTTATAAGCTCAAAAAAACAACGTCATCAAACAACGTCTAATTATTTTGGACTAAACGGCTGGAGTTCCTGAAATATTGACTAATTATAGTATATCATAGAACATTCATATCAGCTGCCAATACATTGCTTCGAGAGTTCCTAGATAACCAAGGACATCTATCAATCGCAGCGAAAGCATGCGAATTGAGTGTTACTTTACCTAAAATATTATTGTTACATATACAATTTGGGCTATCTGTAGTTCGGTAATTAGGATTACGTTAACCTTAAAAATTTTTTAGCCAACTCAATTTCCATTTTTTTCTGTCGAATTCGTTTTTGCGGTGTAATTACACCAGGACTACATTTTTGCACTGTAGCTGTTTTTTTTTTTCATTACACCAAAGCTACATTTTTTCTGTCCCGGACTACACTCGAAAGAGGTAGGGTGTAGTTTGAAAATACCAACAACAAAAACAAATGCTGTCAAATGCCATACGAAAGAAATGTCAGCTTAGTGTAGTTTCTTTTGTCTGTTCGTTTTTGAGCTGCAAAACGAACCGGGACTGTAAAGCACTGTCGCAAAAAATACCGATTTGGTTTAACCCGGGTTAGTGTGTAATAGGAGATTCTTGTGACTTTGTAACAACAAGCACGAACTTCACTGTATCCTTACAGATTGTAATAGATACTGTCACTTCCTCAAACAATACACAGTGCGAGAGGGCAGAATAAAAACGAACATGAGAAAACACATTGACCGAGAGTATCTAATATCAATCGCTAATTTTTCCTACGAGGTGTAGTTGTAAAATGTCAATAAATCGCATACCATACAAATTATTATACACTGATATCTGTTGCCGCAGTACAATATGCAAAAACTAAAGTAACTGAGATTGGCGCAAGAATATGCATATCACAAGGAAACCTTGTTCGGTAGAGCGAGAGAAAAACCAGAAGCCGGGTGGCAACTGCAAGCCCATGAGTTGGCAAAATAAACGCCACCCACTCAAGAGCAGCATTTAGTACAAAAGCATTGCACTAGTCAGTGTTACCTACATGTTGAACTAATGAAACAGGTGTATGGTCAAGTGCAAGGTAACTTGATGCTAAATTGAAAAACGATTCGGAAACTGGCTCGCGTTGGAGTTGAAGTTGAGTAGCCACACCTGTGTTGTCAGGCTATTCAGTAGGTCCGGAGCTGGTTAGAACGTTCGGAGGATCTGGAATAACGTCTAGGCATCGGCGATCTAAGATCAAGCCTAGAAAATGACAGCTCACTTTTGCAGAATGAACGTTATACGGACAGAATAGCCACCTGGCACCCACAGGCTTGGATAGGGTTAAGGTGTGCGTGTTAGAATAATTTACACCAGATGTGAAATACGGTATGAGCGGAATTATATGACACCAGTAGTAAAGGCCTGTTACTAATAAGCAGCAGTCGTTATTTGACTAAGGCATTGTGACAGGCGACAATCAGAAACGGTCAGTTTTTGCTACGATGTGCGCATGAAGTTCGCGTTAATCGAAGGTAATAAATCATTTGACTGTTTACTTTAGCAACCTTATAGTCATTAAAATCAGTGCCCGCTGTTCTAATTTACTATATTTATACATATAGCAGAGATTGTGGTCGCACGCACGCATGCGAAGGCACAAACCGCAATAAGAAATTAGACTGTGGAAATCGGATGAGGAAGGAATGCGTGTGGTTTGGCGTTATCGCTGCAATTAAAACATATGACATGGCATTGCAGGGGACAAAATGAGTCGGTATCTACATTGAAATGATGAATCGTGTGTTTTCATATTAACGCGTTGAAAATAATAGTTTCATTCGAGACTAACAACGTCCTTGCAACACAATACCGGGAATGTTATTGACACAGTTTAGTAGCTGTTCCTTAATCATGTGGACAAGATTTTGATCAATTATTCAATTTATTCTCCCTCTTTTTTATCATGCTATGCTCATGAAAATGTACTACCCAAAGGAAAAAATATTCTTAGACAAGAAAGACAAACGAAAACGACTCTAAATGAATTTAGTGTACTAATAAAACCGATCCCGTCAGACTAACTAGATTATATTACACTATACTCACGATTACGATTAACTTCGTGAACCCAAAAAAATTCCACATTTAAATATGACTAGATCAATCTAAAAACATGCATCGCTAGAGGCGTGCCGCTATTATAAGCCACACGTAATTTGATTCATTTGATCCGGGATGATTGTACTTGCAGATTGCATCTCTTATTCAATTACAGAAAATAGCTGACACGGCTACAGTGGTGCTTTTATTACGTATAGACCTGTCAATAATTAATGCGGCGGCTGTGACAATTTAAAACATTTTATTGATCAATCAGAAGTGTGCGGTGTCTATTAGCGGCGGCGTTCGGGTATCAAACAGGACAGTGCGATTATCGACCAGATGGAACCAGCCAGTGGAGTCCAGATGGCAAGCAACTGACAGCCGGGAAATGCATTTAAGTTGCTAATTCATGCAAAATTACGATCCGTAGCTTGGCCCGACAGGTAATATTCAAAGTGTATTTAACAACACATGCAAAATCAAGTGCAGCAGCTTTGCTTGGGTATAATGCTACTGTTGGATACTTTTAATTCCGAGTAAATAAAGCCCGAATTCAAGACCAAATGAATCGGATTGTATTTTATTCCAGCTTATAGAATAAGAACTATCCTTAAAAGTTTACTATCCGGAAGTATACAAGTGTGGCATTGTCAGCCGATAACCACTGTTGCTATGCCCTGTTCTGAACGCGGGATAGGAACAAGACAATTCTGTGTAGGATCAGGTTTTTATGATCGGTTCAAAAGTGAAGGGGGAGGCTTGCCAATTGCTTGAGCATTTGTTTGTACTCATGAGAACATTGATTGGATTGAGCAAAAAAAAAAATTGACCTTAGTGGAATGGGTTGGGTAACAGGGTGTCGGATTTGCTTTTCGGAAGCGTTGTGCCTGCAGACTCGTGATTCAGCATAAAATATTATTGATAGTCATATGACAGTATTCAGCTTTCCACAAGCGGTAGTGGCGGGTATATTTGACATTTCATTGAGGTTTTCAAACAATCAATGAAAATATTGAACTAGTAGTTTGACAAACTCTTTTATATGTCAAATCTGTCCGACATTACCGTTCGTGGAAAGCTGGATTGATTATTTTTTACGAAATTCTTATTCTTTCGCCGTCTGGAAAAAAAATGATTTGTGCAGATTTTGTGTTGTGTTGTAGCGACAACAACCGATTTTCGAACCAATTTATGTTCGGAAATCAATTATTCCTCAATACAGGATTTTAAATTGAATTTTTGCATTATTTAAAAAAATACTGAAAATCATTTTTGACATTTTTATCTCCAACTCTTGTCAATATTTAGATATGTCGATATTTAAAAAAAAAGGTTCAAAGTTGGTCTCAATAAATTTTCGAAAAAAGGTATGCGAAGTCGCTCAGTTCATTAACTGCCGGTACCCGCATAACTGTCCCATACTGCTTTTGGTCACTTTTGAGTTATTATCGGGGATCGACTTAACTGTTATCATATTTTCTGGAAAAAAAATCAAAATTGATACTTTTGTATGGAAAAACATGAAAAAAATACCAAGTTGTTTTTGTGCCATATTGAAAGTACCCGCATTGCAGTCTCATAGTGGTGCAAACTGCAAACATATAATTTTGCTCCAGACTAGTGTATATCGGATTATTTTAGGCATATAGAATTATGCCATTTAATTAACTAGACTAGTGTTGTTTTTCTGTAGTACAATCTACGTTGCCAATGATACTGCCGGTTGCTGGTTGAATTTATATGTGATGGGACAAAATATGCGAGTACTTTCGAAATGTACCTGCATATTTTGTCCCATTTTGTCTTTTTTACAAGTTATGTAACGTAAAACCAGTTCCATCCATGGTTTTTTGTTCTCAACAATAAACTTGTGCTGCCATGAAACTGTTATGGTCGTTGGTTCTGGATGTAATTGCTGGAAATCCGAAAATTCACGGATAATGTTAAATCGCCGTTTTCTCAACATGTTGTTTTTCATTATGGGACAGTTATCCGAGTACCGGCAGTTAAGGCCTACAAAGTGTTTTAAAATTCTAAGAGAGCGTTGTTAGCCCCTCAGTCATGTTGGTTCGAAATTCGTCTATAATTGAGTGCAACGAAGTGTGAAATGAAACGCATGACGATGTATAACAGAAACAGATACAATAAAATAAAGTGCGAGGAAGTATAAAAGTGAGCGATTGATCATGTTGAAGTATAATTGATTGTGATAGAATGCGATGGAGCATGATGAAATGTGAAATAATAGTGTAAAAGTGATGATTGATGAATTACTATGAAGTTTAACAAATTATAACAATCTTCATTGATATAAAATAACCTAAGACTTTGTTCAACAGTACAGAAAACAAAACATTTCTTGAAACAGACATAGCTATTCCTCTCCTAAATAGAAGTATACCATCAACAAAACTGTGCTTTTATTCTTTTTTTCAAACGCACCGATCTACCAGTAATTGAATACACTTCCAACTGAATTTTTTTTTTACACTATAATACTAAGCGAAAGCTTTATATCCTTCGCCCACGGTCAATATCAAAAGCGCATTATCTTTTTCCAATGGCTTGCAAATTTTACTAACAGCACTTACTATAATCATTACGCATGTAAATTCAATGCGCGCGAAGTGCTGCTGTTGCCAGCAGCAATAACCTCCGCCCTGCAGGCCCCTTCCATTTTACGCACATTACCTGCCCCACAATACCGCCCAGACTCATCCCATCAGACCGACGCGTGCTCGTTTGCATAAATTTCGCATGTGAAAAGTGGTGTAGGATTTATAATTGTTAGCCCTCCTCGTTAGTGACTGCACTATTTTAGTAGCTGCGGCTGCAAGCAACGTGCCCATCGATACACGAGTTATAGTACCTTTTCGACTTACTGTCTCACAACATATCAACAGCGTTGTTTACGGTCGGTGTGGAGTAACTAAACTGACATCTGTATGGAATGCGAATGACGACAGCCGTGTGAGCATTAGGTGATTGCTTGTTTATGAATTGCATTGCATATGGATTAGAAGTACCTAACACGATTTCAACCTGCCGTGCGATCCTTAGATCGTCCAGGTCAGAGGTAGAGGCATGTAACTAATATATGGTACAGATTACTAACGAGGTATATTGTAGCATTTGTGAAAGTTGAGGGGTTTTGGTCATGCTTCTTTATTCTTGGAAAAAATGACAGTTTCGGTTGAAAAGATATCTTAAAATAAGTAACGCTTTGAATATTCCTGAATCTCATCTTAGCTTTTCAGTTTTAATACCCTTGAAATTTTGGTAGACATTCCTGCTAGTTTGGTCTTTTAACCAGGATTTACTGTTTTTAAATGATACATTTACAATTCAAAATGAGCACTGCGTCGTACATCGGTGGCTAATTTTCTAATACATAACTCTTTTACGTTTTTCTAGGATGTTTACACCATTCATTGATAAGGATCGTGATTGTCAGTTTTTTTTCTTTTCATATCTTTCATAGCCTTTAAGAGTTGACACAGTTAATGATATAACCCTTGACGAAACTTTGGCTTCCTTAAATGTGCTGGATGTATCAAAAGGTGCGGGATCAGACGGGTCATCACCACTATTTGTCAAATCAGTTTTTAAAGAGCTGGCAGAACCTCTGGTTGGGCTGTTCAACTCTTCTTTAGAAAGCGGCACGATCCCAGCAATTTGGAAGGAGTAACATTTGATCCCTATTTTCAAAAGTAGAATGAAATACTTGAATAACGTAGCATTTTTTTCATGATTTTCAAATCTTCCCTCCCCCTCGTAGCATTTGGTCACAAAACTTTAACCCTCCCGTAAAAAAACGTAGCATTTGATTAACCCCCCCCCCCTCCGACTCTGCGAAAAACGTGCAAAAATACAAGTGGTAACTAACTACAAAAAGTTGAAGAGGTTGTTTATAAGACACGACCGCAGAGGTAACGTAGAATACGACATCCTGTCTTATGCCAATGTATTTCTTGGAATAGGTTTAGGAATACACTGAATTGGGGTTAATTCTTCAGATAAACTTTGAGGTTAATTGTGTTTGTCAATGCCATTTATTGACAAGTGAATATTTTTTCAACATGGCAAATTTTTTATTTAGTTTTGAATGATTCACAGTGATAATCAAATTCTACATGAGGTGATTTGTTAGCAATTACACTACCCGTCATAAGTTTGGAATCGCTTTACTGAGTATTGCAATACCCAGTTTGAATATTGCAACGCCTCCCGAAAAGTTAAGCATCACCTGAAATAGGCGGATATCTCGTGTTTTTGACAACCTAGAAAGTTGCGGTTTTCAGCAAACTTGTTCCGAAGGTCAAAGGCTACTGTATGGTGGCCAATTCAGTGTGAAATTTTACCGGTGCTAGTGGGCACACAATGAGTCGTATTTTGAACTTAACTAATCTCACAATTCCGACCTGCCAGAAAGTTGCGGTGTTCTGCAAACTTGTTCAGAAGGTTGAAGGCTTCTACATGGTAGACAATTTAATACTGAATTACCCCGCTATGCGGCGCTAGGGTGCATGAAGTTTTTCATATTTAGACTTCAACTTATCGCGTGATCATTACTACCCACAAAGTTGCGGTGTTCGGCTTGTGCCACCAGTTCTGGTCAAGCATATTACAGTTACAGTTACAGAAATTTGCCTATTTTGAGTGATGCTAAACTTTTCGGGGTGTTGCAATGTTCAAACTGGGTGTTGCAATACTCAGCCGAACACACACGCTTTAAAGCAAGTCACACACGCTAGCCACACACCTTATATATTAGGGACACACGCTTCAAATATTCACACACGTCATGTGCATACACCCTGTATATACATACGCTGGATGATGGTGGCTTCTCAAATCACCTGGCCGTGCGAGTCTCTTTCAGTTTCGGGTTGTATTTGCCCAACGATATCTGAATCCGATTACCGCTGGTGGGGTCTAACTCAGATCGAAGGGGAGCCGAACTGAAAGAGGTAGGACTGCAGCTAACCACTACCACCGCCGCTGTTGCTCGCTGCTGATCCACGTTGCCTTCGCCTACTGCCATCGGTGTTGATGTCCGATGCTGCTGCCTGCTGCTAGTAAACTGATTTGCTTGAGGAGAAACAGTCTCTTATATAGCCCAAAGAGTGCATTCCCGGCTAACTAGGTACTCCATTCTGTCGTCCTTTTTAGGGAAAGGCAGCAAGCGACCAATCAAAAATCGACATTTGCGTTTCGACATTGTTCAACAATTTTCAATATTACAATAGTTTGAACAATCAGATTACAATATTCAGCATTTGGACGGGTGCTTAAATGATTTTCCAATCGATTGCTGCAAAAATGACAGAAATCGGTTGGAAACTGACTGGGTTTAAAACGTTTGAAATTGGACATTTTTTGTGACGCTCTCGATGTTTTCGGTTTTGAAATTGTATCCCTGTATTGAAATTGGGTCCCTGTAATTGTTGCCGTAAGACGTATTCTACGTCAAAAAAAATTACTTGAAAAAAATCACCATGTCTAATTCAATTTATTTATCACTCATACACTTGTGAAAGCATTTAATATGATGTTATCTTCGCTCTAGGTTAATGTCTTCTGTTTGGAATGGTTTGTGTTTTGGTACGAGAAGGAAAGACGTTTATGCAACTTCGCGTGATCTATGTCTGTAGGAAACACAGAAAATGTTCCGGAGTTCGCAAAAAAACTAATTCCTGTACTTATCAGCTTTAAAAAGACCCTAGTATCTTGTAATTTTCAGTATTAAAAGTCCCAAAGAAACAACGATTTTTGTTTTCAAAACAGATTGTGTATTTGGAAATCCAAGCGATTGTTTATGTAGCAGAGCTTTCAGAAGATTTCAGAATACCATAGATAAGAAGATTTCGACAGCTCTCGCTGCAAAACTTTGTGCAATGTTTTAATGTATCTTTAGTATACACGCAAAAAAACGATCATTCAAAATAAATGCTACGTCGATTTTAATCCAACCCCTCCCCCTGCTTATCACAGCTTGTCAGAAAACGATGATATCCCCCCTCCCCCCAAGAATGCTACGTCATTTAAATATGATCCCAAAGCTATCGCGGAGTCGCTATTGTGACGCTAGCACTAAATTAATGTTGCGTATTGATCCGGCCCTGCATGAGACAATAACTATAGGTATGAAAATAGTTGAAAGGAGCAGTCAACTTAGAGATCTAGGGGTTACACTCTACTCCAAATTAATGGGTTATATACCTTTTTAGTTTCCAAAAAATCAAATTTTTTTTTATTGCATTATCTTAAAGTACAATGAAGATCTGAGCAATAAGGAGATAGTTAGAGCGATCTGCAGCGCGCCTCGCCACGGCCGCAGAAGCTAAACTTGAAACTTTATACGCGTTTATTTCAGAATGGTGTCTCTTAAAAATGACTTTGCCGTGATCCGTGATGCGGGAAAACTACTGAACCGATTTCCTTCATCTTTTTTTTTATTTTCGTTATTAAATTCGCCGGTCCTTGAACGATCGCTTTTTGAAACATACAGTTACATTTTTCCGCAAAAAAATATGTAATGCAATTTTTAGCATTCAAAACGTGCATTTTTTGGGAAAAACGTTCCCGTTTGCACTGATAACAAAATACTCATAAAAGCGATCGTTCAAGGACACGGCACACTTCTAAACTAATGAAATAATATGAGTATTTTGATTTCAGTTGACCTGCTGAGTCTCTATCAGGATAACCGCAAGGCTCTGCAACAAAAAAGAGTTTCGGAGAAACGGTCATTACTCCAATAATTGGTATATCTAAAAATCAAACGTATTTTTCTATTGTTGATGAACTGTACTTTTAGAAAAATACCACTTTGATGCAATAAAAATGGTGCTATGCACTTTAAAATAAATTCACACTTCCCTCATTTTTCTCGATCAAAAAAGTATATAACCCTTTAAGCTTTGATCATCACAATAACGTCTAATTTATAAAAAGATTTAGTTTGCACTTAAAAGATCCATACACAATCAAAACATTGTACATTGCCCACAATAGGTCCCTGCTTGAATATTGTATTATGGATTGGTCGCCATATCATGATACACATATAAATCGTATTGATTCAGTACCTTTACTTCCTTTGAAGCACGTTGCATGTTAATAAATTTAGATGGACTGAAAAAGTGACGAGAATTCGCAATGGTAGCTTTTTAAACGATATAATTGCATAAAGAGTAGAGGTTCCTTGGGTAAAACGCCCCAGTTAACGGAAGTAGAGTATACTCTTTTGAGAGATAAAACGAATATTATGTACTGATCAAAATATAAAAACCCTTATTTATTTGTTCAAACTCGCATTTGATGCTAAAATATTATAGAAAATGCATAACACATATTTTTAAGGTGAATGTAATATTTTATAAAAGTCGTCAATCGAGGCAAAATGCACCCTTGCAAGGCCTTGCTGGGGTAGAATGCACCCCGTCCACGGGGTAGGATACACCACCATATTGGTCACCTAATTGTCATGTCATCTCATGTCATGTCACAAATTGTAAACAATATTGTCTACTTATGATTGACGTGTTAAACATTAAGTTTCTTTAATAAATGTTTTGCAGTAGTAAGTGGTAGTAATATGTATTTCAATAACACTGGTCGTCAAAATTAAAAAAAAAATAACTAATGTCTGCACGAGTTCAGGATTTCTTCATGGATTATGTCATTTAACTTGATTAGCATTTGGAATGTCATCTGCTTTCTCAACGTTACGCTTAACAGAATGTGCCACAGTATAGCGAATAACGGTGTAATCTTACGCCGAAAAGTATTATGAAACCTTTACGAAACATTGAAATAGTCTCTAATTTACAACGTACATATTTCATTATAATTTAACTAATCTAATACTTGTTACGAATCAAGGGCAGATTCTTCAATTACAATCTGATAAACGTATGCACATCACAAGAAAAATGCTTTTGACTATGATTTGTATATCTTGGATTTGCTTGGATTCCTGGTTCATCAGTATCAATAAAACGAAGTACTGCTACTTATTTGCTTGGAACTGTTTCTGGAACTAGTGGAATTCTTTCATCGTCTTCAAATTTGATGAACGGTATTTCAAACACATTTTTGGCACAGCTATGGGCAATCCACTTTCGCCAATCGTAGCGAATCTTGTCACAGAAACATTGCTTAATTGGGTACTCAAACAACTGAAAATTAAATTGCAGTTCAATAAAATACATAAGTGGATGACTTAGTCATTGTCATTGTTAGCTTGACTCCGTGTTCCAGACCAGCCTTAGAAAATGTACAGTACTACGACAGCCGTTAGACGACAGGAGGGCTTCTTCCTGAGCAACAGTAGTAACACCAGCAAAAACGTAACAGTCCATGGAAACAAAATTGTGCGACTTGCAGCGTTGCCGTTGCGTTCGCCATGGACTTCAGTGATTATACTACTGTTATGCTTCTTGCCTGAGCGCGATGCAAAGCATGCCTTTTTGTAGCGTTTCATTTGAACTTAGATACATGCATTGTGATACAGCGAATTTGTCAATGATTTTTCTTTTCATCATAGCATACCTGTCGTTATCATTAAGCGTTGTAAAAGCTTATGTTAGCGATGGGTAAGATGAATCAATTGCAAGCGGCTGTGTATTTATTCGCAAGAGCACATAGAAGAATTTAATGTGCGCCACTTCGCCGAGTTTCCCCTGAAGTCAATACAAGCCTTCCCACTGTCTACTCTTGACAATCTCTGGGCAAGATATTCTTGTAAAGTGGCCACCGTAGCTTCCAATTACAATTTGAAACGGCGAGAAAATGAAAATGAAACAACAATAATTACGGTAATTTCCTTATACCTTGGTTTAAAGGATGTGTCAGCTTGTTTTATGATCAAGAATCCACAATTTGCACCTATTCAATCGATATAAATTAAACACATGACAGTTCATAACAGCCGCTCATGACAGTCGTCTATCGACAAATCGAAGGATGTTATCATAGCAAAACGGCTGTTACCGCTACATACTGATTATGGAAGAAGATATACAGAATTTAGAATGTAACAGTAGCAAAGGGTTTACAACGATCGGTGTACGGACACGCTTTGAATTAAATATCGAAAAAGAAGGCGTTGAACAGTGTTAGCATGTTTATCAACTTCTCCAATGCCAATATGCTTTGCACAGTTTCGTAACAGCTAACTTTGATGGATGTAGAGTTTAGTCACCAGCAGTCAATACTCGTTTAAAATGACAGTAGGAAAAAAGCAGTACTTTTTCGTAGGCTGCTCCAGACTTTCAATAAACATTAGGTTTACCTGTGAAATAGGAGTAAACAACCGGCTACCATTTCTGGACATGCTACTCATGTAGATACGACTATCAACATATGAGCCGTTGCGGACGCATCTGTTCATAAAGCAGAAGTCAGGATATTTATTAGTTTGGATTTTTATGAGCTTGTCAATAGAACATATAGACGGTACATAAACAGTTTTAGAAATGCCTCAGACCAAACGTTATTGATGTGCTGTCCTGAGGCCATGCGTCGAATCAGATCGATTTGCCGGCTGACCAGCGTATACAAACCGAGCACTTCGGAGAGGATACGGTTGGATATCTAGAGGTCATCAGCTGACGAATTTGCTGCTAAATGCACTCGGATAGGTGTTGAGCACATTGGTGAACCGGTTGAAGACCTTAACAGTGGTGTCAAACAGTGGTGGCACATCCGCGATACAGTCAGTAATACGCGAGAGGTGTTGGGCACGACGTGGTTTGATGCGGAGTATCTAAAGGAGGCGGATGATAAGAACAGGGCCTGTGCTTACACCATGATGGCAGCAAATCTTGTCACACTCCAGATGAGGGAATATATCAAGAGGCTAAAGCAGCTGAGAAGAGACATTTCGATAGAACCGTTCACAGAAACAGGAGAGAAATCGGGGAGGATGGACGAGAGGCGAAGTTAAGAATGTCATCTGCTGGGAAGGTTGGCCTCGGAGCGGAGCTTATCTTACCAAACAGGCCCAAAGCGTGGTGTAGCCTTTCCCCCCGGTCCATGGCTGCAGTTCGCCAGCTCTTGTCTGCGTAGGGTCTGCAGGTCGCCTTCCACCTGATCGATCCACCTTGCCCGCTGTGCACCTCTACATCTCGTCCCTGACGGATTAGTTTCAAGAACCATCTTTACCAGGCTGTCGTCCAACATCCTTACAACATGCCCAGCCCACCGCAACCTGCTAATCTTAGCGGTGTGGACGATAGATGGCTCCCCAAGCAGCTCCTGCAGTTCGTGGTTCATTCGCCTTCTCCACGCTCCGTTTTCCATCTGCAGTCCACTGAAGATAGTTCAGCAGAGTGATTGCCCGGTAATTGCAGCACTCCAGCTTGACGCTCTTTTTGTAGTTGGGACACATAATACCCTCCATCCACTCCTCCGGTACTCGTTCTTCCTCCCAAACCGTGTCAATGACCCAGTGCACGGCTCTAGCCAGTGTTTCTTCACTGTATGTCCATAGCTCGCTGGGAAGTTAGTCCACTCCAGTAGCTTTTTTGTTTTTAAGCCGGCCAATCTCCTCCTCCACCTCCAGGAGATCGGGTGCTGGAATCTTGATATCTTCTGTTCGTGCACCAAGATCAGTTGCCATACCGCCCTCGCGCTCCACTGCATCGCCGTTTAGATGCTCGTCAAAGTGCTGCTTCCACCTTTTGATCACCTTAGACTCGTCTGTGAGGAGGTTGCTGTCCAAGCTCCTGCACATATCGGCTCTTTCATCCCTACGCGATCTCGGTCATCGTGCTGGCGGTTCTTATTCCGGAGGAACGAGTTTTGGCTGTTCCGTGCCTCTCGGTGTCGTTCCACGTTCGCTTTCGTACGATGTTGCAGTATTCCTGCCCGTGCTGCGTTCTTCTCCTCGACTAACCGTTTGCATTCGCTGTCAAACCATCCATTTCTATGATTTCGTAGCCCTTATACCTAGTAGCGCTACAGCAGTGCTACCTATGGCGAATGGAAGCTCCTCCAGCCATTCTCAAGAGTACCTGCGCCAAGCTGCTCCACCGTGAGTAGCGCTGCCTTCAGCTGCTGCTAGTTTTCCTGTGCAGCCTCGGCGTCGTCGCAGTTGCTCAATATTTGGTCACAGCGTTCAACTACGGCGGGTGTTATACACCGTCGATAGTTTTGAGCGCGTGCACACAGCTACTAGGTAGTGGTCCGAATCTTTATTTGCACTGCAGTAGGTGCGAGTGTTGATGATGTCGGAGAAGAACCTGCCGTCGGGTAATCTTCAGGTGGAGCGGAGCTGGCCACCTGTTTGCACCGGCTGATCGCAAGAATTTGGGATATAGAACAGCAACCGGCGGAATGGAAGGATGGGGTAATCTACCCTTTCTACAACAGAAAGGCGACAAATTGGGCTGTGGGAGCTGCGGTCAGTGGGAGTGCTTTCCCAAATCATTTTCTGCCGGCTCTCACCGCTAGCCAACAGATTTGTAGGAACTTACGAGGTCGGCTTCGTGGGAGAACGGTCTACGACAGACCAAATCTTTTCCATACGGCAGATCCTCCAGAAATGCCGTGAATACAGAACCCTCTCGCACCACCTGTTTACCGTATTCAAAGCCGCGCATAACACTATCGACCGAAAAGAGCAATGGAGCGTCATGGATGAAAACAGCTTTCCGGGGAAGCTGATTAGATTGATAAAGGCTACGGTGGATGGGACGCAGTGCTGTGTACGGATTTCAGGTGGAGTTTTTTAGAAGTGGATTGCTTGCAAGCTGATCAAAAGCGCCAGTTCTTTTAAGAGCGATCAAAAGATGTCGTTCTTTCGGAGCATTGAGTATTCTGATCAGCTCGCGAGCGGTTTGCATGCATCTAAATAGATTCAGAAGATCAGTGAACCAGTTCTCTCGCTCTTTTCGTTCTACTTTTGGCTGCCATCCATTCTTGTGCGTACTCGGCATTAGCCAGCCTGTGTGTGAACTATAGCAAGTTACTTTTTTTGCTTGCATTCGCGGTTGGTGGCTGGGTTATGCATAGGAGAGCAGACAGCTGGTGTCAGGTTGCTGGAATTCCGTGATTAGAAGGGGTGTAAAGTTTTCACATGGCTCTCGCTTGCGAAGGCTCATGTACCAAGCATGCGAACATGCGGATTTTATCAATAACTGATAGAAATGAGGATGGTTACAGTACGCTGGCCGCTTGGCACGAATGTCGGGGGAGGTACCAGCAAGGATGATATTCAGCAAAGAGCCCAACAGAAGTCGGCGAAAACATTATGTAAATTGGCACCAAAATTTGTGCATAATTGTTCTGTTGTATTATGACATTTTCTAGCATCACTTTAAGGCTCTCATTACTTCGTTTTCTGAAGTAGCACATTCAAAAACGATTAACAGAAGAAATTGACTGAACTGACCGAAACGGCCCGAATCTACTAACACTATTGTTGAAGTTTTTCCAAAAATAAACCTTATCGAAATAAAAATGCGGTATGTTGAAGCTCACCTCAAATTTATTCACTGCACTATTTTTAGATATCACAGGCATACTTAAGCGGAACCGATTGGTGAGCTTACTTCGTAAATGGTTTCACTATCGTTGACAGTAAACGAATAAATCACGAGCACTCAAATAACCTTGTATCAACTCAGCCGTTAAGCGGTATAAAGCAGCAGATTAAAATTATGCAACAACAACAAAAAAACTTTTCTGCAAAGATACGCCTATTCCGTGCCGGTAGTGGATGTGACCGGTGCGTCTAGCTAATAGCTAGATGTAATTGTCTATTTAGCGCTAACATTTTCTGTCCCGTTGCTGGTGGCAAACACAAGCACCTATTATCAACGACGGTGTCATTCTGCTGTTCTACTTTTAACTTCCGCTTCAAAAGTGCCGACATGCCGAGCAGACCATATCGAAGCAAAATTCTATAAAAGACGGGGTATGTTTTGATAATGAGTGCGACACACATTGAAAAATATTCATTTTTCAAAAACAATGCGTCGGATTGATTGCAGATATTAAATTTGATACCACTTGTCCATGTTAACATTTTGTTCAGTTCCGCTCTGGTATCCGATAAGCTCAAGCTATATCATCGCAAAGTAGAGGCCGCAAAAGTAAACCGTTTATTATACACATTTTTTTACATTACCGAGGGAGACGAACAAGAAACGAACCTTAACCCGCGATGTTAAGTGAATCAAAGAACAATTGCCACAGAGAAAGCATTAACTGCACATTATCCTTCATTATGTCCGCCATTAGATAACAATCGAAGCTATCTGACGTTGCATTAGCATAGAGAGACAGCCTTATGCACACCAAAACCGCATTAAGACGGTGAAGGTAAGAATTGCCGACCCTTCTATCTACTTGTACCCAGCCTTTAGAAAATTAACCCGCTAAAGGTCACTACCTGAGGGTAAAACGATTGCTCAGAAGTGTGTAAAACTTATAAGATTGGCTAGTGTATTGGGTACGCATTTATTTCCCGGCAGTGTAAAGTTTAAGAATTAAAGGATTACAAATGCAAAGTCATAAGCCCTCCCGGTTAATGGTGCAAACACAAATACCATAACCGAATCCGCCAGCGCTTAATGAAATTAATTTAATAACCGCACAAGGTTTATGATTATGGTAATATTTAACGTTCAATTCGGTGAATAATCCAAAATTGTAGAAGTAAAAACCCGGACACGTGTTTGGATGGGGCGTGGAAACTCCCGAATATTTCGTCTCAACGATTAATCATCCGGCAATAGCCAGCGGAGGCATGAGTACTACTAGCGTTTTTTTTCGGTGCGCCCAGACTGTTTGCTGTGGATGCTGCGTTGCTATGAAGCTGTGTACCTGCCTCTGCGATGATGCCGCGCACGCCGGTGCGGTAATAAACCGGAGCGATTGCCGCTAAATGGGATCGCTAACGCACAATGATGGCGATGGACGGTGATTTTGATTTTGAACCGATTGTTCTGACGGTGGTGCGTGACAATTTGCGGGAAATAAGTTTTAAAGATAGGAAGTCTTTGTTTTGGGCTTGGCAGAGTTTTTCTTCATTCGCTGTGTGGGCAGTGCGAATGACACCTGCTGAAGGTCAGTCGGCAGCGGGGAAGATTGATTGTTCCGACATAGAGTTTGGACACCGGAAACGACGTAGGGTTATGTTGTTGAAAATCTACAGTTTTTATTGGCATCCGCTAGTTTCTTTTAAATTTTTTTTTCTTTTTCATTTTAGTTTAGGAAACTTTATCTACTTAAACTTGAGTACCGTTTACGAAAATAGAGGGTTTGTCATAATATGCAATCATAATCCTGTTTTTTAGTGAATGAGTTTAAATTTAAAAATCTAGGAATTTATACGAAACAACATTTGATGAATACGCACCGGATGATAATCTTCCAATTTTAGGGAGAATTACTTATCAGAAGCGTGGGAAAGGTAAAGTTCAAGCCACTTTAGGGATGCAGATTTCGAATAATGTGTGAGTAATAACACCGCACCAAATTCGGAAAAAATGAGAGTAGAAGTAAACATAGTAAGAAAATCAATTTTAAAGTGCAGTGTCTTCAGTAAAGTTGTTTCATAAATTACAGTGGTCGATCAAAGCAAAAGAGCGGCATGCATTTCTATCTTTGTAAGAAACACTTAAACTCACAATCATTTTGTCTACAACAATCTACGTTGTTCAGTTAAGCCGTGGCACATTTTTCAAGAAACAATTTTGTCGAAGACACCAGACAACGCCCCTCAAGATTAATGTTTCAATATAACTTTTTATAGTGATTTTCTACAATGTTTCAATATTCTACAATGTTGTTCGCTATAATAAAACCAATAAATCACCAGAGAAAGTTTCTTTTTATCTCTAATATTACTTAAGTTTTTGAAGATTTCCATTAAAATCATGCATTAATTAACTAACAGATATCTACAAAAACCGCAAATATCCGCAAGTTAAAAAATAAGTCATACATCATTCAATCAAGATATAGTCATTTGCCTCTCTTTGTAAATATTTGTTAGTAAATTAGAGCATTATTTTTATAGAATTCTTCAATAAGGCTGATACAAATTTCGAACTCTTTTTATGTCCAAGGTTATCAAAGTAAGCCAAGGGGAGGGCGAAGAATAAATAACACCGAGATGAAAAAAAGAATGTCTTTAATAAAAGCTTGTATACAAGTTACGACGTTCGTAACTTGCACTCAAATAAATGATGAAAAATAACCCTTTATTGATGTTATTAATCATTTTCCTTGCCTTTTGACGACACTCTCGCTGTCACTGGACTTGTTTGTTGCTAAATTTAGCTTTTATGCTGTCGAAAAACCAATCATATTAACAAAACGGTTTGAACCTTTTTTTCTTCCTCTTCCAAATTTCCAAGATTTTCGAAGGGGGGGGGGGGGTGTAATAAAATAAAAATAAAATTTGTAACGGCTTAACTAAAAAAAATGAAAAAAAATGTAGCTTCCTTAAAATGGAGAATAACTAATGGAACAACTTTTTTGAATACTTTACGTCTCTCAAATCAACTTTTCTGCACTAAAAAAAATTTAATCACATGTTTGCAGCTTTGACAACAGTGTGCGCAATTTTGCTATTTTTTATGGCATTTCTACAGTACTACAATAGTATAAACATAATTTTGGAATGACGGAAAGGAAACGCTACGATCAATTCTATTTCTCTACTTGGAATAATCTTTGATGTCTAATTAAGGAAATTTACTTATAAAAGCCTTCAAGAGAGATTGTTCCTAATTTTCTTTGTGACGAAAAAAAGCGACATATAGATATAATCTTTTGTATTTATTTGAAGGCAAGATTGGATATGAGAAAATAAATTTTGACCGAAAAAACAAAATGATAGACTTATCAACAATCTCTTATTCCCTAACAAATTAAATGGTGTATACAGTTTTCCCCTTCCTGCTTCTATACAAAATACATAATTGAATTCAGTACACTATTTTTGCTACTTTTTTGCAGCTAAACTGTCAAAATACATTAAAAATACAAAACCAAAAATAAATAAAACTAATTGATTACCTCATAGCAAACACAATTTGTAATATTTTTTGACGTAGAACAACGTCTCTCAGAAAGTTCGGCTACATAGGGTAAAATGAAAACTTAAAAACGGAACTGGTGAAAAAATGTCTAATTTTATATGCTTTTAAGGCGTCGTACACAAATTACGTAACGCTAAAAGCTAGATTTTAGACCCTTCTTCTTATGTAACTTATGTAACAATAAATAACGTTCGATATGCTTCCCCCTGGAATTACGTAACGTTGAACAAACTACGTACGAAACAAATCACTACACAAGCATATAGTAAGACACTGACGGCCGCTTCCTTTGATGAAGCTTTGACACAAGCATTGAGGATCCTGGCAAACAAATTATACCGGGCGTCTAAATGTCAGTGTGAAAACAGTTTGCCACTGTGTTGTTGGAGTGCTTTAATCCCCACCATCGGGATAGCACAGAGATGCGATCAGCATTATATTCGATATTAAATTGAACAACAAATTGTTATTTTAAGGACAAAACAAATGCGTGATTGAATATTCAATATTATCTCGTTTCAAGGTAGAATTTAAAGTAATTTACAAGCAAAATAACAGAAGAATTGCGTACAAAGCCACGACCCTAAGGTTGACGTAGAATTACTCAAAAAATTTCAACAGTCGGACTGCAACGCTAGCACAAAGCCAGTAAAGAAAAAATTTGCCATATGTAGTTAGATTTCAATCATGCGGTCGTTGCTTTGCACACAACCCATCTGTTATTTTGTAATCCAGCACGCTAATTCGAAAAACATGCTTCTAAGAAAATAGGTTTTATTGTTTTCAGGTGGTAAAAAATTCCCTGGTCCTCGGGCCCGTATCTCCAAAACCACTTTCAGTTAGGCTTTAGAATTATTACACAACATTCTTTGATACTAAACCTAACGATTGCAGTAAAAATATATTCAAGAGGTTGTGTATAAGACACAACCGCAAGATTTACATAGAATTACGACAGACTGTCTTATGTCGATGTGTTTCATGCAATTGGCTAAATATTACACTTGATTGGGGTTAATCAATTTGATGGTCTGAAGCGGTATATTTCAATTAAAATTCTCTTATTTTCAATGTTTAGTATCCCCGAAAAAAACTGGATTTAAGTACTTCGAAAATATTTTTGAAGGTTACTGAAGCACAGTTGGTAGAGCACCTTTTCACTGTTTAAAAAAAGAAGAGTTGTGTGCAATACCTTCATCCAACACCTAATAAAATAACTCTCCGGAAATAACGTGGTGGCCTTAAAAAGATTCAAAACGACATCTGGGGTCGATTTACGGCCTCTGAGTATCATCCGTTCCGTAAATACTCAGACTAGATGATATTCGGCCATTTTTGGCTGTTTCTCAGAAACCACCTTGGATTTTATAATAGCGTCTGAAGTTGATTTCAGGTCTCTGGGTATATCTATCTCGAAAATACTCATATAACGTGGTATTCGGCCATTTAAGGTGTTTTCCACAAAACCGAAAGATGCAACCATCGGTTTTATAATTAGGTCTCTTGGCATCATCACAAATCTGGAAGTAAAGTACTCATATGGGATAGTATTTGATAATTTTAGACTGTTCTCTAGAAACCAGAACTTTATCTTGAAATTCAAAATGATCTTGATTCTCGAAATCATCTCGATTCCAAGAATGAAAGGCAATCCACAATACAGTTGCGATCAGCGTGAAAAACAAATGTTATCCGATCGGTAGCTCTAGTATCACGAGTGCCAATACTTATACAACAATAAAAAATCACTTTTGATATTATTGCCGACATCGTTTTTGGTTGTGTTTTGGTTTTGCAGCTTGAAAAATAACAACAATAACAAACGTACATGCAGCGGAACGTCACCCGTGGATTGCCTTATTGGATGATAATTGGCCTAGGTTTTCAACTCTAAATGTCCCAAGCTGCATTCAAAACAAAACTCTACATTCAATAGTACAAACGTTAGCATCATAAAATAACAATTTTCTGAATTTTGATGGACGCGTAGCCAATTTTATAATCGATTGCTGCAAAAATGAAGGAAAACCGAAAAAACTGGCTTAGTTATAAGCATTTAAACCTGGACAATTTCCGTGGCGCTCTCGATGTTCTCGTTATTTCAATTTGCACCTCTATTCTTGAATGTTGCCGTAAGACGTAATTCTACGTCAAAAAATCGATTTTGGGAAGCCGACTAACGAGAAAGTCTCGTTAATACTGGAAACTTGATTTTTAATGACAAGGAAATTATAATCTTGGTTCTACTCATGTTGATACTGGTTCTTAGCATTCATGGTCTTGGTTTGACTCAATAAAATATTATGCAGTGGTGGGCACCGCTAACCGAAAATTTAGAGACGCTAATCGCTAAGTCGCTAGTCGCAAAGTTTAGCTCGATAATCGCTAAACGCTTACCGCTAAACCCACATTAGCGGAATTTTCGCTACTCGCTAATCGCTAACTTATTAATATGTAAAAAGTCATATCGCTATATTTATTGCTCGTGCTTTGTAAGAATTGGACCACTTTGATTTTTCGTTGTAAAACAAACGAAAACAAATACTTTTAAGAGCTATTTACAATAGGAGGTTCACAATACGGTGTTCATACTTGATTTTGAAAAACAAGGAGTAACAAAAGTTATTCAGCTTGCATAAAAAATAAATATCTTGGAATATTTTCATAAAAATTCCATTATTATCTGAATCGAAAAGGTAAAACCTAAGTTGTCATAATTTCAAGCCGGAATACAAAAGTTCTTGGTTGCCGAAAATTCAATCTAGACCTTGAGCTTGTTCTCCTGTGGCTTGTACGATAACTGGAACTCCATTCTAGTGTAAAAAGACTGACTTGCACTTGTGTCGTACAGAGAAGGACTCTAGACAATTGAGACAATTGAACGTTGTTTGAATGGAATATTCGTTCCAAAAGTCAATTTCGCAGTAAAGTATGTTCATCTTTCGAAGCAATGTACGTACGCCATCAGCAATTCACAGTCTTTCTAAATAGTTATATCGTCACTTCTCTTCAAAATTTAGCGGATTAGCGATTAGCGTTTCGAAGGCCAAAATTCTAGCGACGCTAACAGTTTCGCTAACCAGTTCAAAAATTAGCGAAATCGCTAAACCGCTAGCTGAATATTAGCGTCGCTAATTAGCGAATTAGCGGAATGGTGCCCACCACTAATATTATGTGATATGAAAGATGAAAAGAATTGTAAATTCTGAAAGATTGTAAATTCTGAAAACACAATGTTGATGCCAAATATAGTATTTGTCTTCATCTTATTCACCTACAAGTTTTGAATGACTCTGTATATTGCCAATATTCTGATGATTTTATCATAAAAAATGTGCCAATCGCGTTATTTTCTGGCAGGACCTCAAAATTGCTGCGCAGGATACCATTGTTCATTGTTGAACAGAAAAAAACATTTTAGCGGCGAGGTTACAATTTTGCTTAAACACATTAAGTTATACAATTGTTATTTTTAAATTATCATTTTCCATTAGTTAGTAGTAACCGAGCTTTACATTAATTTTTATCGTTTTTTAATTTTTATCGTACTTTCCTACAGTGATTCACATTAACTTTATTGGGAAAGGTCACGAAAAGTTAGAACGAGTTTTCAAATCTAATTGTGTAAAGTTACCGCCTTAAATCAATCATCGACTGATCCATTTAAAGTCTCGTCAATATTTAGTTTTCTTCTAGGATCGCAAAGTATACGAAACGATCCTCATTTCATAGAGATTTATTTATAAATCGAAATAACACATACTCCATTACACCGTCATTCTAAGCATGTTTGGAATCCAAAAGTCATCGGTTCCACATTCTCCAAGGCAAAATAGAACCAACGATGTCAGGGAATCATGTTCTATCTTGTTATGGTTTACAAGTTGTCACAATTCTGTTTGGTGAGAACAACAGGGAGAAAGATATTCGCCCACGAGCAGGGCTCCCATATATGTCGCAAAACATTTTTGAGCTGTCAAATCGATCACTTTATTTACACGCAGAGAAAATAACTATTGAGTTCCATAAGAACCCCTTATGATTTTGCGCCACAAGGATTTCTTATAAAAGACATAAGTTTGACTTATGAATTGGAGGAAAAGTTTTGTTCTCGACTGCTAACGATTTTCATAAGTCATACTTATAAAATTTATTGGTCGTAGGTATGCATGTTATAAGAACAGACATATCAAAATCATAGCTTTTCAATATGAATTTCATGAACAGATTGATATAAATATCATTAGTTTGATGTTATAAAGCTTATAATTGCTGCCATGAAATTCATAATACTAGGGTATGTCAACATGTTTTGTTAAAAAAAACTTTTTTACACTAGTTCTTACTTATTCTTTACTCGCAAATATTACAAATATATAGTTAAGAGTACAAGTAAATGGAGATTAAAATTCGGGAAACAAGTTCGCCTTTGATTCCTCTTGCCGAATGTCGTCAGCGTTGTCCTTTTTAACGATCACAAAATTTAATAGTTGCTAGAATAAACATAGATGACATTATGTATACCATATACCTATAGGATTTGAAAAGAGGTACTTAAAGTTTTTTGCTCCAATTTTCACCAGCTGACACCAGCTGTGCAAATTTCAGCTTAGCTTTATCCAAAAACTTCTAACACTTATCTGACGGTGCACAAATCAACAATTCTGGTCTGCCATTTTGCTGATTTTACAAGATATAACTATGGAATTTTCACAATTTTGCCGTTTATGAAAATCATAAGTTACGCGTATGGGATGCAGATAACGTTCATATGAAAATCCTTGAGTCTACTTATGAAATTTATAAGCTTGATATGCAATGCATAAGTGTCTAATGAAATCAAAATTATGCATGTTCATAAGTTTTAACTTATGAAATTCTTGACTGCTTTTCTCTCAGTGTACATGACTTATTGTGTGATCTTTCTGCGTGGGAATATAAGTTTTTGTAATTTAATTAACATCAAAACATGGCCTAACATGGTATAAATACGGATAATGAGAGATTAATGAGAATGTTGCAACAAAAAAAACTTTCGTTTGGTATTAGCAACGAGCAGCTATCTATATGCAAAGACGAAAGAAACCTGAAAGCTATTTTAGCTGAAATTTATTCTAGTATTTTCCCCGTAGCTCTTGTTGTTCCTGAGTTTTTAAGATGCCTGAAACATTTGCTGCATTTGGTGTAACGAAACTAGTGCTGTTCGAAGGTAAACATTCTCGATCAGAAGAGCATAACTAAAAACTTACAAAATTCTATCAACAATTGATACAAATAACATACTTTGATACGATTTTGTATTTTTTCAAATGTTGAAACGAATTGAGTTATAATAACAAATCCTGGAATAAAGTTGTTTTGAAAAATCTAACAAATTTTTCGACTCCATCAAAAGCTGTTGTTTCTGACAATGGTTGTTATTATACTGTTAAATATGCTATTTTATTCTGATACGTCAGTAACAAAGTTGGATATGGGTTTGATACTGGCAGAATCATTTTATAATAATTTTTGTTATTTTAACAACTTATTGAAAACACAACCTGAAAGGTTTTTCGCATAACAAACGAATGGCTTCTGGTAAATTTTTGTATTGTCTTTCTGATTGGGTTAGTATTTATTTAGAGTTAATGGTTATCACATATCGCGAACTAAGGTTTTTTTCTGCAATATGAAAGATCTGAATGAGTTAAAGTCGGAATGCATTTTTGGTTAAACAAAAAAAAAACAAATTATATGTTGAGTTTTGAATGGAATGATACATTCATGCGAATGAAGAAAACTTCAAGGTTCAAGATAAGATAGATTATATTCGGTTTCTGAGTGAACTAAAAACCAAAGTTCAAACCAAACTTCGCATTTTCTAAAATAATTTGGACTTTTATTCGTTATTGCTTTTAACTTTATTTTTTTGTCAAAGAAAAATTTTGAAAAATCTAGCTGGCCAACGACAACATTATAATTTTAAATATAACGTTCATTCCTTCTCATGTTTCAATCGTAATGAATATGTTTAACGACATAGCATATACCGATCTCTTTTCAGTCGTCGAACAAATCCCTCGCACCTAACTAATGATTGGGAAAACCAAACAAGTTGTCGTAATTTCAAATGCTTCCACTTTAGAACTAAAAACAGCGTTTCTATAAATACTATAACAAAAACAACTATGAAATTGTACTGTCGGTGGCAGCCATCCCAATTATCTTTTCCTCATAATAATGAGTTTTCTGTTTTGAATTTGATTTCACAAAAACAATAAAAATTGCATCCATGCTGTTTCATCCAGGCTTGGGATGGTTACTAATTTTATTCTAGAGTTTATTCGAATCAAACTTTTTAATCACACTAAAATATAACCGGTTTTTTTTTGCCGACACATTAGCATTCACACATTTCCGGTTCATTATTAGAAATGATCAATCTTCAAAATCTGCTGATTGTTGTCGTACTTACAGCTTCTATTCACCAATGTTGTAGCCTCTTCTATTGGCGTAAGGCACTGATACGCACTGATACACACTGATTATCACTAATTAAAACTTTAAACTTAAAACTGGAGCAATTCGTTGACACTCGCGTGTTACGCGCGCGTTCGAGCTTTCCCACTGTCTAGTTTTTTTTGTTCACCTTTTTGCACCTTTCCGCGGTCAAATGCTACCGATCACCAGTCCCGTCCAGTGACCGCTTAGTATGTTGTCAATAGTTAGGGCAAGGATATCCCCCTGACCTACGCGGGGAAGGTATGGTGAGTAAACCTTTAGGACACACAACCGAATCTACCGTCGATCAGCCACTGACTAAGCTGGGAGCAGTCCCGAGCACTGCAATAAATAACAAAAGTGATTTTTTTCTGCTTCACGCTCCGATCGACCGGCCGATCGTCCAGTGCAATGCAATAAAGGTGGCTACGGAAAGTTGTGCTATTATAGCACACCGTCTCGCTGTTGACTGGTTGAACCCACGGGTTACGTCGGCAACGCCCCCTGGAGCACCCCGCCGCTGCATGACGGGGCCCTATCGAAGGAAAGTCGACGGACATGCATGTATATGGGTAAGGTAGGGGCCTCTGATGAAAAAGTGGTTGTTCCCCGATTTGCTGATCTTCGTAAAGTTTGTTCTTGGTCATTCTGTTCTTGGATGTTTGCTGCTTCTGTCGTTCTTGCGGCACATTCTAACCAAACTGCCGCTCGAAGGCTGCGTACGGTGAGTTGAATAAGTGATGAATTTCAATAAAAATAATTATGCGCTAGTAACAGTAGGCTACTTTGCAAGGCTGTAAAAAAGAACAAATTTATTCAACAGGTCAGGTATCATTGATATGAACTGACGTCCAGTCGATAGTCAAAAAAGAAACGCGTAAGAAGTAATCGATAATCGAACGATTTGCTGGAGCGTACGTGAATCGAGCAATGCCGGTGTGCAGGGTCAACTGTCGCTTCGCGTAAATCGATGAGATTGCAACATCAGTACGATATCTTCAATGATAAATGCACAGAATAGTGTGTTTAACGAATAGAAACTTAAGGTTTCTAAATAATAATAAATAGTCTATATTTTTTTTTCTGTGTGGACTCATCACTGCGACCAGAGCTTAGATCTATTGTGACATTGTCCAGGTGTTTTTTGTACTCCGCACTTCATATTATTAGCAGTAACACTATTGAAGTAAGTGATACGCTTATCATTCATATCAGTGCTTGTGTGTAATTACCTTTCCGTTTTAAGCTTACTGCTCTACTATACCGAGCCTCTGTCCTTCCCAACAATATCGCCTAGTTACGTTTCCCTGGAGAGAACTTTCATATGTTACTCACACCAGTTTTATTATAATAGGGACTTATTTTTGTTAGAAGGAGAGTCAACAGGGATACTTTAGAATCCAGATTTAAGGAAGGGTACGTGGTGGGGAGCCTGAGAATTAACCCATGCTAGTCCTTTGACAACCAAATGGCCTGATTCTACTTAGATTCGAACCCACGACCACCCGCTTACCAAAGCGGACTGTGTAACCTTGCGGCTACGGAGCTTCCCTATAGTCTATAATAAATGGATTAAGTAACTTTCTAGGGTTAAACTTTTCACCTAATTTCAAAGTTTAAATAATGTGCTGTACAGTCTATTCAAGATTAGTTAACCTTCCATTTGTATTCTTTTTTTCTATTTGATAAAACATATGGGTTTTGAAGAGAGAGGCAGGTTGAGAAAGAATAACTTAAATGACTGTTATTTAGTAAAAGCGTGATTAGAAAAACAGTGGCTTGGCGCGCTCACATCACGTACTCTCAATACGATTTGCGTCGTAGTGAGGATATGAGTTCGGGAGAACCTTAAGAGAGGGAGAGAATGAGTAAAAAACAGCGTAAAAGTTCATTAAAGCAGGCAGTGTTAAAGTTGGAGAAGCAGGAATAAGCGAACTGAAAATTATGACACAGACTTGGAAAAATATACCGCATCCAAATGGGACTTGAACCCGCAATCTCCTCGTTTCTGGCATGTTGTTTTATCCAATTAAAACACTTGGATAGTGGTACTCTTCAAAATCTATAATCCTAACACATTTAATTGCCACCTATTCTATTGCTCACCTCTTTTTTTTTTTTGTTTTTGTAAGATTTGGACCACTGCGACCATTATTTTGATCTTTTGTGGTATACCTCTTCTTTAGTCTAGGTACTCGTGGCAGACATATCACTATTGATGGAAGTGATCGTCGTTGTCCTATCGCACCCTTTCTCCCAATTAGGCACTGTATTTCGTATGAAATGTATTACCTCATTAGGATTCGCAGACCAGACCTCAAAAGGCTCCAAAGTTCCTTTTCCAAAGGCTCTTATTCTGCGCTGTTTTAGTGCACTGCAGTGCAGAGCAAATGTTCTGCGGTTTCACATTCGAACCCGCAGAGACGACAAATTTCGTCATCTGACTGACCAATTTGTTTCAGGTTATGCTTACTTGGACAGTGTCCTGTAAACAGTCCGGTAATTGTCCTTAGTCCCTTTTTATTTAAACTAAGCAATTGCTGGCTTTTCTTGACGCTTGGTTTTATAAAGCGTTTAGACTGGCGTAGCCCTACTGAGCATCTCCAGTTCTCTTGTATTGTCCTATGTTCCCAAGTTTTCAATTCTGCTTTCAAGGCGCTTGATGACACCCCACAGAACGGTTCTGGGCCAATGAAATCGGTACATGACCCCTGTCTAGCTAACGTATCGGCTTTTTCATTGCCTTCCACTCCGCAGTGACCGGGAACCCAGTATAAACATACTTGGTTCCTTTCTGCCAGTTGTTTCAGTGAAAGGATGCACTCCCATACTAGCTTAGAGGTACATGTGAAGGCTTTTAGTGCTTTAAGTGCTGCTTGGCTATCAGAAAAAAAGCATATGTTAGCATGCCTGTATTTCCTAACCAAACAGACTTGTGCACATTCATAAAATGCAAATATTTCGGCCTGGAACACTGTAGGCCAACGGCCCATTGGTATCGAGATACTTATCCCAGGACCATTTATACCTGCTCCGGTTGAATCATTCATTTTTGAGCCATCTGTGTAAAAGACGACAGAGCCTTGTCGGATGTTTGGGCCACCTTGTTCCCAAACTTCCCGTTCGGTCTCTATGATTTTGAAAGGTATTTCGAAGTTTGCTTCTGTATTCATCCAATCTTCGATACCTGGTATATGTTTGCTCAGCTGAAAATGTTTGAGGATTGCCAGCTGGCCTGTCTGATCTCCATCAGGTACTTTTTTAAGGCGTGTTAGTCTCAATGCGCTTTTTTTCCGCCTCTAGTTGTACTACCTGGTGGAGTGGTAATAGATGCAGAATTGCATCTAAGGCTTTCGACGGAGCACTTTTCATTACTCCTGTAATTGCATTACAAATTAGCCTTTGCAACTTGCCAAGCTTGTTCTGCGTTGACCTTTCTTTTGTTTTAGGCCACCACACTAGCGAGGCATACGTTATTCTTGGTCTTATTATTGCCTGGTACAACCAATAGATCATACTTGGCCTTAGACCCCATGTTCTGCCAATAGCTTTGCTACATGCCCAGAGGGCACTCGTAGCTTTACCGATGACATATTCAATATGTGCATTCCAGCTGAGTTTCTGATCTAAAACTACTCCAAGATGTTTAGTCTCAGTGGAAAGCTGCAGTGTAGTCTCGCCCAGCTTCAGGCTCTCCAAGTTGTACCTTCTTTTCCCGGTGAAGGGAATAATGGTTGTTTTAGAGGGGTTAATGGTCAGCCCCTCTTGTCTGCACCATTCTAAAGTATAGTTTAGAGCTAACTGCCTTCTCTCCGATACTGTACTGTCGAATTTTCCCCTCACAAGAATCACAACATCATCGGCGAATCCGACAACTTCGAAACCTAGCTCAGTTAGGTTTCTAAGTAGCTGGTCTACAACCAATGACCACAGCAAAGGCGATAGAACTCCACCTTGCGGGCATCCCTTAGTTGTGTTCCTTGTAAGGGTAGTATTACCCAATACTGCAGTTATCTCACGACTATTCAGCATGGTTTCAATCCATTTTGAGGTATATGTATCAAACCCATGGTGTCCCATTGCGTTCAACATTGAGTGATGGGATACATTATCAAAAGCTCCCTCTATGTCTAAGAACTCAGCGAGTGCGATTTCTTTTGTATCTATAGATTTCGCTATTTTTGTCGTTAGCATATGTATTGCATCCACTGTTGACATGTTGCTTCGATATACAAACTGATACCTACTCAGCGGAGAGGTTTTTAGGTACGTTGATTTAATGTGATAGTCAATTAGTTTTTCCATAATTTTTAACATAATGGAGGTTAGACTAATTGGTCTGAAGGCTTTTGGAAGTGTTTTGTCGCGCTTCCCAGCCTTTGGTATGAAGATCACTCTCGTTTTTCTCCAGTTGGTGGGTATGTAATTAAGTGTCAGGCTTGCCCTAAATATCTCGGTTATGAATGGAATTAGTACCCTTATTGGCATTATTGGTAATAATCCATCCAATCCCGGGGACTTATAGGGCTCGAATGAGTTGATTGCCCATTCCTCTTTCGATTCTGTGAAGATATCGCAGGCTATGTAATGCGCATTTGTCCTGGCGATAGTCGAACCAGCACATGGCGCATTTGAGTCCTGCGTTTCTTCTTCTAGAATGGATCGTGATCCTGGGAAATGTTTCTCCATCATAACATTGAGTGTTTCAAGAGAATCGGTAGTAAAAGTTCCGTCGTCCTTCTTTATTCTGCCCAAGCCATTCGTGTGATCTTTGGAAAGGGCTTTGTGTACTCTTGCAGCTGCAGGGGTGCTTTCAATTTGTTCACACATTAATCTCCATCCCCTCCTGCGTGATTTCCTAATTTCTTTATTGTTTTGCGTAAGGGACTCTCTATAAGCATCCCAATTTGAGGTTAACTTGGCTCTGTTGAACAACCTTCTAGTTAACTTCCTCAGTTTTTCTAGATTTTTTTTTCCACCAAGGTGCGTCTTTGTTGGATACTCGCGTCTTGGTTGGACAGCTTTGGTTATAAAAGGCTATGATTTTATTCGTAAATTTTTATGATGAATCCTCCAGTTCTTTTATTGTCTGGATTTGCCCTTCAAAGGTAGATTCATCACGAACTATTTTTGAATGAAAAAGCTCCCAGTTGGTTTTTCTAGGGTTTCTATAAACTTCCGTTACTAAGTCCCCTGCGTTATAGTCAAACAAAATTTGCTTGTGATCCGATAGAGAAATCTCATCAGATACATGCCAGTTGACGTTTTTTTCCGATAGTTTAGCGCTCGATAAGGTTAGGTCGAGCACTTCTTGTCGAATTGCATTTACAAAAGTTGGATTATTACCTCGATTGCATATATCAATATTATTTGTTAGTATATATTCAAAAAGGCACTCACCTCTTTTGTTTATATCTGTGCTTCCCCATATTGTGTGATGGGCGTTTGCATCACACCCAACGATGAACTGCTTATTTTGCCTCTTGCAGTGTGCTATAAACTCCTGTACCTCCCTGGGGGGGCTTCTTCTAGTTCCCCTGGGAAGTAGGCGGAGGCCACCATTATTTCTGCTTTTCCCCGTGTCGTTGGCAGTTCCACTTGCACAGCAACAATATCCCGTCCGATGAATTCTGTAATTGGCGTATAGTTGGTATTACTACTTACCAAAAGCGCTGCATTTGGTGCATGCACAGAATCATCATAAAGGAGCTTACCCTTATTTGTTGAAAGTCCTAAGACTTTATTATTTTTTTTTTATTTTTTTTTTATTTTTTTTTTATTTTTTATTTTTTTTTATTTTTTTATTTTTTTTTTTGTTCACCCATGGCTCTTGGACAATAGCCACGTTGATGTTCTCTTTGGTGACCTTGCGACAAAGGATTCCGCTTGCCCCTTTTGCATGATGCAGGTTCACCTGGATGAACTTAATGTTCTTGTCGTCCATCTCGGTACAGCTTTGCTCCCGGGGGCTTCTTTCGCTCCCCCTGCGTACGGTGATTATTCAAGGGTACCATTGAGTGCTTGTTTTGCTCTCCCTCAGGTGTGCTCCCTTGAACAGGCTGTTTACACCGGTTTTTGCTATCACTCGGTAGTGAAGGCAGAACTTTTTCGGCGATTACAGCATTATTTGTGGATTCAGGCCTGGCGCTTTTTAAATTTCGACCAGCCCTGATTTTCCGCGGGTATATAATTCCGAATTTATAATTCAGTTTGTAGTTCCAATCAGCGATTTTTTTCGCTGACGCTTCGTCTACTGACAGGATAAGCTGCACATGATTCTTGATGGGCTTGCGCTTTAACACCCTCCAAGAATCAGTGGCAATGTCGTTATGGCCTTCAACCAGAGCCAATATGGTTTCATTGTCGTTTTTCTCACTTTTGGGAAAGAAGACAGCTAAAATTTCTGGTCTCGGGATAGATTCACTATCAACAACCATCAGATCAGCTGTTTCCCATGGCTTGATACTCGGAACAATTCCTTTCAGCCAGTCTGCAGTTTCCTGGTTCTGGCACTCTATTACCATAAACCCGGACCTAAACCTGCAGTTGGTGAATTTGGGCTTGAATTGTTCCTTTCTCTTATCAACGACTATAGCCAGGATGGACTCTTCTACTAGTTCCATCATGGTAGTCGAGAGCCGAGACATCGGATAGTCCTTAGGCATCAATCCAACCTTGAACTGGCTAAGGACTTCAGTGTAGGTAGGAGGCGCTTTAGGTTTACCGACCGGGCTATTTGCAGTCCCAGGGGTATTACCTCTGATCACCTCCATCCGCCTATTCACTGACTCCTTCCGAGTAGCGGTAGAAGTCTGGCATTCCTTCTTCCTTTTTGGAAGAGGATTGCTTTCACTGCAATTAGAGGAGTCGATCTGTCTCGGTCTCTTGACTGTCTGATTTTGGCTCGTTTTCGAAGGGTTAGTTGCGAGAAGACGGGCCTCGTCTCTATCGTGCCCATCTTCAAGCAACTTCTTGAACCGCTTCCTTTCCGAGCCACATAGTCTTCTGGGAAATTTCTTGCCATGAAGAGCCCCTTGGACTTGCGCCGACTCTTCATGGCTTTCCATCGCTGTATCCCCCACAGCAGTAGATACACCATCGGAAAAGGTATCCGAATCAACGACGTTGACCTCCGGTGAGTTCAATATCGAAGACGAGCATGATGCAACGTCTTCTAGCGAACGGCTTTGGAGTTGGTCAACTTCGTTTCCGATCTCCATATTTTCAGTCATTCTGGTAGCACTGGAATAGACAGAAACCAAAAATATTTAAAGTGGGACACATTAAATTGATTGCGACACATCGAACTTTCGTTATCTGTAAAACGATTGAAGGTTATCGATTAAATATCAAAACCTAAATATCGATTCACATATATCGATCTTTAGTATCGCTCAATATGTGTATGCCCAGTATGATCGGAGTTTGTATGTGAGATTCCGTTGGCAGGCAGGGGAAACGAGCATTTATGTCCGTAAGCTATTAAAAACAATGCCCAGTGCAGACATAGAGCCAAGCATATTTTTAATATTATTATCACATGCAACTCTCATTATTCCACATACCTTTAATAATGTAACCTGCACACGATGAGCTTAGATGCTCAGACCTGTGGCGATTTTACAACCACGTAATGTTTCACTTTTATTATACCACTTGCCAACGTCACTCACACACAAGCACCGCCCGTAAGCTATCAGCCGCTTGATTGTTCTTTGTTTGGGAAAGGGCGCCGCAAACAATTCTTTTTCGAGGCAAGACACAACACTAATCACTCAAATTTCTTTTTATTCGCGTACCGTGACACTTTGTTTCCCTTTAATTATCACTCGCGAGAAATTTTTCCGTGATTGAACTCTTTAAATTCGGTTCTTAAATCGCGCGATTGTTTACACCGGGTTTAAAGTTTAGAAGTGTTGCCAGGAAGCCTTGCTCACCCCTTACAGCTACACACACTTCTGTGCAGGCGTTATTTAGGACTGAAAGGAATGTCTCATCATGCACAGAAGAATCATCTGTTGCCGATAACAAAGTCAGTTTGTATAAGACTATCGAGAGGAGCTGCGTAGCCGCAAGGTTACAGAGTCTGCTTTGTCAAGCAGATGGTCGTGGGTTCGAATCTTAGTAGAATCAGGCCATTCGATGTTAAAAAGGACTTTTAAGCATAGGTTTATTCTCAGGCTCCCCACCAGTTACCCTTCCTTTACGCTGAAATCTATAATACATTTGCGTGACTTCCTCTTAACAAAAAATAAGTCCCGCTTATCAATAATACTGGCCAGAAGGACGCACGACGAAACTTCTCCAGGGAATTATAATTGGCGATATTTGGCAGGAGGAAGGAGGCTCGGTATAGAAGAGCAGTGAGCGTGTAAAAGGAAGGGTAATACATTACACACAAGCACTGATCAAAAATAATAATAAGCATGCTACTTCTCAATAGCGGTATTGCTAATAATAGAAGTGCGGGATACAGCAGACACCCGGCCATATCTCACAATAGATCAACGATTCTGGTCGCAGTGAGGAAGTCCATACAGGAAAAAAAAATAAGACTATCGAAGCCATCGGGGTTGAAGTCGCTCGGCCCAATCATCATCATCCGTACTGTCCCAAGCAAACCACCTCCCGAGATGGTACCGCCGATCAATTGCAGACGAAGCGCATAATTGTGGGGGACCTGAACGTCGTGTTCCAGGAGCTATTATTGGATTACCCTATGGTGCTGACCTCGGATGCCACTGCTGAGAGGTGGCCAGTCATCCTCGACGAAATTACCATCGGCGAATAAACTCATCGGTGTAGCGAGGAGATCAAGCAATATGAATGCCCCGGCTTTGGAAACTCATTGAATCTCGAGCTCAACACTTGGGCCAAGGCGCTCTTAGACATTGAAAAGGTTTTCGACAATGTTCGGCACGATGGTGTGGTGTACAAACTCTACGACATCATTTATCAATGTATTTAATAAAAATCATGAGAAAGTATCTCTCAAACAAAGCTTTTCGGGTGTTCTTGCACAATGTGTGCTCAGAGCAACTAAAGGTCGTCACAAGAGTGCCCAAAGTTAGCACTTTGGGTTCACAGGAGTACACCTCCGAAATCTCACCTCTTTCTGGGGGTGGTAGAAGCAAAGCAAAGCCTTGGTGCTACATTCCGATTCGGAACTTGACCTTCTGTTTATAATACGACTTCGCAGCCAAGTGTTGAGTATACAGGACAATTGCAGGGCTAGCGCTATGATCATACTGATACTAACAATCTTCCCCCGAGCCGAGACTCGAACCTACGACGACTTGCTTGTTAGGCCAGCAGCGTACCTAGGGAAGAGCTGGGGGTGGTGTTTGTTCTAATTCGCGGATGATACCGTGATCATAAGTAAGAGTCGCGTCATCCGAGCTCTGACACGTAGGCTGCAAGGAGGCCTGGATGCTCTGAACGAGTACTATACCAGCTGGAAAATTGCGAGCAATGCGACTAAGACCCAGGTCATTCTGTTCCCACATTCGAGATCACCCAAAATTGTTCCTGCTGACAACTGCAGGATGCGGTTCGGTAGTTTCCTCATAGAGTGGTCCAATGTAGTGGTTTACTGTACTCCCTGATTTATAGGACCCCAAAATTGTGCCGAAGGAATCGGACTGTTCACAAACAGATCATCTATCCCACGTTGGAGTAGGCAATCCGTTTGATCCGTTAGAGGAAGAAGTAGTGCCGCTACCGGTACACGCTACTGCTGCTATCGACTGGTGCTACACGCTGCTGCTTAGTTAGGACCATTCTAGTCGCAACAACATCAGCAACAACAGTTCGAACAATCAAATTACAATTTTCTACATTTGGGCGGATGTTTAAATGATTTTACAATCGACTGCTGCAAGAACGGAAGAAGTTCATTGAAAACTAACGGACTTATTAGCATGTGAAATTGGACATATTTTTTCCGTTTTTAGATTTTTCTTCTACATCCCTTTGTAGCCGAACTTCCTGAGAGACGCAGTTCTACGCAAAATACAAGATGTGATGCTATAGCAAACCACATGTATAGTAAAATACTGTATAAATAAAAACGCAAACAAAATACATTGAAATTCAATAAAAAAAAAGTCAGTCAGTGTGGTGCCTGCAGACGCGACACAACAACAGAAAGTGCTCCGTTAGGCTCAATTTTTCGAAATATTTTTGTAGAACGCCATTTTACCCATCCACATTTGAGATCATTGAAATACTGAAATAAGCTTTGAAGAGTTTGAATGTTGACGGGTAAAAAGTCGTTTTGAAAATAAAAAAATAGTTAGAAAACGAGAACAAGGTAAAAAATTAAGTGTTTTCCTGCTATCATTCGCAATACCACCTACCATGATACGCACGTGCTATTTGAATAGGCCGTTGGGTAGTTCAGTGAATGATCATTCCGAAACCAACATTCGAACTGATGTTTATCGCACGCCATAAACAGTAAGGTTCCAAAGGAAATTAAATTTTCGAATTTCGTTTAGCGATGGGTCGCAAAATTTCCGTTTTCTCGAAAGAAGTCGCTTGCTTAGAGATTTTTTTTTTGATGTAGGATTACGTCTTTGTTTTCTGTGCTAGTTTACATTTTGTAAAATTGAAAATGAAACTGGCCAATGTTGCGTCAAACATTTCAAACGATTATAGCAAGCAAACGACTTAATGCATCTTAGTCATTTATGTGTCGGTGGATAGATAAAATGTGTGACAATTGTTTGATATAATGTTTAACGTTGTTGCTTTACTGCTTAATGGTGAAAATAGGTGAAAAGTTCCAAGGTCAAGCTTTACCATACATTTCCCTCGCTATTGCCTTGCTTCCCGAGCACGGATAACAATAACATGGACGGAATAAATTCCACTGCCTACATATCAGGGATACCAGACGTGCAGATTTGTCTGCAAAACGCAGATTTTTAGATTCCGTTTGCAGATTTTTATTGATTTGCAGATATTCACAGATTTTCCATAGTTTCTGCAGATTTTTGTCAGAGTCTCCTTACATTTGCGCAGTTTTTCTCAAAATGTGTGCAGATTTTTATAGACTTTCACCAGCGCGAGCGAAATTTTTCGAATCCGAATAGATTTTTTCCAGATTTCAAGCAGATTTTTCCGGTTTTTCGAGCAGTTACAGACATTTTTCAAAAACATCTGGCATCTCTGCTACATATTCTGACTCAACAAAGTGTTTCGTTTCTCTTTCCCAAGACTGCGTGGCCACGCCTTCAACGCAAAAATCTACGCTCAACTCGATACAAAAGACTGCGTGTAAAAAATTCACCTTCATTCTTGTTCGTAACACGGTAGCGAGTGGAGTATGGCTGTTAGAGGTACGCGGCATTGAGAAACGAGAGCTGCGTATGAGTCAACTTTCAGGCACTACGGAACACCTCAGCTTTATTTTGCACATGACAGCAACAGGTATCATCGTATGCTATAGGATATTTTGCTGGCACAGCTACCGGAGGACAGAAAAATCGTAGGAAAAACATATAAAACAGAACGATTTATCATTGCTTATAATGTATACATTACAGTGCACCGAATAAATCAAGTGGATTGTTGATTTCTGAACAAGGTTCGTACCTCAGAATCGACGGCTGTCATCAAATTCTACACAGTAGTCTTTAAACAACTACCATTTGAATTAAAAATTAAAAAAAGATAAGTGTAAGACTACGTGCGTTTTCTTACCCCACTTTGCTATTAACCAGGGCTAATAGTCAGGTTAATTTTTTGAAATGTCTTCACACTTCAGGAAAAAATCATCTTCTGATGACTTCTCACATCAAAAATTCGTATACATGTTCCTATTGAATTCTGACAGTTGGCAAAAATTCCATGAATATCTTAAATCGGTTGCAGGCTATTAGGCTTACACGGCTTCAGATGAGTTCAATTGTCTGGCATCACTGCTTAAAGGTGAAACGGAACGTGGTCGCGATCACCTCGAACTTTTCAAGCATTTTTTTGAATTGCAAAAAATCATAGCGTAAAACTTTGTTCGATTGTTCGCACAGCAGGCGCATGGCTAGAGTAGCTCTCTAGAGCTGAAGCTGAGATTTTTACGCAAACCGTGAAGTAAAAAGAAATCTAACCTCAAAATTGTAAAAGAAAGCCACAATCCCGTTTCACCTTAAATCCTAACTAATACATTTAGTAAAATGTCAAGCGACAAGCGACAGAAATAAATAACTGTCTCTTTACTTTCCCTTCAACATTCGCCATCGAACTCTGAAGATTTTTATAACTAACAGTGAATGCACTTATGCTCGATCTTGCAGTAGACTTTTGAAAAGTTCTGTAGATCAAAGTAATTGATATCGTTCGCGTTTTTGAGCCAAAGATACTTCCACCGGAAAGTTTGAAACACAATATTAGTATAGACGCTCAATCAAGTATTTTTATTATTTTATCGGAATAAAACTGAAGACACAAACGCCGCAACTATATAAACACAAACAGCCTACTTTATGACGCAGGTTTTTTTCGAGGTCATGGTTTTCCCGATCCACACGCCTTCGCTTGAGGTCTCCGTTGAGCAGTTGGTCATCGCCATCTTTTACTTCATATACCTAGATACTCAGCAAGTAAATAAAAAAAAACGGAAAGAAGTTGTAATACCGAATTCCGAAGTAATCCGAAGCAGAGACTGCGTTCAAATGATAACAACCATGTAAAATATTCTGCTGCATTTTCTGGGTGATGTGAAACATAACATATTCCCACAAACCGGTTAGTGACGACAAACCTGCAAAAATCCAACAATCAAGTGTCGAACATCGCTTGACAGCGATATCGTTTTCAAAGGAGTCGTGTGAGACGTTAGACGCGTCGGTTGAGTTGAGCAGCATTGTGGAGGGCATTGGCGTTTGTTGGTATGGCATACAAGTTGAACATAGATGCAGTTCTCTGATGGGAAACTAAATGCTGCTATGTACATATGGTTAGCATGCTCTAGCTATTCACGGGCATTTTTTCTCTCTCTAGCAGAATGCATTCTGCTCTGGATATTGAAATGGATTTGTGCGGCTAACAATAGAAGTAATGATTATGCTTTTTGCTTATTTGAATACGGTTAGAAACAGTACTTTTCTTGTAACGTATTTATTACAGATGATAAGCGAGCAATTAACCTTTTACCAATGAAAATGTTGTTTTTTGAATGTTACAAAACAAGGCATTATACATCGATTACGCTTCAACGACAAGGTTTAATCGCTTATTTTGTGAATATTTCTTGAATCTGTGGAACACACGTCAGTTTTAGAATTATATGCCAGTCATTTCGTGAAATTATTTGCTGATTTTATGGCTTAGCCCATCAAAGTTCACCTTGTAGTCGGCTGGCGCGAATTTGGCGAACATCGAGCAGAAAGTGAAATGATTACTGGCGTACCTCCGAGTGTGGCCACACAGTGTAATAAAGCCAGAAATAGCTTAGCTGTTAGGAGCACCAATCGGTGGCTTACCGCAGTAAACTAGTTCTACGATGGTAAGGTGCTTATTAATTGTTCTGGGAAGAATGATTGCTGTAACAGGAGTTGCTACGATGGCTGTAAGCCACAGTTTTGTACCGCCGTGTTGCATTGAGCCACATTGAACCGAAATGACAAAAATATAATAAGAAATTGTTTGTGACCTACTAACCGATATGAGTAAGTTCGTCTCGTGCATATAAATGAGTTAATTTAGTTTTAAAAGTACCTAATGGTAAATTTTAATTTGAAGGTGTGATAGCTATAGCAAAAAAAAATCTGCTGAACACTCACGACAAGCTCTCCCGAAGCCGTTAAAAAATGCATTCCTTTTAATAAAAAACAACCTTTATATATAACCACTATAGACGTGAATGTCGTACCTATTTTTTAGAAAACAAAGTAAAAAATTTATAAGCTTAGTTGCAGACGTACAATAAGTTAGTTGAAAATAAGAATAGTGGTTAAATGTCACTTTTTGTAGCAAGAAACACTGTATAAGTCTATATAAAAAATTAGTTTTCCGTATGTCACGATTTATCTCGAGAACGTATCAACAGATTTGCATGTCTTTTTTGTGTTAGTCTTGTTTCGTGTAAGGTTTATACCGTAAGAATAATAAAAAAAAAAACTCGATAAGTTTGAAACCATGAAAAATCAATTTTTAACTTTTTACGCCATTTATTTTCGTAGCAACAATACTAGATTATTATTGGATTACGGACGGTAGACAACAAATTCAATCTGAAATAGTGAGTCATGCCAGGTGGACAAAACCGTGTATATGAAGGAAGTTTTCAAAACGTCAAGTATAATAACTGTCAACGCTATTTACGATTAATTTTTATTTATCAGAGGGAGAAGAATCTTTCGGTACGTAACAATATGGTTTTGCAAGAATTCTAAGTGATTTTTGTTTTAGTTATATCCTATGTATTTTTACTGTCTGTTGTTAGAGTACTTTCGAAAGAAAATTCCATTGACGGTAAAACGATTAGCTACATTAGTCGTTTCAAGTATTTTGCATTAAAATGGATAGAATAGATTTTCGAGGGTCTGGCAGAACGGCTTAGGCAGTTAAGCGTGTTTGAATTGTCTGATCAATCAAAGTTCGCAGTCAAAGTGTTTGGTACATACAGGCTTGTAAATAAAATGGTCATGGTGAAACTACTTTTCACTGCGTTAAGCGTCTTCTTATCTTCTGACGATGGCGAGGCTAACTGTCTGAATATATTCACGAACAAACATATCAAACGAGTACTCGCAACAACAACGTTTTTTAACGTATTTTGACATTTTTCCTAGAAATGAGAATTACTCACGTTGTGTGCGGAGATTTTAGTAATTATTTATGTAGTTGATCTTGTAATAAGATTTCTCAACAGAAATAGAATGAAATAGACAGAAATAAATCAAAGTACGCCACCAAACGAATGACAGTGTGCATAGCTTCGATGCGCGAGTGCGAAAGCCGACGGGCTCATTCTACATTTACGAGCGAAAGCCTACTGCGCACTATAGGATTTCAGGAGGACATAAAATGTGAAGGTCACCGATCTAATATTCTATATATTTTTTTAGAAGGTAAACACTTTAACTAAGAGAAGTTCGAAACTTCGGGACTGCAGCAGGTACTACATTTGAGATATCGAGATATCAAAATAAAAAATGGCAAAAAATGCACTTTTTTGCAAAAAAGTCAAATCCAAAATACTTTTCTTTTGCTCATGATAACAGAATAACTATAAGGTGTTTTTATAAACTTTATTCATTGAACTATCATAAAAATGTGTGGCAAAGTGGCTTTATAGATGGAAAAAGAAGATAAAGTATGACAAAATTGAAAAAAAATATCATTGTTTCAAGTTTCGTAGGTTTGCATCTTTTTATTCTCGAGAGCTCCCGGGCTGAGTCTATGTTTATTTTCAAGGTTTAGGTATCTACTAACAAGTTTGGAAGAGTTTTGCTGCGACCACCTGCCAACAACCGATTTGGCAAGTTTTGAAAATTGGAACAGGAATACACGAAATCAGACATATTGTCACGCTATTTTAACACCCTAATAATCAAGTCAATTTCTGTGGCTGATGACCAATCTCTGCAATTTTGAGCAAATCGAAGCTTTCGATTTTTTGTCTCAGAATAGATGTTTACATATTAGACTGGGACACAGTTGTATGGAAAAAAAGCGTTGGTGTAATTTTTTCGCTCCCCTGCACTTTTCGTGTTTCTTATGGGTCCTGTTACAACTGTGTAACTTTTCAGATCGATCGGTGGAACGCCTGATTTGCGCCCGATTTTTAAAGTTTCCATACGATTTTATATGGGAAAATCCACTTTTTCAAAACTTATCCTCTAGAAATTTCCAGTTGGCTCCTAAAAATATACCAATACATGATATTTGTAGGAAATTTTCCTGGGAATAATTCTTCTGAAGACTGTAAGGCGCTACAAAGTTAAAAAAAGAATTGCTCTCCGGTGTTTTGTCTTTAGCTGACGACGGAGGGTAATACGAATAGCCCTGCGTGGTGTGTTTGTTAGCAAAATTATCAGTAATAAAAAATTTCAACAGACAGCGGTTTACAATCAACACGGGGAGCTAAAGAAAAACTTCGAAAACCAACCCTTTTCCAGTTGTTTCGGATCTATCAGCGGCCCACCTTGATGTCCGCTCAACCAACATCCCGTCCAAAGATCAATACTCTCTTTTTCTCTTTTTCAATAGACTTCATTTGGTTCGTAGTGACCTGCTGGCCATGTATCTGCACAAATTGTAGCTATATATCTACCAAACTTCTTTCTGAAAGATACCAGGGTATGATCTATTAAATTGGCACCAGAACCCAAATTGTCATCCGACGTGGGTGTTTAGAAAGCTTATTTCCCTCTTTTAGGGGGAGTAATCAATCTACATTAAAACTTGATAGTTAATATTTTAAGCAAGCTCTCCGATAATAAAGATAACGTGAACAAAATATCATATCTTCAAGCTTAATCCTACACGAAAATGTTTTTCGTAGGGGTGTTTAGAAAGCTGATTTCTCACTTTTAGGGGTATAAATTACACAACGAATACTATCAAAATATAGGGATTGATTTTCTAAGCATTTTCTCCGAAGATACTATGAGCAAAAAATCACGCTTTCAAGCTTAATTCTACGCGAAACTGTTTCTCATCACGTTGTTGAGATTGCAACAGCTGCATGTTGCAGCAGTGTTGCTGGAAAAATTCAATGTTGAGCCGTTCGTCAGACATTCGATCAGTTCAAGGTGAATAACTTTTTCTACAAATTTTGTAGCGCCTTACTGTCTTCAGAAGCATTGTTCTCAGAAAAATTTCCTACAAATATCATGTATTGGTATATTTTTAGGAACCAACTGGAAATTTCTAGAGGATAAGTTTTGAAAAAGTGGATTTTCCCATATAAAATCGTATGGAAACTTTAAAAATCGGGCGCAAATCAGGCGTTCCACCGATCGATCTGAAAAGTTACACAGTTGTTACAGGACCCATAAGAAACACGAAAAGTGCATGGGAGCTAATATTTATTTTTTGTCCCACCCTAATACATATTCTACCATAACTCCGGAACGCCTTGACCGATATTCACCAAATGAATAAAATATTTTTGTCCATTTGCTTGTCTGAAAATATCCTCTAGTGCTGAGGTGCACACTAACGAAGGGATATAAAATGAAAAGGTTAACCGTTTACAAGCCTTGTTAGGTATCGTACACAAAATACGTAACGCATGAAAGGGGGGGTGAGCTTACGTTACTAATTGTTACACGTTACTTACGTTACTAATTGGGCAAGGGAGTAGTTGAAACAGTTACTGAGATATTTTTTCAATATGGAAAATTTTGGAGGGCTTAGTGTTACGTAGGGGAGGGGGGGTTGGAAACTTAAATCTGGATTTTTAGCGTTGAATAATTTAAGTACGACGCCTTAACACTTTTTTGCTGAACTTAATTTTTTTTCGAATGAATAGTTACTATATGGATATTGTTGGGACGCTTGAGTACGAGATGGATTCAGCTTGTTCAGCAAAATGAGTACGAGCCATGATAAGACATGATATGTGGCTACAAGTTGTTATTCTTTTCATTTTGAATGGTTGTTAATAAAATCTCAAATTGATGTAAAAGTGTTTTGGTGTTATTTGTAGTAGTCATAAATCAAAATCATATTTCGGATTCCTCTTGCCTTTCAGAAAATGAATCTATATATGGTCGGTGTTAAGTCAGACCGGACCAAGTCGCAAAATTGGAAAAACGAGTTGACGATAGTATTGGATAAAGATTTTCTTAAGCTACATCACACAACAATCAGATTTTATTTATCTCTAAAACAGCAGAAATAACAGCATGATTTTTGTCTGCATGACCAATGAAAAGCGATTACAGTGTTCAGTCAGAATGGACCAAGTGTTTATTTTCAAGTAGACTGCCTTCGGTCAGCTATTAATAAAAGCGAACGAACGGAAGAATTTTCAAGCGTTTTTCCGGGTTTCTTTGTATCAAAGAACTCTTTCACTCACCCCCCATCGAAATCTATAAAGTTCCACGCACTGCCGTGGTTTTGAATGTGTTTTTGGACCGTTTATTGCTGTCACTAACATGACCTGATATCAGCCTTATAGTGTGCAGACAAAGTGAACCATGTGTTAAGCAGAAAAATGTTGAAATTATCGGAATTTACAGCATCGGTTTGAAGTCAAGATAAATGAATTTAAACACTATCAGGCAACATATCACAATGCTTCTTTGCCCGTTAGTCAAAAAAGTATACTTTACCAGTAAATGAGGAAAATGCACATGGTCCACTCTGATTAAACACGTAGATGAGAAACGTTAATCATTTGTGTGGGTGACACAACATTCCACAATTTCAGAAAGACGTTCAAGTTACAGTAGTAATACTGACTTAAAACTTGATGATTTTACCAATGAATTATATCCTCAGGAGGTTGGAATAAGTGGTAAGTGTATGTTTGTTACTTTATGCAAGCTAATTAGATTTATACCCGTAATGAAATTACGAAGCTAAAGGTAACACAAGCGATTGTTTGACGAAGACCTTCCATATTATAACAAGAAGAAGCTGACTCGTTTGACATTTAAGTGTGTAAAGCATGTTGTCAATATCTATTCAATATTATTTTCTAATCAATAATGGAGAACCTGTGCCAACTTTTCATGAAGCTGTCCTTGAAGCACTACATCCAAACGTGACAGAAATTCCAGAACCAAAACACAAGGAAACCATCTAGTCCATTATCAATTCTACGGCAATTTTGGCCAAAGTTGCAGAGAAAGTTGATGATTACGAATAACTCAATTGAGTGAATTAACCATAGTTTTGTTCCATTAAAACATTCCGCTCCTACCATTGATTTGTTGAAAAAAAACACAGTTTAAAGTTTATTCAAACTTTCAATAATTGTTGATGTCGCAGAAGCTAACCCTGTAGATTAAAAACTGTTTGACTGTTTGATGATCAATGGACTAAAATTATTTGTTCAATTGTTCAGTCATAATGGACCAAGTCATTAATGATTCTTCTTTGATTCAATCAGAGTGGACCAAGTACATTCAATCAGTTACAAATCTGTCCTTTTTGAGCTCACGGCACTCCTTTTTTTCAATTGTCACATTGCATGATACATTCAGAGAGTTACTCCAACTCAACTGCGCAAAAATATTGAAAACTTCAAAATTCCCAGAGCAACAAACTTCAAACTCGTTTTTCTCGAAATGATCAAAATGTCATTTGGTCCGGTCTGACTTAACACCGACCATATGTTTATCATAAGTAGTTTTAAGAACATGAAGAATGTTCGAATGTTGATTTTTACGTATTAATTCAAGGGATGATATTTCGGCTTGCAGTCTAATGAATTGCGTTGATTTCTATCTGCGCATCACCGACGTTTCGGTCCTTCTATGGGACCATCTTCAGGGCCTCTCATATTTGACATTTTACGTACAAATTGACTACATTAGGACAAAATTACACTATACGACATTGAAAAACTACTCACTCGAAACAAACGTTTGTTTCGAGTGAGTAGGCCACCGAGAATTACACACGCTTCGGAGAGGCAGCAACCGCGGCACTAGATAAGGTTGCCTCGAGCCGACAAAATGAATGATTCGGCAAGGAATGCCAGCAAGCCATGATCATATGCATGAGCATTGACGACCGTACACCGTAGTTGACCTAAGCTAGGGTTGCACAGAGAACCAGCTTTTTGGGGTATTATACCATCTTCAATGTGCAACAATTCACTAACATTTTTTTAACAGATCAACAACGGCACCGGCCACGTTCTTACGTTCGACACACTTCGTTATGAGACCGAATATACCTCTGCATCTCCACGAGTGTCACATGAAGGGTGTCTGTGTTTGTATGATAAGATCAGGAATATTTCTCAATCTCGCGCGAGGAAATAATCAGGACCAATGTACGTGGAGAGAAACTTGATCAAAAGCGGGCCCGGAGGGTCGACAGATGAAAGCAGTTATTCGATGGGCGGAGCAGCGAGAGAGGCCAAACAACTGAAGCAACTAACCAAAGCTACCTTGAACCGAGTGATGTGTTACATGTGCGTAATTCCCTGATTTTTTCTGGTATTCCCTGAAATATAACATCAATTTCCTTGATATTTTTCAGCATTCGGCACATAAAAGTGCAACGTAGATGAACGCAACTCTGAAATCCCAGTAAAAAAAGTATTCAAACGGATATGAAACTGAACCGTAGAGGTCCCGAAATAGCCTTTTATTCTACCAAAAATCAGTTTTTGCACTAATGAATCGTTTGGAAAAGAATAGCAACTCGGATAAAAAAATTTTCTTGAATATTTTTCGATTTTCTCTGATATTTCCTGATTTCCTTGATGAAAGGGATGATGAATTCATCATCCATTCATCCATTTTTTCTTCACGGACAATTTCGAACTTTGGCCCTCATTATGGCCCAAAATCTTTCCACCTCACGAATCTCTGGGGTTGGCGATTTTTTGCCAACTGGAAAAATTAAATGGTGAGCCGTTCGTCAGACATTCAATCAGTTTTGGGTGAATAACTTTTCTACAATCATCGTAGCGCCTTACGGTCTTGAGAAGAGTTTTTTCCAGGAAAATTACCTACAAATATCATGTACAGTCGAATCGCTTTATAGCGACATCGCAAGGGACCGTCGTTATAGAGAAATGTCGTAATACAACGAATAGTTTTTATGCAGAAGGGACCATTGAGAATGTCGTTTTAGAAAATTTGTCGCTATATAAATTGTCATTATAGTGGGATTCGACTGTATTGATATGTTTTGAAGAGGTCACTGGACTTCTCTAGAAAATATGTTTTGAAAAAGTGGATTTTCCCATATAAAAGGAACACGAAAAGTGCATGGGAGCGAACAAATAACACCATCGCTTTTTTCCCACATAACTGTGTTCCAATCTAGTGGGTACCCGATCAGGAGAGCATAACTAAAAAATTACAAAATTCTATCAACAGGAGATACAAATAACATATTTTGATACGACTCTCTATTTTCCCATATGCTTTTCATAACAAAATTGAAACCCAACGTGTGATAGTAATACTTAAATGAAATTGTTCTGAAACAAGTTTAACATTTTTTTAGTCTCTATCAAAAGCTGTTGTTTCTAACAATGGTTGTTATTATACTGTTCTATATGGTTACTATCTTATTTTGTTGAAAAGATGATCCGTTAGTAACAAAGATTGATATGAGTTTGATACTAGTAGAATCGTTTTTGTTAGAATTTTTGTTATTTTGACACCTAACGGGATCAAATTGAAAACACAACCTGAAGGGTTTTTCTCGTGACAAACTATCAGCTTCTGTTACATTTTGGTTTTGTCTTTCTGATCGAGTATACAAAAGAAAGAGGCTGAAGAGAAACCATCATTCGCCTCCTACGGACAATAATCATAGACGGCGATGAACTCGAAGTGGTAGAAGAGCTCGTATATTTGGGATCCCTGGCATCCGCCGACAGCAACACACGTAAAGGAGATCAAACGACGCATTCAAGCTGGAGATCGGGCCCATTTTGCAGGACGCTTTGATCCAGAAGAATTCTTGATACGGCAAAGCTCTAGGCTACTGAAGTAAATAAGTAAGATAAAAGTTTTGAGCCCGTTTGAATGCAACAAATTAGGCTCAGGGAAGTTAAAAAAGCAAAGCCTTGGTGCTACATTCCGATTCGGAACTTGACCTTCTGTTTATTTATACACAGACTTAGCAGCCGACTATTTAGTGTAAAGGACAATTGCGGGGCTAGCGCTACGATCCTACTGACACTAACAGTCTCTCCCGAGGCGAGACTCGAACCTACGACGACTGGCTTGTTAGGCCAGCATCGTACCTCGAGACCATCTGGGAGATATTCAGGGAGGTTCAGCTGATGTTAAAAAACCTAAATTAATCCACCTAGTGATCAGACTCAGCCTTTCTCATTCAAACTTATTATTTGTACAAATAGATTTACATGAATGCTTAAATCAAATAAAGGTATATTCACTCTTTGGGTTCTAAAATATTGATGTTGTAATTGAAGTATAGAATATGAAATTTGACGTAATGTTAGTGCTTAAGAAATAGCGAAATAAAAGAAATGACTCACACATTTAACACAAATTTAAATCATGTTGAGGCCATATATATTGATCAAAGCAGGTATAGTTTTGAACAGTCTTTGAATTTCTTTTCTTTCCAAAACTTTTGAACCAAATAGGTATCAAATTGTTATGAAGTTTGTTATTTGTAAGTTTGAGAGATGACTCCTTCGTATGACACTAATTATGTTCAAATAAGTCGCGTAATACTTGAGATAATAGACTTTCGTTGTTTAAACAATTTAATACTTAACGGTTGTTTAAGTTCGATTATAATTAAATGAAAAGGGAACGTATAAGGCAGCTAAACTTTGAAACCACGTGTTCAATCATAATTCATCAATATTGTTCAAATTGGTTGTGTAGTTTCTAAGATAATGAAGTTTCGTGATTTCCACATTTCGATACATTACAGACGAAATTACGGTCCGATTACAGCAAAATTCAATAGGGTGTCTGAGTCGAGTGTTATACAGTCGAATCCCTCTGTCACGACAATTTATATAGCGACAAATCTCTCTACAGCGACATTCTCAATGATCCCCTCTGCTCTATATTCATATAAATTATTCGTTTTATTGCGGTATTTCTCTATAACGACGGTCCCTTGCGATGTCGCTATAAAGCGATTCAACTGTACGACATTTGGCCCTTTTGAGCACTTTTATACCTTTAGTTTTTGCAGTGATTGCTATACCTTTCTAGGAGAAAGGCAAAAAGCCGCTTGGTTTATATGCATTTTTTCAGTTTTCGTGGCGATTAGAATATTTTACTCTGCTGAACTTTCTTCTTTTAAAACTTTTCTCTTGGAGAGAAATTCGAACCTTCTCTCGATGGCATTCTCTTGCAGGATTTAATGTTCAGGCATTTATGAAAAAATGTACCTCGGTCGATTGAAAATCAAGGAAGTTTTTATGAGCTGGAGTCCAGCAAACTGCTATTCCGCAAGTTTCTCGACTTTGCAACGCAAAACTACACTGAAAATATATTTTAGTTTATTCCACGAAAACGTATGTTTTATATACAAAACTTTTCTGCAACTTTCTGCAACGAAACCAATGCGTAATAATAATGAAGGTACTTTCGTCAGAACTGTCAAAACTGTTACAGATTTATATTCGTATACGTAACGAAAGGTTTTAAAAATAAACGCAATCAATCGTACAAAGAATGCTGCATAATGTAAATAGTACGAAAAATAAGTAAGCCCACGCAAGTAATTCGTACAAAGAACGCAGCATAATGTAAATAGTACGAAAAATTAGTAAGCTTACGCAATAATGTATACATTATACGAAATCAAAAATAAAAAAAGAAAGAGAGCTTGATTGATTATCCCCGGTTTGCCACAACGCGATTCTAGTTCTATCGATTGCGAGAGAGCGACGACACGCGTTCTCCGACTTAACCCCAGAGACGTACAAATGTTCACGAAAGTTATTTCAATACGAAACCTGAGCGGAGGGTATTATGTATCGCGGCGGTTCTATCGATGCGAGAGTGATATGTTTTTCCAGAAGCGTATAAATGTTCTCTACCTCATCGTGGGAAAAGCAACGGTTTCGGACCAAATGAAGGAGTGGAACTCACGACCATCTGCTTATCAAAGCGGACTCTGTAACCATGTGGCTACCAGCTCTGTTTATACGAAATCAAAAATAACAGAACAAAAAATTTCGTTCAAGTAAATACTCGTGCTTCCGTTTTTTGTTCGTTGTTATCCATGTTCGTATGAAAGTACATTCGTGAATCGTACAAATTATGCGTAAAGTTGCAATTCTGTTCGATAACTTGCAGTATACCAACCTGGTCTTCGTTGGATCGTGTATTTTCGACCCAAAAACAAGCCTCTTAGAGTTGTACAGATGTGCAAATCTCTGAAGGAAAAATACTCGAGCTTGACCGAAGTTTACAAGGTCAAAGCTGATAGACTGAAGGCAACATTTTCGGATCCCCGACAAGCGAACGATGTCGTCCTGGACCCGAATTTCAACATCGAATACCGTGTTTATATACCGGCACGCGTAGTTGAAATTGAGGGTGTTATCACCGAACCGGATCTTACCGAGAAGGACGTGATGGAAGGTGGGGGATGCTTTAAAAATCCCTCCCTCCCAAAAATAAAAATTCTGGAATGCAGGAAAATGTATTCCAAGGATAATACGGGAAAATACTCCCCGAATGACTCGTTTCGAGTCACTTTCGAGGGAAAAGTGCTTCCGGATTATGTCGAACTTCACAAGCTTCGACTCCCAGTAAGACTTTTCATACCGAAAGTTATGACATGCACGAATTGTTTGCAGTTAGGGCACACAAAAACCTACTGCAACAATAAATCGAAATGCTCCAAGTGTGGTGAAATCTCTGAGATTAACCATACTTGCGGCGATCAACAGGCAAGATGCTGTCTCTGTGGTGGTGACCCACATGAAGTTGAAGCGTGCCCAAAATACAAATTACGTTCAGACGCGTTGAAGAAATCTACGAAACAACGCTGTAAGCAGTCATTTGCACAAATGTTGAAGACTGCCTTACAGCAACAGGAAAATCCGTATTCCAGCTTGGAAACGGATGATTCCAATGATGACGAAGAGGTATATCAACCTCTTCCGTCAAGTGGGGCCGTGCGGAAACGACCAAGCGTATCTTCCCCCAAACTTCCCAGAAAGGAGCAGAAGAAAACGCATACAGACACCCCAAGAGGTCAACCTTCTAAGCAAAATATTGCTAAGACGTCACCTCCAGGATTCAAACTTAATCCTGAGGGCAACACTTTTGATAAAGAGTTCCCTAAACTACCGGGAAAGAAATCTGCTCCCGCCAATAAACTGTCTCCGGAATCTGAAATACCGTCTACTGATGGACGTATTTCATTTAAAATGATAGTTGAATGGATATTTACCACTTTTGGTTTATCCGATACTCTTAAAAGTATGATTTCAGCTTGGCTTCCAACAATTTGCATGTTGGGTAAGCAACTAAGCACCAAATGGCCCCTCCTCTCGTTCGTATCCTTCGATGTCTAAATCAGACAACAGAAGTGACGAATCGACAACAAGGATCATACAATGGAACTGTAGAAGCTTGATTCCCAAACTAGATAAATTTAAACTCCTGCTTCACGATAGCAAATGCGATATTTTCGCGCTATCTGAAACATGGTTATCAACGGATACGACAGTAGCCGTTCATGATTTCAATATAATTCGTTTAGACCGAGGAAACTCTTATGGCGGAGTGCTTCTTGGTATCAAAAAATGCTATCCATTCTTCCGAATTCCTCTCCCAGCAATTGATGGCATAGAAATTGTTGCTTGCCATATAACAATAGCTGGTGAGAGCCTCACGGTCGCATCAGTCTACATTCCACCTAGAGCTATTATAAACCGGTTGCAGCTGACACAAATAACGGAACTGCTGCCGACTCCACGCCTTATCCTGGGAGATTTCAATTCTCACGGTATGGCGTGGGGAGCACCTGGAGATGATAACCGGGCTATTCTTATTGAAAGCTTACTAGACGAGTTCGATATGACCCTATTGAACATACCTGGGTTAGCTACAAGAGTAGCAAGGCCTCCAGTACGTGAGAGCACTTTAGATTTATCTATGTGTTCCTCCTCAATAGCTTTGGATTGTAAATGGGAGATTATTCAAGATCCCCATGGTAGTGATCATTTGCCAATAAGTATTTCGATTATGAGCAGGCTCCAGTCTGTTACCACAGTCGAAGTAGAGTATGATCTCACCCGGAATATTGATTGGGAAAAATTCTCGAACATGATATCTCAGGAGCTCGAAACAACCGACGAGCTTTCTCCATCAGACGAATACAACTTTCTTGCAACATTAGTTTTAGATAGCGCGTTGCAATCTCAGACGAGGCCCGCCCCTGAGAACAAGTTGAAAATTCGTCCTAACAAACAATGGTGGGACAAAGAATGCACCGAGATGAAAAAAACTCTGAAAAGAGCATACCTAGCATTCAGGAAAGATCATTCCATTCAACTTTTTGATCAGTTTAGAGAGCTGGAACTGAAACAGGCTAAACTGCACAAACTGAAAAAAAGATCGTACTGGCAAAATTTCATAAGCACGTTACCCAGAGAGGCTTCTATGAGCTATCTCTGGAATACGGCTCGAAAAATGCGCAATAGGTCCGACAACAATGAGGCTAATGAATATTCTGAACGTTGGATCTATGATTTCGCGAAAAAGATATGTCCAGATGCTGTCCCACCACAGCAGAAATTCAGCGACACAACGGCGATCGAAGAACCAGAATTTTCAATGCTGGAATTTTCAATTGCCCTCGCGTCTTGTAAGAACAAGGCTCCAGGACCGGACAGGATCAAATTTAATTTGATGAAAAACCTGCCGGATTCGGCCAAGATACGATTTCTTAAACTGTTTAATAAGCTTATCAGGAACAATGTGATCCCAAAAGCTTGGAGACAGGTTAAGATTATCGCAATCAAAAAGCCAGATAAACCTGTCGCAGATCACCGCTCGTATAGGCCGATTGCGATGCTCTCATGCATACGCAAATTGCTTGAAAAAATGATCCTGCGCAGACTTGACAACTGGGCAGAAACAACTAACCAACTGTCAGAGACCCAGTTCGGCTTTCGTAGGGGCAAGGGCCCTAACGATTGCCTGGCATTGCTTGCCACAGAAGCAGAAATGGCTCTTGGCAGCAAACAACAAATGACCTCGGTTTTCCTGGATATCACAGGCGCATTTGACTCAGTTTCAATCGAAATTCTTTCCGAGAAACTGCATCAGAGAGGATTCTCCCCTATATTAACAAACTTTTTGATCAACCTGCTGTCTGAAAAGCATTTACTTTTTAACCACGGTTCTTCAACAATAACACGAACAAGCTACATGGGTCTCCCCCAAGGCTCTTGTCTGAGTCCGCTGTTGTACAACTTCTACATCAGTGACATCGACACATGCTTGACGGACGGCTGCACAATGCGTCAGTTAGCTGACGATTGCGTTGTATCAGTCACGGCGTCTCTGGCTGTAGATATGAAAAACAGCCTGCAAAATACGCTAGATAATCTGACCAGTTGGGCCAGCTGTCTTGGAATTGAGTTCTCGCTTGAAAAAACGGAGATGGTTGTCTTCTCAAAAAAGCGACCACCACCCCGTTTGGAGCTAGTTCTGTCCGGAAGACCTATCACCCAGTCACCTAGCTTTAAATATCTCGGAGTATGGTATGACTCTAAGTGCACATGGGAAAAACATATAAATTACCTGAAGCAAAGATGCCAACCAAGGATCAATTTTCTTCGGGTGGTAACAGGAACATCATGGGGAGCCCATCCAGAGGATTTGATACGACTCTATCAAACCACGATTCTGCCCGTAATAGAATACGGCAGCATATGCTTCAGAGGTGTCGCAGCTTCACACATGCTGAAGCTCGAGAGGATACAATACCGTTGTTTGCGTATCGCTCTAGGCTGCATGCAGTCGACACATACCATGTCCCTAGAGGTCATAGCTGGAATACTACCACTCAAAGAGAGGCTGTTTGAGTTGGCTTTTCGTTTCCTCATTAGATCGGAAATAGCAAATCCAATGCTTATTGCGAACTATGAGAAATGTTTGGAAGTTGTTCAGAAACCCTGTATGTCAGTATACCAGCGGTTCATGTCCATGGAGATAAACCCTTCGGTTGTTGCTCCATCCCGTGAGATTTCAACATCGCTCAACAATTCTTCTGTTGTATTTGATTTGACGATGAAACAAGAAATCCATGGAATTCCCGATCACCTCAAACCAACAGTTGTGCCATCAATATTTTCGGCAAAATTTGGCCACCTCCCAAAACAGAATTCCTTTTTCACGGACGGATCTGTGATGGATGGACATTCCGGATATGGCGTTTTCAACACAGATCATCGCATATCTCGCAAACTGGCACAGCCCTGCTCCATATACGTAGCTGAATTAGCTGCCATACACAATTCGCTGCGAATTATCGAGCTCAAGACACCAGACAATTACTTCATCTTCTCGGACAGCCTCAGTTCTATCGAAGCTCTCCGATCGATTAAACCGGTCAAGCACCCGTCCTATTTCCTTCCGGAAATCAGACGGATATTAGAAGTGCTGGTTGATCGGTCTTTCATTATCTGCTTTGTGTGGGTCCCCTCTCATTGCTCAATCCCAGGCAATGAAGAAGCTGATTTATTAGCAAAAAGGGGTGCCATAGATGGAGATATATTTGATAGACCGATCACCTATACCGAGTATTTTCATCTGCCCCGACAACTGGCTCTGGAAAACTGGCAGGAAAAGTGGAATAAAGACGACCTTGGGCGATGGATGCACTCGATCTCGCCCAAAGTGTCTACAAAAGCTTGGTTCAAAGGGTTAGATTTAACTCGTGATTTCATTCGAGTTATTTCGCGCCTAATGTCCAATCACTATGTTGCAAACGCACACCTCTATCGAATAAACTTAGTCGATAGTAATCTGTGCGAATGTGGAGGGTACGAAGATATTGACCACATAGTCTTCGTATGCCCTAAGTACCACAGAGCAAGGGCCAAGCTTATAGATTCTCTCCGGAAACAGGAAGTGACGTTTACAATGCAAGTACGGGATGTGCTTGCTAGCCGCAACCCCGCGCTTGTAATACCCATTTACGACTTTTTAAGAGATATCAAGTATCGAATTTGATTATCTCTATGCTTTCTCTCCTAATTTCTCCCAACACAACAATCTTAAAAAGTTTCACGCTAATTCCGTTTTTTTTTTCTTCTTTCTTTCGTTCATCTTTTTTATAGAAACATGAATCATCGCTTCTTTTTGAGAGACATGATCCACCGAACTTAGATTTTGATTTCAAAGAGATAAGAAACCATCACCCTCAACGAATAGTAGTAAGGATTAGTATTTAGTTATAAAGAGAAAAACTTTGATGTTAATGTTAGTCGTAAGCTTAAATGACATGTATTTTTAAATTGTATTTTTAAAAGAGAAAAGATGAGAGGGTTTTTATGCCTGTTTGAGGAGGAGCAGTCGGGATACAGGCTCTACTCAAGCTGGCTTTTCCCTACTCCAAAAGATATTCGGCCCCGTTATGCTTCGCGGTTGGGCCTAAATAAATATTAGAGTTAAAAAAAAAAAAAAACTTGCAGTACGAATGTTCAATACATCCAGCAAAAGTGCTGTACAATCTACGAATTTCATGTTTACGAAATGTGCGTGCAGAGAATAACGAAAAAATATAATGCGTTGCAGGTTAAGGAAAAAAATATCCTATACGAACATTATTGTACGAACGATGATTATAATCTATTCCGAACGCAATCAATCGGACACAGTAAAGCTGTTTAGATAATATTTCGTCTGCGATCAATCTGATAAGGTAAATCGCTGTGTGGCAAAAGTCAGCATCCCCACGACGAAGTCATCAAACATGCAATTGATAATCTCTCAGGTGTTTCGCATATGTTATACAATTTTCTCTCACGTTTGATTAGCACTTATTATGTTTGCAGTGCAGTGGTTATGGATTAAACATACACTTAAAAAAAATGGTATTGGTGGTATTCAAGACACGACCGCATGACGTTGGACTACGGTATTCTTATTTCCCATTAAAACAAATAATAGAGAGAATTGCAACTCTAGTATTTGCTGCAATTTTATCTAGTGCATTTCTGAATGCTGAGACGTTAAAACGTTATAAAAAATAATATATAGGGTAGGGAACGGCTTAAGCAGTAGCACCTATTTTAATCAGTCGAAGAAAACAGGCAGGAGTTTGCATTTCGACCACTATCGACAATTTCAATGATGGAAACGAAAACTTTGATTGTCTAGCTGTCTTACGAACATAAGAAATACCGTTAATCACAAAGAAATCTGTGAACAATTGCAATTGAAACAAATCGACCTATATTGCAGCCATTCAGGAGCCACTTCAGGTGCTGAAAAAAAACACCTGCAAAACAGATGGAAACTGCTTAAAATAGGTTCGGGGTGATTGGAATAGTGTCCCTCGATTGGTAACTTTGATTGATGCTTGTCAAAGTGTGCTAACTTAGTTTTACAATCCGAAAACAAGTTCTGACAGAGGAAACGATAGAGAGCAGATTGATATACTACTGTTTGAGTTTCACCCAGCACATTTCGAGTATTTTGTCTGAATACACAGGCGGTTCCTAAAGCTGCTTAGAATATGTTTCCTACCCTACTAAAAGAATGGATATCTTTTATTTAATCGCTGTCATTTCATACATATTCGAATCAAACCTTTGTTCGTAGCTGCACCAGCAAGACAATCATTTAATTGAGCGAATTGGTAAAATTTTCCTATCTAAGCAAAAAGCAAACTTAACGAAACTATCTGAAATTGGAGCCCAGAACGATTCAAACGAAAATTTTAAATTTAAAAATTGTTTGACATTAAATTGATAAAACTCATGCTCGGTTAGCTCCAGCCCAGCATTTAACTTCATGTATTTAAACAAAAAATACGTTTATTTCAATAACTTAATACGGCAAGAGCTCAATTACACGTTTTTCGGTAGTTGTTATCAAGGTTTTGGCGAGTGACAGGAAAATATCTTAACTTCTTCAATTGTGATTTAGAGCATTTCTAATTGTTTTGTTATTTTTCACGATAGCGACAAGTTTGTTTCTTTCTCTGTGTGCGAGAAACAAAATCAAAACCGCGGACCGAGAAACAAAAATGAAAATTTAATGAATGCTTTTTGAGAAAACTTGCAACTCTTTTTACCAATAATTTATGACACTCAAAAGAACCTGTTTTGATCTAAATGAAATTTTTAGTAAATTAGTGTTGATCATTCATAGGCAGTAATTTTTTCTCGATGACTAAAGACTGGCTGAAGAAGTTAAAATCGCTGCTGTAAAATCAAATTCACAACTGTGTTCGTTAAGACGTTTTAATATTTTTAATGACAATAATAATCTTCGATAAACACCCGCTATAGTTATCCACACTAGTGATGGGAAATATCGCCCAAAACGTACATCGATAACAATCGATAATTCCGGGGGTTTTATCGATATTATCGATAAGTATCGATAATTTGACAGCTAACGTTTGCGGTAAAAATTTTTTTTTTCAGATGATGAAAAAAAAAACTATTTCAGATGGTGATGAAAAAGAAACTATGACAGATAATTGAGTTGGATGAATTTCCCATGCAAGGTTATCATGTTAGCTTTCTCGCAAAAAAATATTACGTCCTTGCGTGCGGCCTTCCGGCAGTTAACCGTAACATTTGCCATGGCGGACGAAAACATGCGTGTAGCCATGTTTTTAAGCTCTTTCTTCGTTTTTTTATTGATTCCTCCTCCGTTTTCGCGACAAAATTGTTGGAATAGATCTTGCGCTTCAAGTTTGCCCAAAAATTCTCGATGGGAAGCAGGTGAGGGACATTGGGCGGATTCGCTGACTTCGGTACCACATCGATATTCAGCCGCTCCATCTCCTCCTACGATCGCTTCGAGTAGTTGGCCGACGTCAAATCTGGCCAGAACACCGTGTCTTCGCGCTTATGGTATTTCTTGATGAACGACGCAACGTCTGTCAGGCACTTCATACTATAAATTCCCCCGTTCACGGCCAGCCCGGAGCGAAAGAAGAGTAACTTTGACATCCCTTTCTCGCTGATTGTCAGCCACAGCCGCACCTTCTTGGGGAACTTGGTCTGTGAAATAAACTTTACCTCGGTGCTCACTTCCTTCGTGGGGGAGGTAAAATACGAAGAACCCTGCTAGTCGTTGCCATCCAGGGTGAGACAGGTCTAGTCGCCCATCACCACTGCCACGTCGCGATTCGCCGGGAAAATCGACTTGACCATCTTATTCAACCGCTGTCGCTGCGTCATTGCATGCAGCTCCGAGACCAGTGGTCGGGACTGCAGCGTCTTGTATGCATGTCCATGTTCTCCAGATACTTTTTCACTGTTTTAGAGCATGCACCAACCTCTCGGCCAAGAGCACGCAGCGATTTAGCCACTTTTCCCTCGGTCTTCTTCTTCAGCATCCTTTTGGTTATCAGCAAGCTTCTTGTCACTCAGGGTCATTGGCCGACCAGAACCGGGTTTTCTTTCGATGCTCTGATCATTGTCCAATAGTGTCAAAATGTTGTGGATGCCAGAACCGGCATACCCGGCGTCCACAAAGTGCCGCACGATGTCTGTTTTTGACGCCATTTTGAAACCCATGAAATCGGCAATTTTTGTCCATTTTTTTACCGCAAACGTTATTGCGGTTATAGTAACGGCCCAAACAGAATGGATACGTTTGCGTTGCGTTGGCGTCAATTTGACAGTAAATGTATGGGCTAACTGTCAAATTGCCGCAAACGCAGCCGCAACGTATCCATTGTGTTAAGGCCTGGAATGACAAATCTTACGATACTGCGAATGATAATTCAAACTACCGGACGAGTTAAACAGTTTGTTTTGGAAAGTCTTTGAGTTTTACGCCGGGAGTGCTTTCTACGGAGTAGTTTCAAGTCGAAGTTCATTTTGAAGGTTGTGTAATAAGGGAAATAATTGAAGCAGGCAAAATTCTGTCAATTTTTAAATGGCCAAAACTTCACGAAAAATGAATCAATTCAGACAAAACAGGTTTCATTTTACTGGAAAACTGTCCTAGATTCCTAGTATAACTTGAGAACTGGACGTGACCAAGGGTCACTGGAAATGTTTCAGATTTCCGGAGTGTGTGCCAAAGTGTACATTTTTGCAACGCGTAGAACTTTTTCTGACATTCTGTTTCACATTGGTTTATATGTTGTCAATAAATCAGAATTTATTTCAGGTTCATTGGTAGCCAAAGATTGAAAATTCGCCCAGGCATCATCGAGGTATGAATTTATTAAGTATGGGTGTTGATTTTGACGGTTTTTTCCCTGTTGGGTACTAATTTTCTTTGAGCTTGCAGCACTCTAGCAGAATTCAATCGAACATTGTGGGTGTGTAGGTCTTATTAAACCAAGCAACTTTGCAAACTTGCGTTTGAAAATTTATCTGGATTAACATTTAAAAAGGTCAGATTGAAAGTTGAGACCATGATAATTGTTAGTCAAAATTTCGATCATCATGTGACAATTTTCAGGAACTCATTGCTGAAAATTGCACTCTTCAGGATGGGGTAAGTTCATCGAAGCAGTCCCAATTGTTTGCATGCTTTGGTTGGAAAAAAATTTCAAAAATAAATGTTAACATGTGTACCGTTTTTTGAACCCGTTTGTCCCGTTTTTATCCCAAGAAAATCTGGTCAGCCTACTTCAAAAATATAAAAAAATGAGTTTAAGATCCTACTCTGAAAAAAATATAATTTTAAAAACAAAAAATGATTTTAGAAAATATCGGTGATCTCAGATTTTTTTAAATGAAGTATTTTAGATAGACAATTTAGTTGCCTAAAACGTTCTATGCGTTGCAAAAATGTACACTTTGACACACACTCTTGAAATCCGAAACATTTTCGGTGTAGGATGGTCACACCAAGTTCCCAAGTAATACTAATATAATACTGTTTGCCAGTGGAATGAAACTGGTTATCAAAATTGATTCATTTTTCGTAAAGTTCTGGCCATTTAAAATTCGAGAGAATTTTTTTTATCTCAATTATTTTTTCCACCCCCTGTATAAATCAGGATACTTTTTTTGGCGCAACAATTTCGTTGATTTGGATTTTTAGTGGAACTAAAAATTGTTTGTTGGGTAACAGATACTTTATACTTAAACAGTTCCAAGTTAAACTAAACAATTACCAGAGAATTACCAATAGACTGCCGCTATGCATGTACATCATATTATAAGAGTTGACAAGCCAAAGAAAATGCATTTTATTACAATTTCGTGTCATTGCTTTTTATGAGATGGTGCGAAAAGTTTGGATATTTTTTTAAAGTTCTCCAGTACTGAGTTGTCGAATTCATCTGTTCATAGGAAACTAAAAACTATAAATACCTTTTTAGTTACCATTATTTCTCAGAAACTCAGTGACATCCGGGGCGAACGTTTACACCACCCCCAACAATGCTAAATCTTGTCGAATAGCAACAAATACCCAGCGGCAAAAGCAACTCCTGGGGAAGGGTAGGTGAGGTCTCCTTCTCTTGGGTCTCCTCCAGTAACCAGCCGCACTGACTTGTGCTCACCCTTATAATATCGATAATTATCGTTAACGTAAAAAATTAACGATAATATCGATGTCAAGCACTTATCGATATTATCGATAAGTATCGATAAGTTTCCCATCACTAATCCACACACATGCTATAACTATCTATACACACGTTAAAACTATTCATACACACGCTGTAGCTATAATTTTTTATACAAACATGCTAAAGTTATCCATACACACGCTATTCCTATCCATACATCCGATACAACTATCTATAAACACGCATAAGCTATCCAACCATGTGCTATTACTATCCATACATACGCCATAAGTAATCATTACACACGCAGCAGCTATCCACACACACGCTATAACTATCCGTACACACGCTGAAGATATACACGCTATAGCCATAATATGCTACACATGCTATATCTTACACACGCTATAGCTAGCCATACACACGCAACAGCTCTAGCTATCGAACAGAATGAAGAAATGCAGCTGCCCACCTCCGCCGCTGCTGCCTGATACCACCGCTCTGGTTCTGCCGCAGCTCAGTTTCGCCACTGGAATCAGCCACCGCTGCTGATTATTCAAGCTTGTGATTGGTTGAATGTGCACGACTTTTAACACAACTTTTAGCTAGTTTGGTATCGAAAACATATTTAAATTAGTATATGACAATCTTGCGCAATATTTCCCCTATCAATCAAGCCATTCCTGTTTAGAATCTGTTCAGTGGTAATGATAAAAGAAGCATTTTAAAATGGTGTTGAAACACCTGTTGCAGCTACCGAAAGCGAGCTCGTTATTGGTTGAAAGCTGCGAGACTGTTTGCAAAGTCAGATCGGTTGTATCCGTTAGTGTCGACTGTGCTTGTGAAGAGAGGTGGTGATTGGTTGCTCGGTATGATTTAGACAATCGATGTGATTTATCAATTTTTCAATAGTGTATCTCGAACAATAGGTTATTTTTGTTACATAAATTCAACCGTAAAAGAATTTCTGATCGGTTGATGCCAAAACCTCGAAATTCTGAAAAGAAATGACTGATATATAAGCGCTCAAAACCTGACCACTTTTTCCTGGTTTTCCCTGGTTGAATTACTAGATTTTCAAATTCAGGTGCCTAACTTCGATATAGACGTTAGTCCAACGTCAAAAATTGTTTATTGTGTTCTCATCTACGAGACGTAATTGGATGAGGATATATAATATCCCATATTTTTACGTTTCCGTCGTAATTGTGTTGCAGATAAACTAGAATAGACATAGAGGGTCTTTTCAGAACACGTGTATTAAAGTTGTTAAAATTTCTACTTGATTATAGAAAACAGGAAATAGTATTTCAAAGTTCTGATATTATTTACCCAAGTCAGCAAGCAGAATTGAATTCGCAGTCGCGAGGGGATTATCGATCGCTACTTTTCCCTTGGGGCTTCTCATGGCCAACATAAGTATCGAATCTGATCAACCGGACATAGGTTTATATTTCCATAGTCGTCGTGATTGCGCTTAGCCTTTCATTTTGTTCCCGTATCATCCATTAGCAGGAGTGCGTCTGATTGGTTCCGACTGATTGAAGCTTTGTCGTGACAATTAATAGGTCGTTTGTGTTTGTCGATTACCAATCGCGTGCTCTAAAGTAACCAGTTTTAAGGTTGATACGATTTATGAGCGCTGTCGTTCTCATAACCCTAGCTAAAGGTTCGATCGGTTTCTATCTTTAAGTTCATCGTTTAAACCTGAATAGCATTTCTGCTGATTACTTATTATTCAACGAAATTTTCCATTCAACATGTAATTCTATATATGACGAATACACACAAAAAAACACGAAATTCTAAATTTTCCAGACAGTTTGTAAACAACTCGCATATATATCAACTTCTCATCTTCCTTGAAAGTGAAATCATACGCATTCACGAAACGGGTTTATTAGTCATTCAAACGTTCAACACGAAATTAACAACAAACTGGATTTCTGTGATTCTCTTTTTACGTAAAATATGAAGAGATTATACAAGAGCTTCCACATCATGGCACCAAAAGAACTGTGACAACAACAGAAATGAGCCCAATATTATTGTTAATTAGAAAAGCGTTCAACACGAAGTGACACAGTATATTTATAATAATAAGCTTGTGTTAGACATGAAGGAAGTTACTTTACGCATAATATATTATGACTAATTTTAGAATGTATTTACAGCTGCAGTCAGCTGAGAAATCTGCCGCTTGAGAGGTTGGCATTCTTGAGGAAGCCATCGGATTCATTCAAGGCTATTCAATCCCGCTGCCCTATTTATAACGATTAGTCCAATTAAATTTGAAATCAACAGTGGAAACATCTGCACAAAAAATCAATTAACCTCGTTATTTTGCTACTATTTACTGATACGTCGACATTGAGCTCGGAGCCGTTCGATTGCAAACGTTTCCAAAATCTGCATCAAGCAGGTTTTTCTCCGACCGCTATGAGTCTGCACCTGCCGGTACAAACCTTCCAACAGCAATTTAACCATGAACCTGATCTTATGCCCGGTAGGCGGCAAAGATCGCCTAATGACGGCTTCATCAACCGTCGAGTTGGTCGATGGCGAAGGTGTGTGAACTGTCAAAGTAAAGCACACTAAATTCCGAAACGGAAACGATTATATTGCCTTTTATTGCACCCTCCTCGGTCGCCATTTATCGATGGATTAGTGTGCTAAATATTTGATTTCTTTGTGTTTTGGCATGAAATGAAAATCAATTAAAATGAATATAGAAGTTTAGTCTGATTAATTGACAGCGCGAATTGAGTAACCGCAACAGACATTGATCATCCATTACGTAATAGAATGAAGGCGGGTTCAATAATCGTATGACAATGAAACTTATCGAATGCGTGTGTAAGGACCGGTAGTATCGGATGTTCGCTCCACAAAAATTTCGGCACTGTTCTGTTTAAGTAACTTGAATAATAAGTCCAAGTTCACTGAACGTTTGTTTCTATGATGATAACATTATGAATAAATAGTTTTAATGTGTAAGAAATGAGTCAGCCTTCTATTGCTGCCACAGAACAATGATGGATCGTGACTCGAAATGAGTACACCACTTTTTTGGGATAGAGCCTATCGAATTGGATGTGACGCGATATGGTTTCTCTCTCGTAAAAATGACGTCAATGGTTTCACATTGGTCTGATGGCTTTTTTTAAAAGTTATGGTATATAACAATGATGTCTCGCTTGTTCTTGAAAAGCGGGCCGGAGAAAAAAAGTTAGGAAGCCAGACCCGATTAAATACTCGTTTATTAAGCTGAAAACAATATCGCACGCTAGCCTGGTGGCTAATGCGGTCTCGATCAACCAGATTAGTTGAGAGAATTCGTTATCGATATTGTTTCCGGCACATTGTAGGATAAGTACAACGATACACCGTGCCCCAGTGCTGAGTCGAGAAAATTTCCAGCTCGAAAAGATCCTCGACCAGATCGGGAATCGAACCCGATATCACAACCGTGTGGGAGAGCTAGCCGATCGACATCGCTAACCACAGAACCACGGGGACCACGTTTATTAAGCTGAGCCGATACCAAAACGATTTTTAACAAGTAAGACTAATTTCATGCCAGCTTTGGTTTTCTGAACAATCCTACTTGAAAATACTTGAAAATTCCAGAAGAAAATCGAGCCAAACTTTTAAAAGGGTTTATTTTTTTCTATTTTCCATCAACTGTTTTTCAAAAACTAGAACCTAGAACCTCTTCACCGAACACTGAATTTATAAAAACTATTTGTAATGGCATAAAACATATTAAAAAAAGTTTAAAAGATATTACACTAAAAAATAAAAGTTGTAAAAAATAAAATTTCTTCTTCGCAAAAACATTATATTTCAAAATTCTAAACTACATTCTCTGAATAGGTATAATTCTTAAACTAAACAAAATAACAGAAAAAAAATTTTGCAGACATTAAAGAAAAAATCATTTTTACAATATTGTTGCTTTAGGATGACATGTTTCACACTTAAGGTAATAAAATATTTTATTCTTTGGTTTTAACGAATAAAGTGAGAACTTTGTAAGGCTCAATACAATGATTTATGCTTGTACAAGCAAAATAAGTAAACTCTTTCATAAAACTCAATAATACTGAAATGAGCAATTGAACAGTTTTCGTATAAAGGGATAAACCTATATTACAATAAAATTAATATTTTCTACTCTGGATTCGTTATAGTAGTATATTTCAAGCGAGTTATAGGTTGCTTGCAAATTCTTCCAGTTTGAGCCGCATTTTATTTTACAGTATAATTCTTTTAGAATTTGTTTCTTTTCTGTATTTCTTGATAAAATTTCAAACAATTCCCAATAATTTATGTTTTGATGAAAAGTTTGTAGATCCTTTAGTTTTGGAGTTAATAATGTTTGACAACACCAAATTTGAAAAAAATCTCAGCCATTTTTAAAACTCTGTCTCGTATTTTTATTAAATTTTAAGTTCTGTAAAAACTGATTAGAAACCACAAGCCTAGCATTCGGTCAGCTTTCATGGGAGTCTGAGAGGGTGCTGCTTACCATTGCACATAAGGCGGTCTTCATAAAGAGGAGCGGCCAAAATTACCAAAATGCGAATTTCATATTCAGGAAGTTTTGAGCACATGATTTCGTAGTTTTTTTTTAATCTATATATTCATAATTTCTGAATGAAATCTTGATACATAAAACGTTTCATGTTGGAAAACGTCTCCAAAAGTTACCTCTTTCAGAAATGAAGGAAAACAGTTTTTCGAATGTGTTGGCATGTTTGCATATAATTAAGAACTCTTATATTAGCTTTCCGAAACTGAACAAGTAAGTGATTTTAACTCTACAGAGTCTGCCGCAGGCCACGTAGAGAATATGCGGAATTTTCTTAATTTTGACCTTCAAAAAAATCAATGTAAGAGTGTGCTTGAGAGCGTTTTTTGTAGAAAATGATGATTGAAAATTTTCAATTTTTCTATGAGTTTTGAATTTTTGGGTGATTTATTATCGAAAAAGCGTGAATTAGTGTAATAATTCGTTTGTATAGACTAGGAAGTTTTTTTTATTATTTCGAAAAATATAAGATTTTCCTAAACTCACGTGGTTTATGGACAGTCTCTTGTCACTACAACAATTTTCTCATATAATAAATTCGTCTACAGTAGAAAGTAGCTTCAAAACCGCAAGGTTACAGAGTCCGCTTTGACAAGCGGGCAATTATGGGTTCGAATCTTAGTACAACCGGATCATTCGATATCAAAAGACTTCAGCATGGATTTATTCTCAAGCTCCCCCACATGAAAACTCTCCAGAATGAAAAATTCTTATCAAAACTTTTGGAAATTTCTTCTACCCATAGTATGTTATTTTCGGTTATGTAATATGCTTGAGTAGATTATGATTGCCAGCATCTCAAAAACGTTTGTATGTTGCCCCAATACGGCAGAGCTTTTCACTACGCAATTAAAACCGCCGAGTCGCCATCCACTAGTAAAATGACTGGTTTGAAAAAAGAAAAGCTTTTTTATGGGGTCAGAATTCGTGAAACGGATCACTAAAAATCGTGATGTCAAATTTTTTCAAATAAGTATTAAAAACTTCAAGAGTTTCACTAGCGAAGTTGATTTTCCAGTTTTTATTGAATTTGAGTAAGTTTACAAGTTGTTATTGTCATTTGAAATTTAGGTCAAAATTGTTTTTTAAAATAGAAATAGCTCTGAAAAAATTGCATCGAATTTGATGAAATTTTCACAGCAGATGCACCCTAAGTTGTAGTTTACGAAAATATTTTTTTTGAAGAAAACAATATTTTTTCAATAGTAACTATTCAAAACAATATTTTGAAAATCTATGTTCTGGGGCACTGAAAAATATGAAAAAAAAACACAGGTATTTTTGACGAAATTTCGAAGCTGCCCTGAAAATTTCGTGGTGGTGTTATTTTTTCATCAAAAGATATGGGCTTTCAAAGTTGGTGCCGAACGCATTTTCAAGCAAGAGGCGAGTGAGCAGTACTACTATTGACAATACCAGTTTCAGTTATACGCAAAAATTCTGTAAGGTTTGTAAAACTAGTTTAATAGAAAAGTTTTTTGTCGCAAAATAGTCAAAATATGCTAAGTCTGTTACCCAACTTAATGATGAAGACAGCATACTTTATGCCCCTAATAACTCGCAAGCCTACCTACACATTTTACTTAAAAAATAATGCAAAATTTAGTTAGAGGACAACCGTACAGAACGCATCAGCGGGGTAAGATCGCCCGTGCTATTACTTTAAGTCATTATGGTGAACTTTTTGGTATGAGAACTGGGTTTAGGAGCATTTCTGGCTTGAAAATGCGTTGCGGCACCAACTTCGAAGGCCGATATCTTTCGATCGGAAAATAACATCACCGCGAAATTTTCAGGGCAGCTTTGAAATTTCGTCAAAAATACTTGTGATTTTTTTCAGATTTTTCAGTGCCCCAGAACATAGATTTTCAAAATATTGTTTTAAATAGTTACTATTGGAAAACTATTTTTTTCTTCAAAAAAAATATTTTTTAGTAAACTACAACTTAGGGTGCATCTGTTGTGAAAATTTCATCAAATTCGATGCAATATTTTCAAAGCTATGTCTATTTAAAAACAATTTTGACCTAAAATTCAAATGACAATAACAACTTGTAAACTTATTCAAATTCAATAAAAACTGGAAAATCAACTTCGCTAGTGAAACTCTTGAAGTTTTTAATACTTATTTGAAAAAATTTGACATCGCGATTTTTAGTGATCCGTTTCACGAATTCTGACCCATAGACCAAAGAGTGCATTCCTGGATTACTTGGTATGCATATAATTCTGTTGACCGTGTTAGGGTAAGAAAACATTAAACGACCAATCAGAGGTCGAAATCTATGTTTCTAATAGTACAATAATTCGAATAATCAAATTACAGTTTTCTGCATTTGAGCGTAGCATAGAAGATTTTAAAATCGATTGTTGCAAAAACGAAGGAAATCCATTTAAAACTGATCGGCTTATCAGCATTGAATATTGGACATATTTTTCCCTTTTTCCGTTTTCAGATTTTCTTTTACATCCTTATGCAGCCGAACTTCCTGACAAACAGAGTTCTACGTCAAAATTAGGCTTCGTTGCAGGTCTAAATTTTCTGACTATTGTGCGTAAATCGAATTAGTATGAAATTCGTCCTAGAAAAAACATTTTTTTTCTTCGTTTAGTCAAGTTACACAAAACAATCAAAACAATTTGTAAAGAAAAGCATAAACTATCATCGTATCAAGTAGTCGTTGAACGAAAAAACGGATAACGCAATATACACAATGAACACCAAATGATTCGTTGTTTATTTTGATAAATGGAAATAATTTTCAATCAGAGTTTCAACATTGGATTTTCTTGAGCCTTGATTACATAAAAGCACGACTTTCTTACATCGGAATACTTAGATATTAGGGTAGTTTGGGGTAATTTGGACCCCTGGGGTGAAATGGACAGGTGCTTTATCTTAGAAAGTATTACATTTTTGGGTTCCATGTACTACTTCATCCTTTCCTTGAACTACTAAACCCTAACTAATATAAAAATTTCATGGTTTGCTGTGACAGGTGCACCGCGGTGCCAATGTAAACAAAGTAAACATTAAAAGTTAATTTTGTTGTTTTACGCTCGTGTATTTAAGGTTTTTTGAGAACTTCTTCGATGTTTTCAGTTTAATGAGCTTTGCAGCCGCGTTTGTCTAGTAAAAGAGTATATTTTAATGAAAGATTGCAAACAGTTTGATCGAAAATAGTGGAAGGAATTGAGTTTTTAGAAAGGTGTCCTGTTTGGGGTAAATGGACAGTTTTTTTGGGGTGATATGGTCAGGCGAGTTTGAAGTAAATTCTTTTGTCGGACTGATGCCACGGGCATATAAAAACGAACGGATAGACGGCGGTGTACAAACAATGAACTTTAAAAAGTGTTGCAGGCAATCTAGGATGATTTATCTGTACAAAAAGTGTTTTCAATGCCCCGCAGAGTGGCGGGTTTCTGAACAAAAGTTGGGAAAACCTATTTTTTTTTCTAAAATGCTTGAAAATGACGTATAATGCCAATTTTTGGGTGCTGAACTCATTTCTGATGTCCGAAAATGTTGTTTCCCTAAAATGCCGTTAAACCTTTTTTATTATCAGATTTATTTTTTTGTTCAGATCATGTTCAACATTGGTATACTTGTTCTTTATGGAAAACCTTTATACCCGTATTTTTTTGTTTGGTCCTTAGTGTGATCCATTTTGAATTAAAGTTGCCAAAAATCGGCAATCATTTTTCAGAAAATTGTAGCTTTCGAGCCGTTTGACCGATTAAAAGATTTAATGGAAAATTTAAGGAATTTGATAGGCCTTTCAAGGAAAAATAAGAAATCGTACCTCAACGTACATAAATATATATTTTCCCGTTTCGCGAATTTGGGATTAACGGATTTGGAACGACGATATGCAAACCGGGACCCAAAAATTCGAAAAATACGGTTAATTTCATATAGGCTGTTGATTATCCGATCATTCCGAACTGTTTCACGAGACTGTACGGTACACAAGAGTTCTGAAAAATAACATAAATTTCCCCTCAAAACGAAACTCGTTGATCCAAAATCAGATCAAAATTGAGGGAATTAGGAAATCGAAGTTAAGCTCAAAATTGTGATTTTCGAACATAAAAATCATTGAAATTTCCAGACACAGCAACACTCAAAGTGCTGCCAAAAATTGGTATATAATCCGATTCTCATAAAACTTACATCACACATACACTGACACACACACATACACACACATAGACAGACACACACATACACACGCACACAGTCACACACACTCACGCGCACACACGCACAAAAACACACACGCACACACACACTCACACACACACACACACACGCACGCACACACACACAAACGCGCGTGTGCGACACACGATCGCATACTCAGTTTCTAGTATGAATAATTGGAGAAAAGAAATTTTTTTGGCCTACTGTGGAATCACTGTGCAATGCCTAAGAATTGCAGTTATCATTCCGTATGCCTGATACCACCTTCTGCTGTGTATTAAGCAACTAATGATACTATAAAACTCACATTTTTTACCCTGTCCACATCACCCCAAACACTGTCCATATTACCCCAATAGCTGTCCATTTTCACCCCAAACGATTTTTTTATGTCCTTAAATCATAATTTTTAGTTTCGTTATTTTTTTTTGTTCTTTTGACCTCACTATCAAGGTTTTTTCGTGCAGAAACATAGAAAACAGATCAATATTACTATAATACATTGCGTCTATGGGATAGAAAAAACAGGTTACGAAATAACAGGAGTTTGCCTTAGGGGGTCCAAATTACCCCAAACTACCCTACATATCTGAGTATCCGACAAAATCAAAAGAAATACCAAATGGGTAGCACCGGTAATGATCGGCATTATATTTAATGCGGGTGTGATGCAGACGTTACTAAAGCTTCGAAAATGTTCCGCCAAATTCATAGATAAGTATTAGAAAATATTGCATGGCTCATAATTATCTCCATTTAACCGTTAAATAATGGCCTCCAAAAGTAAGGTTAGATGAGCGCTCAGCGATTGGGAGACGAACGCGAAACAACAAAGAGCATTTTCAGCCCGTAAACGCTGGAAAAAGCGTTACTGCTGTCTCGACTATTTTTTATTAAAAAAGAAATGTCAAGTTTCATTTTCATTTAGATACGATGATCGAGGTGACTTTTTTCAGACATGGGCACTGTTATATCTACCCTTTCAATGTTAAACATAGCACAAAATGATTATTAAAAAATAGAACAAAAAATAGAAGTTAACTTTCGAAATAAAAATCATGGCATGTAATTTTTTCAATGTCATGCGCTTTGACAAGCGGATGGTCGTGGGTTCGAATCTTAGTAGAATAAGGACCTTTCAATGTCAAAGAACCTTAAGCATGGCCCCATTTTCAGGCTTCTCGCTTACCTATTTTTCTTCATTAAACTTTATAATACTGTGACTAACTCTTGATACAATAGAGGGGCTCTGACAATACGGCTATCGACAGCACGTGTGAATTGTCTGCTTAGTAAAAGTTCACATTCCAAGTGTTTTTTATCAGTTTTTTTTGCTACTAGCGTGTCTTATTCATAAATTGAGTTCTGAATCGCGTGAAATGATCTATAGCCGTGTAGGGTCGTTTCTGTTTCGCTCGACCTGTGAAGTATCTACGTGCTCCGATTTCTCCGCTCTATGTCGATAACGTTCGTGGTTGTGGTAGATGCGTGAACGTGTGGATGGTCTGTTTGGATGACTTTATGCGGTGAACGGTTGTAGACAGGAGTGACACGTCTGTGCAAGCGCTGTAATGTGGTTGCAATAACTTATTTCAATTCATGTTTTCAGTCGCAGAAAGGAGCACAACAACAACTGTTGATATGCCATGAATTAGCCTCAGGAATGTTCATCATTATTTTCAGCAACTCAATATACTTTTCATATGTTTTTTTTAAATGTTTTTCCTGTGTTTCCTACGTTAAAAGTTTGTGAATTTTAGCTGCGGAAGGGATCTTCTTCACATGCCCTTAAGTATTTCTTATTGTATTTTATAATTCAGTTTTATTAATCTAACATTATATGTACATGATCATATCTATATCGTTACATTAATCCAATCAAATCATGGTCATATCACTGATCAAAGTGAATTCTGATCAAAAACCCACCTCACTAACAAACATTTCCTTCCGTGGTCTTTGTAGGGATGCAAAGGTATACTCGGTCTCTAACAAAGCAGAGACTACATTCTAACATTCCCTCCCTATTGTAGGTTACATGCTCTACTCGAAATTTATAGTTCCAAGAGAAACGGGATTGAAAAATAAGCGTTTAGAATTACCTTTATCACATCCACGAAAACTATGAGCAAGGTGAAATCTCTTTTTTACCATTTTCAGATTTAAATTCCAAAGACACATGAGCTTTCAACTCAGATTTTTGTGGGTTTTGAAACAAGTCTTTGTGAAACAAAACTTAACCGTATTTGGCATTGTTTGACATCAAAATTCTAAAAAGGAAAAATTTTGAGTAAGCTGTGACTAGCTCTTGATAAATTAAGTCCATCTTATAAAAAAATTGGCCAGAAGGACACATAGTTAAACTTCTCCAGGGAGTCATAATTGGCGATACTTGGCAGGAGGAACAAGGCAGGTATAGAAGAGCAGTTAGTGCAATGGGAAGGGTAACAACATATGCACATGCACGTGTAAATAATAAGCATATCACTAATTTTCAGTAGAAGTATTGCTTTTAATAAAAGTTTGACATACAGGGTGCACCAGGGTAAACTCAAAATAGATCAACATTGCTGGACACAATGATAAGCCCATACTAAATATCAAAACTGTATGAAATTCGATTTGAACCAACAGATGAGATGCTGTTGTAGTTAGGCACATGTGTGCGTGGTTTGCTTTATAAAATAATCAAAGTTTTTCATATTTGCATAGGTAGTTCACAGTTAAGGAAACGAAGCAAAAAATACTCGCTAGAAAACTCGAAAAATAAAAGATTACCACAAATTTAAATCTTCAAAGTATTGAGCACTGAAATGCAGGTCGCAATCCTGTGATCAGCTGCTCCGCTACTTTGCTTGTCTATCCGCAGCTAATCTATTCAAGTGCTCTTTGACGCTCCTAATACACAATATGGCAATCAATCTTTTTTTTTCGATTTTTTTAAATTTTTCTTAAGTGTGTCTTCAAGACAAACTAAAGACTTCAAATGAAAAATGCCACCATTTCGAATAACCCAAACTTGGTAAATTTCACCAATGACAATAATATCTTTCGCAGGAAAACTGCTTTTTCTGTAGAACATTACGTAAAACCGAAACGCGCACAACAACTAATTGGCTTTGTTGTCTTGTTTGTCTTGTTTTTTTTTTTTTTGAGGATAAGAAAATGCCAACTCTCAATATTTATTTAAACAACGAAAGTTCTTCAATATTATTGGCCGTACACAACTGTACGGGTCGAAGAGAAGAAGTCAAATGCTTACATTCGCACTGCGAAGGTGCTTTAATACCACCAATTCCATTGGTTCTGTGCGATTTTGTTTTCGCGCCAGACAAACCTAAAAATCTGTCATAAAGTTTTAACATTAAGTCATGTTTTTATTAAGTTTCGTTCGTGTTATCTTGCAAGCGGTCATCAAATTCTACATTTTTGTCACATGAATTGTTGCATACCTCAAGAATTTTATCTTATTTTATTTATTATTGTTTTATTATTTTGTAACACGGAATGGCTGCCAGATTATTGTCAGTTATGTTTTATTCAAATTCCAGTTGCAATTGTGGCTGTGACACAATGTCAACAATGTCCTGCGCAATGTCTGTATGCTTAAATCAATGTGCCCAACTGCAAATATTACAGCAGGGTTATCCCTGCTAAGTGTTGTAAAGTCAACTAGGTAAATACTTTTTCTCAATATCACACCCGTCATGTGTCTGGGCAACAGGTAGCTATAAAATAAGTAGGTACATATTTAGCTACACCCAAAATATTTTTTAGTACGAAAACGTTTGTTTTACATACAAAACCTTTTGTTGTTTTCTGCAACGAAACTAATGCGTAATATGAAGGTACTTTCGTTAGAACTGTCAAAATTGTCACAGATTTCTATTCGTATACGAAACGACAGGTTTTAGAAATAAACGCAAATCAATCGTACAAACAAGCACTGCATAATGTAAATATGTGGTCCCCGTGGCTCTGTGGTTAGCGATGTCGGTCGGCTAGCTCTCCCACACGGTTGTGATATCGGGTTCGATTCCCGATCGAGTCGAGAATCTTTTCGAGCTGGAAATTTTCTTGACTCAGCAGCACTGGGGCACGGTGTATCGTTGTACTTATCCTACACATGCAAAATGTGCCAAAAACAATATCGATAACGAATTCTCTCAACTAATCTAGTTGATCGAGACCGCTATTAGCCCCAAGGCTAAGCGTGCGATATTGTTATAATGTAAATAGTACGAAAAATTAGTAAGCTTACGCAATAACATATACATTAAACGAAATCAGAAATTGCAAGACACAAAAATTTCATTCAAGTAATTACTCGTTGTTATCCACGTTCGTTCGAAGGTACATTCGTGAATTGTGCGTAATGTTGCAATTCTATTCGATAACTTGCAATACGAATGTTCTATACAAAAAAATGTACTGTACAATCTGCGAATTCCATGTTTAAGAATTATGCGAGCAACGAGAAAGTATTTTCAGTGTAAGAGCCTAATATTTTATTATTTCCACTGAATTCACTCTCAGTGTAACCGACTTTAAAATATGTAGAATTCAATACACTTTTTAAACAAATTCAAAAAATTGTTTCAAGTTGCATTTTAACCCGTTGTGCGGTAACAAATTGATGGATGTCTTGTTTGACAATTGTGCAATGATAAACGTCAAATGTGCGTAGCTCGCAGCATCAACATTGGGAAGCTGAGTAATGGTGCGCATGCGTTATGTGGCGCATTATTAGGTTCCTAACTTGTACGTTTTACTACATGTGGGCTCGCCTGTGGTACTCTTCTGCATTTTACGATGAATTGAAAGCCGTATTTGATATATATTCTAATTTGGCTAATGGTTTTCCTTGACCAAACGATTTATGAAAAATGCACACTGTAGCAGATATATTGATAATGTTATTGCAATGGCGGAAATTGCAGCATTTTTCAATTTGGTCACTACTGTAAATGTGTGAATGTATTAGTACCCACATCAACTTTCGTGTGCTCCTATGCACGTTTCCTCCACTTTGCGGTTGTATTTATGTCGTTGTTTGCAAGATTTGCTCTTAGTTTTTCGCGATATGTCCTTCGGAGTGGAACAAACACGGAAATCAGTCTGAAAAACACACGCCAGGAGCATCGCGCGTTTCTATATTTTTTCACTGCAGCTGATGAGAAAAAGGGAGTTAGTGTTTAGTATTTTAAAAAGGCAAATTTCTGTATTATTATACTTCTTAAATTCATTTTAAAAAAGCAAACTTCGTCGAATGTAATAAAGCATTATTGCGTGTTTGGAACCGTCGCAAAATTGGCTTTTCCCAAACACTGCCCAACATCTGGGCCATGAGTGGGGGTGTGTGACAGCTCAATTTGCCACCCCGACGCGTGTGTACAAAATGTGATGTGAGGTTTTTGGTTTGTTGTTAATCTAGTTGCTTGTATGGCGGAAAAGAAATGCTGCTGCTAGCTATTTCTTGCCAGAAAGTTTTTAAATTGAGTTATTAAAAAAATAGCAAGAAGTCTTCTCTGGCTTTTTCTTAGTACTTTGCTGCGCTACCCGCAGCCTGGATCCTCATATAAAGCGCACTGCTACGAGTGTGATAGAAAGGAAGTCCAACGTATCAAAATAAACCCCCTGAGGGGTAAGTGTTCTTGATCCCAATCTTTGCTGCGAAAAAAAAAAACGGATGGAAGCTGCGATGTGGGTGCGCGTGTGATTATTATAGATGACGTATTCCTAGTTTCGGTTGCCTGTTCCTAAGAGGTTGGTATATATTTTAACATTATTATTGCTTTAATTTCTGAAGAACGAATTTGTTTTATTATCAATTATGTACATTAGGAAAAACATTGGAAAATAACATGCTTCATAATAGCTCGGAAGTATTGAAGGATTTTGCGCCAACTCGACCAGATGTTGGGAGCACCCTCCTAGAATTCAATAAAACTTTGTGGGTGTACAGGTCTTACTACCCTAAGCAACTTTGATCTGTATTAACATATGTAAAGGGTCGAAGTTATTTTCATAAATCGATACATCTGAATAATGACAAGAAGTAGAAAAAAGTTGTTTTCTATAACATTGTCTGAGTTTTTATTTGAAAATACTAAAAAAATATTCGGGATTCTGCACTGAAAAAAAATATTTAAAAACAAAAAGTAATTTACTTAATTTTCATTTAAGAATAGATTTTTCAGACATATAGATTTATCAGCCGAGTTGGCGTGAAATCCTTCTAATCTCTTCAGCAAAAAAAAACATTGCAGTCCTTCATAGAAGTGCCAGTTACCATGCGCTTACATAAATCGTAACTTTTTCTAGGTAAAAGACAAAACTGAGACATATTTTCCGATATGCTTTCCTAGAAGGTACGACTAGAACAAATCGTAAACATAACAATTAACGTTTGCTAAGCTTCACCATGCAAGGTCCGTTTATTACTTTGAAGCAAAGATTACAACTTTTGTTTTAAAGTGTAACAGTTTAGTTTCAGCATACTGACATACAGGCGATCATAACCATTTAAAGAGGATATATTTGCGAGCATTTTTGCTCAGTCGATAACATCGATGTAAATTCTCTACCCCACACTTGAGCAATCGTGATGTTGGAATCACATTCGGCAGGATTTGCATATAAGATTTACGGACGAACCCTTAAAAACTATATACATATAAGACTCATTGAGGGTTTCACGTTTTTTCTCCCGTCACAATTTCCCACACAGATAGATAATCAAGTATTCATGCTCAGTTGAAAAATTCAATCGAATTGGGTAAAAATCTGGTCCCTCTGAATATTTCATACTCGTTTCCAACTATCCAAACTCAATCAACAGAGTCTCTGGTATCTTGTTTACAAATCTTCGCCAATCTAAAGAGGGGGCTGTTATTTTTCGAGTCGATAATATTAATATTTAAGGTAAAACTTATCGAACAAACGATTCAAGAGAATTCAGTGGTCCTGGAAGGTCATTTGTGATCATTTTTCAATCGCTAGAGATATTTCATGCATGTGCGAAAATTGTTCCAGACTGATCATTTTCTATAAATTTTCCGCTTGGTGCTCCTGTTTTCGGCAAAGTTGTAGGTGTGCAGTTCCAAAACAAATAGGGTAACCATCTTAATCGACAAGTTTTGTTCTGGCTAAAACTTTGCACAGATTCTTCTATGGATTAAAGATATAATTTTGCGCTGTTAGTTATTTTTTTTTAATGCGACTAATTTTTTTATATATGTTAAAATGGTATTTATGATTACAAAGGTTTTTAGAATAATTTTTTTATCGAGTAAAATCTAAGTGAAGTAAAGTAATTTAAGTGAAAACACTCTTCATAATACCCCGTTTACACTACCCCGCATATTACCTGATATCAGGCGACTCGTACTATCGAGGCCATATCACCATCCATATTACCTGATGTCCCATACAATCGAGCTGTCATCGGATATCACTTCGGCTACATGACATCGCAGATATCATGTTCGAAAACCAATAAAAACCAGATTTGCAACAGGCACCACGGCCAGAAGACATTTGACGCAACCCTACAAAATTCGAAATTCGCGTTGCATGCGAAAAAGAAGGAAGGAAATATTTTTGCTCTTCTCATCCCGCACATTTTGACAATTGCATATGAGAGTTCGCGTTGGTGCGAGCCAACTAGCTGACATGTGTATCCTAATTACATTGCTTTTGTTGTCTTGTTTTTGCCTTGACCTGTTTTTGTTTTCTTCTCAAATCAAGTGTCAAACCATATCATCTGACTGTAGTCTGAACACCGGAGGTGATATCCGATATCTTATGGCTATATCGGGTGATATGCGGCGTAGTCTGAACAAGACATAATATATATAAGCGTTCCGAACAGCGAGATTTTCGTATATATACGAGCAAGAAAACAAAAAAAGAGCAAAAACATTGAATTTGAATTTGTTGATGTTTTAACTCTTAGCACATTCCCTCACATAAAACAGCAAATCCTCAACAACGTCAAACTTAAAAAAGTGGAACGAATAACACGGTTTGTTTTTCAAGCGTGAGATCACAGCCTATTCTGTATGGTTTGTTATTGTTTTCACAAACATCATAATAACAAGCCTTAACATTCTTCTCATTTTTTACCTAAAACGCACTATGTTTGTGCTCAACGCGGTCCGTAGAAACACGCAATGTTTTTTCAATTAAAATGAAAATTATATTATGGCATCAGACGAAGGGTTTGTCTATGGTATATTTTAGTTATCTGAATGTGATAAACAACGGTTAATTAATGAATGTTTCACTTGTATAGATGTTTTTATAGTTTAAGAGAAGCTGTCCGAAACAGTCGAAAACAGGGCGTATAGAAAAAAAAGCTTTCATGTATAGTTTACAAAGCAGGCGAATATTAAAAACCTTTGGTTGTACAAAAAAACTGTCTGAGAATGAATTGTGGGGATAAATGTGCCAGGCTTGTTATTCTCCTCAATATGTGATAAGACCAGAGTGCATATTCACCACTCCCTTCTTACCTAGCATGAGCACTGCAAATAGCAATTTTTTCACCACACTTCTTCCTTTTGCTTTGTATCGTGCTTCTGCAGAAAAATTAATACACTTGCTGCTTACGTCGCAGCTGAGTGAGACAAGAGTGATGAATCACTCTTGTGAGAATACACAGAAGTACACCGCGGTATGCACTGCTGGGATAAATCTAGCGGTCTCTGTGAATTTTAATTCAGAAACTGTTGCTGCACCTAAATTCAAAGAATTCGAGCCCATTTGGATAAAATCGCACATAGCAGGTGAAACACATGTATTCGCCTCTGTGTACTTTCCTCCGCATAATGCTAATAAAATTACGTATGAAAAGTTTTTTAATTGCGCAGAAAAAAATTTATCTGAACTACCTCCAGAAGTGAAAGTTCACATCTATGGGGACTTCAATCAAAACACAGCTGACTTCATCTTGGACCCTAAAAACGAAAGCATTCTACTCCCAGTCGTTGGAGATAACATCACTTTGCACTTCATGTTTGACGAAATTCCTAAACTAGGATTGAACCAGATTAACCATGTAAGAAACCGTGAAAATTGCTATTTGAACCTACTCTTAACGAATATCCATGAAGATTTCTGTGTGACCGAATCAGTTAACCCACTGTGGAAAAACGAAAAGTTTCACACAGCAATTGAATATTCTTTATTTTAACATGAATATCAAAGACCCAACGGCTGTGAGTATGAGGAAGTCCTTGATTTCAAACTCGCGAACTATGCAAATATTAAAAACAAATTAAACTGTGTCAATTGGCAACAAATTTTCAGAGATGAAGAAAATGTCGAATCATCTGTTAGCGTCTTTTACAAAATTCTGTACAACATCATCTCTCAAGAGATTCCATTGAAGAAAAAACGACGCCACGCTAACACTAAATATCCAGTCTGGTTTAACAAACAAATAAAAAATTTAAAAAACCGCAAACAAAAAGCCCACAAAATTTTCAAAAAACACAATAGCAGTGAAAATCTAGCAATTTACTTGGGAATATGTGATCAACTGAACTTTGCAATCAGTGATGCATTTGAAGAATTCAATGCAAAAACTGAACTAGAAATTAAGTCTTGTCCAAAGAACTTCTTCAATTACGTCAAAACAAAACTAAAATCAGACAATTTCCAACAATAATGCTACTCGATGAACATGTTGGTGATAACTCGGAGAAAAATTGCTATCTCTTTGCAAAATTTTTCCAGGAAATCTATACCACATTTTCCGAAGAAAATCGCGACCGCGATTATTTTGCATTTTATCCAGAATATCCAAGAAACGTTGGTGTCAACCAACTTCAGGTACAGGATGTTTTGCAGGGTCTGAGAAATTTAGACCCTTTCAAAGGACCTGGACCTGACGGAATACCTCCAGCACTCATGAAAAGTCTTTCGAAAAAACTTACATCTCCATTGTTCTGGCTGTTCAATATGTCGTTGGAAACTGGAGTCTTCCCAAATATATGGAAAAGCACATTTTTAGTGCCTATTTTCAAATCTGGGCGTAAATCTGACATACGTAATTATCGTGGAATCGCTATTATCTCTTGCATTCCTAAACTCTTTGAGGCAATTTCCAATGAAAAGATATTTGCTCAAGTCAAAAATCGAATAACTGACAAACAACACGGCTTCTTCAAAGGCCGCTCCACATCCACAAATTTACTTGAATTCGTAGATTACTCATTGAATGCAATGGATAATGGGAACCATGTTGAAGCTCTTTATACAGACTTTAGCAAAGCATTTGATCGTATTGACATACCAATGCTACTTTTTAAACTGCAAAAAATTGGAATTGAGTCTGGTCTCCTGAAGTGGCTTGAATCATATTTGACAAACAGGCAACAAATAATAAAATTTAATGGAAAAAAGTCAAATCCCATTCAAGTTACTTCAGGTATTCCCCAAGGCTCCCACTTAGGACCACTTCTTTTTATTTTGTACGTAAACGACATTTCCTTCATCCTCAAAAATATTTAAAGTTCTAATATACGCCGACGACATGAAGCTGTTTTTGGAAATAAACAATCAAGAAGACATCAATGTATTTCAGAATGAAATCCACACACTTTACATCTGGTGTAAGAAAAGCCTACTTGAAGTAAATGTAGAAAAATGCAATGTAATATCCTCTAGCAGGATGTGAAGAAATGTGATAAAGTTAGGGATTTAGGAATAATCTTAGATTCTAAACTTAATTTCATCGACCACTATAACACTATCATACACAAGGCAAACAACATGTTAGGGTTTATCAAACGATTCTGCTACAATTTTCAAGACCCGTACACTATCAAAACTTTGTATATTGCCTATGTGAGGTCAATACTGGAATACTGTAGCATTGTGTGGTCTCCTCGTCCTGGCGTGCATGAAGAAAGAATAGAATCAGTACAAAAGCAATTTCTACTATACGCTTTTCGTAAGCTAGGTTGGACCGCACATCGTCTTCCGTCATATGAAGCACGCTGCATGTTGATTGACATTCAAACATTAAAAGAACGGCGAGAGTACGCGATGGCTTCACGATGGCAGAACGTTGACTCAGCAGTACTACTTTCTAAATTGAACTTTTGTGCACCCATTTGACAACTTCCACACCGTAGTTTATTTGCTCTTAACCATCATCGTACGGAATACGCAATAAATGGACCTATAAATAGTATGATGAATTCTTATAATCAACACTGCGAAGCCATTGACTTTACGATGTCCCGGTATAAACTGAAACAGTATTTCAAGTCCTTGAGGCTGAGGACACAAAATTAATTTGTTTTATGTTCGTGTATAGTTTAGAAATTATTGTAATCAGTCTACATATATGATTGACGATATAAATAAATAAATTCGATAACAATCGAAGGGCAAACGAACGAAGGGCTGGATTTTTTTTTCAGTTTCCAAACTGACAGCAAACAACGCAATTTCTACCTAGATAATCCCCTCATTTGATATATGCTTAATAGACACACAGTAAAAGCACTGCAGTGAGCTCTGTTGTATATTTATTGAGCGTAATGTTCTTTCGAGTGAAAAAGGTCTTATCAATCTGGAGAGATAAGTGTTTTAAATTTCCCCGCGGTGTTTTTTTGTAAGCTCCTCAAGTTCGAAAGATTCGCTGCTCTCTTCAAGGAAGTGCGTCGGTTTGCCCACCAGTGTGATAGCAGCTGTTTTCGCAGAAAAATATTCTCCTGCACGCTCTGAGGAACTGCCTTGTATAGAAAATATGCACCGCGAAAAAGATTTATTAAGAATTTTGTTCCAAGAGAACTACAGCAACACTTCTGGTCTTTTCAAAATATTTGTATTCCACTTATTTTAATCAATTTAAACGATCATTTTAAATTGAAAAGCGTATGGGTCATTCCATACAAAGTGACCACGAAAAATCAAAAACTTAGCATCGACCGTCACGGATTTGGCTCAAAGTTAGAGAAGTTATTCATCTAGGTTTGCTTTGAAAAAATCTCAATTTTGGTGTCTGTTGGAATGCTTTCCGCTTGATCCTTTTTTGACGTTCACTAACGTCTATATCGAAGTTAGGCACCTGAATTTGAAAATCTAGTAATTCAACCAGGAAAAAACCAGGGAAAAGTGGTCAGGTTTCGAGCGCTTATTTTTCAGTCATTTATAATCAGGTTTTCGAGTTTTTGGCATCAATCGATCAGAAATTCTATTACGGTTTAATTTATGTAACAAAAACAAACTATTGTTTGATATACACTATTGAAAAATTGGTAATTAATATCGATTGTCTAAATCATACCGCGCAGCCAATCACTACCTCTCTTCCCGAACACAGTCGACACTAACGGATACAATCGATCTGACTTCGTTGTTATTGTTGTTGTCACTTTCTGTTTCCGATGCTTATTTACGTTCCTTGTCATTCTATTAGCTACTTAGCCCCTCCTTCTTTCTAACTAACTGACGAAGCCTAGGTATAAAGGTACCGTTCGAACATTTCACCCCATCAGTTCAGTTTACTAGCAGCAGGCAGCAGCAGCGGACATCAACAACGATGGCTGTGGGGGAAGTGGAACAGCAGCGGGCAACAGCGGCGGTGGTTAGCTGCAGTTCTTACGTCTTTCAGTTCGGCTTCCCTTCGATCTGAGTTGGACCCCACCAGCGGTAATCCGATTCAGATATCGTTGGGTGAATACAACCCGAAACTGACTCGCACCGCCAGGTGGTTTGAGATGCCACCATCATCCAGCGTATGTATATATAGGGTGTATGCACATAACGTGTGTGAATATCTGTAGCGTGTGTCCCTAATATATAGGGTGTGTGGCTAGCGTGTGTGGTTTGCTATATAGCGTGTGTGTATGTTTATGGCGTGTATGCATGTCTGTAGCGCGTGTGTGCATGTTTATAGCGCGTGTGGCCAGTGATGCCACATATACAGATTTATCTGCATTTATACAGTTTTTTTTGCGTATTTTACATACAGATATCTGCATATACAGATTACAGATTTTCTGGAAATAATACAGATTTATACAGATTTTTTTGGTTTTCATGGGGTCGTAAATTAAACTTCTTCATATAGTTGAAAAACATAAATTAGCTGAAATGCGGTGGAGCGTGTCGGAAGTTTTATTATATTCATAAGCTACGCACAAACGTGTGCATGAATGAATCACGTAAAAAATGTTAAACAAGCTATATTGCATTTTTTTCCAGAAGAATATGTCTAGTACATATGCAGATTTTATTTTACAGATTTTTTTAAATTTTACCAAGGTGATAAGATTTTTTTAAGCTCCAAAATACAGATGAAAATGTGGCATCACTGCGTGTGGCACCGCCAGGTTTGAGAAGCCACCATCATCCAGCGTATGTCTTTGGGCTATATGAGAGACTGTTTCTCCTCAAGCAAAGCCGAGGGACGAATGACCGTTTGGGTTAAAATCCCTTCAAATAAAATCAATCAATCAAACCCCATTAGTTTCATTACTAAACCGTACCGGTTACATACGGACGCTAGGTGTTAGCAACTGAAAGGAGGCAAGACAAAATAGTACCGGTCATCTCGGGCCGATTTTACCCGTAATGCTGGTGGCTGTTAGTAGTACATGGCTACTGCAAAATACTGAAATGGCTGGAATTCTGGACGGACTAACCAGTAAACAAGAATAATCGGCAACTGGTACCTTTTGGTGCCTCGAAGTTTTGTAAAAGAAGCGTTGCAATTCCCTCTACTATTTGTTTTAATGGAATATAAAAATACAGTAGTCAATGTCATGCGGTCGTGTTTTGAATACCACCCTCCTACTATTTGATAAGTTCATCGTGTTCCATGGAAAATTTTACGTAAGAAACAACGAATCAAACACAGTTATATTTCCACTCAGTTAAAATAATCGTTCAATACACTAATTTCAGTGTTTTATCGCGCTAAAATTTTACATACTGCTTTTCGCCGTGCTTAGTAAACCTGTGTAGTGATAATCTATTTATTACACTGTGTATTTTTGAGTTAGAGCTAATAATCGATTTGACTGCCTACTGCAAACGCTCGCTATTGTTTCTTGGCTCCAGCGTTGTTATTGCGCTATTCCTTTGATTCAACCAGCCATGGATTCTGCTTGCAAAAAATTCAGTTCAGCTGTTAAAGGAATAGACAAAGTTGCTTGCCGTGGTGCTTGTGGATCAGTGTTCCATCGTAGCTGCATCCCCGGATTACAACGTTATGCTCTAGATGTGATTTCAGCATTTGTTGACAATCTATACTGGCTGTGTGACGACTGTGTAAGCAGCTTTAACAAGTGGTTGCAGCTCCCCGCTGCTGTCGCTCTGGCAGCCGATGGTAGCAATCTGTGCGAAGCTGTCGATAAATTGAATGCCGCCGTTACTGATTTGACAAATCGTATAGAAAAACATTTTTCGCACGGCTCGATCCCTCCTGTTCAAAAATCTCTGTTCTCACAACGCTTATCGGGGGAACAGCCAACGCCAAAACATCGTCACGAGATTAGTGCTAGAACTCGCACTCCGGCTGCTGCCGTCTGCGGCACCAGATCTTTCGAATGGGAAATTAAAACGGTTGCCGACGAACGACAACAATTTTGGATGTACCTGAGTCGTCTTGATCCAAGCCACACCATTGATGAAATTTCTGCGATGGCTAAAGAGTGCTTAGGGATGAACGAAACACCTGAAGCCATTATGCTGGTAAAAAAAGATGCAGATTTGGCGAAGCTGAATTTCATCTCCTTTCGGATTGAGGTGCCAAACGAGCTTAAAGACGTCGCTTTGAAAGCTTCTACCTGGCCCACCGGAGTATTGGCTCGGGAATTCGACTTTGACCAGCCGCGACCTAGCAGATTTCGTCAATAACTGTACAGTTCAACAAAACGTTTTAATAATGGACAGCGGGAGTCATCAGACTCCCGCCAAAGTTAAGTACCTCCCATTTTATGTCCCTGACGATAGCCATCGCTCCGCTATAAATTTTAGACTTGACGCTCCTTCTTCTTCATCAACCTGTCGGGTGTCAGCTGTTCCGAAATCAACTTTTGCCAGCGGACATGACTCATCCATTCACCTATACTACCAAAACGTATGCGGTATGAACTCTACTATTGACGATTACATGCTTGCTTTTTCTGGAGGATGCTACGACATCATCGCGCTTACCGAAACTTGGTTGGACAACCGCACCCAATCTTCTTACGTGCTTGGGAATGAATATAACGGTTTTCGCTGCGATCGCGGCCCTCACAATAGCAGAAAATCGACTGGAGGAGGTGTGCTCATCGCAGTTCGTCGAAATCTTAAGGCCCATCGAATCGACGACACTACCTGGAGCAATCTTGAGCAAGTGTGGGTGTCGATAGAATTGGCCGATAGAAATGTTTTTATCTGCGTCATTTTTCTTCCACCTGATAGAACGCGTGACAAAGAAATTATAGATACCCGTGTTCAATCGGTCTCATCAATCGCCAGTCGAGCAAAACCGTGTGACGAAATTATTATCTTCGGTGATTTTAACTTTCCAAATTTATGCTGGCGCCCATCACACGACGGCTTTCTTTACCCCGATCCGGCTCACTCCACGTTTAATTCCTGTACTCTAGCATTGCTTGATGGCTACTGCACAGCCACCCTTCGGCAAATCAACGACAATACTAACGAAAACGAACGATGTCTCGACCTGTGTTTCGTTAGTTGCCGCGATACCGCCCCCATATTAACCTACGCCCCGGCACCTCTAGTTAAAATCGTACGTCATCATCTGGCCCTCACTCTCGCTCTAGAAATTAAAAACAGCAGCGTATATCAGCAAGTTTCTTGTCTAAGCCGCTACGATTTTCGAAAAGCTAATTACAGTGAGATGATTCGAGCACTTGATAACATTGATTGGAGTATCATTTCTAATGAAACCGACGTCGACATAGCCGTATCTAAATTTTCCTCCATGATCTCAGGACTAATCGAACAATTTGTTCCAAAAATGGTCTGCAAGAATGCAAATAAACTCCCCTGGCAAACCCCGGAGTTGCGTCGATTAAAAAGGGCTAAAACGCTGCATTCAGGAAATTTTCTAAATGTCGTACCCTACCCTTACGCGACCACTATCGCCGGATTAATAACTCTTACAAAACACTAAGCCGAAGATGTTTTTCTGCGCACCGACGGCGTATGGAAGACAAACTAAAATCCGATCCCGAAAAATTTTGGAACTTCATCAGCGAACAACGCGAAGAAACAGGATTACCGTCGATTATGGTGTCAGCCAACGAGACTGCTGACAATGCTGCCGCTATTTGTAACTTATTTGCAAACAAATTTTCTTCAGTATTCTCCAGTAAATCACTTACCGCTGAACAAATTTCGGCAGCCGGAAACAACGTTCCTATTACAAACAGTTGCATCGCATCTATTTACTTCGACGAAAATGCAATTCTTACCGCTGCTCGGAAGCTTAAACACTCGAGCTCTCCTGGGCCCGACGGAATTCCTGCTACTTTGTTAAAAAACTGTATTTTACCTCTTCTCGTGCCCCTGTCACATCTGTTTCGCTTATCACTGGCGAGTGGTAATTTTCCATGCGGCTGGAAGCAGGCTTATATGTTCCCCGTGCACAAAAAGGGCGACAGGTCGAACGTGGAAAACTACAGAGGGATATCAGCTCTTTGTGCTGTATCGAAATTGTTTGAGCTGGTCATCATACAACCTATCTTCTCACATTGTCAGCATGCCATATCAGATGATCAGCACGGTTTTCTACCAAAACGCTCTACCGCTACAAATTTACTTTGTTTTACCAGCTACATGGTCGAGAGCTTCAACGAACGGTCGCAGACTGACGCGATTTATACTGATCTTTCCGCTGCTTTCGATAAAGTTAATCATCGGATTACTGTCGCAAAGTTGGAACGCTATGGCTTCAGCGGCAGTCTATTGAGCTGGATAGAATCCTATTTATCGGATCGAACAATCAGCGTTAAGATTGGAGACGAGCTCTCCAATTTCTTCCCTGCAACATCTGGAGTCGCTCAAGGTAGTCACTTGGGACCACTGATCTTTCTGCTGTAGTTCAACGACGTTAATAATTCGCTACGAGGCCCACGCCTTTCATTCGCAGACGACCTGAAATTATTTTTCAAAATTGTTAAGACGCATCCTCTCTTCAGCAGCAATTGAATTTATTTGGGAATTCGTGTGCAATTAATCGTATGACGCTGAACCCCTCCAAATGCTCGGTTATAACCTTCACTCGAAAAACGCATCCGATACTTTTCGATTACAGCCTTAACAATCAATCGATTCAACGTGTCGATGTTGTCAAAGATCTTGGTGTACTTCTCGATGTCAAACTTACCTTCAAGCAACATGTTTCTTTTATTATCGCCAAAGCATCCAGACAGTTGGGATTAATTTTTAGAATGACACGCGACTTTAGAGACATAAGTTGTCTGACCGCATTATATTGCTCGCTTGTTCGGTCACAACTCGAATACTGCTCCACGGTTTGGACACCACACTACAACAACGCTGTTCAACGCCTCGAAAGCATCCAGCGCCGGTTCGTCCGCTACGCACTTCGCCTCTTGCCATGGAGACAGCCTATGTGGAGCACTCCTTATGAGGATCGTTGTCAACTTCTCCATATTGACACCCTGCAAGTTCGGCGTGAAACTGCTCGTGCTATGACTGTGTCTAACGTGCTGACAGCACGGATCGATTGTCCTGACATTCTTCGCCAGATCAATATAAATGCTCCATCCAGAACCCTGCGGAGAGTACCTGCAATGCACCTACCTTTTCGTCGTACAAACTACAGCTCCAATAGTGCAATCATTGGCCTTCAACGAGCGTTCAACAAAGTTTCGTCAATGTTTGATTTTCATCTGTCGATTGAAGTGCTTCGTTCTAAATTTGTTGCTATGTTTAGACAATTGTTGTATTCATGTTTAGTGTAGTTAACTAGTCACCATTTGGATAATATACGTCTGTTGATTGAGAGCAAATAAATAAATAAATAAACTAATTTAATTGTTGGGAAATAATTGAGAGAAAAAATGGCAACACTACTGCAAAAAACACAAAAAAAAATGTATATATATATATATATATATATATATATATATATATATATATATATATATATATATATATATATATATATATATATATATATATATATATATATATATATATATATATATATATATAAATATATATATATATATATATATATATATATATATATATATATATATATATATATATATATATATACACATATATATATATATATATATATATATATATATATATATATATATATATATATATATATATATATATATATATATATATATATATATATATATATATGTTTGAATTCCTGGATAAGCAGAAAATTTAAAAAATTATTTGTTGGGTTGTTCTTCGGGTTACTTTCTAACAGACCTTTTCCAATAAATATGATTATTTGATATACAATAGGAAATTCAGAACTGGTTTCGAATGGTATATCTCGAGATTACTTTATATTACCACGGGGTGATAGTTGTATCATACGTGAAATATTCCAAGGAACACGATGAAACTATCAAATTTGCAATTCAAATGGCTGATTTTGCCACAGAATGTAAATTTAATTTTGAAATACAAACACAACCTATCCGGCAACACTTCTGGTCAAATTTTTTTTCTGAATTCCTTGGTTTATTTTCTTCGAAAAACATTATTTTTCGGACATCTTATCTTTGAATTGTAAGAAACACGAAAAAAAAAAACAGTTTTCGAACAAAAAATGCGCTATTTCAATCGACACAAAAATAAGGATTTTTTTCAAAGTGAATCTTCTCGAATAACTCCCCCCTCTATTCAAGAGGTATGGACACTTCGTATGAAACGACCCGTATAATAACACTGTGCTACAAATGGAAAAAAGTACAAGAACTTCTGAAGTAACCTAGTGTAGGTTTGAGGCCTTTTTTTCACATATCATTTATTTGACACGGCTGGTTAAAGGCCTTGTTGATTGTAACATTCGCTCATACTAGAAACACCCCTGAAATTTGAAGCTATGGTCAAAATACCGATTTTTGGACCTCAGCGCATACAATTTCTTAACTCGGTCGTTTCTCAACCGATTTTCAATGTTTTAGCAGTTTTGGAAAAGGAAAAGATAGAGCTTTGAAAAGATATGCAATAATTTTTTGTTTATACTTTTTCACGTAATTTTTCAACTTATGAAATTTGCCACTTATTTTTCTAGGAGAGAAGTGATTTTGTGGAAATCGGTTGATATTTGGCTGAGCTGTATATTTTTAAGATAAAACAGATTTTTTGGCATCTATCGCAAAATTATTTCACCGTGCTACAAATGAAAAAAATGCAAGAACTACTGATGTGACCTATGTGAAAGGTTATAGCTCTAGTCGAGTGTTACTTGCGCCCATACTCGAAGTTTTTCAAGTACCCCTTGAATCTGAAGTTCAGGCTAGAACCCCGTTTTTGAATCTTAGCGTCCTTTTTTATTTTTACCTCGGTCATTATTCAACCGATTCTTTATATTTCGACCGTTTTGGAAAGGAGAAAAGTAGGGCTTTCAAAACATGATTCTGAATGATTGGGCTCTTGATGACTAACTTCTTGAATGCGTCCGTTTTTTTTTTCAGATATTAGGTGCGGAAAATTTCCTTTTTTTATAAAAATATGCTTTTTTGTAGGTTATTCGTAGTTTTCCAGTAACAAGCATAGATTCGCTGAAATGTTTGATCAATATAACAAAATTCATTCCTTGGCAGCAAAGAGATTGAATGACTAACTAAGAAGTTATTGCCTATCAAGTAAGGCAACGTTTGCAACGGTAATGTTAAACATCTCTCATCATTTCCCACATGAAGGGTGGAGAGGGGGTTAAGTCTGCGTTATTTTTTGTTATATATGAGAAAGGGGGGTGAACTGAACAGTTATATAATTAACCCTCTAGTGCCCAAGTTAATTTCTAGACGGGCTTCGGTAAAATCACTATGAACCATTATAAACACTTTTTAAGTATTTACTGAACCTTTTTAGAGGTTTGACTGAAGCCCGCCAAAAGGCGGCATTGGGCACGAGAGGGTTAATGTATTTTTTTTTCAAAACTTGAAAAAAATTGAGGGGCAGTTTCTTCAGCCTTTTTTCCTGTATGGACTTCCTCACTGCGACCAGAATCGTTGATCTAATGGGAGATATGCCTGGGTATCCCGCTGTATCCCGCACTTCTATTACACAGTGCAACAATTTTTTTGCCTTGGCTCCTATGTATGATTTTTTGATGAAGTTTGATGCGAAAATAAATTTCCCTGAGTTTGAACATATTTCAACTTAAGGGGCAACAATGGCGCCATTTTGAATTTTTGAGAAACCGGTAATTTTTGTGGTTTTTTGACGTCATTTTGTTTTGAGGCCAAATATCAAAGTTCTAAGAGTTTGTCCACATATTAGCATCCTTTTACCCATCTCTTGAAAAAAAAAAACAGATCTTAAATCGGACAAAAACTGAGCTCAAAACGGTGATTCTACGAAACCGGTTTTGGCATAATTTTCGTATATTTCACATAGCAAAATAATATCGATTTTTTCTGAGTATTAATGGTAATTCGCTAATATCTTGAAGTGGTAGTCAAATTATATCTTATTTTAAGTAAAAAAGTCTCAGAAATCGAATGGTAGGTGTCCGATCAACGTAAAATGTCAGCAAAATGTCGATTTTGCCCCAATTCCCCTACAATACTAAAATAGGTTTATCTGCTAATGCTCAAAAATTAATTAAAAATTAATGCTCAAAAATAATCGATATTATTTTGCTATGTGAAAAATATACTGAAACTATGTCAAACCCGGTTTCGTAGAATCACCGTTTTGAGCTCAGTTTTTGTCCGATTTAAGATCTGTTTTTTTTTTCAAAAGATGGGTAAAAAGATGCTAATATGTGGACAAACTCTTAGAATTTTGATATTTGGCCTCAAAACAAAATGACGTCAAAAAACCACAAAAATTACCGGTTTCTCAAAAATTCAAAATGGCGCCATTGTTGCCCCTTAAGTTGAAATATGTTCAAACTCGGGGAAATTCAGTTTTGCATGAAAATACACAAAAAAATATATATAGAAGCCAGGGCAGAGTCAATTTTTTTTGCACTGTGTTATTAGCAATACCGCTATTGAGAAGTGGCATGCTTATTATTATTATATTTTTATCAGTGCTTGTGTGTAATGTGCTAATCTCCTATACAGAGCCTCGTTCCTGCTGCCAAATATCTCCAATTATAATTCCCTGGAGAAGTTTCGTCTGGCCAGTTTTATTGATAAGAGGGACTTATTTTTGTTAAGAGGAAGTCACGCAAAGGTATTATAGATTTCAGCGTTTAGGTAAGGGTAACTGGTGGGGAGCCTGAGAATAAACCCATGCTTAAAGTCCTTTTTAACATCAAATGGCCTGATTCTACTAAGATTCGAACCCACGACCATCCCCTTAGCAAAGCGGACTCTGTAGCCTTGCGGCTACGCATCTCCCCCTTCTTCTTTAGCCTTACATCCAGGTCCGCATTCAGAAGTGACCCGGGGCAGATATTTTCGTGGAGCCCTCTTTTCTTAAAATATTTTGAGGCAAGAAAATTTCAAATGGTGGAATGTCTTAATGCTGCGCTGGAAGGTGACGAGCAAAACAAAATGTCTTCGCTCTGTCTTCCCGTCTGTCATGTCTGGACCAGGTCTAGGAGGAGGGCCACTCGAGTCGGGGAGCCCGGGGCATTTGCCCTCGTTGCCATCTTCAATTTCGGGCCTGGCTGCATTATTTAAGGAGGGGGGAGGGGGGGTTACCAAACGTTATTTATTGTTACATTATTACTATAGCAAAATCCCCTAAGAAACTTTTAAAGGGTGCATGTATCGCACTCACAGTATTCTTCGAGTATGCAAGAAATAACATGTTCACACGCTTTTGAACACATTGCTATAGAATAAAGGGAATTGCCAGCAGTAATGCCAGATGTGAAGACAAATCTTCATTTAGAGTACACTGGTCAACAAAAAAGTGCACTCCCAAAGCTCAAACTGGAGAAAAATGAAAGATTATAGCTATTCAACCATGCTTATGAATTTTGTTGCCTCTAGCCATAACCAAAATGCGTCCACTTACGTAAGAGTTCACTAAGTAATTGTTCGCCGGGTTCGTCGCTTCAACGTTTTGTTTACGAGGAAATTCATTTAAGTTTCTCAAAAAAGTTGATCTTTCATTTTTTCTGGTTTGAGCTTTTGGAGTGCACCTGATTTGACCAGTGTTATATTTGAACTCGTGTGAATGGCTTGCTTCGACGGGATTTTGGCCAACTGTCAAAATTTCAATGGGGATGTTTTCATTTTTATGATTTGATATTTTTGCGAGAAGCACGAAGACATTTGAAAAAAAAATGACCTGGCATCCCTGATCCATGGCATGCCCGTAACCGTTCAGAGAAATTACTCAAACAGGAGTTTTTTGCAGGTTGGGGAGTTTAATCGCTAACACTGCGTTACACTTTTAGTCAGTAATGGCGAATCAACAAATTTTATTCCAGCAATTGTTATAAGTGAGGCGAAACATTTCAGTTACGTGATTTCGTAGAATTGTAGTCACGTGTTGCTGCAATAATAAATGGCGAATTGATAGCATAAATTCTCATAATTAGTCCTAAAAGAAGGGTCAGAGAACTTACATCTGAATCGCAAAAGGTCGATGTGAGAATTTAGGAATCTCCTTAGCTTTCCAATTTTAAATAAGAGCAGTATTCTAAGACACGGAATGAATTAAACTAACCGGAGCAAACTCATCGCAAAGAAAGTAGGTAACCATTAGCCCTCGATAATTTCTACGTTAAAAGCCTTCCGCTAACAAGGGTTAAAAATACTCTTCGATACTGCATAGATGGGGCAAATCTGTTTCCATTATGCTGATAGGCTAAAAGCCTACCCTATGTCTCCGTGTTCGAGTTTCGACAGTGTGCACATTACGTGCTCATCGAGAATCATTCAGCGATATGCTTGGGTGAAAATTATTTCCAAAGGCAGAGAACGCCGAATTCCAGCGCCTTACAAATTGAGGGATTTCACATCGATTCACCCAGCTGTTGGCTGTTCGCCCTATAAAATTGTTGTGAGACTTTCTAAAAGTTTTTGAGTTCTTTAGTGAAAATTTATACGGATGCTTTAAATAAGCATATTTTTAGGACATGAAAAAAGCCAAGGCCAGTCTAGCTTAGAACCTTAGAAGAAACCAGCCAAAGCCGGTTGATGATTATTTTTATTAATAACATTCTTATTCGGCATTTTACGTGCCATAATGACAAAATGTTTTTTTATTCAATTTGCTTTATTCATCAAACAAATTTTTATAGATACTGTTCTTAGTTATTAAATTTGTAGAAAAAGGTGAAAAAGCACTTTGGTTTTTGTAAAAAAGACGTCCAGATTCTTATGAGATTTCGAGTATGCAAAGTTGCCTTGAATTACGAATGTTACCACCGACCACACAACATTTCACAGAAATCTGAAACGATATCACCAACCCCTTAGCTAGTGAAATCACGTGAAATTCCTCTATTATCACTTCACGATCGTGCGAACGCCTACGTTTTTCAGCACTGTGAAGAAGATATACAATTGATGAAAGAAAATGAGGTACTGCGATAGCTTGTAGAGTAATAATGTGCAAAACGATTGAAAAAATGGTCGTAAATGCCTGTGATAGCAACGATAATTGGTATACCTTAATTGCAATCTGCACTGAAGGGTGACGATTTTTTATTCCGAGAATGTCATTAGTATTTCGATGACTGTGCTGATGCTGTAACAATATTAAAAAGTGTAGTACTACCTACATCACGACCCCGCGTAGGATATACTTAGAAATTTTAAATATCAAAGCAATCCAGTTGAAATTCAATTCGATTAAATTGCAGCCAGCATATGACTGCAGCGACTTCCGGGGGAGATATGCATGTGATGCTCACAGTCAAATCACAAAACCTGCTGAGTGACGTGATGCAAAAAAAAACTATATCATTTGCTGGCACGAAACACAAAGTGGTGTCCTGTTGTATACCTAACTGCAAAGTCCACAGGACACGGAGCTTGCAGCTAGCAAACTGCTAGGCGAAGGCATCGTGCGGAAACGCACTGACAATTGCGCAGAATTTGATAAGGCTTGCCTGCCATGTGATTCTGGTGAATTGAAACTGTGGCAATAAATCTTCATACACAACGCAACCCACACTGTTTTCCACTACCTACCTACTGGAAGTCAGAGCATAGTGGCGCATAGACAGGAGTGGCTTATGGTTGCGTGCATATCATTGTTCCCACACTCAGTCGAATGCATCGTTCGCCGGTTGGATGCTTTTTGTCGATGGCGAAAGTATGCAGAACTTTTTTGCACCGAGGATGGAGTTCTCTAATAAACGTTGCAGAACTATTTTTATGATGACATTGTGATTCGAGAAATAATAGGGTTTAAATAAATAGATACATTTATTAGCAAAACAAACCTATTCTCTGCACTATGCAATTGTCCAGACCAGACGTTTGCTGGGATATTTTAATTCAATTCTTTATATGAATATCCTGGAAGTACAAGATAATAATTTGGTAATGGCATACATTATTACAAAAAACAGTCTGACAATGCGAATAACATGGAGCGGGGGCCTAGTGTGGTTGGTAACGTCTCCGCCAACCACGCTCGATGCCTGGGTTCGAATCCCACCGCCGACATAGGTGTCGATGGTTGTGAGGTGGCGTGATCCACTCACAACCAACCCAACTGGTCTAGATTCAATCCTAGCCGACACCGGGAGATTTTCTGAGGCGAAAAATCTCTGGGATCACGCCTTCCATCGCATGAGGAAGTAAAGCCGTTGGCGCCGGTCCGTTAACAAACGGGTCGTGAGTTAGGGACCTGGGTGTGGAGTCGCCTCCCTGGGCGTCGGTAATTGGCCACAACAGTGGCGGAAATAGACCGACGGAAAATAAGCGAGAATAAAAAAAAAAATGCGAATAACATCTGACCATAATAAACAATGTGTGTGATATTTCTATTATTGAACGATAACCATAGTAACGCATTCCCACAAGGCATCACCTGACATTCAAACTTTGATTTAAGTAGGTATAAAAAACAATTATACCTATTTGAAAATTTGCACGATAAGACAATTCAGTGTGGTTAGAGAACAGATTGATCTCTTATATGCAATACAGTTTGTGTCAATTATGCATATGGTTGATGAGTAATAAGGATTTGAAGTTGATTTTAAAAACTGACCCAGAGAGGGTTAACATCAACAAAATAATAACATAGTTTATCAAGGTTTCAGATATTTCGTCGATTATACCATATATTAAAAGCCCACATTCATGCTGTCTGGTCAATAGAGGAAAAGAGATATCTATCCAAACTCAAATATCTAATATTCAATGACAGTCCATCTATTTCAAAGGGAGGTTCTAATCGAAAATCGAATGTTACCGTTTTTCAAGATTTTTTTTTGACGAAATGACGGCTTCAGCTCTCATTGAATAAAGCCTAGCGCGACGATAAGCAATGTGCGCTGCACCTTTTACGGTCGTCATGTGTTCGAAAAAAAAAACAGGCTTAAATTAAATGAACTTTGTGATTTTCCGATTTTCTAAAAACTCCTCTATTCCCATTTTTTTTTATTTTGCTTCAACGTTGAAAAAACACTAATTTATTTTTTTGAAACGCTTCCTAAAGGCCTTCTTTATCGAATAAAGTTTAATTTGAGCCGTCAAACATCGAAACCAATTTTCTCCGATATCCTCCCTTTACATTCCTCACTATGTCGTGGAAGGAAAATTGCAAAGAAACAATCACTGTGCTTTGTGCCAGAAGTTTTTTGCTGATGGTAACTTTTCCGTGCTAATATATGCGGATATTAAAGACGTACGCGGATACCACCCATAATCAGTTTTCATAAAATGGATTCTACTGGTGTCTCGAACTTCTGCATCATCGTGATGGATGATGATCGATGGAAAAGGTCCTCTTTGCATTGAACTGGAAAACAGATGTATCAATATAAGAAGAAAAAAACTGCATATAAACGGGATGGATTTTAATTCTGTTACTGACGGAATCTTCAGCACGTGTGTATTTTATCCGATTATAACAGATGCACTGGCCTAGTTCGTTACGAACAGCAATTTAAGTATTATTCAGTTTGAAGCACAATCTTCGGCAATAGAAGGTAATCAAACAATATTTTGTGAGAAACTAAATCTTTCCAAAGATGAACTGTGAACGAAAAGCTTAATGTGCAACGTTTATTAAATTCCTGTAACTTTGGTTCTACTTTTTAGATTTTACTGAACAAAATTTTCCTAAGATCGTCTCCAAACTAGTATCAGCTAAATCAACAACAAAAATGAAAAGTACGATAAGCTCTTCAATTATTCCATAAAACGTAATTCGTCAAAGCAACACCAAAAACTTTTTTTTTAATTTGCGAGATTTGCACACTACGATATACTTACCTTATTCTGCCAAAATCATTGTCAAAGAATTCAAAACAAGGTTTTATGAGTTAATATGTATAAAACTAAAAACAAAACTAAGTACCGTGGAATGGGGTGAAATTGATCAGTGGGGTGAAATTGATCACCTGAAAATTCGTGATAAAAAATACTAATCAAAAGATATTGCTCTAACAACACTAGGCAATGTTAACGTGTCCTTAAACGCAACTTTTGCATGATTCACATACCTGTCATAGTTAACCCTTGCGTGCCCGGTCCAATTTTTCATATTTTCGAAAAATTCTTCTAACTCAGTCAAAACTCAATCAAAGTTGATCAAACAAGTTTCCACATAACAAAAAAAGTATTGAATTCACTTAAAGTAATCTTAGTTGAGGGTTAATTACGTGAAATTTGAAGAAGTGAGTAAAGTTTGATAAAAGCTCAAAAAATGTAATTTTTAACAATGATCATTCCATACCATTAAAGAAATAATGATGAATTCGCAAGAAAGCACAGAGATTCTAATTTCAAAGCTAGTTTTTGAGCTTTTGCAACAAACCGAATTGAAATCGGTCTAACGACGATCAAATAAGAGCAAATTTAGCAACAAGCAGCTCGTGAACCAAAATAAACAAATTTTAACCTAAAATATCGTTATTTTTGTTTCCAAACTAGCTGTAAATGATATATTCAGTACAGAAATCATCATTTATCTTTAGCATATCGAAAAAGAAGCACATTATCAAAAGAATGTATGGATTTCAATGGTGATCAATTTCACCCCAATTTACCTCATAGTACCTTATAGAATTATCGAATTTATTTCATGAAATAGACGATAGAAATTTCACCAATAGCCATAGAGGTTTACTGGAGCACATACCAGTACTTGTTTTAAAAAAATATACTATTTCGGGAAAAATGTACATGAAGCTAGTTAATTGGGAATTGTTATAAAAATTGATCAATTCCACCCCGTTCCATGGTAATAATAGTTAAACTTTAGCAGAAAAAGGTAAGTATAAAGTAGAGTGCAAAGCCTCGTGAAAAAAACCATTTTAGTGTAGGTTAGATGCATTGCATTCCATGGACTAATTGAAGAGCTTTGATATGAAAGCATCCTTCATGGAGGCGTATTGTCGTTAAGAAGCAAATGTGCTTAATGTTGTAGGAGATAATATAATGCTTGTTAGAAAATCCAGTATTTATTTTGCAATATTCAGAAGAGTTTTAGGCAACTGAATTCTCTATCTCAAAAACTTGTATTTAAAGAGATCTGAAGTGTCCTTTTTTGAACTATTCGTGTTTTCGAAAACTATTTTGTTTTATATTGACGTTGGACTATAGTTATAACGTCTATCTCGACTATATCAGTCATTTCGTCTATATCAGTCACTTCTTTTCAAAATATCGAGGTTTTGGCATCAACCGATCAGAATTTTTTTCATGGTCAAATTTATATTACAGAAATAATTTATTGTTTGGGATACACTATTGAAAATTTGGTCGATTGTTCATATCATACCGAGCAACCAATCACTACCTATCTTTCCAAGTACAGCCGACGCTAACGGATACAACCGATATGACTTTGTAAACAATTTGTTGTTGATGTTGTTTTACTTTCCTTGCCATTTCATATTCTTCAAAACTCTTCCCTCTTTCGAAATAACTGACGAATCCTTGATATAAAAGGTACCATTCGAACATTTCACCCCATCATTTTCATTCCAAAACTGTACCGGTATCATATGCACGCCATCAAATTGAATTTCTCTTTCGTGCGTTGGCCGGCAAAGCAGACGGTTCTTTCTGAAGCAGCAGCAAGCTGGTGGTGGCGAACATTGGTCACTTTTAAAAGCGCATGCCATCGAATTGAATTTCTTATTTGTTTATTCACGGGCAAAGCGGAAGGTTCTTTCTGGAGCAGCAGATGTCGGTTGGTGGCAAATATTATTCGCTTTAAAAAGCGCACGCCATCAAATTATATTTCTTATTCGTTCGTATGTATGAATTGCTATAGCACGTGTGTGGGTAGCTATATAGTGGGTGTTTATTTTTTCCTGTATGCCTGAAGGGCGCTGGTTACTAAAATGCCACTGGGACAGTTTTGCTGATTGTCTTTTGTGGCTGGCCCCGATTGCTGTGCACAGGTTACGGATTGCTCGTACTCATTGATGGAGTAGAACTGTTTTGTTGTGAACCTGTACCCCAATTAGGTACAACATAGTTGATGAAACTAATGACCTGCTTGGGATTAGAGCTGCATAATTGGTATGGAGTTAAAAGGTAGCTTCGTAAGAAGTTATACCTAGAGGAAGCAAGAGCTCTGCAAGAGCAAAGCAAATGCTCTGAACTCTCTGGTTCAGATTTGCAGGTGTCGTTCAACACTATAGTACACTATAGTATACACCGTTTTTTTTAAATGATAAAAAGCGGGACAGTGTCCGGTAAGGAGTCCCGTGATTATCCGTAGTTCATTACGATTTAGACTAAGTAACTTTCTGGCGGTTCCGGGGTTCGGATAGATTACCTTTTTAGCTTGTCTACAACCCTGTACCTGTTGCCATTGGGATGCTATTTCTAGCCTTTCCCAAGTTAGTAGTTCGCTTTTGATAGCGGAATTAGACGTACCCAGAAACGGCTCGGGGTCAATAAACCGCTGAGCTGAATCCTGTCTTACTAGGTAGTCACTTGTTCATTACCCTCGACTCCGCAATATCCGGGCACCCAAAACAGAAAAACTGAGTGAGTTGCATTTGGCACACTTGGTTTAAACATTAAAGCTCTTGAGTTGCTCTACAAAATGTCATATTCATATATTTTTTTCTAGCGATGTTGAAAAGAGTAGGATGACCCTGAAAATTGACAATTTTTTAAAGAAAAATGCGTTTTGTTCGTCAATTTACCTCTTTGCCCTATATTGTGACCATGCGTTTTGAAGCACTCTAGTCTCTTTGACTCCGGGGTGCGACCGTTCGGTGGTTGATGCTTCACACTCTTGCGAGTCTTCAGCGGAACCGTTCGAGCAGCCGCGGGGTTGCGTTGTTAAGGTGGTGACAGTGCACTCCCGGGAAGCATCCTGCGCGTACCTTTCCGGCCGCAGGGTTGCGTTTGGGTGGTTGTGGGATACTCCCGGAGGAGCTTCCCACGCGAACCTTTAGCCCATTCGCAGGATCACTTTGCCTGGGTGGTGGCAGGGTACTCCCGGAGGAGTTAGCCGCACGTACCTTCCCTGACATTGCGACGGAGTCTTTCCTGCTTGTGACGTTCGGCCTTCCGCTTACCTTTCGGATGCGTGCTTTGCCGAAACCGTAGTGAGTTTGGCCGATTCTTCGTCTATATCCAGAACTAGCTCGACCAAGGTCTTTACCAAGTTGCGGTTACAGACTCGCCACATTTTAGTATAGAGATGGTCGTTCTGATTCTGGAGTGAACGAAGGATCTTCTCGTCCGGAGAGTTCGCACTATCCGTGAAGTAACCGACATAGCGTCTGGCCTTCGGCAGATCCTTCATGTGGTATACACGAAGCTGTGCTCCCTCCCACGGTACGAGGGAAGGTACCTCCCTTTCCAACCACTGCACTGTGTCGGTGTCGGCACAGGCAAGTTGCAGGAAGCCATATTTTAGATGGCAACCGTTAAACTTGGGCTTGGTGGTTGGATTTTCCTGGTCAGCAATATGATCGAGGATGGAGGTCCGGACAGTCTGAAGCTGGTTCGTTGAGAGTAGGGAGCAGGGGTGGGTAGCAGAAGTAACCGCAAGGCTTATAGCTCCCGCTATGTCCCTAAATGTGGCCGTCGGGAACGGCTTCGGACCCGATGACCCCAAACCAGTGCCGTTCCGCAGCTTTTTTGGCTGTGGACACTTAGTACTGGTATTTGGGAACACCAAGTCGTCCGACCGCTGACGCTTGACGGCGACTTGGTTTGTTAGAGCAAGCTGCTCTGTCGGAAGGAGGGCCAGCTTCCTGATTTCTTCGTACGAGAGACCGAAGCGAAGATTTTTGCTCAGTCGCCGCCTTTGCGCGTTAGAAAGTCGCTTAACAAGGGGTGCCGATGATACGGGTTTCCCTACGTCATCGGGTCTTGTCTCTGGACCGGGAAGTAAGTCCATTTGACTTTCGTCATTCCCTTGTGGAGAACGTAGGATTAAGGATGAAGCAGAGAGTCCTCCGTCCAGCGATTCGCTGTCGAGGTTAAAGTCGTCCTCATGCTCCATCTCCTCCGTTCTGCCCGGTGCGTTTGTTTTTTTGGGACTGCGCTCCGATAAGTGCATGGGTACCGGCAAAGAAAGGCTGCCGGTGGTCGAATTTGTGAATTTCAGTGGTGGGCACCGCTAACCGAAAATTTAGCGACGCTAATCGCTAAGTCGCTAACCAGAAAATTTAGCTCGATAATCGCTAAACGCTAAACCTACATTAGCGGAACTTTCGCTAATCGCTAATCGCTAACTTTTTAATATGTAAATAGTCATATCGCTATATTTATTACTCGTGTTTTGTAAGATTTGGACCACTTTGATCTGTTTTGGTTAAACAAACGAAAACAATTACTTTTTAAAGCTATTTACAGTAAGAGGTTCACGAAACGGTATTCATATTTGATTTTGTTAAAACAAGAATAACAAAAGTTATTTAGCTTGCATTGAAAATAGATACTCTTAGGAATGTTTTCATAAAAATTCAATCATTCAATCTGAATCGAAAAAGTAGAAAAAAGGTTGTCATAATTTCAAGCGCATTGCAATTTACCAAAGTTCTTGGTGTGCCGAAAATTTAATCTAGACCTTGTGCTTGTTCTTCAAAATTCTCCTGTGGCTTGTACGATAACTGGAACTCCATTCTAGGGTAAAAAAACTGACCAAAGTAACTTTCGCAGTAAAGTATATTCATCTTTCGAAGCAGTTTACGTACGCCATCAGCAGCAATTCACAGTTTTTCTAAATATTTCTATTGTCGCTTCTCTGCAAAATTTAGCGAATTAGCGATTAGCGTTTCGAAGGCCAAAATTTTAGCGACGCTAACAGTTTCGCTAACCAGCTCAAAAATTAGCGAAATCGCTAAATCGCTAATTGAATTTTAGCGTCGCTAATTAGCGAATTAGCGAATTAGCGAAATAATGCCCACCACTGGAATTTATGTTATCCATAAAATTCCCACGAGCCGCTGGGTAAAGAAGAGTCCGCTGCATCAGTGACCCGCGTGATGCAGTAAGGACTAATTACTGTGCTCCACAGGCTCCGTTAGAGGCTGGGTATTTGTTAACCCCCCCCCCCTCCCCCAGCTCTTAAGCTGTTGCAACTATCCTCTTTTACAGGGGCTTTGGACCCTCTGCTCCAGTTCTCAATAATTCAAGTCTATTCGTCAAGGCTAGACTGAACCAAGGAGAATCGTAACAGGCAGTGTTAATCGAAGATTTAGTATTTTCTCGTTTATTCATTAACACTTCATTAAAAATATTAAAACGCCTAAACGAACACGGTTGAATAATTCCACTGTACAGCAGCGATTATAAATCTTCATCAAGGAAAACATACTGCCGATGAATGATCAACACTTATTTGCTAGAAATTTCATTTAGATCAAAACAAGTTCTTTTAAGTATCGTAAACTATCGGTAAAGTTTTCTCAATTAGCATATATTTAATTTTCGTTTTTTTTCGGTGCGCGGGTTTGTTTTAGTTTCTTGCACTCAGAGAAAAAAAAAACAAACTTTTCTCTATCGTGAAAAATAACAAAACATTTAAAAATGCTCTAAATCATAATTAAAGAAGTAATATATTTACCTGTCACCCGCCAAAACCTTGATAAAAACTATGCAAAAAGCGTGCAATTGAGTTCTTGCTTTTTTAAGTTATGAAATAAATGTAATTTCTTAACATACATAAAGTTACATGCTGGGCTGGAGCCAACCTAGCATGAGGTTGATCGGTTTAATGTCAAACAATTTCCAATCTAAGAATTTCCGCTTGAATCGTTCTGATCTCCAATTTCAGATAGTCTCGTTGAGTTTGCTTTTTGCTGAGATAGGAAAGTTTTACCCAATTCGCTAAATTAAATGATTGTCTTGGTTGTGCAGCTACGAAGAAATTTTTTTCTAAAGTGACAGCGCTTATTTAAAAAATCCATTCTTTTAGTAAATATTATTATATATAACGTTTCAACGTCTCCGCATTTAGAAATGCACTGTTAGATAAAATTGCAGAAAATACTAGAGTTACAATTCCGTCTACTATTTGTTTCAATGAAATACAGTGCTTCTTCATTTTTATCAACAGTCTTTTTTATCACTACTCGCCAAATTCACGGTCGATTTTCTCACGTTTTTTTTCTCGTTTTTATCACGCTTTTTAAAAAAAAACTATAAATCAAGAATAATGTACTTCCAGTTGCAGAAAATGTATTTAAAACATTGTGTCCTTGCATGTGTATAGTTTTATGAACTCAATTTATTTTATTTATTTTCTGTGGCAACTATGTGTCATATCTGTTACAAATAAATTGTGTCATAATTTTAAAAAATGAACCGTGAAGTACGTATTTCATTGAGTTTAAAGCAAAAATTACATATTAAGAAGATCTGTTAACAACTCAAATAGCCCTACAGTTTGGTCCTTATAGAGCATGGATTTAAAAATTATAAAATCTAGCAGTTCCACAATTTCACATCAACCAGCATTAGACTTGCTAGTTATGCTAAAAAATGAGCAGTACAAATCATATTGATATTGTATGTATAATAGCCGTGAGAAAGTCCGCGAAAATTCATTGGAGCAAAATATCATTAACTAACCTTTTCTTGTTTTTTTATTTGTATCTTGAACTTATATTCCATTCAACCATGAAAGTGCATCATTTTACTCAAAATGTCGTAAATTTTAATTTAATCCAACACAAAAAATGTAATTTTTATCATTTCGCTAAATTCACGGTTTTGCCAAATTTTTTTTTGACCGTGAAAAAATCGAAAAAGCACTGTATAAAAATACCGGAGTCCAACGTCATGCGGTCGTGTCGTGGATACCACCCTCCTACTTCTGCATGCATGCTTAATTTTTTCAATATCATCAAATAGAATTTGCACAATTTGTTCTATGCCACGGACGAGTTGGTGCGTAACTCATCGGCTACACTTTTGAACAGAAACACTAAGTTTGTAATTTTTTTCTTGTTTCACGTAGACCTCCTCTCCTACCAGAGTGCAGGGAGCGATGAACAAGTCGAAATTGAAAATCAAAAATTTGGTGGTCTTAAACGAACACAGTTTGCCTGGGGGTAAAACATATAGTCTCAGAATCTCACTTTTAAGTATCGACAATGGGGTCCTAAAGTTTTAAACGGTTTTCTGATTTTTATATATCAGCTGGAAGAGTGCAATTTTCTGAGCAAAACGTGATTTTTAAAAAATGTTCATCATATTCCTTTGATTTTTAAATGAAGGATAAAAATCTGCTCGAAATGCCTTTAATGACAGTTCTCTCATATACCGTACATGGGCGAAATGTCATCTTAGACCTTTCGAGCAGTTTTTTTCATTCTTCATTTAAAAATCGAAGGAAAACGATAGACGTTTTTTAAAAATCACGTTTTGCTCAGAAAACGCGGCTTATTCAAATGATATATAAAAACCGGTATACCTTTAGGACTCAATTAGTAAAAAAAATGAAAAATATAAAGGGTCTGTGCATAAATACACATATTTGAAGTAGACTACGAATGGTGTAATGAATTATTTTCAATGCAGTCACGTTACAAAAAATACCAGCTACGCACGTTTAACCCCCCCCAGTACTCTAGAGAGAAGCTGAGCGTATTTGAGCTTCGTTTCCTAGAATTAGTTATAATTACGAAAGATCTTAATTAACTCTATTTCTCCCAGACAAGCGTATCGAGGCGTACAATCGCAATTATAATTATTTACCAATATTGCTGGCTAATATCATTCCATCTCTCTGTTCAACTTTCAGCTCAATTGCAGATGCTACATATTTCGTCCTGCGTAGGTCAGATGATAAATTTTCCTAACACAGCTGAAACGAAATCTGCCGCAAGAAAATAGGTAGCAAGGCAACAACATTCGCAAGAAAAGTCAAATACGTTCCGAACGAGCGCACTCACACCATCGGAATCGGGGCACTTGATTCGAGAAGTTTACGCTGAAAGGAAACACCAGCATGGGAAGCCTGCCAAATTTGAGTGATTTGTCGACGGAGAAGCTGGAGAAGCGTTTGAAAGAACGCGAAAGGATTCTCGCCCGGGAGCGTATTATCGAGCGGGACTTTATTCGTGATAGAGATGCAGCGCTGATGGTAGCGGCGGCACGAGGACACGAACGACCGCCGATGTTTGTGCACCAGCAACAGGTAGATCTAAACGATTGACATTACTGCCCTAACTGACAAATATCCAGCACATTTCATGAGGGGCTTGTGCTGTTATTATATCGCTTTTGGTGTGAGTTAGGTAAAGTTAATTACTGTTTGGAGGGGTGTTTGATTGAATTTCTCCAAACTTCTATCGTTTCGTTGTGTCTTATTTATCTTTGGGAAATGTTGAACGATAGAGAGGATTCTCTTGTTTGGCAATATAGCGGTGAACTGATAAAAGGCATTTAATTCCGCGATTGATTAGAGCGGAAAATATCTTTTATACAATATAAACACTCAAGTGTTTCGGCTATTGTTCACGATCTACTATATAAAAATGGAATTCCGTAACGCTTGATCCTATTGATATTATTACCTCCGTCTCTGTGGTATACAGTAATCAGTATCATTTAAAATCGTTCTAAATCAGAAAAATAAGCGATGACATAGAGGGTTTTTAACCGGAAAATGTTCGCTGATGTTCAGGAAAAACATTTGGAGAAAAATAACTAGTATCTGATTACTACAATTTGAGATATTATTCACAAAACTACGAAAAACATGCAAAATTATGACTTTTCAAGCTGAATTTGCCTCTAAATCAAAATTCAAAGCGATGACATGTGATTCTTTTTTCATTAAAATGTTTGTTACGTTCAGGAAAAACATTCGAGGAAAAAAAATTAGTATCTGATTACTGAAACTTGAGATATTATTCACGAAACTACGTAAAACATGGAAAATTGTGACTGTTTTATACTTAATTAACCTCTAAATCCAAAATTCAAAGCGATGATATGAGATTCTTTTTTCATTAAAATGTTTGTTACGTTAAGGAAAGACATTTGAGGAAAAATAATTAGTATCTGATTACTAAAACTTGAGATATTATTCACAAAACTACGTAAAACATGGAAAAATGTGACTTTTTATACTGAATTTACCTCTAAATCAAAATTCAAAGCGATGACATGTGATTCTTTTTCATTAAAAAGTTTGTTACGTTCAGGAAAAACATTTAAGGAAGAATAATTAATAGCTAATTACTAAAACTTGAAATATTATTCACAAAACTACGTAAGACATGCAAAATTATGACTTTTTATACTCAATTCGTCTCCAAATCAAAACTCGAAGTGATGACATGTGATTTTTCTTTTCATTAAAAAGTTCGTTGATGTTCAAGAAAGACATTCGAGTAAAAATAACAGGTATTTGATCACAAAAACTCGAGATAATATTCACAAAACCACGTGAAACATGCGAAATCATGACTTTTCATACTAAGTTTGCCTCTAAATCAAAATTCGAATCTATGATCTGTGTTTTTTTTTTAAATGAAATTAAGGGAAAATGATAAGTACCTGATCATTTGAAATTTAAAAATTTTTAATAAAACTACGTGAAAAATGCAAAACCAAGATTTTTAGGCTTGATTTGTCACTAAATCATAATTCAAAGCGATGACATGTGATTTTTTTTTCAATGAAATGTTCGTTCGTGTTCAGGAATGACATTTGAGAAGAAATGATAGGTATCTGATTACTGGAAATTTAGATATTATTCATGAAACTATTTAATAATATAAATATTTAGGCTCAATTTGTCTGCAAATCAAAATCAAAGCTATGATATGTGATTGTTTTCCAATAAAATGTTAGTTAATGTTCAGGAAAGACATTTGAGAAAAAATAACACGAATCTTTTTGCTGAAAGTTGACATATTACTGAAAAAACTACGTATGTTTGAAGCATTGTTGAAGATGATTTTCTGCATACAAAGAAACACCTTAAAATACTTTCTTTGATTTTGAAAAACATATAATACATGCAAAACTTTGACTTTTTAAGCATTGAAAGTCATTTTTTATTTTCTACATAGTTTTGTGGATTACAGCACAATTGTTAGTTATCAGAAAACCTTCACTTCTTCTCAGACGTGTTCCTTGGACACCAACAAACATTTTCGTTTTGAAAAAAATCACAAGCATCTCTTTAGATTTCATTATAGAGGAGAATTAAGCATAAATGGTCATGCTCAATTCTTCTTACATAGTTTAATTTCCTAAAAAGAGGTTTTACTGTAAACGATTGTCAAATAGCCCGAATATCACCCAGTATAGGTATATTCGAAACTGGGATCTCCACACAACATTTTCCAAAACGGCGGCTTCCGGCCTCAGAAAAATAACCTTAAGTGGTATTTAGCCAACCGTTTCAATAATTCCGAAAGTGGAACTCCATACGTCGTTTGGAAATCCGATGGCGACTTCCAGTTTATGTGTGTTCTGTTCTCAAAATATTTAAGTATTTAAAGTGATGATGAACGTATAAGATGTGAAATATTTTTTAAGTGAGTTGTGCTAAAGCAGTAATGAATTATAAAAATGATTCTTAAATGATTCTTAAATTTAAAACCTTTGATCCCGAGCATCGCCGGGAACGTTCAACTAGTCCTAAATGAAAATTATTATAATCACAACTCGCAACTGATGAAATGTTTAACAATATTAAAAGATTATCGAAATAATTCAGATCGTCTCCCTGAAATAAAACTTTTCCAATTCTCTACGCGTATAGAGCTTTTAAATCAGTTAGGTTGATTATACAAAGCATAACCAAGATTCATACAAAAATAAGATAAGACTTGCATGCAAATTTGTGTAAATTGCAAGGCATTGTGAATGTGCGAAAAGCCAAAGTGGTGCAATCGACATGTTCTTTAAATGTGAATGTAGATAAACGAAATTTCAATAACCTTAAAATTGAGTTCAACCAAAACCGGATTGTACTTAATATAGAACCAAAATAAAATGAAATAAAATGTTACCAGCACGCAGGAATAATATTCAGTATTATACCATACACTTGCATGGAAATAATGGTGAAATGATAAAATTCAGTATATTTTGATAGATTTCAACTCTATTCAACAAAAAATACTAGCCTCCATCATTTTCTCGAGTCCACAGCCTCGCCAGATTCACCGGAAAGTGTTTTTTGACCGTGATAAAATCGGAACGGCATAAGAAATCGGGTATAAGAAATCAGAAAAAAAGATTTATAAGTTTCCGTTAGACTCCACTAGAAATTTGAGAAGTAAATATTGAATTTAGTCCGTACAAATACGTATTTCAACTGCGGCATACAGTCATCATCACTGTAAATAACTTATAAAGTTCTTTTTTACACGATTCTACGTACCGTGCAAAAAAAATCGTGTAAAAAAACCGCGTTATTTGGAAAAACATCGTAAAAAAAACCGTGTTATTTGTAAAAACGTCGTAAAAACAATCTTGTAAAACAAAAAACGTGTAAAAATGAAACTTTGTAAAAAACAGCCTATTATAGTTTGTTACCGTTACTGCTACTTACGACTGCTACTTGTTACTGCTACTTGGAAAACGACGTAAAAAAAATCGTGTTTTTGGAAAATCGTCGTAAAAAAGAATCGTGTAAAATGAAACCGTGTAAAAAAAACCGTGTAAAAAAAGACTTTACTGTATACCTTTTCCACCAACGCGAACAAACAATCTCCAAGAAAAATTTCTGTACGAGTTGTGAATAGTAAGAACGCGGAACGCGCGATTACTGTGACATGTCAGTTGGTCTTATTCTTGCTTTCTATGTATGTTTGCTGTTTTTCAACCATATATTCGTGTAAATCGACACGATGAAAGATGGAAAGAAGGACAATGAAATATCTAGTGCCCAGTGTCGCCTTTAGACGATCTTCAGTTAAACCTCTAAAAAGCTTCAATCAATACTTAAAAATGTTTATAAAGTTTCAAAGTGATTTTAACGAAGTCCGTCTGAAAATTAGTTAGGGCACTAGAGGGTTAAGCATTCAACATAGGATGATGGGTATGTTTACTTTTTTTTACATATAAAAGTGTTTACTCACACCAACCACTCATGTTATTTATATGACATGTCACAGAGTCACAAGAATTTTCTAGCGTAATTGTATCACATCTGGATCTGAGCTAAACAATTGATTATTTCTTTATTCATTTTTTTGTACAAATAATCACTCGTACGTTGATGACTTTAAACGAGCCAGAGGCTCGTTGGCTCCATGAAATATTAAAATAATGAAGTAGGGTAAATTACCAATTCTTGTCAGCCTATGTCAGTTGTTATGTTTTCTATTAACATTTTTCTTCATTAGGTGGTCAAATTTCATCAATTTAGTTATAATCATATTTTCCTACTCTCCATTTTATTAGAAACATTATTAGAAACATAGCTTCTAAATTTATTCGTAATGAGTCACTTTCACAGTTCATTTTGGTCCACCCATTTGCATGTTGGACATCATTAGGTTTAATTCTTACTGACGAAGTGACGAAAGAGAGACAGAAAGCTTGTGAAACTATACTCGTTCCTCCTATGATTTGAAAGTACATAAACGTATTAAATTACACCGCCGTTCAAAGTATAAAATCAATTCTGACGCGGTCTTACAGGTAGTTCGACATCATACCGCCTATTGTTGGTACTTCGAAAATGACCGTTAATATGGGTAAGCAAAACACGCTAGAAAATAATTGTACACCTATTACTCCAGCTAATATTGCTGCCGAAAACATTTTGACGTGGGACTACGTCTTTGTTTACTATACTGGGATGCATTCTGTAAAATTGGAGATGAAACTGGCAAATGTTGCGTCAGATTTCAAACGTTAATAACAGCATAACCACATGATGGATAACAATAACCAATATGTTGTTGGATAGATAAAATGTGTAACAATTTTATAACACGCTAGTTATCATTATTATTTCACTGCTCAACGGTGAAAATTGATAAAAAGTTACAGGGAAACTTACGCGAACAATGAACCAATTACATGCGAGCATTCCTAGCACAGACGACGTGAATGGACACCATCCGTTCCCCGTGTTATTCTCTGTATCGATATCGATATAAAAATTGACAGAGTCTCCCGTCCCAATAGGTCAATTTATTTTTGCTTCCATGAGCTTAGACTAATATGATGTCTCGAAGGTAAAAGTTTTCCGAAAAGTTTGAAACAATCCCCATTCTTGAACAATTCCTAAACCTGCTTTGAAAACCTAATAAAAACTGATGTCTTGAAAGAAAACATGCCGGTAAAAGCAGTACCAGTACCAATGTAGTAAAGAACCGCAGGTCTCTCGTTGTCTATGATTGCAGCGGTACTCTTCTATTCGTACATTTCAGCGGTACACTTCTATTCATACTGCAGCGGTACTATTCATATTGCAGTGGTACACTTTTGTTCGTACATTTCTATTCGTGTGCAATCGAGGAAAAACTGCAATGCTGCAGTTTATCTCATAAATATGATAACCATAAACTATTCAACGAGAATTGTAAATTTTGCAACGGATATTTATACAATTTTATCTTCGATATTCACTAAATAATCGTGACCGGATAGTATCGAAAGAGTAAATTCCACATATACACATTTATAGAAGAGTAAGAGCCTGCGAATGCTTGTGAATTTTTGGTTCAGCTGCTAAGATTCATTAGAATCTCTTTTTACATTTCAAAATTGTTAGATGATATATTATTACTCTAAGCTTTACCATAATAAACGTATGTATATTAGCAGTCTTCCTAATACAACGACAGTAGTTGTAGGTAAATGAAAAAAAATTGTCAAGCAAAAACAAAAATGGAATTGTTGATTGTTACGGTTTTTTGCTGGAACTTGTTAGACATATCTTCTTAAATAAGACAAAACCATTTATTATGATAACGTAAGTATTATTGGATTTGGTTTTAGAGTAAATAGAGTTAGCAGTCTTCCTAATACAACGACAGTAGTTGTTGGTAAATGAAAAAAAAAAAATGTCAAGCAAAAAACAAAAATGGAATTGTTGCCAAATAATGAACCTTTGTAAGGACAGTGTTGAGAAGTCACCATTTGTGATTGGACACACATACTCATTATTTACTAATATTTATCATAAATACTTAAGCTACTAACAAATCCCCCCCTTAAAAAAAAAAAAAATTCTGACGCGGTCAGTTCCGCGTGCTCCAAAGCAAATTAGTACAAGTGGTGCGTTAGATGCTTTTTTGTATACGACTGTCGAGGGTTTGATACATGTTTTCGTTCGCTGTGTGACCAACCATTCTCATTGTACAAGTTCGGTGGCTCAATACTTTTTAATGATCAAAAACGGCACCAGCAATCAGGTGAAAAGAGAACGGATCACGGCCTTGTCCGTAATGGTACATTTTGAGCAGCTGGACAAATATTCAGTTGACACTTATTGAATGTTTTAAACTCGGTTTTCAATATACTATCTATTCGTGATCAGGAATCGAGAGAAGCTGCTGAACATTACCGGCAAAAAGTAGCAAAATGCAACCCAAAATTAAAAACAACTTAACAAACTTATATACATTTGCCAGTGTGTGTAGGGGAAATTTCGTCGAAATTCGAATATAAACTGGTTGAAATTCACGCGCGCACAGCGTGAGTCCATATATCCGGATGCATCCTAATGGTAACATTAAGGACCATAATACCTTTCGTTTAGCGTTTGTTGAGCTAAAATTGGTTATAGGAAAAATGAGAAAACCAAAAGATATGATTTAAAGAAACCGTTCATTTTTGACAGATGTGCCAAAATCGAACCGTGTCAAAACAGCGCCGGCATCGTCTTTACGATCATTAGAAGAATGCTGTAAGGAAAGCGATGTAACAGTCGTAGTTGCCGGAGACCGACATTACCTCGCCATATCCACGACTGCTACGGAAAGGAAGGGTTATATCACCGTGGTAAGTGACCGAGTCGGACAGTGTTGCGCGCGAAGGTAACTCATTACAAAGACGAACGATAAATATCTTTCTTATCAGACTCCGCGGGCCAATGCGAGCGGTGCGCGGGGGTTCACTAGAGACAGAGTTTAGGTATTTGTGTATTAGTATTCCCGAGTATCCTCAGAAAAGCAAACACATTCCGGCAGACGTGAATTTACGCTATTATAGAATCAACAGAGGCGATCTTCGGCTAAACGGTCAGACCGAAGTCGAACAATATTGCGTGCGAAGTTCGCTTATTACGGGAACGTACGATAAGTATATTTCTTGCCAAACACCGCGATCCTTTGCATACGACGCGCACGAAAAAGCATCTGCAACGCATAGCATCCAGCTATTTGTCTATTAACAATCCCGAGTACCTTCGAGGAAGCAAACGCACATTGGCCGACGCAGTTCTGTGGAAGGTATACATCACGTTTCCGTTAATCACGATATTTATCGCCCGGACGAAATCTTCGGCTAGACGGCCACAGTGAAACATAAACGAATATCTGGGAGTTCTTCAAAAAATCTGAATATTTTCCGACAATATCTACACAACGTTAGTTAAACATTGATAGTTGTTTGAACTTGGAGAAATAAAGAATAAAAAAGTTAAAATTGGAAAAAATATCTGGTTTCCTATTAGCTCAGACTAACAGACTGGAACCTAGCTCCATCGCCGCAAAAAAACGATCATTTCAAATAACTAATCGCAAAACTGTCATCGCGCGATAACGCCGTTTGGGGAGCTGTCTTGCAATATCATACATATTTCAAAGTTCCCAAATTGACACCCAAACGTTCGCTGGCGCTGATGTCGAAAAACAAGTCGTAGTGCGAATACAGCAGCAGGTGGTGCTAGTGTTACTAGCGTAAAGTATTGCAATCATTCGAACGATGATTTTATTGAAAATCTGTTGAAAGTGTTATGTCTGTTAGTCTGTGCTATTAGTGTATATTTTTTTGGAAGGACGAAGTTATTATCTACAGCTTTTCCTCCTGGAGTGGTACAAACAGAAACGGAGACAACAAACCCAACTTTTCCAGGAAAAAAGCGCCGCCAGGAGGAGGAGGAGTGCGAAGGACTACAACAGCCGTAACGCTTTCATGTAACACGGAAGTTCTATCAGAGATTCAACGCATCCCGCAAAGGCTTCGTTCCGCGAGCCGAAATGTGCAGGGATAAGGAGGGGAACATCTTGACGGATGATTGTAAGGTGATCGAAAGGTGGGAACAGCACTTCGATGAACATCTGAATGGCGTACAGGCAGGAGACCAGAACAGCGACGCAGGAGACTCTGTCGGTGCAGCAAGTAACGGAGATGTGCCGCCCCCATCGATAAGCGAAGGTAATGATACTATCCAAAGGCTTCTCAAGATGGGCGCGGAGCTTCTCAAGATGGGCTCGGGCAAGTTGGCCAGTTGTCTGCATCGTCTGATTGCAAGAGTTTGGGAAACGGAATGCCTACCGGAGGAGTGAAAGGATGGAGTTATTTACCCCATCTACAAGAAAGGCGACAAGCTAGATTGTGAAAACTACCGAGCGATCACTATTCTGAATGCCGCCTACACACAAAAGTTGGAGTGTGCGTAACCAGATCATTTATGAGCGAAATTAGCGCATTTACTGATTAAATTTGGAACCATTACAACGCATGTGCGTTGGGCATAACGCTTTTGTTACTCTAGCGTATTTTGAATGCATTGCGCAGCTCCACACAATTACACTTATAAAGTATCAACCGATGTTCAGAAGGCTGGCATCGTTAAAACAGTGCAACCAGTAATCAATGCTGATAAGTTGGGTACTGACTAAATTGAAGAAATTATTGTCTGATCGATTCACTTTCATGAATCAGGTCATTTGAAAACATCATTCAATCATTAACAATAAACAAAAACATTAGATTTGTCCGAAACATTTTGCATTAAATGATGACTCTGGTTTTATTCACATGCATTCGGTTCTGCGTTACTGGCACCAGCATCAATAACTTCTGCGGCAACAAGTCTCGCTATTGGCTGTTTCGGTTGCTGACGAAGTTTAGGGATGCACGAGCCGTTGATACGCACCGGTTCGCGAAAGTAAAGAACGGATTTTTGAACGCCTCGAAACTGATCGTTCGCCCAAAGACGAAGTTTACCGAGACATTACGATTTTTGTGTATATGATACACAAAAATATATTCCTTGTACCACTTTTGCGTTATGCGTATCACGCATTGGTTGTGAGAAGTCAGAGCAAATTCTGTGCGAAATGAAAGGACACATAGGAAGCTTGAACTTTTGCGTGTACAAAGTGATATCCCAAATAATTTTCCAGCGGCTGCCACCACTAACCAACAGATTCGTGGTAAGTTATCAGGCCGGCTTCATGGAGGGTCGGTCCACAACGGACCAGATCTTTACTACAGAGTCCCTACGCATCATCTCTTCATCGACTTCAAAGCCGCTTATGACACGATTAATCGTGAAGAGCTATGGAGAATTCTCGACGAAAACGGCTTACCCGGGAAGCTTACCAGACTGATAAAGGCTACGATGGAAAATGTGCAGTGTTGTGTGAGGATTTCGGGTGGTCTATCCGACCCATCCGGATCACGCAGGGGACTTCGACAAGATGATGGTCTTTCCTGCCTGCTGTTCAATATTGCGCTAGAAGGTGTTGTGAGACGAGAGGGAATAGACTCGCGGGGCACGATTTTCGTTAAATCCGGTAAATTAATCTGCTTTGCGGATGACGTTGACACTGTCGGCAGAACATTTGAGGCGGTGGCGGATCAGTACACCAGACTAAAATGTGAAGCAGAGAAGATTGAACTGAAGATAAATTCATCTAAAACGAAGTACATGCTAGCGGGTGGTGCTGAGCGCGACAGGGCACGCCTAGGTAGTGTTGTGATAATCGACGGTGATGAGTTTGAGGTAGTTGACAAGTTCGTGTACCTTTGGTAACTAAGAACAAGGATACCAGCCGTGAGATTAGGAGGCGAATCATCAGCGGGAGTCGTGCCATCTTTGGCGGTGTACAGGAGAACGGAGTGTGGAGACGGAGAATGAACCATGAGCTCGCGCAACTCTACGGTGAACCCAGCATCCAGAAAGTGGCCAAATCTGGACGGATTCGTTGGGCGGGGCACGTGGCGAGAACAACGGACAATTACCCTTCAAAATTGGTTCTCGAATCTGGTTGGTACGAGACGAAGAGGAGCACGAAAAGAAAGATGGTTTGACCAGGTGGAACATGATCTGGCAAGTACGGAGTGCCCGAGAGATTGGAGGTGGGCAGCCAGGGACCGATCAAGTTGGCGGAATTATGTTGTGCAGGCCATGTGGACGTACGGCCATTTAAGTAAGTAAGCTTTTCCTTAGACATTACACTGATCAAACGAACCGTTTCAGCTCTGAAACTATGTTTGAATGCAGAATAACTCAGAAAATACTCTTAAAGTAAGTTTCCCTGATAGCACAAAGAATTTCGGCTGACATATAAAGCAAATTTACCGAGCTGAGTGCCTATTTATGATAAAAATATTTTTTTATGTGAAACTGTACCAGAGTGTTTGATTAGTTCTCGGCAGTCTAAGCAGTTGTTATGTTCCTTTCATAAGTCGACTACTTATGATTAATTCTTTCATTCTTTTAAACAGTTAAGTTAAATTGTAAAATAATTCTTTGCTCAGTTCCATTCCCGTTCACCCATTTCAAGTTCTCGTCAATATTTAAATGCAAAAAATACAATTGATAATACAATTGATCAAATCGGTTGTGTACCTTCTGAGATAATGTAGTTTCGTGATTTTCACAATTCGGTACATTACAGACGAAGTTACAGTTCGATTACAGTAAAATTCAATATTGTGTTATGGGTCAGCTAGACCTCTCATTTGACACTTATTTCGTGAAAATCGGTTCAGCCATCTCTGAGAAAAGTGAGAGAGTTTATGTATTCTTCGGAATATGTTTCTTTTCGTAGCTAGATTTCACATTTTTAAACATAACAGGCAAAGTAATAGTCCGATTGCAAAAAAATCAATGAGGTCTTATGGGGTAACTAGACCTTTCATATGACACTGATTTTGTGGAAATCGGTACAGCCATCTCTGAGAAACATTAGTGAAATTAAACAGTCTTCAGAAGACGTTTCTTTTCATAACTTTTGAACCACATGTTCAATCTACATAAAATTCAAATGTTAAGGGTTTTTAAAATAGCCCGTTCATTTGATACCAATTTTATTGAAATCGGTTGTGTGGTTTCTGAGATATTGATGTTTCGTGATTTTTACATTTTTAAACAAAATCTCCAAAATAAAAATCCAATTACAATGAAATTTAATAGGGTCTCATGGGGCAACTAGAACTTTCATTTGCATATAATTTCAATAAAATCGGCCCAGCCATCTATGAGAAAAGTGAGTGAAAATAAAGATCTGCACATACACACACACACACACACACACACATACAGAAAATGTTCAGCTCGTCGAACTGAGTCGAGTGATATATGCTATTCGGCCCTCTGGAGTACTTTCATATCTTCGGTTTTGCAAGTGATTGCTATACCTTTCTAGGAGAAAAGCAAAAGGTTAAAAAAATTATTAATAAGAAGTAAAATATTCGTGCTGAAGAAATAGCGAAATAAAAGAAATGACTTTGAATTTCGTACACTTCAATCACGAGCAGTACCGGGGAACGTACGAATAGCACAATACCAAATTTAAATTTTGTTGAGGCCATATGTTTTGATCAAAGCAGTTACAGTTTTAAATAGTCTTTGAATTTCGTTTCTTTTCATAACTTTTGAACCACATATAAAATTGCTATGAAATTTCTTACTTGTGAGTTCGAGAGACAACCTGTTCAAGTGACACTAGATTTGTCCAAATAAGTCGTGTGATCTTTGAGATAATAGACTTCCGTTGTTTTTTATAATTTATTACATAACGGTTGGAATAAAAATACGATTATAGTCAAATAAAATGGAAACCTATAGGAAAGCCAAACTTTTCATTTGACACTCAGATTGTTGAATTTAGTCCAGCCATTTTCGGGAAAACGAGTGAATTTGAAAAGTCACCGGAACATGTTTCTTTTCACAATTTTTGAACCACGTGTTTAATCACTACAAAATACATCAATTAACCTTTAACTAGCCCGTTCATTTGATACCAATATTGTTCAAATCGGTTGTGTACTTTCTGAGATAATGAAGTTTCGTGATTTTCACATTCTGGTACTTTACAGACGAAGTTACAGTCCGATTAAATTGAAATTCAATGGGGTGTTATGAGGCAGCTAGACCTTTCTTTCGACACTAATTTCCTGGAAATCGGTTCAGCCTTCTCTGAAAAAAGTGAGTGAGTTTGAGTAGTCTTCGGAATATGTTCCTTTTCATAGCTGGATTTCACATTTTTAAACATAACAAGCAAAGTAATAGTCCGATTGCAAAACAAATCAATAGGGACTTATGGGGCAACTAGACCTTCCATTTGACACTGATTTTATGAAAATCGGTCCAGCCATCTCTGAGAAACATGAGTGAGATTAAACACTCTCCAGAACACGTTTCTTTAAATAACTTCTGAACCGCACGTTCAATCTTCATGAAACTCAAAAGTTAAGGGTTTTTTAAGTAGCTCGTTCATTTAAAATCATTTTTTTTAAATCGGTTAGGTAGTTTCTGAGATAATGATGTTTCGTGATTTTAACATTTTTGAACATAACCTCTAAACTAAAAATCCGATTGCAATGAAATTCAATAGGGTCTTATGGGGCAACTAGATCTCTCATTTGCATATAATTTCATGAAGATCGGTCTAGCCATCTCTGAGAAAATCGAGTGAGATTGGGAGAGCGTTACACACACACACACACACACACACACACATACAGAAAATGCTCAGCTCGTCAAACTAAGTCGATTGATATACGAGATTCGACACTTTGGAGCACTTTTATACCTTTGGTTTTTCCAGTGATCGCGTGGTTTATCTAACGAAGTTTTGCGATTCTTTCGTTACGCTGCACTACCGAGAGAAAATTGCGGACAAATTCCACTCGATTGGTCGAATGGTACTGCGTACCGAACGACAAAGGGTTTCGGTATGACCGGCGGGAGAGCAATTATCAAAACGATGTGTTCGATTATAATTTCTTTATTGAACTGACTATATGACTGTGATCGGAGTGAGTGCATGAGTGTACGGTCGGGCCTGAGTGCCGTCGGGCTCAAAGTAAGGTGATGTGTAAGGTAGACCTAATTTCGGTCGATTGTATTGGAACATGTTTGATTAAGGGTTGAATTGATCCTGAACATGCCGGCCGCCGTTGAAACAGTCCGTTTCAAGCATCTTCCACACGTTCTTCATCGGTAGGAGCCAGAGTCAGACTCGTACGAAGTCCTGACTTGTCGTCCTGTGAGTCTTCATCGTGGTTTATTGGTAATATGGCGATCTCCGTGATCCCACGCTTGTACTGGCCCTGAGCAGTCTTGACCACGACCACCCTGACTCGTCCATCCTTGCCAGTTATGGTTTCGATAATTCGCCCCAATGGCCACTGGAGAGGCGGTGTCGACTGTTTCACCAGTACTAATTGACCAGTGCGAACATTGGAGTGTGTTCGTTTCCATTTTGTCCGTTGTGGGAGCTGGCTGACGTAGTTTAGTTGCCAACGGCGCCAGAGGTCATGGACCGACCGCTGCATCTCTTGGTAGCGGGACAAGTGTTTTGTGGTGATGTTTACCAGGTCCGGTTCCGGTAGAGCAATGAGAGGCTCGCCAACGAGGAAGTGGCCCGGAGTTAACGCAACGCAGTCGTCGGGAGAATCTGAAAGCGGAGAAAGGGGACGGGAGTTTAACACCGACTCAATTTGGGCTACGACGGTTTGGAGCTGGTCTACGGTGAAGGAGCGGTTGCCCATGATACGACGGAAGTGGTGCTTGAACGACTTGATTCCGGCTTCCCAGATGCCGCCGAAATGCGGCGAGCGGGCCGGAATAAAACAGAATTTTATTCCACTTCCTACGCAGTAGTTGTCCCAGTCCTTGGAACGGAATTGGCGGAGGAACTCCGTGCGTGTCTCCCGAAGTTCTCGGTCTGCCCCGACGAAGGCAGTCGCATTGTCGCAGTGTAGTTCGAGCACGCGACCGCGACGAGCAACGAATCGTTTGACGGCGTTAATACAAGCGACGGACGACAAATCTGCAACGACTTCGATGTGGACGGCCTTCACCACGAGGCATACGAATAATGCGACGTATACCTTTACCGACGCGCCCCGCCCACTTAACGGACGAACGAGAAACGGCCCACAATAGTCCATACCAGAGTGTATGAAGGGTCTAGCTGATGATAAGCGGACAGATGGATATGGTGCCATGATTTGTTGTGCCAGCTGTGGTTGACACCGGAAACAAGTGACGCATTCACGTACTATCTTGCGGGCGAGCTGTTTGCCCCGGAGCGGCCAAAAACGCTGGCGAATCGTAGTGAGTGTTAGAGTAGGCCCGCCATGCAGCGTTCGAATGTGACAGGACCGGGCTATGAGCCAGGTAAGACGATGCTCGGCTGGAAGCAGTATCGGAAAGCGATTGTCGAAGGGTACTCTCATGTTGGCTAGTCTTCCACTTAACCTGAGCAACCCAAACTGGTCCATAAACAGCTTCATGTCCTTGCGTGGTAATTTCGACGCGACAATGGATGCACCGGTGTTCATGCCTTGTACACTCCGATAGTAGCGTACTTCGGCCGGAAACGATATAGACTGGACTTGACGGGCGAGGATCTTGAGCGCATGTTCACATTCTTCTGGAGTCAGTGAACCGCTCATACGTTTGCCTCGAGGGAGTCTGGCATTGTTGATGCGACGATACATTAGCGCCACGAAGCGGACTAGCTTGGCGAGGTCCGAGAAGCGGTCGAATAATGATAAATCCACGGTGTTGCTGAGGAAAGCGATGACTGGACAGGCTTCTTGCTGCAAGTCCTGAGCGTTCGGCGTCAAAACTGTGCACTCTGGCCAACTATCGACGGGGTCCTTCAGGAAACACGGTCCATGCCACCACAACTCATCATTCAAGATCTGGTTTGCCATCATTCTCCCTGGAGATAAGGTCCGCAGGATTCTGCTCCGTTGGCACGTGCCTCCATGTACGGCCCTTTGTAAGGCGCTGCGATTCGAGACAAAGACCTTCCAAACATTAGACTGCGACTTGATCCAGTGCAGCACGATCGTCGAGTCCGTCCAGAATGTTGGCGGTTCGGTGAAATTAGTAGTGCGCTGGATGTTGTCGGCAAGCTGGCTTCCGAGCAGTGCAGCGCAGAGTTCAAGTCGAGGAATGGATTGTCCACGTAGGGGAGCGACTCGGGACTTGGCAGTTAGTAGATGACTGTGAAGCTGTCCGAACTCGTCACGCGAAACAGCATAAATGCAGCAACCGTATGCTGTCTTTGAAGCATCACAAAAGCAGTGTAAACTGTACTGCCGATTGTGCACAACTCTGCGTGGCACGGCAAGAGTTTGTAGTTGGTTGAGCTCCGAGCGATAATCAATCCACCAAGCGGTGTACTGTTCGGACAGTTCTTCATCCCACTTCAAATTTTTTGCCCACAATGTTTGGACAAACATCTTGGCTTTCACAACCACAGGTCCCAAAAGGCCCAATGGATCGAACAGTTGGGACATCTCAGATACTACAATCCGCTTTGTTACATCGATTAGCGGTGCCAGATGCGGTACCTTAAACCTAAAGGTGTCCAACTGAGGAAACCAAATTAGTCCTAAGGTCTTCACGGAATGCGATCGATCGATTTCCAGCTCCGACGAAGTTTCCCACAGTTGATGAGGAATCTTTGAGAGCACGGCGGTGTCGTTGGTCGCCCACTTCCTGAGCGTCAAACCGGCTTGTTGGAACATTTCTTTTAATTGATGACAAGTTTCCGCAAGCGTTTCTCGGTCGTTGTGGCCGGTAAGTACGTCGTCAACGTACATTCCCTTTTGTACTACGGGGACCGCAAGTGGAAAGTTCTCTCCTTCGTCGTTGGCCAGTTGGTGAAGTACACGAGCAGCGTGGAACGGTGAACTTGCGAGTCCATATGTAACGGTTTTTAGTTGGAAAATGCGAACTGGTTCAGACGGATCCTTCCTCCACAGGATTTGCTGAAATTGCCGGTCGTCTGGATGCACCCAGGTTTGCCGGAACATCTTTTCGGCGTCGGCTGTGACGGTGTAGCGAGGCATGCGGAAATTGATAACGGTCGAATACAGTGCTGGTTGAATCGTCGGACCGGAATGCAGTACTTCATTGAGCGACAACCCGTTGAAACTTCGGCAGGATCCATCGAAAACCACGCGTGTCCTGGTTGTTGTGCTTTCTGGACGATGGATGGCATGGTGGGGGAGAAAAAATTGTGGGGTACGCGACGCGGACGGAATCACCTCCACCATGTGACCTAGGCTTTCGTAATCGTTCATGAACGCATGGTAAGCGTCACGAAGATCGTCATCGACAGCGAACTTTTTCTCCATGGATTGGAGCCGACGTAGTGCGGTCGTGTAAAAATCCCCGAGCATTGGCAATAGTTCCTCACGAACCGGTAAGCGGACGACGTATCTACCGTCATCGGCGCGACTAACGGTTTCCTGGAAATGGTCTTCGCAGCGCTGTTCATCGGGAGTGTAGGCCTTCCCGATATCGAAGTTTTCAACTTCCCAGAAGCGTTCGAGTTGTTTGTCGAGACTATTATCAGTGCATACGTGACTTGTCTGGGTTGCTAGAGAATTGGCACTTGTATTTTTCACCTTCCCGCAGACGATGTATCCCAGGACGGTCTTCTGCAAAAGCGGGTACCCGGTGGCCAGCGAGATTTGTTGATTCTCCAGAAGCGAATAAAACAGTTCAGCGCCAATAATGATGTCGATCTTCTGGCTGATATTGAACTGGGGATCAGCGAGTGGTAGATGGCGAGAGATCTTCCATTTAGTAACGTCAATATGGTGACTGGGAAGCGACACGGTCAGCTTTGGCAGTACCAGACACTCCAAAATGAAGCGATTTTCTCCGTAGCGTGAGGCAAACGAAATGGTAACTCCGTAGCGGACGTTCACGGTGGCTTGGCCAATTCCACTAACCAGTGTGTTGAACTTGACACGTTGCAATCGAAGCTTTTGACAGAGAGATTCGGAGACGAAGCTGGGCTGAGAGCCACTATCAAGCAAAGCTCTAGCAAAATGTTCGTTGTTATCCGTATCTCTCACCTTAATAACTGCCGTTGATAGGATAACAGTTCTGTGCCAAACACTTTTGGGTGTGTCAACACTTTGACAGGAGGTAGGAGGAGGTGAAGGGCTACCGAGCCCAACCGACGAGGTAGAGGGGGCGATACCGACCGGAAACGATTGCGCGAGTGGTGAGGCACCGGACTGAACCGACGACGAACGTGCGACAGCGGTCGCATCACACGGACCGATTGATTCAGCGGATTGGTCGAAAACGTGGGGTGTAGACTGGCTGGCTCCGGCTGCAGGTGCACCAGCCGTTGATGAACGCGGTGGTAGGTGCAGCAACGAATGATGTTTTTTGGAGCAACTCTTGCACGATCCGCTGGAGCAATCCTTCGCCATGTGCGTACCCTTCAAGCAGTTTATACAGAGCCCATGTCTTTTTACTATTTCAAACCGCTGTTGCGGTACAAGATTCTGGAATGCATTACACTGAAACAAGAGATGCGCCTGTTTACAGTGGGGACACTTACTAACGTTCTCCGAGACAACATGGGCTGTTATAGGGCGTGACCGAGACGATTTCGATTCAGGTTGGGTGCTGTTAGTGTGGGACAGAGCGACGGTTTGGATTATTCGCGATCGTTTATGGACGAAGTCCAGAAGCTCTTTGTATGTGGGTCGCTCGCCATCCTTAACCGTAGTTTGCCATTCCCGAAGAGAACTATGATCCAGACAGCTGCTCAATTTTTCGACAAGGAAAGAATTCCAGTGATCTTCTGCGGATTCGAGTTTGCCCAATAACTGAACATGGCGATCGAAACTATCAGCTAGCTCAGAAAGCCCCACGGCAGATTCCCCTTTCAACGGAGTGATCGACAGTAAGGCTGACATATGTCGTTTGATGAGCAAGTTGGGATTCTCAAATCGATCCTTCAAAAGATTCCAAGCAACTTGATAGTCAATTGCAGAAATTTCAAGAGCCGATATCAGGCGAGCGGCTTCGTCTGATAATGAAGCTCGCAAATAATGCATCTTTTGAACAGCAGTCAATTGTTGATTAGAGTGAATCAATGAAACATATAAATCACGAAAAGCTACCCAATCGTCTAGCTTGCCTCCAAAGGTCGGAATTTTGATTTCTGGAAGTCGAACATGAGTGACAGGTTGTCCGGGCAAGGCGCAAACAGATGATGATGCGCGCGATGGTGGGGCAACCAGTGGAGGCGGAGGGGGAGGGAGCGTGCCTTGCAGCGATGACTTTAATTCGAGATACATCGATTGAAATTCGCGCCTTTCATCCGCGAAAATCTCATCATCGCCAGAAACTCAATTTCCTCCTGCACCGACAAAAACTCATGCCACAACTCTTCAAGGTATTCAATTTGTATGGCTAGTTGGTCCTTGTGAGCGAGCTCATAGGTGTCATCGAATTCCTTTACCATCTTCGCCGAGCCCAACATATTCGCCCGACGTCGATGCAAACGTCCTAAATTAGATACTGCGCCGGCAGGCCTGCCCACCTTTTTTGCAGGTAATTTTGGGGGCATTTTCCAGGTTTACCACCACCAATTAGCAAACGAAAGAATTTACCTGCACTCGCGGTAGTCAATCTAACCTTACCGACCTTGTCCGAAAGCTGTACAACTGCTTTCGCTGAGAAGGGTATGTGCACTAAATTTCCTGCTGTTGGTTTACACCGGCTGCTGCACGGGTTTGCGACGAACTTCTTTTGCTGCGGCTGCTGCTGGAGCGTCCACGGGCAAATATCGATGACGACGGGCTGCGATCACACGTGCTGGAGGGGATGCTGATTGTTGTAGGTTAGCTGGACCCACAATACGACAAACGACAATGGCGTCGAACTCCAATAGAAACTGGTCACGCGCTGGACGCACTATTGTTCTTATTAAAAGTGGCTAACTGAAGCCACACGACAAGCGACAAGCAATGGCGACTGATATCACACGCAGATTATTTTCTGCAACGCACTAATCCCGGGTTTCGGCACCAAAATGTTTAGGATTTTGCTATCCGGGATAGTGTTAACTCGCGTGGTTTATCTAACGAAGTTTTGCGATTCTTTCGTTACGCTGCACTACCGAGAGAAAATTTGCAATGCGGACAAATTCCACTCGATTGGTCGAATGGTACTGCGTACCGAACGACAAAGGGTATCGGTATGACCGGCGGGAGAGCAATTATCAAAACGATGTGTCCGATTATAATTTCTGAACTGACTATATGACTGTGATCTGAGTGAGTGCATGAGTGTACCGTCGGGCCTGAGTGCCGTCGGGCTCAAAGTAAGGTGATGTGTAAGGTAGACCTAATTTCGGTCGATTGTATTGGAACATGTTTGATTAAGGGTTGAATTGATCCTGAACATATACCTTTCTAGGAGAAAGGCAAAAAGACATCGAGAGTATCACAAATTTTGTCCATTTTCAAATGTTTAAAACTCAGTCGGTTTTCAACCGATTTGCTTCATTCTTACAGCAATCGATTGGGAAATCTGATAACTCTAAAATGAATAAAAAAAATAGTATGGAATGAGATTTATATTTTGTACATTAGTCTTTCTACATACGAAATAAAATATTCACGCAGATAGAAAAATGAGTGAATATGAAAGAAAGGCGAAGCCTATTATAATCTACCAGTGCGAAAATCGTACGCGGTCTGACTATGAAAAATTTATGCGATAACTGAATTTAATGTGTAATTGCATTAACCGGCCTTTTTCAAGGCTATTACATGTATTTGGAAGAGGTTAATGAATGCTTTTTTTCAAACTGCAACTGTGATCAGAAGCCGCAGCGGATTTGCAGAAGTGTGATGTTCTCCACAATTCGATGATACAAACCAGCCACCAATCCGATTTCAAACAGAAAAGTTTGGCACGTTCTGCTAACAATGCTGAATCTGTTTTAGAAAATTCACAACAGTCTTCCATCCGACATGAGAACAATTTTATTGTCTTTCTTCCAAGCACACTCGGCAATTTTGGTCAATTTCTCATCATTGCAAATGTCACTTGCATGACGTGCGGGATGATTCACGTTCCGTTGTTACCTCGGTAGTGTTTCCTATCATTTTTAGAACTTCATTCAACTACTAAGTAATTTATAACAGCTAGCTGATAGGCGGACACTCCAGCATCAAAGCTTCACTGTGTTTAACACAATTTATTTCCATTTTTCTATCAACAGGGTCAACATAAGAAAAAATCGATCATATTCCCAAACCTATTGCAAGAAATACATTGACATAAGCCAGTCTGTCGTAATTCTACGTCAACTTTTTTTCGTTCATTATGAATGTATCTTCATGAGAAATAAATCAGTTTTTCTTTAAGGACGCCTACTTTTTTTACGACAGTAGGAAATTTTGTTACGTTTTAAAAATTGCTCCCTGCATGTGGCACCATCCAGTTAAACCCTCAGGTCAACCAAGTTTAGATCCTCCAATTTGGGCAAAAAAAAAGTCACGGGTCATGGATCAATATCGTTCGCCGTTGACAGCAACGTTTTGGGCAAAATAGCCTAACTACCTAATGATTTCATAAACCACATCAAACTGTTGTTTTTTGGATGACTAAATTGACCAATATTTAGTGCGAAATGTGGTAACTCAGAGGAGTTCCTCTCGGCTTCGCAGTCTCTGGTTAGTATGATTGAAAGTGCTACGTTAAAGTTTCGCTTCGTTAAAGTGTCTAGTATGAATTTTCATAATTTGAGAAGTTTTGGATTTCTAGTTGATAATTATCTGAATGATCTGAATAGCCACTTTACATGAAAATGGTCCTCTCGGTAAAGATATATTATGAGTATAATTTGTTGAACTGTTTCTGCAAAAATTTTTGGTCCTAATTCACTTTTAGAGCCTTGATAAAGGATATAGAAAATTCAAAACGTAAGAGAAAAATATCGATTTCTTGTCACATTTTAAAGACTGTGAAGCGAAGAAACTTTTCTGAGTAAACTAACAGTCGATAAAAAGAATAGTACTCAACTTGAGGTTTCCCCAGGTCGATTATAACGACCATAATATAACGGCAATTTTCCAGATTTTTAGATCGCACAAAATCACTCTCCATTTACAGTTGATTTGCTATCAGGTCTGTACCTGATACCAAACCCACGTGGGTATGATGAAGGCCCACGAATGAAATTTAAAACTGTTTTGGTTATAGAAATTGTATTTTTTCTATAATTCATTCTGTGAGCAAATATGATTGGATTTTTCTTGAAATTTCTTTTTTTTTCGTTCAAGTCTGCCATTATTTTAAAATCTTTGGTAAAAAGATCAGGATGGAGAAATGTAAAAGAATTTTTCATTTAAAAGTTGAGTTTTGAAGATTTTTTTTTCAATTTCAACTTTTGGTAACTAACTTTCCAAACGCATCCGTATTTGGGATATTCAAGAATTAAATTTGCAAAATTCGAGCTTTTCACGAAAATACTCCACTGGATATTTAGGCATAAAATTTACTAGACTTTATTTAAGATCACTTTTCAACGACGATCTAATTTTCAATTTTGTCAATCTACTTTCGCAGATCGCAGCGGTCAGAACATTCTTTCAGCAGAAGCATCCACCCATGGGACGAAAGGTGATGCGAACCCGCAGTTCCGGACAGGCACATCATATTTGGGATGACCCAATGATAGAGGTATTTCAGCTTCCGAAATGTTTACCAGCACCTTAGTAATTATTTTATATTGCTCAGCAATACCTCAACAACTATTCCTCGCCTGCCTCATCGCGCAGCCATCGTATCATGGTAGCCCCAACCATTGCCAGTGGTTTTCCCTTCCAAAGTTCTACTCTCGGGAACCGGCGACGTGACTCCGGTAACAGCTCGATTGGGGCCACTTCGGTACGACGTTTGCTCACGGTGAACAACCGCAGCTACGGATGTCGACACAAAATTCCGGCGCACGTCCGTTCGAAGGTCACGAAAACCTTCATCTTGCTTACCATTGCTCACGGACTGATGTGTGCAGCGATCATCCCGCTGCTAGGATTGCAGGGATCAAATTCTACTTGGTTCCAGCAGGAATCGTGGTTTGCCATGGGACCTGACGTAGGATCTGGTTTGCTGAGTATGTGCTGCTTGCTGTCGGCTTTGATGTGCTTGGTGACGACGAAAGTTCTGCGCAGATTTGGTTACTCGATTGTGTTGGCTTTGGTCTACGGTAGTTTATGTATCTTTCTGGCCACTCATATTTATCCGGTACTGGTATCGTTGGTACCCGGATACCTTATACTAGGCTTAGCGTTGGGACCGTCGGTTATATGTAAGCAGACTTTAGTTGTTTCAATGGCGGGAAAGCTGAGCTGTTCCCAGCCGGAGTGTGGAGGAACCAGTATGGCTGGTATCAATGCTGACAGCTATGATGATCACAAGTTGCTGTGCAGTAGGGATGAAAGTATTCGACGGTTTTGCAGATGGTACAAAGCAGCCGGTGATTTTGGAATGATTATTGGAACGATAGTAGCATCTTTTATCCTAACGTGTGCCTCATCTAATAGAGTAGGATGTTACTATATTACGGCTCTATCTTCCGTGAATACTTCTGCGTCCGTCTTAGCGCAGTACAATAACACTGCTATCTCATCACTATCGTCCAGCAGCGTAGCTTACCATCAACCGTCCATTGAATTTGGTTCTACTTCAACCGATTACAAACCTCCTGAACCTAATCCAACAACGAAAGTGACTACACCTGATATGCCCAGTTTTCGAGAAACCTTGTTCTTTTTGTACAACATTCGAGTTCATCAGAACAGAGATGAAGACGATGTTTTCCAGCTGGACCGGTTCCCTTACAGCACCTTCCAAACCAATGATCATGGCGAACGAATCTGTGGATCACATCTTTGTCCCGTGTGGGATCGGAACATTCCTCTGAACAGCAGTGCACTCAGTACGCTCAGTTTGCAAAGCTATAGTGGCACCGTGCCGCTTATGGGAATATACCTTATTTTTGGAGTGATCGCCTTAACTTTAACCGGATTCACTGCGGATATCGAACATAACGTTAAATTCGACTCGATTCGGAAAATGTCCGATACGCTGTTGTTCGCCGGACCGATGGCGTACTTTATCGGAACTGAGCAGGGATATATGCTAGCGGATTTTATGAAGGTAAGTGTGCGACAGAAGGTCGTAATTATATTATTGTTGGCGTAACTCTGGTGAATTGGTATTCGCTCGGAGAAACAAGAAAATAGCCAATAATTGAATAGACGAGCTAAAAATCGTCTTCCTGTGGCTAACGAGAAGAAAAGTTTACCGGTTGGATTTTTTTGAGAAGTTTAAAATGATGCTGCCTGTGCGGCAACGAAAAAGTCAGGTTATTGAAAAATGGATATCGAATGATAAATGCAAATGGTACTTATTACGAAGAAAATGTTTTTTTTTCAAGCATTGAGTTTTTCAATCGCATAAGATGTTCTGGGTTCTCCTTCAGCGTATTTAAATCGGAAAACCAGAATTCCAAGAAAATTTATCGCTCAGGCTGATGTTCGGAGAACCGCCTGGTCTTTATTTTGTGATTCCAAGGAGGACAAGGGGTTGGTTGAGTGTTGAGACGCGGTTTGCCTTTCAATACTCTCCAACTTTTAAACTCTTTTTAAAACGCATTAAAAACATATTTGACGGCTAGTGCTTTGCACCCAAAGCATGAACATTATTATATGACAATAAAAATTGATGAATAAATATGATTAGAGTAAACAATTTGTACTGGAACTCGAAAAACGTAGAGAATACCTTTTGGTATTCTCCAAAGGATACCAAAAATTTTCACAATCCAGAAGCAAAACTTTATATTACTCAACTAGTTGAATTCACCCGGCCTTTTCCGGGTAAAACGTCTAAACTACTTTTTCTGCTCTACTAGCTTTTACTTTTTACTCCGTGCCCTATTTGAATAAGTGATTTTATAATCGGTTAATTATCAATTTGCATGTTGTTAGCGCCGTGATAACAGTTTCGTGAATGCCTGCCGTATCAATCCGTTGAATTTTGTAATCCTGATTTCTGATTTGCGCAAAACTGCTGATAACTGATGGTGGCGGGTAATTAATTCTCCTCTATTATTGAGTCTTAGAGCCATCAAAAAGTGTTTTTTTTCCTCTTGTGTATCCTAAAGCTGCCGTTAACTATTAACTTATAAAACTTTGAGGTGAAACTGTGTTGAAGCCACAAATGGCCGGTTTCGAGCCACCACTTCGAATTTTCAAAGGTACAAGACTCGGAAAAGGTTATTGCGTCCGCTGCGAAAAAGTAATTTTATGTTTGCTTCACAACAGCAAGCATAAAATAGCGTTTTTACATGTGACGCATTAACTATTACCGAATACAAGATTCGCCTGCCTTTGAAAATTCGAAGTGGTGGCTCGAAGCCGGCCATTTGGGGCTTCAGCACAGTTCCATTTTGAAAATTCTTAATCTACTTACCGATATTTGCTCTTTTATAGTTTTCGTGCACAAAGATGAATACGTAAATACCACCGAGTGAGTCCTGTAACGAAAGTTACAAAATATGTGTAATTAGTTCTATATCATATTGTGTATTTGCAAATATTGGTACCTGACAGAGGATGTTGAATAAAAAAATCACAGGAGGGTTGTGTGCAAAGCCACGACCGCAAGGTTGAAGTAGAATACTTTTACACAGCTCTACTTACGGCTGTAAATTAACCTACGGCCGGCGTATCGGTTCGCGTTTAGCCTGGCAGAGGCCTAATGCGCACGGCCAACACAATAGAAAGGTGTTTTCACATTGAAAATTAGACACGGCTTTACCGGAGTAAGTGTTGAAAAATGCATCTACCGCTAATACCGCCGCTATCGTACGAAAAATGACGCGCGTCTAAGAACACCCGAACTGTTTCGCCGTGCCGCTTCCATTTACTTCCTTATTACATCGGCCTTAGAGAAGTACCGGCTGCACCTATCGCTGAGGCTGTTACCATACTGCTACTGGTACCCGAAGCTATTAACTCTTCAAATTAAGTGTTTTATTTGTCCTCAAAAGAACAATTGTTCAATTCCATATCGGATATGATGCAATCGCATCTCTGTAATATTACCGACAGTAATATTCTTCTAAACAAAATGATCCTACTTTTCCATTAGAGGAAGTGCCGGCTGATGTACCGCAAAAATCCCGCCCGATCGCTCGCGTTGGCGTTCAGCCTGGCAGAGGCCTGAGACGTGGTGACCAACCACAGGGCAAGTGATTTGTTTAATTTGAAGGCAGCCACAGGCGCGACCCGCTGCTATGGTCCGTTACTGCTGAGTGCCGATATCTGCTGTTACTGCTGTCAACGTTGTGGACGGTCCATCCAGTTCACCTTCCGACTAATGAATGTAGCTAGTTTTCCCAGAAACACTCTTCTATAGCCGAAGGGTGCTACGTAATAAGCCACGCCTTTCAGTTCAGGTTTACCATTTCCTTATGTTCTTTAGACGAATTATTCCACAATTCGCATTTGATTTTTGTATCCAGGGAATAAACACCGATGGTGCTCTCACACACGCAACGGTTTTAACCCGTATCTTATTGCGGTTTGTAACATCAAGCGATTTCGTTTGCTCGCTGTTGCGTGTAGCATCATGTTGCAACTTGGCAGCTGGGAGACGACGAAATTCTGTTTATGCTGATTGATTGAATCGACTTCATATTAGCTCTGCATAGTCGAACTAACTGTCTTTGTGAATGCGGTCTAACAGGGCAGTTTGTTATTCAAAGATGGTCATGCTGATCGCAGCCTTTGCGCTGCCCCTACAGTGGGGGGTTTACTAAATAAAGTGAAAATTAGACAACTACAACAGAGTTTTATTGCATCCCGCACAGAATGTCTGCTTGTGTTGATGCCAGAAAATTATTAACCTTCAATTATTTTTTTATTTGCCTTGAAAAAAGCATTTTGCTGTTCAAAATCGGTTGCTAATTACAACCTTTGAGCTGCCCTAACATTGGTGGAATTAAGATACACGGACAACATGCACTGTGGAAGCTATTTCAAATTCAGTAAATTAGACGGGTGCGACAAATTAAAATTGCTAGGATGCAACACAGAATGCTTGCTTGCGTTGACAAAAATTATTCACTTTCAATGACTTGTTTATTTGCCTTGAAAAAGGCATTTTGATTTCCGAAATTGGATTTCCTGATGGCAATCTTCATGCTGCCCCAACACGGGGGGAATAATGGCCGTCTGGGGATACACACTGAGAAGAACCGCGCTGCTTTTGAGACGTGGTGACCAACCACAGGGCTAGTGCTGCTGCTAAGGAAGGACGACTGCTGTTGTCGCTGTCTTGAACTATTATGAGCGGCTTAGGCTGAAACAGGCTCTTATATAGGCCAAATAGCATGTTTTCAATTGCAAGGTATATGATTCTGTCGACCGTGCTTGGGAAGCAATCATATAACGATCAATCAGAGGTCGAATTTTTCGTTTTGACAAGGCTTGACTGTTTTCAATAGTGCAATAGTGTAAATAATAAAATTACAATTATCTTATTTTGAGAAGAATCTTAGAAGATTTTCCAATCTATTGCTGCAAGAACGAAGGAAATCCATCGAATACTAACCGATTTATTAGCATTTGAAATTGGACATATGTTTCACTTTTTTTTTGGTTTTAGATTTTCATTTCACATCCCTATGTAGCCGAACTTCCTGAGAGAAGTATTCTACTTCAAAATAAACAGATTTTTGAGCAAACATGTGTGAAAAAAGGGAGCGCGTCTTCTAGTTTTTATCATACCCAGAGTGTCTAGCGTCTGGAAAAATAAGCGAACTTTCATAACAACCATGGAAGTTTCGCCGTTTTAGAAAGATTTTTTTTCGTTTTTCTTTATCTTCTGCCTTCACGCGTATTTTTTGCAAATGTTTAATCTGACCCAAAAGCAAAACCTTTCTCCTCCTTTCTGCTTGAGAACGAGATATATGCTACGCTTCTCCAGTCTTTTGCACACACGCTTTCGAGATACTTTTTCTTCTTCTTGCATTTCCCTGAGTGGCAGCAAGCACGCACTAACACGCAAAAATTCTTTTGTATTGATACTCTTTTGTATAGAGTACGCGAATTCCTGCTAGCGAGTAGGAGTACTAGACTAAAATTACTCGACTAGGAGGAGTGCTTGAAAAACGAAAATGCTTCTTCTATCTACCCGGTTTTGCCTCGTGCACCGACAGCCGAACGTGGAGGAAGAATCTGTAAAGTATCGCATACTGGAACGTGTAGGGTATCGGACAGCTTTGGTAAGTTTTTTTTTATAGCAGTCTAATGCAAAAGTAGCCGAAGCAAACCGCTACCGAAGTAGTCCGTTACCCTATTTGAAATATTTGTTTTCCCTAGTAACAATATTGGTTTTATCAAAGTTTTATAGCGCTCAAAACAGCCAAAACAGCGCTATAAAACTTTGATAAAACCAGTTTTGTTACTTGGGTTGTCCCTTCGCAACTATCCCAATACATCTTGAAACAATTGTACTCGACTGGTTGCGCTCGCGAGGAGGGGACTACACACGAGTAAAAATGAAGGCGCGCGTGTGTGCATATGATTTCGGGAGCTAATGCGAGCAAGCAAGACAGCGAGAAGAACGAGAAATAGCTTGAATGGAGAATGCTCCAGTAAGTGATATCGGCAGCTACAAGAACCTCACTTGAAGTGTTGCATGCTGTTTATGAGCAATTTCAATTTTACGATTACATTTTGTCTGTTGTTGAAGAGGATCGTATGTCGGGCACTTAATCTAATGCTGTTTCTTGAGGAACGACGCTGGAACTGACCATCCAGCAATTCTACAGATTCTACACCAATGTGTTTAATGTGTGATTTGCTGCGTAGTTTTAGAGCTATCTTCGTTGCTTGAAATTTACCAGCATCCTGAAGTTGACCTTTCGTCAATACAAGCATTTGACGTTTCCTATTTTGGATGTAACGCAAAATAAATAAAATTTATAAAAATTTAGTATTGCATATTGCAGTTGTGCGGCTGGTGGACAGAAAAATTCTCTTCGTGCTGACGTTAATTGGTGGCGGACATGAGAGTGGAATTCAAAATGTTGCTGTGAAGGCGAAATAATTGAAAATCGGGATGCCAACTTCCAGTTTCTGGAGATATATCTGCAATATATATTTTAACGTAGGACTACGTCTTTGTTTTCTGTGCTAGATTACATTTTGTAAAATTGAAAATGAAACTGGCAAATGTTGCGTCAGATTTCAAACGATTATAGCAAGCGAACGACTTAATGCATCTTAGTCATTTATGTGTCGGTGAATAGATAAAATGTGTGACAATTAATTGATATAATGTTTAACATTGTTGCTTTACTACTTAATGGTGAAAATAGGTGAAAAGTTCCAAGGTCAAGCTTTCCCATACATTTCCCTCGCTATTGCCTTGCTTCCCGAGCATGGATAACAATAACATGGACGGAATGAATTCCACTTCCTTCATATTCTGACTCAACAAAGTGTTTTGTTCCGTTCCCCTTTCTCGAGACTGCGTGGCCAACGAAAAAAAACGCTCGTGCTGTATCAAGAAGTTTCGCCATGTTGCTCGGTTCGAGCTGTGCTGTGTTTCGCCAGTTTCCCAGGCATCTCATCACCCGCAAGTCTTTTCGATCTGCTCGTGCCATCGTGCACGCTGCGCTCCTCTATTTCTGGTGCCGGCAGGGTTGCTGAAGAGAAGTTTTTTCACTGGGTTGTCGTCCGGCATCCTTACGATAGGACCGGCCCACCGCAACCTATTGATTTTCGCCAGGTGTGCAATAGGGTTCTCTCCAACTAGCACGTGCAGCTCGTGGTTCATGCGCCGTCGCCATTCTTCGTCGTCCGTCTGTACTCCACCGTATATAGCCCGCAGCACCTTCCGTTCGAAAACTCCAAGAGCGTTAAGATCCTGTCTCGATTCTGTAGACCGGTTTTATCAGGGTTTTGTACCGCGTCAACTTCGTGCGTCATCGCACTCGACTCGATCGAAATGTTATCCGGAGTGAAAAATAGGCACGATTTCCAGCCTGAATGCGTCTCTGGAGCTCTTCGCTGGTGTTATGGTCGGCGGGCACCAGTGACCCCAAATACACGAACTCGTCGACCACCTCAAGCTCATCGTCGTCTAAACGGACTTGAGTTGGGAGCAGTGTTGCCACAGGTACAGATTTATCTGGAAAGTTACAGATTTTTTCGTTGTTTCTGGTGCAGATTCTGTATGGTACAGATTACAGATTACAGATTTTTGTCAAAAGGTACAGATGGGTACAGATTTTTTACGGGGTCCTCAATTAAACTAATATTTTTTTTTTCAATGTACTATAAATCATTTGAGATGCATCCCTTGGAAAATAAAACAAAAACTAGATGTGAAAGATTAACTCGTGTATTTATGCAAACATTGCTGTTTTCCTCTCGGAAAACTTGCAGACAAATTCCAAATTCAATAAAAATATGTATAAGCATCATAAACTAAATGAAAAATTCACTACTTCTGCAATTTGTTTAAGGTTAGCAAAAGTGGTACAGATTTTGGTACAGATTTTCGAAAGAAAAAGTACAGGTGAGAAAGATTTTTACCCTTCCAGTACAGATGAAAATGTGGCAACACTGGTTGGGAGGCTGATGTTGGTCTCCTTGGAGCCTCTCACTTGCATGTATTTCGTTTTCGACGCATTTATTAGTATTTATTAGTAACGTGTTATGATGTCAAAGTAATCCGCGAAGCCCAGAAGCTGAACAGACGTTATGAACAGACCCCTCGTGCCGATGCCCGCCCTCCGAATTACACCCTCAAGGGCGATGTTCAACAGCAAACAGTAAAGTCCATCACCTTGTCTTGTCGGGGGTTGGTAATCGGTCAGCTGCTGCTGGTGCTCTTAGGTCAAATCCTGCTCCGCTTCTGTTTATTGTATCGCCATTCAGGTGTCCATCGAAGTACTCCAGCCTCTGCGAGACTGGTTTACCTTCTAATAGAACTTCACTGGCACGGTACATAGGCTCCAGCTTTTCATGTTCCCGATACTCTTGCTTGCATCTCTTTCGTCTGAGAATCGTGATTATGTCGTTCCGTGTCCGTTTGCAATTGGCCTTGTTCTCTCTCGTTGATCTGCCCAAGTATATCACCCAGGCTCGGTTCTTTTCATTCACCGCTGCCTCGCACTCCCCTTCATACCAGTCATTGCGGTCTCCCCGGTAGCTGTGCGAATGCTGCACCAGCCGATCTCGAGAGGCGAACTGTTGCGCGTATCCCCGCAGTCTGCGGGTCCCGGAGCTGCTTGATGTTGAATCGTGAGATTCGGCGATGTCGCGCGTGGTCGACAGTTTTGAGAGCAAAGAAACCGCAATTTGGTAGTGGCCCGGGCCAATTTTCGCACCGCGATTGGTGCGTACGTTTGTAATGTCTAAGAAGAACCGGCCGGCGCGTCGATGAGAATGTGGTCAATTTGGTTTGCTGTACGTTGGTCAGGTGATCTCCAGGTGGTTTTGTAATATAGTCAGGTTTTTTACGCGGGGGATACATACCTCGCAAAAAACGCGTTAATTCAAAAATTCGCGTGAAGTGAACTACCAAGAAATGCTATAGAACAAACCGAGAAGCTCTAGGACCAGTATTTAAAATTGTCCTCTTTGACGGTCATTTCGGATCTTTTGGAGGGCGAGGTTTTTTTTTTAAATAACTCTTTTACTCAAAAAACACTTAGACGTTTTTGGTTCCCATTCCGCGGTAATTCGGATATCCGCGAAATGTTTTGTTTGAATTAGTGCGGTATCGTGTAAAGAAAGCTCGTAAAAAATCTGCGTAAAAAACCGTACTGTAAATTGATTTAAACTTTCAACTATTGCTTATTGCTTTGACTACTGGATTGTCAGCTCACTTCTTCAAGAACAGTTTGAATCTGTGCATTGTTGTTGCCAGAAAAGATTGAGTAACACTAATATGATGTTTTCAAAATCTGATTGAACTAAACTCTAACCAACTTTTTAGATGTTCAATCATGTACGGACAACAATCAAGACACTTCATTGATGTCCGTACATGAACAAATTATTACAACCACAAACAAGATTTTTTTGAATTTCCAATATTTTTATAATTTTTATTTCTAATAATGTATTTTGGCAGCGCTGCCGCACACGAATGAAAGCAAGCTGTCAAAAAGTATGGTTTGTGATTTTAAATTCGTGTTACACTTTTTACCTTGTAACTCCGGGAACGGTGTAGTACCGTCGCGAAAACGAATTCATACGTGTCAATGAGCACTTTGATACACACTTCTTTGTTGTTGCACTTTAAAACTGTGCATTTTGGTGGAAATTGCGAAATACTAATAAAATTTTAAAGGTTGTTAATCTACTTACCAGTTTATAACATATTAATTAACTACTTTACATTTTGGGAGCTCTTCAATATACTATAAGTACTGTACCAAAAAGCGAGTCTTTGTTGAATGTTTTGAAACAGTATAACCATGGGCGCAACTAAGGAAAATTTCTAGGGGGGGCTAGTTTCCATGTATGTAATTTGAAAAAAAAAACCGAAAAAGGAGTTTTAATATCCTTATTTAATAACGCTTAAAATAGTGTCGTAACAGCAGAAAAAAATCACTTCGGGATAGAATCTCCGAAGATGTACTGAATATCTTGAACACAGCGTCAACGCCAACCTCTTTCAGCAACTCTGATTTGATATTAAGGAGAGCCAGGTTTGGTAAATGGCTGAGCAGTGCTTTTTAACAGCACACCCGTACTAGCTGGAATAAAATAGACCCCAGTGTGGTTCAAGGCATAATGCCCTATTTCTACCTCCACGTGTTACCGACTGTGATACGAGCAACCAAGGGAAAACCGGTGAACCGGTGGGAACTTGGTCGTATGCTGACAGGAAAGGGGTAGTTTTTCTCCTTAGAGAGCAGCTTGTCTGAACCCCACAGGCTAGGGGCGGTTCAAACAGCGATTGATCCGGACCGAACGGCTGAACTATGAAATGCGGTGTCTCGCCAGCTACACCCATGGCGGCAGCCCCGTCGCGAGACTAGGCATCGCAGCCCTAGTAAGGCAGCATACTAAAACAAACATACTACGAAGAATCAAAAATTCAAAACGAACCGGAACAATAGGCGATGACCCAGCCGACGAAATAAGGACGACGATAAGAAGCACGGTACATGTAACAGTACTGCCCTCACGAAGGAAGACCTGATGCAGAAAAAGAAACGTTCTACGCACAGCTGGAGAAACAGTACGATAGCTGCTCGCGTAGAGACATCAAGATCGTCATTGGGGACATGAACGGAAGGAGATAAGCCGGTGATCGTCCCGCACAGCCTGTACACCGTGACGAAGGACAACGGCCAGCTATGCACCAACTTCGCAGCTTCCCACGGGCTAGCAGTCCGAAGTCCCTTCTTTCCTCGACCAACGTACAGCAAAACAATTGACCACGTTCTCATCGACGGCACGTTCTTCACAGACATTACATACGTACGCACCAATCACAGTGCTGATCGAACATGACTACTTCAATACAAAAAACTACAAAACCCTGATATAACCGGCAGTCCTGTTGGTGTTTTCGAACGGAAGGTGCTGTGGACTATCTACGGTGGAGTACAAACGGACGACGGATAACGGCGACAGCGCATGAACCATTAGCTACAAGCGCTGCTTGGAGAGAACCCCATTGCGCACCTGGCGAAAGACAATTGGTTGCAGTGGGCCGGTCACGTCGTAAGGATGCCGGACAACAACCCTGTGAAATCACTTCTCTTCAGCAAACCCTACCGGCACCAGAAAGTAAGGGGCGCAGGAACTGGTGAAATACAGCCCAAAACCGAGTAAAATGACGACAACTTCTTGATACAGCACGAGTTACTACAGCTTTTGTCTGACTGGTAAGATGAGTAAGAGAGCTAGGCTTGAGAAACGATCCTGGGTGCAGAACTAGTTCTTAGCCAATGAATGACGACATCTCAATCTGTGTTGATTTTAATGCTCTGATGAGTAGTATGGAATGTATTTATATTGAATACAATCATTCTCTGTTAAATTCTAGGGGGGGCCAAACACTTTCTAGAGGGGGCTGAAGCCCCCCCGTAGTTGCGCCCATGAGTATAACAATCTACTGTTGGCTATCAATTTATCGTATTTACTCCTGAAATGTTCTCGTGTAGTGAGGAATGTGTGTGTTGGTATCCTGGAAAAAAAAGTTATTTTCGGGAGGTACCCACCTTTGAAATAATAAGTGTAAATTTAAAGTGCGCTCCGATGTTTAAGGTGAAACTGTGTTGAAGCCACAAATGGCCGACTTCGTGCCACCACGTGGTCGTCTTCGAATTTTCAAAGGCACTAGGTATTAGTTAATTCACAGACGAACAGACGAAAATAACGATTATTTTGAAACAGTGTTTAGTAGGCAGTAATGCCGCTAGTGTCGCTATAAACAAGCGTACATATTAATTAGCAAGGTCACAAACCTCCAGAAATACCGCTGATGCAATGTGGTATACAAAGGTGAGAAAGAATAAGACACTTGTCTGTATTAGTAGCGAAAAATAGGCAAAAACCACGTGATTTTGGGTTGTGACGTAGATATCCAAAAACAAGTAATGAAATTGTATTCCGTATTGTTTATTGACACATGAAGGCTCTTTCAGCCATAAACTGTCAAAACTTGTGAAAAATTCTTGAAAAAAAGTGCCGAACATTGATTTTTGAACATTGTTTTGAACTTCTACGTCATCAATGTTGACAAAAAGGAAGCATTTTAAACCTGAGGCTCAAACCATCTCCGCACCTTTCTATATTTTATTGGCTATAGGCGACGACGATTGAATTTCGATCAAAACACATCCACAAAAAAGTACTTGTTTTCCAATAATCTAGACGTTCCGCATAGCATGAAAGACAATATTGCAGAAAAAATGAAAGCTTTTGCTCACTCCAACTTCGTGAAGTTATGAAGCTATCACTCAGTCGTCATCGATACAAAGTTGCCAGATTGTTGAATAGTAAGTTATTAAAATCCTTTCACCTGTAGCCTGAAATAAGCGAAAAATTTCGTGCATTAAATAAAAAAAATTGATTTCATCTCCTTTGTACTCAATTTGAGTATTGCACATATTTAAATAATTTGAATGGTAACTTTATCGGACTGAACTAGTAAATTAATGAAAAACACATACTTCCGAATTTTAGTTCAACATGGAAAATAATGATCGACGTAGCTACGAAACTTCTCACTTAGCCAGAAAGAACAGTAATGAGCTTATGGCGTGCACTCGATTTTATTCTGTTTTGCACCAATACTGACACATGTTGATGACTGTGTGTGAATCTATATAAATGAATGAGAATGATGTTTCTTTGCCCCTCAAACGAAGTCGTAAGAGCTGGAAAGACGAGCCGCGCAGTAGACAATCAAATGAGGTGACCATATTAGGAAATAGACAAAATATTGATTGTCGACTGATGTATATGAGATTGGATGACTACCTACATAGTTTTTATATCTGAGCATATTAAGCCCCCAGATTTTTTTCGGACGATCCAGTTTTTCAAGAGAATTCGGATTAAATTTCTGTCCAGATTTTTGAATTTGTACGGAATTTGCACATACACATACTGGAATTAGTTATTGTTCCACCGAAAAGATCGTCGAACGGAATAAGAATGTTCCCTTCTCCGAGTTTACACAAGTTGTTTGATTTATTTTATTCTTCCAAGAACGTTTTTGCGGACTACCATTTTCAATGAGTGTTTGGTGTTGCTTCACATCAATTAAGCTGAATTTTTGCATTGTTTCATTACCATGGGTAGACTATTTCACGTCAGACACGAAAGAACAATCGATGGGCTGAACGAGAACACCCGATGCGCGTGGATTAATTTTCATTTATCTGCAGTTGATCTACATCATCTCTCTAATAAAAAAGCAAAGCCTTGATGCTGCATTCCGGTGCGGAACTCGACCTTCTGTTTGTTATACACAGACTTCGCAACCAATTGTTTAATGTACAGGACAATTACGGGATTAACGAAGCAATCCTACCTACACTAACAGTCTCTCCCGAACCGAGACTTGAACCTATGACGACTGAGTTGTTAGATCGGCATCGTACCTCGAGACCAACTGGAAGGTCTCTCTATGATTATTCTACCTCATGATTCCTTTTCATTGCAGGCCTTTGTATCCTGTGAACTGGGACCAAACACCGTAGCAGGAGCAATGATTGGAATGGGCATCATGCAGTTGATCGCCGCGTGCACCTTGAGTATGCTGTTAAGGCACACCAAGCGAGTTATCGTTATAAGTGAGTTTTTTTATACATTGTAGTTGATTCTAGATGCACAAAATTATTAAACTCTTCTTCTTTTCAGTTGCCGGATTCATCTTCCACGCGTGCCTACTCTTGGTGCTGCTTCGCTGGAAGCCCTCGAAAGACGACAGCGCCGTACTGTACGTTATACCGGCGGCCTGGGGTGTCTGCAATGCGGTATGGGAAACCCTTATCACTGCCCTTGTCACCCTAACGCACAGCATCAAGGTAGCGGAAGTTCAGTCACCATTGCAGGCGCTACGATTTCTCGGACTGGGAATCACTTTCGCCGGACACGGACTACTTTGTGAGGCACCGAAGATCATCATATTAGCTATTCTGTTGGTGATTTCCGTCGTTCCCTACACCATGCTGGAACTGAAGCTGGAAAGTCAGCGAAAGGCTGCTAAAATAAACTTATGACGTTTCTGTACCCACGACTACTAATGTTTAATGAAGGTAAAATACTTCTAGACGTGAAGGTCTGGACATATTTTATGTTACCTACTCACGTGCGCGGTTTGAGAGTTGGTCCTGGTGTTGCGAGTCATTCCATCCGTAATGATTCAAATCAAATTTTTGCCCAGTTTATGTTGGAATCGAACGACAAACCAGTGTTGAGATCCTAAGAATGAAGAATAAACATTATTTGTGATATATAAAAACATTGCTTCTAGTAGATGTTTGCAGCGGAAAATGTAACTGAAGTTTATATGTATAATTAGTGGGCCCATAAATAACAAATGTTTATTTATTTCGATTCTGATATAGTCATAGGATATGATTGTATTTTTTATCAACAACTTGAGAAATTTCGTTTCTTGACAAATGCGCATCAACTCTGTAGTAATCCCTAAATTTCAATAACGTTATGTTTGCGAAAACGAGGTCCCAAAACTCTAAAATATGTTGATAGTGTTCTGTTAATCGGACAACCATGATATGTTGATTGTTGCTTTAATTTCTAAAATTGATGCTCCACATATCGGAATGTCAAGCAGCCATAAAATGTTGCTTTAGAAAGTTTCATACTATATCTTGATATAACAGCACACCAAAATTTGGGCACCCAAATCAACAGATTATCTTACAATAAGTACAGTTCCTCATTGGGACCGCTTCACTTCGCTACGTTATTTGATTGTGGTAAAGACATATTTATCCTCTGAAATGTAACTGCGATGCTCACTAAAAAGATAATGTAAACACTTTAGTAGATAACATATGAGTGCATATAAAGATGGCTCCTTCAGTAGCGCATCAAGTAGGCTCAGAGTCCCAAAATCAACAATATCAAAAAAAAAATAGTAAAATTCCACGTTAACCGCGGTTGTTCAAAAAACAAGTTAACATACAATCAGAAAAGTCCTTACATTAAAAACAATGTACATATTGGTTCGAAGCGCGGATTCTGGCACTGTTTAGAATTTTCTAGTGTGTCCAGACTAACTAACAAATGAAGAAGCTACTAACACGAAAGACAACATAAATTAAAAAATATTGATTACAAAGCTGTAGCTCTAGGTAGCGTTAGGAAGTAATGCTAAAACGCACGCACCTGGGCATCTCCAATTCGTCACTCAATCAAAAAAATAATGATATCATTACCGAAAACTCAACGGCTTAACTCAAGTTCACAACAGATCAATTCAGCTCGTCATGCTGTCGATAAAAACAATGACGCTGCTAGTAAGATGTTATAATGCCACGATGCCTGATATTCTTTTACATATAGAATCTGTACAACAGCAGGTTTGCTATTAGGTGTATGATAAAATTGACTAAAACAGCTCTTAGAGACAGGCACAGATTCTACCAGCAGTAACTCAATGTAAACCCGTATAAAAATAACAATATTGGTTGTAGACTGGAACTGATCAAAATCGTAGCCCTAGGTGAAATTGTATGTAATGATGTTTAGACAAAACAAAAATGTAGCTTGAATTTGTTGCACGTAAGAATTACAAATATCATCTAGCTTCGGACATTCCGAACTACTGAGTAAACGGATGATCGGAAATTAAGAGAAAAAATCGGAGGAATATTGGACAACAGAAGCCATTTATAATAGAGATTCTTCGTAAACAAACCGAAAACCCGCTGCTGAAGTGCTTCGACAGAACTGTACTATGTAATAGTGCATAAGATAACTGGATGATGGAATTTGGAATAAAAATGATGAAAAGCAATTTTTTTTTTGTCTAGTGCCTTAAGCTCTTAACATTATCTTGTTTATCTGCAATTTTGTCATTCTTTCGCTGAAAAGTAAACGACTGAGCACCTTTATAGGGTAACCGCTCCTATATTCATCTCATCACGCCTTTTTGATCAATTTATTGTCAAATTTTACCATATTTTCAACGTAAAACTTTCAGCCACTTGAAAAAATCGAGAAGCAAATAGATTTTCTGTCAAAAATTTGTAGAAATTTGACGGTAAATTGGACAAATGAGAAAATGAGATGAATATAGGTGCACCAAGCTGTTGAGATGAATAATGGTGCGATTACCCTATCTTAATTTACAAAAGAAACAATTCATTGAACTTGGAGAGAAAAATTAAACAATGGTTAATTTGTAGAGAGAATTGGTGAACATTTTGTTGCATAGTTGTACTAGTATGATTAGAGTATATTCGACTCAATGATTTCCTATTGAGTCAGGTTTTTGGAATATTGCGGCAAAAATAAATTGGCATTAGAGGGAATTAGAGGTAGGGTAAAGGAATATTTCAATCAGCAATAATTTTGCTCCATTTATAACGTTTGCGGTAAAAAAATGGACTTTTTCGGATGGTTGTAAAAAAAATTGCTAAGATAGATAATTAAGTTTGATAAATTTCCTATGGAAGGTAATTATGCTAGCTCACATGCATAAAAAATCTACGCCCTTGCGAGCGGCCTTCCGACAGTTAACAGGAACATTCGCCATAACGGACAAAAACATGCGTGTAGATGTTTTTGAGTTATTTCTTCGTTTTATTTATCAATTCCTCCTCAGTTTCCGCGACAAAATTGTTGGAGTAGATCTTACGCTCCAGGCTTACCCAGAAATTTTCGATGAGACGCAGCTAAGGGACGTTGGGCGGGTTTGCCAACTTGGGTACTACATCGATATTCAGCCGCTCCATCTCCTCGAACGATCGCTTCGAGTAATGAGCCGACGCCAGATTCGGCCAAAATACCGCGTCTTCGTGATGAACGACGCAACTTCCGGCAAGTACTTTGTATTTTAAATTTCTCCATTCACGGAACGTCCGGAGCGTAAGAAGAGCGGCATTGACATCCCCTTCTCGCTGGATCGTCAGCCACAGCAGCATCTTCTTGGGGAACTTGGTGTGTGATGTGAATTGAAGTTCACCTCGACGCTCTTTGTGGGGGAAGTAAAACACGAAGGGCCCTGTCACTAGTTGCAATCCAGGGTGAGACAGGTCTTGTCGTCTATCACCACCTCCACGTCGTGATTTGCCGGAAAAATAGACTTGATCATCTTATTCAGGCGCTGCCGCTGCGTCATTGCCTTCAGCACTGAGACCAATGGACGGAACTGCCGCTTCCGGACATGTATGTTCTTGTTCACCAGGTACTTTCTCACTGTTTGGCCGGTTGCACCGATCTCTCGGCCAAGAGCACGCAGCGATCTGACCACTTTTCTCTCGGTCTTCCTCTTCAACTGTTCACGGTTAGAGTTCGACTGATAGAACTGTCAATTTTTTTCTGCTGACTCATGGGTTACTATGATTGCTGCTGCATGGGTAGTTTCGTCAGTGCTTGTGAAAGTAAACCCATGAAAAACTGGCAATTTTTGTCCATTTTTTATCGCAAACGTTACTCCCAGCAGACGTCAAAAATAAGTTCACTTATTTTAGTTTTGTAGCGATAGACCGATTATCGATTCAGTGCCGAATCCAGAATACGTCACCATGTCCCTCGGTCTTGGCCTGTTCCTTCAATCGCCTCTAACTCCTCGATACCATCCTCATCAACAGCAGTCGACTCTCTGATGACTATCACTTCCACTCAGATTGCTTGAGAAATAATGTTTGGGTGTAACATTTAAATCAATCTAAGTTGAATAAGGCCTGACAGTCGTCATTGCTGACCACGCCCACGTTTGAGCATATTAATAGAAGGCCACCGATATTCCCGCGAGTACTACGGAATTGGAAGAAATGGGGAGTCGATAGGAATCGCATCATGTAAGCGAATGTTAAGTCCATTTAGCATTACCCAGGTTGCACCACGAGTCGGAATTTTTTGCAAAGTCTTTCATCCACAAAGTCACTTTTCCACATTTCCAACCCTTTCACTGCTTTCTTCACTTCTTTTATGGATGATGGATTCACAGCTTGACAATCATTATTGATCCTTCTTCCTTCATCGCTTCTATTCTCCTCATCGTTCCACAAAACACCGAATTGCAGCCATCATTCGAACTCTGATGCGGTTTTTTTCATCCGTTTCTCGCCGGCACTCAGCGTCCAACCACTCATTCAACGTGGCTGTCATAGTTGTACCCAATTCATTCCGTGCACATTCAATTTCCGCAGGTCTCTAGCCCAGATATCAGCGCGTACCGGTTCGAGTAAAGTCCTTACATTTTAAGTACCGAGTTTCCAATAATCGTTGTCCATTTTCGATCGCCTAGGTCCATACCTATCTGGATTGTTCGTAGTATTTTACATTCGGTATGCTTCCTTACACATAGCAGGGGATTAGATGCTGCTGTATGCTGCTCCTAACATGGGGAAAAGTCATAATATCTTAAACGATTGTTGTACCGATGAAGTGTTGGGCGAGAAAAATTTTAATTTGATGGCCTATAACTTCTCGCGACTTCGGATGTGCGGAACAGTTGTCCACTTTTTAAACATAACGGACGTCATGCAGGCTTTCGAGTTTGTTTCTTACCCCTCCCAATAACTAGCACGGATACTTCTCACTATTATCCATATGAACAGCGCACATGATAGACAATGGTTTCTTTGAGTTTTTCCCACCCTGGTAGCTCTCTGATTGCACCAGACAAAGGAAGTCTACGGTTTCTAACTTCGCTTACGAACACCTCCAAGCATCGCTACAACCTAGGATCTCCTACTTTCCGCACTTTTTACCTCAACAGGTCCCTGGTGATTCGTTTCTTATGGAGCAATTTATTTTTGTCTTAAATTACACTGATAAACACAGGTTTAAACCATAAAAAAAAAAGATTATGGCTTCTCAACCATTCATCTGAATTTTGTGCCCCTAGTAAAGATAACTTTTTCAGAGGCGAAAATGAGTTTTCCCATAAGCCAACGTAGAAGCAACGAACCCGCCAAGCAATTGCTCTGTCACACTTTAAATCACTTCTGCTTACACTAGGGAAAGCAAAATTTACAGAAATGGTTATGATGAGGATGCCGTATGAAGACCCACAATGAACCACGAGCTGGCGCAACTCTACAGCGACCCCAGTATCCAGAAAGTCGCTATAGTTGGAAGGGTACAATGGGCGGAACATGTTGTAAGAATGCCGAACAAAGCAAAACAAAGCCTTGGTGCTACATTCTGGTTCGGAACTTGACCATTTGTTTATTATACGTAGACTTCGCAGTCAACTATTCAATTAACAGCACAATTGCGGGTTATTAGGATCAAAGCTTTCAAAATAAACCTTCTTGAAGCTTACTAAGCATCTTCACGATCTTACTCGTCCTACGCTGCTTACTGGGGGTTTTGCCAATCCATATAATAAAAATCGCAATGCAATGATAAATAATGCAAGTTTTTTCTTTTTCAGAGAATTTAAGATGTTCACTCTTTATAGTTTTAGAGCAAAATGTGAATCCGACGCATTCTGTAACTTTTTCTTTATTTCACTCCAAAGAATGAGAAGTTAAAACTACATATAAAATGTCTCCTATGATATCTTGCATGTCTCTCTTATTCTACGTACACTAGATGCTCATCACTCTTCAAATAAGTTTTATTGTTTATTTGATTAAATAAGCATATCGTCAATTTGTTTATTAGTGGTATTGGTGTACAAATGAAAACAAATTACGTCGTTTTCCACTTTGAGTCAACCTAACTAAATGATATATTTTACACAATACATCCTACAATTCCCCCCCACGATCGTTTTTCGTAGCTTGGGGTTTGAAGGAAGAACCAGTATACAAGAAAAACAGCAACCGGTCGTCGTGAAGCTTTAAAAAACATGATTAGAAAATATCCTTAATGTTAGGCAATAATAAAGTTTATAACACAGACATGTATAGCTGCAGGCTTGCGTTGAGGATTGGATGGTTATTCACACACGCTCTCAGCATCTGTTTTCTTCTCCAACCGAAATTTCTACCATGTTTCGTTTCTTTCAAATTGTCCAGTAATCAAGGGCAAACTCATGTTTCTACTTACAAATAAGCGACCATCATGGAGGAGAGCTTGTGCTGTCGAAACGACCGGCAGCACCAGCGCCACCACCGCCATCGTCGTGACTATTTATTCTTCTCGGCAATTGTTCGCCGCGAAACGCGACCGCACAACACCCCGAAAACGAAGAAGAAAACCACACTGCTACTCAGTATTATCATGACGTAGTGCCGGATTGGTGATTGAAACACCTGGTCGTAAAGTTGGCCGAAGCTTTCGGCCTTGGGAATCACCTGTTTGAGATAGGTCATTAATGTATTGATAGTAGCTGAATAGCTCATGCACTTACCATAGCAGCGTTGCGGAACATTTCCATTCTTCTAAGTAGCGTGTTTTTACACTCGTCATCCAACGCTTTCGATTCGTCTTGCAGAATCACTTGCAGACATTTCAACACTGAAAAATTAACAATAGATTTAACAATAGCAAACTTTGAACTATAAAACATTACAACTTACACCTTCCATTTCCACTTTGTACGTTGGAACAATATTTGAGCAAATCTACAGCACAAGCGCGCTGCAGCATAGGATCAGCATAAATGTCCGCTTTTCCTTCCTGGATCAACTCGACAACTTCTAGCTTACAAGCGCGATTGATTAGTTTTTTCTCAATGAATGCTTGTTTCAGACATTCCTCGACTTTTCCATGGTCTTCTAGCGTTCCAGACTCTATTGTGGCGCTACAAAGTATTTGAATCTCATCCCGGCATACACTCTGCAGCAGTGGATTCAGTTTGTAGTTTAATGCTTGCTCATGCAGAACTTCGGTCATCTGTTTTTCACAATCAGTGTGAAGTTTTCCTTCGCGAAATTTTACTTTCAAGCATCCTATTACTTTACCGTTGAGTTCCTCATTCGCTTTGGCGCCGGCCACTATCTCAGTACAGTGATCGGCAATATCTCTTGCGCAAGCCGTCTGCAGTGTTGGGTTGAAACGATAGTCCATGTTTTGTTCAATCATGCGATTTACTACCACCAGGTGGCATTTGCTGTCGAAAAGATTCTCGTCCTTGTGTATCTTCAGACAACCCAACATACTGGTGGGTTCGGTATCATGACAATACTGACGAATCATCTCCTTACAGGTGTTGAGTAGCACATAGTCCGTTGCACTATCGCTTAGCTCAGATTTTTTGATGACGAACAATGCGTGTGCACATTTACTGTCCAACTTTGCGCTTTGGGTCTGCAGACATTCTAGAACCTAGCAAATAAAGTAAAATATTGTTGTGAATAATTTGATTCATTTTGGGAATATTTTAGCGAACATGGAACATACAAGAGTACGCTTGAAAACAAACCACATTGTAATGGTACATAATAAACACTAAATGAAATAGAGACAAATCACACTTGCATTGTTTCTATTCACCTGTCCGGATCCATGAGGGATACTGGAGCAGTAGGTGTTGATGTCCTGCTGGCACGCCGCTTTCAAATTAGGATCGAAGTCAATATTCTCCCGCTGCTGATACAACTGGGCCCGAACCTGCTGGCGGCATTCTTTAGGAACAGAATGTTTCGCCCCTTTGATGGTATCGTTTCTCATCATTTCGCTCAGGCAACTAACCACTTCGTTTTTGGTGTTACTGTTCGGGCAGAATCGCGTGACATATGGGCGACAGGCTTCCTTAAATTTGTACGTAAAGTGATAGCTTTTTAGGGAAATGATTTGGAAGTGCTCGATAGCAGAGCGACACTTGACGTCGTTGCGCATATCTGGATCATTCTTGTATGCAATAAGACACTCCATCACGTCACCCTCGTCTTTGCCAATTTTCAGGATATCTGCGCAGTGTTTCTGCATTGCATTACCGCAAACAGCCATTATTATTGGATTTAGTTCTACGTGAGCTGCTTCCTCTTCGGTGTAGCTACTGACGGCATCTTTGCATTTTTGTCGTTGTAATTTTTCTAGATTTTCTTGCAGGCAGATCATCTCCTCTCCTTTACCGGTCTTATCCGAGCAGTAAAAGGCCAAGTCGTCGAGGCATTCGTCTTCGACTTCAGGAATGAGGTCGACAGAGCGAGCTCGTTGTCGCATGACCCGTTTTACCTCCTGGAAACATTCCTGTTTGAGCTGCATATCCTTCTCCGGATGATACGCATATCGATGCAAGCAGGGTAAAATCAGTGGACCACGGTCCGGATCCATTTGGGCACTGTCCAGATCCGCCCAGGTTTTCTTCGCCTTGCAGAAACGAATGGCATCGTCTTTGCAGTTTCTAAAATAAAATAAATGGTAATCTTCACTCAACTCGTGATATATGAGAGCTAGATTGGACACTATGATTTTAGACACGCTCCTATCATGTTTTATATTAGAAATAAATTCAAGAAGACTAGTGATATACATCGAATCTGGTAAAGCTTCTGTAAGAATTTTGAAAGTTCCATTTTATATCGGAACAAGTTGGAACGGTAGGTTCTGAAAAGAGTAACGAATCGCTCAGCTCAGGTTTCAACCACACATAACTTTTCGTTTCGATGTTGATCACTAAAGTAAACATTAGGTTATTAATCCGAATCCGAACGGTTGACGCACTGAATAAACTATTTTGTTAGTCATAACGCAGGTAACTCACCTGTACAGCTGCGGGTCCAGTTTGAAATCTCTGGCGACAAAGTATTCGATCTGTAGCAACGCTGACTCACATTCAGCATTCATGAAGTTCGTTCCTAATTTCTCCATCAGGCAAGACATAACCCGAGCATCACCACCTTCAGTATCGCTACAGGCAACGTCAACCACCGGCTTGCAAGCTTTTCTCAGAACAGGATCGACCCGCCAGTCCTCGCCAACGTCGGCCACTTTAACCAGCGACTCTAGCGCACGCAGACAAGTATCCGTCACTCGGCGTTCTTTCTTCTTCTTCGGCCTAGCATGATCCATCAGGCAATGAATTGTCTTTCCGCCAGCATCCAAGTTACTGCAAAACTTTTCGATGTCGTCCGCGCATCCAGTCAGAATTTCCGGCGAGAGTTTGTAATCTTCCATTAGCATTCTACGATGGTCATTAATTTCCGACACGCAATCGTGACTTAGTCTCGAGTTATTTTTTTGTATTACTTCGAGACAGAGCAGAATCTGCGCCAAACGGACATCCTTGTCGTCAGAAACGCCACGGCGACAATGATGCAACTTAATATCCTCTTTGCAAGCCCGTGTCAGTCCTTTACTCAGCTTGTAGTCGTGAGCAATTAGACGTTCTCTTCGTAAAAGCTGCTTTTGGCAGTGTTCCGTCATTCCGACATCGTTGCGATTTTTCATCAAACATTTCAAAACTAATTGAGATCCAGCCGGAATAGAAGGACAGAATCGAATAGCGTCAACGGCACACGACAAAAACAGCTGTCGATCTAGCTTCACATCGTCGGTTTGTATATCCGATAGGTGCAGAACACCCCGTTTACATTCACCGTTCAAACTGTCAAGGTGATTCTGCAGACAAGAGATTGTTTCCCCTTGTGAGACCTTATCGTTACTTATCCTTCCGCAGTTCAACGAATCAATATCCCTCTTACAGTCTTTCAGAAAACGTCCTATCAAGCGATAGTCGGAAAATGCAACATATTCAAGCCGCTGAATAAATTCACGGCATCCATTGCCCTTTATCAATTCTCGTTGGTCTATAACGCAAGCCAAGTACTGACCCGGGTCAGATTTTACCGCACAGTCAAACTTGTCGTAATGTTTTGGACACCCTAGAAACACAATCCACCAAAATTAGAATAATTTTCTCTTAACAATAATGTAACATATTTACCTTTCTGCACCAATCGCTGAATGTTACGATCGTCCATCAAGTCTAGTGTGTGAGTCCAGATCAGATGCTGACAAACGTCGGTCAACGCTTCCAACTGCTCCCGTGATAGATTCTGAATACATTCCAAAGCTTTCAGATCTTCTGCCCCCGGTGGCACATTAGGACACAAAGCCTGCAGTTGCGAGCAACTTTCCTCTTGCAGCAGTTTTATCATTTGAGGTCCACCGGAATTTGTATTCGTAGCGATACCACCAGCTATCGTTAGGAGTAGAACCACCGCGAAAGATAAGCCGGATGCCTTCATTTTCTCCTCTATTGGCATCTACCACTCATGGAGCGAACTTTGTTTCACACTAAACACGAATTGTTTACACGTATTTACCGTTAACTTACCGGCTAGTTGTGTGTTTAAAGGATAGACATTCTGTTTAAACGTTTTTCGAGAGTAATCTTTCATAAAATAATGGGTAAACTGGTTTTTCAACCGCAAAAACAAAGAATAGTACGTGTCAGCAAATAGACTGATCGGTGATACGCGTGATAGGAATGAGAGATAAATTTTGACAGCTAGCGGTTCTGTTATTTCGATTACTCCCCGCCGAGCTCTTGTTCGATTATCATAAACATGGTTGGGTGTGTGCGTACAAACGCAGCGAAGGAAGACAAAACAAAAATATGTTCCACAGGTTAGAGTAAAAAGCCGATTACCAAAAAGTAACTGTAAAATTTGCGATGAGTGAAAATTTCATTCAAAATTTGAATTTTCCATTTGTTTTCCCAATTAGAAAATTATTGGTGAAATCTAATATTTTAATATTAGTAGGAATCTAATAGTCTCGGTCTTTTTATACTTCACGCGAAGTGTAATTACGCGGATGCGTAATGGACATGTTTTGATTCCAAAATTTTAGTAGTGGGTTCAGTTCGATATCCGTAGGTATTCGCCATCGTAGCAAAGATCCGAGCCACGATGGCGATATCGTTGACGAAACCAAACAGTTGACCCGACCTTTGAAATATCGTGCCACTTGCGCTAATCCTCGCTCCCCTAATCACACCTTCCACAACAATCTTAAACAGTAGGCAGGAGACCATCACCTTACCTTAAACCTCTTGGAGTTTCAAAGGGTCTCGAGAGTGCCCTCGATACTCGAACAACATTACTCGATCTATTATCTCCTTGACCAAACGCGTTAAGACCCAAGCCCAAGTTGACATTAATTTGACAGAAAATGTATGGACTAACTGTCAAATTGCCGCGAAGGTAGCCGCAACGTATCAGTTGTGTTTAGACCTGTTTAGTTTGTCCGGAATCTCGTAATCTGTAATCTGGCATAGCAGGCCTCTATCAATTGTGTCGTATGCTGATTTTAAATCGAAGAAAAGATTATTTGTGGGCACGTTTTATGCGCGGCATTGCTGATCTACCAACCGCGCATATCTGATCCGTGGTGATGCGGGCATTAATGCTCATTGTAAGGAAATTACCTTTGAAGCTCCTGCATATATCGACTCGCGGCACGTAGCCTTTGCGAGAGCTGTTCAGCTTGTCGTAATACTTCCGAGTGTCGATTGGTCTATCTCTTCCGTCGCTACACACGATTTTGGTCCTCTAGTGCTTTTCTTACCTCGGAGGACTGAGTTTTCTACGTTCGCTCTTGAACGTTGTTGCAGCCTTTTCGACCGTGCTGTATTCTTCTTCTCGACTAATTGTTTGCATCCGTCGTGGAAACCAGTCGTTTCTATAACCCAGAGCCCTTGTACCTAGTAGCACTACATCAGTGCTACCTATGGCGGATGGAATGCTCCTCCAACCATCTTCAAGAGTAACTGCAACAAACTGTTCTTCCGTGGATAGCGCTGCCTGCAGCCATTTCGGTGTCCCTTACTAGCCCAATATTTGGTCGCTACGTTCGACTTCGGCGGGTATCATACACCGAGAGTTTTGGCTGAATACATATATGTATTCGCATTGCGGTAGGTGCGAACGTTGATAACACCTGTTCTGGCCACATTGGTCATGTTTCTGTCGCGTCAATATCTATAGTATTTTTCTTGTCCTGGGAGAAACGCGAACCCCAACAAACTTTAAAAATATGCTTCGGATTTAAAACATAACCTGCAAGGATGCGTTAATCACTTTCCAAAGACGAGAGGTGTCTGTTTTGCAGGAAAAAGGAGTATGAATCTATCGATATTGACTGGGTTCAATGTCCGGAGTGCTGAGAATGGGTACATTTTTCTTGTGCGGGTTTAGATCAGAAGGTAACCAATACGGATAAGTACTGTCCGCGATGTGTTGAACAAGAAGAAATCTGGCTCTTAAGCCTGTAGTACACTCTTTGTCTAATGGTCAAATATTTGACCTCCTGACATAATGGTCAAATTTATTTGACATCATGGTTGTTGTTTGCCCGTGTTTGACCCATGTTAAAATTGGAGAGTGGCAAACAATTGTCTTTGACCAAATTTTTATCTGTCAAAAAGTGCCAAATATTTGACGCTTGGTCAAAGAGTGTAATACAGGCTTTAGAGTGATGCAGGATCCGAGCAAGGGGCAAGTTTTGTCATAGGTTCGACTGAGCAGCAGTTGGAAGAGGAACAGCCAATGGGACAGGATTTTGCGAAGCACATTGAGGCGCGGGAGATACAGTTCGCTAGAAAAAAAGGTTTGTACGAAAAACCAATGCAGCAATAACGGGAAATGCGTGAACAGGAGCTACAGTTTCAACGAGAAATGGAAGAGCAACAGTTGGAGTATGAGCAGGAAATGTTGGAATGCCAACTGGCCGCAGAACAGAATTTCGTTCTCAGGCGGGATACGATTCGAAAGCAGCTAGAATGTAGTATTTAGCGAGTCAAAGCGTTAAAGAGCAAGAGGACACAGGTGGGAAAAAAGCGATAGTGCTCCGGATGCAAAATCGAAATCAAAGATGAACGTTTGGTTTCAAGGGCAAGGAAAATTTGGTGCGGGATCGGTATCAAAAGACTATGACGTTGCTATACCGAAAAGCGGATCACGACCAAGTGATACGGAAATGCAGCGGTCCAATACATCCGGAATCGAAGGTGGCGAAATTAAGGACAGTGAAGATGAAGAGAGCATTGACGTTTTAGAGAAGCCTAGAATCAGTGTTTACGATATAGTGTAGTCGAAAATGGGCCGGGACGCAATATTAGCAGAATTTCAAGAGACCAGTTGGCTACTCGAAAAGCGATATCTCATAATCTGTCGAAGTTCAGGGGAGAACTGAAAGGGTGGTCGCTGTTTATAAGCAGTTTCGAGTATACGAAGACGGCTTGCGGATTTTCGAATTTGGGGAATTTGAAGCGATTGCAGGATTGTTTGATGTAAGACGCGCTTCAAACGGCATGTGTTACCGGATTCTGTATCGGATGTGATCCAAGATCTTAAAAAGCTTTTTGGGAAACCATAGAAGCTTCTCAAGACCCTGTTGGCGAAGGTAAGGAATGCACTGGCAGCTGCGTTAAATGGAGGCATTTCGCTGAACTCAGCACTACTGAGGGGCCGGATATGCTGGTACTACTTCCCAAAGTTGAAAATAAGAAAGCGCTGCGCTTCATGTTTGGAAGCGACTCAACTGGACCGCAAGTATACGTAATGGGCGTGGCAACCTTCGGTGCAACGTGTTCGCCTTGTTCAACGCAGTTAGTTGAAAATCGAAACGTGAAACAGTTCGAGAAAAAGTTCCCGGAAGCTGCGATAGCAATTCATAAAGCACAAAGAGGATGATCACTACGACAGTGTAGATAACGTCAAGGAGGTGGTCAAACGGGCCAAGCAAGTACAATACATTCTCTCAAAGGAAGGATTTCGCTTACGAAACTGGGCGACTAATTCGTTGGTGTTTCTGCATGGAATCGGCATACGTAGCGCAATCACAGCAATGTATTTCAGTCGAGATAAAGGCGCGGAGTACGAGCGTGTTCTAGGGATCGTTTGGAAACCAGTGGATGATAGTTTTTGTTCTCCTATTACTTCAAAGACGGATTTCCTCAAAACCCGCGATGGCGACGAACATCCGACGAAGCGGGTGGTTCTCAGCTTTGTTGTGGCTCAATTTGATCCCACGGGATATCTCACACCGATTACTGTATGTGGGAAAATGTTGGTTCAGGATCATTAAAAGAATGGCTGTGAATAGGATGTTAGGATCGATGAAATATCGTTCCAGAAATGGCTGCGATACAGATGATGCTAAACGTTGGGTTGTTCAAGCTGCCAAAAAGTAATTTTAGAGGTGCAAAGTCTAACGAAATGACGAATCTGCAGTTGCACGTATTCGCTGATGCTAGCGAAACAGCGTACGAATGTGTAGCGTATTTTAGGGCGATCATGCAAGGAAAAGTAAGGTGTGCGTTGGTCATGAATCAATCTAAGGTGGCACCAGTGAAGCAGATTTCGATCCCACGACTAGAGCTTGTGGCTGCTGTTTTGGGAGCGCAGTTGTCGCAGGCTGTGCTCGAGAATCACAACATCGTTTTTGGGAAAATTGTTTACTGGATCGACCCGAGCGAAGTGCTATCGTGGGTTCGGTCCGATCAGCAAAGGTACAGACGGTTCGTGGGGTTTCGGATTGGCGAGATTCTTACTCTGACGAGGTTGACCTATTGGCGCTGGATACCGACTAGATTTAACGCTGCAGATAAGCTTAGGAAGTGGGGCAAAGATCGGAACATGCATCCTTAGTTCGTGGGTTCGCGGACCAGCATTTCTGTACTAAAGTGAAGAGGAGTGGGCATGACAGAGAAATTGAGAATCCATCTATGGCTGCATGAGGCGAAAAAATCAAGCGTTCTCGTGGATCCTGGCCGCTTCTATAAATGGACGGCGTAGGCGCATCTTGCCCAGTACTATGAAGCTTGTTCCCAGCTCCGTAGTGATCCCACAATTCCGCTCGGTGCCCACTTTTCCATAGTTTTTGTCCTGCCCAATAAAGTGACTGCAGCGCTATGACTTCGAAGTTACGTGGATATAACTCATCGTGTTGCATCCCAAAAAGCAATGCGATTTGCAGTTCCAGGTCGCGATTTTTCAATCATAGTTCTTATTTCGTTTCCGGGGTCCATGCTGATGGTTCCAATTCGTATTATCTCTTACGTCCCAAGTTCGACCAAGACGTTAATCAGCCGCTCCTAACATGGAAAACAGACGCTGTTTTGAACCGCACCTCCTTGGTGTACAGATCAGGGTTAGCGCAGAATTACCGGTGGTTTACGCGTCAATGATTGCGTCGCTCCTCTACAGCTATTATCGGATGACAACATTGCCCAGGCAACGCCAACCAATTGTATCTATCAGAGTCTATGTTTATAATAAGAGTCCCGCAAAGATGAAACCAAAGGAACCAAATCAGTGTCAAACGAGAGTACCAATCGAGCAATGTAAATAAACAAGGTGATAATGTTAGGAGTGGATGAAAAGTGTTGTATTTGAGCGTAATAAAGAATATGTGTTTTTCCGAAGTTTCACTTACACATTTCAATCCAACATTAAACCTGTACACTGGTTCACTCAAATTTAACAAAACATTACCGGTGTAATCTTTCAAAACTGTGTACCTTGTGAAGAATTCCAAAAAATGATATTCGCTTATGCATGGTGAAAAACAGAACTGTATAGTTCTTGGCAACAAACGGCACAGAAACTGTGTTGCCGAAACGATAGATTTTCTTTTCGCGCGACTTAATATACACATAGACTCTGGTATCTATGTTTTAGCTGATATTTTCTTGTAATCATATGACTCATAGAATTGTGAAATAGTAACTTTCAAATCAAATTCCTCTTGCGGAAATAAGTGCAAAATCAAAAGAAACTTCGATAACATTCACAAAATAATGAAATTTTCAAAAGCAAGCAGGCTGATGAAATCGAACGCTAGTTGACCTGTTGGGACGGGAAGGGAATCATTACTTTTATTTCTTTGTCGATCGCTGTAGGCATGGTGTGAAATGTAATTGCCGTACAAAAACTACTATCAGAAAATGCAAATTATGCTGCAAAATAGTTTCTAGATGTGAGGGTAGTGTTTCGCAAAAACTCGGATCACAAGCATCAAGATTTATACCTTATAAATGGTTTTTGATTATTATCAGCAAGAAGTACAAAAATACTTTTTATATTTGGAAAACATTTTAATATACAGAATATTGTAAGCAGTTTAAGTACAAAGTTTTCTTTATTGTCGTTCGTTCCACCACAGAAATACTCAAGAAAATACTATTGTGGAACACCACACAGAAACGGTGAAATACTTTGCATGTTACTTTGTTCGTAAGTCGCAGGTGTCATAAGTACTGGTACCAGCATTGTAACTACTTTTCGTTCCATTATAACAAGTGATCGAAACAAACCCTAAACCATTTCAACAGCCATTGCTACGCCCATTCCTCCACCGATGCAAAGTGAAGCCACTCCTTTCTTCCCGCCGGTCCGCTTCAGAGCGTAAAGCAACGTGACCAAAACGCGACAACCTGAAAGTATTCAACAAACCAGTTAGATTGGAAAAGAAACATATACAATTGTTTTTACCTGATGCACCGATCGGATGTCCCAGAGCGATGGCTCCACCATTAACGTTAACCTTTTTAAGATCAACTTTCAGCGCATTGTTGACAGCAATCGCTTGGGCCGCGAAAGCCTCGTTCAATTCAAACAGATCAACATCTTCTAGTTTCCAACCAGCTTTTACCAACTGAAATAATGAAAATAGTGTGATACTCGTAAAACCTATTTCTTTCAATCTTGAAACATACAACTTTCTGTACAGCACTAATCGGTGCCGTACCCATTGTCTTCGGACAGATGCCTGCCTGAGCGAACGCAACCACTTTTGCCAACGGTTTAGCTGCACGTTTTTTCACCTCCTCTGCAGACATTAGCAAAACAGCTGCGGCAGAATCATTCACGCCAGAAGCGTTTCCAGGTGTCACGGTGCCTTCTTTGATGAAGCAAGACTTCAGCTTGGCCAGCCCTTCTAGTGTAGTTCCGGGTTTGGGGAACTCGTCCTTCTCGAAAGTTATAGTTTCCTTTCTTCCAGGAACTTGAACAGCAACAATCTCATCCTTGAAATAGCCTTTCTGTTGGGCCTCCGCTGTCCGCTTCTGACTTTCGACAGCGAATGCATCTTGTTGTTCCCTAGTGATGCCACATTCTTTCGCCACATTCTCGGCAGTCACTCCCATGTGGATGTCGTTGAAAAAATCTACCAATCCATCGCTCAGCATTGTGTCGGTCATTTTTGCTTCGCCCATTTTGGTACCTCCACGCAGGTGCAAGGCGTGCGGTGCCTTCGACATGCTCTCTTGGCCACCGGTAACTACGATACTAGCGTCTCCCGAGCGGATCGCCTGATACCCTAGTTGTACCGTTTTCAGCCCAGAACCGCACAGCATATTGATCAGAAAGGCTGGAACTTCTTTCGGAACACCCGCTGCGAGGGATGCCTGGCGGGCCGGATTCTGGCCCTGACCAGCGGTCAACGATTGACCGAGAATCACCTCATCGACATCGGCAGCCGGGACATTCGCTCGAGCGATGACTTCCTTTACAGCTACCGCGCCCAATTCGGCGGCGCTCAGCGAAGATAGAGTGCCAAGGAAGTTGCCTGCGGATGTGAGACAAATGTTGAAATGATTTCTGTCGAATCAGCTAATAATCTATTATGCTACTCAAACGCAATGTTTTTTTCTTCTTTTAGTTCAATTAATTGATGCAAAATAACAGCAAATTGCTGAACTTTGGGAGATTATTTGTTGGGTTCAACCTTTGGATCCCTTTCCTAAAATTATTTAATCAACACAAAACTTTTATTACAATAGATTATTAATCGCTTGTTATCGGCAGGGGGTATTAGCAAAACCAATTTTTGATACGGCGATATGGAAAGTCATTGTTTAGGTACGGGGGCTGCTGATAAAAAGTGCAATAGCTTGAATCGGGTTACATAACAAAATTACAAACGTTGTTTATGTTGCTAATCTTGGTACAGTAATCTTTATCTGAATGACGCAGATCTTAGGAAATTAGTTTTCAATATCAATATCAGATTAGATTTGTTTTAAAAATAGTACATGTGTAAATCAACCCAATTGTGTATTTGACAGAGTTGATAAGAATTTTCTAAATTTTAAAATATTTTTCTCAGAATAATGAAAATTTGTTCGATAATTCGCTAGAAGCCAAATTATCTCCGAAAAATCTAATTCACCTAATGAATGAAACTGTTATTGAAAAAGAGATTCTGCCATTTGAAGGGAAAGGGGTATGTTTGAGCGCCGGTAACAAAATCTAGCCGGAGTCATAGCACAGTAGTAAATCCTAAGGAAGACCCAAACCTTAAAGAAAGGATCGGAAGAAGTATGTACGTTAAATCTACTGCTACTTTTATTTGAACATCATTCCAAGCAGCCAACTAAAAGCTGAATATTATTTTTTGTTCTAACTTATAGATTAAAAATATTACGTTTATATTAAATTTCAATAAAGAATATTCAAATTACGCCAAATTCTTTTTTGCGTCTTATTGTCTAAACATTCGGTGACACTTAAAAACAATGTTTTTTTTTTTAAACATAGATGACGAATCAGAAGTATTTTTCTCATAAAAACTACATAGTCTGTCCATCTAAGAGCAAGCAAGAGCAACGACAATTCAAGTACAAAATTGAACGGACTTTTATCTTTTGTACTTTAAAATGGTTTAAGGAGTCGAAGAATGAGTAAAATAACTACTAAAACGAATGAAGTGATTCAACACGTAGGGAAACAAATTCGACGAATTCGGCAATCAAATCGGATGTACTTCCGGAAAAATATCTTTTCTACCTGGGAAAACTGATATTATAAAACTTAGCTGCGTTTACAGAACTGACGTGTTTGTCCTGATTCAATATGAAACGTGTGATAGCAAAGACTGAAGTATAGCTTCTATTTCTATTTCGTTCTTATTTCATTATAATATCCCTAGATGAAATCCAGAACGTTAGATTATAATGCCATGCTCGTTGTAAGTCTTATGAAATTTCATCTTCCATAATAAATATTACGAATATTAAATTTCCAACATTTGTCTAACATCCACGGTCCACTGCACGCTCAGCGTATTGTATACCGTATGCAAAGTTATTCAAGCTTCGTAAATGTAAATTAGCGCTCATCTGACAAACGCCAAGATGTGTATCCATTTGCAGTTTGTTTAACAGAGATGTAAACCAACGACAACGTGGTTATATTTGCGTAGAGAAAATACGAAACTGTTAGGTAAGCTTTGAAATAGCACTCAGCAAGAACTTTACATAGCTCATAAAACTGATTGGAAATGTCTCATATCCTTGCTGATAAATCTTAGCCATAACACACACGTGCTAAGGTTGACTTACCAATCGGTGTCCTGGCAGCCGAGACAATATAAACCTCTCCTGGTGACGTCATCGTTTATTATGTAGCAAGAGCGGATGAATCAACTGACAAATTCTCTCTAAAATATCCTAACGTGCAATCCTCGTGAGATGTTGCTGCGTAGCATGTGAATGATAGGTAGGGTATAATTATGTTTTTATGAATGGCTCGGGTAAAAGTTTAACACTTCTTTGGTGCAATAAAAAAGACCAACCTACCTGTGCTAATGCAGAAGACGTGACACGTCAACTCCTGATCCTGCTGTGTCCAACTCCGACCGAAACACGACTGACTACTGCAAGCAGATGTCTATGCATTCCAACCGGAATTGTTGGCTCTGCCGCTACATCAATCCGATACAATTCTCGCAAGTATTGGGTGAAAACGTGGGAGACCTATGATAAAGAAACGGTACTTAATGAATGGGCTGATTTTGTTTTAGGATTTCTCTTCTACCCACACTAGCGAACGGTTGGAAGAAAGGGAAGAGCGTCAAACTGTCAATAAAAGAGAAGTTCTTATAGGTCTGGTACACGCCCGTTCAATTTTACTCTAAATTGAGTAAAAGGTACTCACTTTCGTATTTTAATTAAAAATGACAAAAAATGAGTAACTTTAATTAACGAAACTAAGTAACTTAGACTCAGTTTACGTATTCTTCTATTTTACTCATTTTTGAGTAACCGGCCATTTTATTTTCCGCGATTCAAACGCTAATTTCGTGATTGGATGTGCAGAACCTAATTTGTGAAGTGAAATAAAGGATCAACATTTTCTAAAAGAACCGAAATGGATTAAATTGCAGCTAAAGTACACGCCGAGACGTCTAATAAATTGAAAGGTAAGCAATTTGAATAAAATTTTTGGAAAAATCAATAATAATCATTATTGAAGGATTTCGTTGTCATCTTCCTTCATGCGGGATTCTAGTTCCGGGGCATGTAAGGGAGCTTAAATCCCATTTCAAAATAAACCACAATATGAATACCAGTAACAAATCTGATCTGCCTTTTAAATGTTCTGTATGTGGGTCGCTATACAACAGATTTAAAAATTTGAAGCGCCACATAGTAACAATTCACCCACAGTTTGATGAATCAGCAAATCCTCCAATCTCGGTGTTTCCTACACAAGCTGTATGTTCGTCAGCCTCAATGGGATCTAATCCGGGATTAGATGCCTATAGCTCTGACGAAGTATTTCAGAAACGTTCTGGTTCTATTGAGCAGCTGGTTGCAGCCGTTAACGTTTTTGTTACAAAAATGCGTTGTGACCTTTCAATACCTGAATCAAAAACTAAAGAGTTTATTGAAACGGCGCATTCCCTGCTGCAGGAATATGAATTATATTTCAAAGGATTGTTCAAAGAGTATTTGAACAAAAAATCTATTAGCCACGACGATATTCCTGCAGTTGACCTGATGAAAAAACTGTCGTTACAAACATTTTCTCCGAAATTCGAACTCATCAAAATACACTTGCATATTTGACGAAAGTAGCCGGATACGCTTTACCTATTCCAAGAGAAGAAATATTGGGTACCACCAAAGTCACAAATATCGCAAGAGTACCGTCGAAAGCTAATCATGCGCATAAAATTCGAAAAACATAAATACGCAAACACGTAGCTCATTACATCTCTGTTAAAGATGCTTGGCACTCATTATGCAGAATTATAAAGCAAGACAAATGGTGGCGAATGAAAAATACGGCGAAGGAATAATACAGGGATATAAAGATGGCTTGAAGATGCAAAATCATCCATTTCTCCAAGCACACACAAACGCGTTAAGGCTTTCGTTGCATCTTGATGATATGGAACACTGTAATCCCTTGGGGTCCCGCAGAAACTTGAAAAAAATGACTATTTTCAGTTTCAAAATTCAAAATTTTGATCCCGTAGTTAATTCTCAGTTGAGTCGTGTTTATTTAACTCTAATTGTTGGTGCTGCAGATTTAAAAAAAATTGGCTACGAACGAGTGCTTCGTCCACTTGTCCAAGATCTCATTGAACTGGAGTCGGATTCGGGAGTAGGAATAAAACTAGAAAATGGTGAGAATTTCGTATTACGGGCAATACTGGCCCATGTCGTTGGAGATACGTTGGCCATACACGACATTTTTCGTTTTTTGGGACCCCAAGCACGATTATTTTGTCGTATGTGCTACATGCCACGTAATGCGCTACAGCAGGGACTCTCATACGAGATGTTTCCATTGAGAACCCCTGAAAGTGTTGCTTTGGATCTCAAAGCTATCAGAGATAATCAAAAACTTCCGTCAGAAGTGGGTATCGTCAGTGAATGTGCCTTGAACCAGCTGAGATACTACAACGCTGCATCTAATAATACCATGGATACAATGCACGATATTCTGGCGGGTGTAGCACCCATGGTTATAAAGTTGATCCTTACGATATCGTAAACATGAAAAAATGCATTACTGTCGAGGAGGTGAATAACATAATCAGCGAGTTTAATTATGGAATAGCGGAGTCTCGGGACAAACCTTCAGCGAATTTTACCGTTAAAAACCTCAAATCGCCAGGTTATGCGATTTCGCAATCGGCAGCTCAGACGTGGACACTATTGAGAGCGTTTCTATTTATGTTCAATTCAATATTCATTGACCATGCAGACTATACCCGTTTGATTGGATCAATTCTTCAAATTACCTTTATTGCGTTCTCGAACAAACTTACCCCGGCTCAAGTTTGTAACCTAGAAATAGAAATCAAAAATTTCCATTATCTCTTCAGAAAATGTTTCCCTCGAGTTAACTTCATTAACAAAATGCATCACTTAATTCATTACCCATCAGTAATCCGTGATGAAGGACCAGTCGTTCACTTTTCATATATGCTTTACGAGGCCAAATTCAAAAACACAAGGCGGTTGACAAAGAATTGCAATAATTACATTAATTTGTCTTTAAGTCTAACAAAACGTTTAAATTTGAAACAAGTCGATGCAATACTCAATCATACCTACGAGTTATATAATGAAATAATTTTGTCCGCAATCTCTATTGCTAAAGACCAATCTGAATATGTACCTCTTTTATTTGATTTTCCGGAAACCATCACGTTAATCAAACACATGAAAATTAATAACATCAGTTTTCGCCCAGGATTAACGGTTAAATACAAAATGTGTGATAAAGTACTTTATGGTGAAACTAAAGAAATAGTGACAAATAACAGCATTGTTGTATTTTTAATTGAAGAGTTAAAATGCGTTGAATATTTAAAAACTCATAACAGCTTTAAAGTAGTGTATACTGAAAAAAATATTCGCGTCACTACTGAAAAGTTATTTACTAGAAAAACATACAGTTTATGGCAGATCCAAAATAATTTAGAATCTTATTTCGATCACTACGTTTGCTTAAAATTCAATGATGAATAACTACATGCAATTTAGAAATACTTACCAATATATCAATTACATTGAACAACACCGTCAGGCAAACTCTCGTTTTCCCCGTTTTCCCAGAAACGCAATCTATCAAAACTGTCAAAACACTTGCCGGATGTCAGATCAATTCACTCATCGTCTCAAAGACTTGTGTGAATTCGCCCAACAAGAAACGTACCCAAAAAAACCGTGAAATATTTCATTTTGTTGGGTAGCTGGTTTTGTTGGTTTAAATCCGGATTTATATATGCTGCGTGATTTCACCCTCCGGAACTAAACCAACAAAAACGAAATATTTCAACAGAAGAAATCATAGAATGCAGCGCTAACTGTGGGCAGCACTGAAACTAAAAATGTGAATTAAACCAACAAAATTGATGAGATAAAACTTAATAACTAATTAATAGGCAAGATAGAGCAATATGATGAATAGGAAATGTCACTAGAATCCTAGAAATGTTGCAAAATATTGAGTTGTTTGGCCCAATTGACATTCCTTGTCACCAGGGTAGATATGGGAAAATTCAAGATTTTTCGATTTTTCTCCATATAAGAGTCCCCCTTATCGCATATAGCAAAAGTCTGCCTACTGATAGAGAAAATTAATCGATTGGAGATGTTGACTAGGACCCTAGGCATGTTGGAAAATATTGAGTTGTTCGGCCCAATTGGCATTCCTGGTTACCAGGGTAGATATGGGAAAATTCAAAAATTTTCGATTTTTCCCCATATAAGCCTCCTTATCGCATATAGCAAAAGTCTGCCTACTTATAGAGAAATCCAATCGATTGGAGATGTTGACTAGGGTTCGAGTCCCGTCTGGACGAGGGAAAAAAAATTTCTAAGCCTAAAAGTCACACCTTCTATTCCCGTTCATTTTTGCATCCTCGCAAACTGCATACATTGCCCGCTTTACTAAACTTAAAATGTAAGTCATATTACAAAAATGAAATTAGTTCGTAAAGTATGCTTATTATTATTTTTGATCAGTGTTTGTGTGTAATGTACTTCCCCTTGTTTTACACGCTTACTGTTCTTCTATACCAAGCCTCCTTCCTCCTGCCAAATATCGCTAATTCCCTGGAGAAGTCTCGTCGTGCGTCCTTCTGGCCAGTTTTATTGATTAGAGGGACTTATTTTTTGTTAAGAGGAAGTCACGCAAAGGTATTATAGAATTCAGCGTAACGGAAGGTGCAAAGTGCAAGTGGTGGGGAGCCTGAGAATAAACTCATACCTAAAGTCCTTTTTGACATCGAATGGCCTGATTCTACTAAGATTCGAACCCACGACCATTCGCTTGACAAAGCAGACTCTGTATCCTTGCGGCTACGCCGCTCCCCGCTTTTCTGGCGGATTATAGTTGAGGAAGGTTTTCGTTTCCAAAATAGTATATCATGAACTTTTTACCTGCGGAATGCTACTTGTTTGGACACCATTTTGAACCGAACTGAGCATGCATAAACAAAATAAAAAAAACTGGTACACAGAGGAAAGCTGGTGTTTTCATATTCATATTCTCATTTCTCTCTGAGCGTGTTTGTTGTGGAGTGAAAGAGCCCCAGAAAAATTCCAGATTTTTAGTTGTCACCCGTTACTTTGACTAAAACTTATGCCAAAATGCATATATGTCCTTTCAGAAAATAACTCATGGGTCTACAATATCTCTCCATCAGTGGAAAATGCTCAGTTTGGTAAGTCAAGTACGTATGCGAAATGTCATTCAAATAAAAAATAAATTTATGTTAAAACTCAATTAAAATAACAACACTTCACGCATGAAAACTTATGAAAGAATTCAAATATCAATTTTATACAAAAGTTTCGCTTAAAACCAGCTTCCAGAAAAAATTAAGTCGTCGGATGATTTGATTAACAAGTTTAATATATAAAAAATCATTATCATTATGTATGTCGTTGATAGCGAATAGTTTAATTTGTCCATAAAACGGTTTACATACCACGGAAACGTTGTAAATAGTAGGAAATAGCCCAACAAACAATTTTGTTGATTCACAGCTTATTAAGCTATTATTAAGTGTATTTAGGCTGAACTATAGCTTAATAAGTCATTATTCAACAAAATTGTTTGCTGGGAATATACCACTCTGCAATCGTCTAACTGCAGAAATGAGCTGCCCAACAAACAATTTGGTTGTATAATGATTGATTAAGCTTTATCTCAGCCGAAACCCGCCTAATAGCAGCTTAACAAACTATAAATCAACAAAATTGTTTACTGTGGTCAACTGAGAGAATATAGAAAAATGATGTGTAAAAACGGATTGATTTGTTGTTTTATTTGCACACAAATATTTTTTTAAAACAAAATAGCAAAGTTTTAATTTACGTGACAACAATACCAAATAGGGTAATTTACTACTCAAAAATATTTTTATCGAACATGTTTTCCTTTTTCCAGTCAATGTGTATGATTTTTGAATATTTAGCTTTTTTTTCGGATGAATTGTTTCAAAATTATTCTGAATTAGTTCGGTGTTTAACTGAGTTACAGAGGCAACATCATGTGGTAAAGTTACATAGAATTCAAACTATTTATGTCAAACAATAGAATTTTTTCAGTTTCATGTAAGAAATTATTGCGCAAAAATATGATTGTTTAGTTGTTTCACGCTAAATTTTTGTTTTACAAAGACCATTTAAAGAAACTGTAACCACAACTTACATATTTTTTTTTTGTATTTGCGGAAAAATGTCGAAATTTTCTTAAATAGAATAAATGATAAATAAATACACAACACCTGTATTTGATGCTGACACAAGTAAAAGAGATTTTTAAGGCTGTTCGCACCTACGCGAATTCTCATATGCAATTGTAATTTTTTTATGGGTGAAAACAAAAGCAAAAATATTCTCTTCCTTCTTTTTCGCAAGCAAAACCCAGAAAAAGATCAACAGAGTCGTCAGGGTCAATTACTGCTGAAAGCACCTACCTACAAACCCGGCACATAATATCTCCCAGCGCTGTTCACAATTTAATGTCAGCCATACCGTGTTCTCTTTTACATCTCCTTTTCATCGTGACGTTTGTTTCGCTCCAGTCTTTAGTACAGTTTTACCTGCATTCGTGTGAACTTTTTGGTCTAACAGCACCGATCAGTGCCCGCAGTTGTGAGTAGATCATCGCATCGCCCAAAAGGCACGTCACTGAAGCTAATTTATATGTACTTCACCGTACGGAGAAGCCTATAGCAAGCAAGTAGCGAAAAAAGTCCATTTATTCGTTGAAGGCCGCCCCCGTTGTCATTTGTCGCCGTGTGTGCGTATTATCTTCCGTGTTTTATTTCGGTTCTGTGCATCGTGAGACCGTGCTTTTGTCCACGCCTGTGGAGGAATAATTTTCCCCAAGGTGAAAATCGCGTGTGAATCCGGGTGTGTACGGTTTCTGCCATCGATTCTTGTTCCCTTGCTTCCCCCCTAGCAAGGAGAAAGCCAGAGCAGCTGGATAACCTTCGTCTTTTGTGCAGTGCGTGATTCATGAAGAAAATTTTCAATTAGAAAAGTTTGTTGGAATTGCTCCATTGAAACCCGGCAGTGAACTTGGTTTTGAAAATCGCAGTGAATGTGAGAGCGAGAAAATTCTGATCGGTTGCAGCAACCCTTTCGCAAATCACAATTTTATCCATTTTTTTTCAAGTTTGCGGCTAAAAACGGTGTACTAAAAAATAATAAGAAAACGATTCTCTCGCACGACCTCAGCCCCAACACAATCACCATCGCATTGCAGCGCACGTATAGCTTGCCAACACCGTTGTCAGCCAGCCAGCCAACCAACCAACAAGAAGTAACACTATTTTTGTGAAGTCATCGGGAATCCAACCGACCAAGGTGGAAATATGGCGGAATCCGGCGAGGAAGTACATTCGCAGCTGGGCAAGAACCTACCAGGTATTGTAACAGTGCTGTTCTCGCAGATCTACTCTGCACTTCCTATTGGATTGGGGGTGTCAGCAACCGTGAAGTGGAAAATGGTCACTCGTCTGTGCACGCATAGGCAAAACAGGGAAGCAAGCGCCTTGAGCTTTCTCCATAGGCTGGTCCGAACTAAACCCACAAACGCAAATAGAATATCGATCCACCGTGTCAGTAACCTTGAGGGATTGGGATTGGGATTGATGATTCAGGATGCGTTGTAGCAAAGTCGAATCGCAACGTGCTATGCGGCTTAATGGTACACCGAATTTCGCTGGGTCGCATTCGGTTACGAAGCACTGACCGCTGCGGGGAAATGTAAAGCGCATTAACTTACAGAAGTACGTTGACAAAGCGAATACCAAACATATTCTTAGTGGGGGTAGCGGAGTCGGAGTATTTGCTGTCTGTTTGTTTTGGGTGTCTTATTTCCTTTTCCTAAGGCTCCTTTCGGTGAAGGCCGAGGTAGCGTTCAAAAACGTCCGAATCCATCCTGCATTAATGTACTATGTGGAAGGTTTTTTTCACTGAAAAGTTGAATTATCGCCTTGGTTTCAGTTACTTTGCTTAAGTATCTATTTAAACGTACCAATTGGAATGACTCGCAGTCTTTTTTTTCTTTCCACTAAATTCCGTTTTAACTAGATATGTTCATTCATAATCTATGCAATTTCAGGTAATTTCTAATATCTTTTCAATTATTCTTGCATGTTACTTTTGTGATTACACAAAAGTATTAGATAATTTCATGTCTGATAATTTGAATCGTTTTAACTTTTAGTTGACTAACTTTTAAAGACTAGCTTTTGTGGACGGGGTATCAATGCGAATTGTAGTGGCTTCATATTCCCGTTTTGTTTAATCCGGAACTAGTTAGGAACCCATGAACTGAAACTCTAACCTTAAAAAAATCTTTTTCGTGTTCATTCGTTCTAACATCTGGTTTTATATTTCTGTAATGTATATTCTGGAACTAGTTTTGACACCTGTGAATTGCAATTTTAACTTTTAAAATGAATTTTGTTTCGTGTTAATTCGTTCAGAAGTCTCCGAGATCAAAAAAATTAAGCCGGTGTTTACTTCATTACTGTGTATGGCAAATATCGGCATTAACTTTAAGTCGTTGAATGCTTTATTTTACCTATACTTTTTTATCTAGAAGTAAAATAACTAGTCTTGGTAAGTGAAAATAAAGAAATAAAAACTCCGAAGAGAAATATTTTCAAAGCTCCGGATAATCGAGTCCGACCTGTATTTGTAGTTTGTAGGTTTTAATCGAGTTTTTATGCAGTTTTGGATCATTTTAAGAGATTTCATGACGTAAATGATCTGCATGAGTTCGAAAAGGAGTTTTGCTAGATTGAAATTAAAGTTTCAAGCAGTGTTATTGACAACCACAAAAAAGTGTTGAGTGTTACAAAAAATAGTCTACGTAAACAGCGCAGACGATATACTTGCCTTTCCTCTTCTTAGGTCATTTATTTCCAATTTTCTTAAACTAATCGTTTCATCATTGGTTTTCTCAATATTAACTAAGTTGATGAACAGATTGGCTTCGCTAATGCTAGATGTAAATATACAAGCTAAATGGTCAGTTCAACTTAGAGAAGGAGGTGCCGAGATAAAATTTAGTGTTAACGTTAACGTCGAAGTTAAAATATTTATAAAATGACTCATAATAATGATAAATCAACTTCGATTTGTTTTAAAACAAATATTACCATTCCAAAAAAAATCACAGATTTTTTCTCAGATCACAGATTTTCACTGTCAAAACACAGAAATGGCAACTCGGGCTATGAGCAGGGTTGCTACATTTATATTTGCATTTTTCTTAAAAAATATCTGTGTATCTGTATCTCGGGCCTAAAAATCTGTATCGAGCAAGCTAAGAGTGTTGGATGGAAAAAATTTTACTTGCAGAATATATTTAAACAAATTCATTTATCTCTACATGATGAAGTTTTTGTTTAATTTATTTTTTAAAGTTTTCGTTAATTTAAGAAGAATATCTCCAACGTAGCTTTTACCTTTTAAAATTGGATCATCAGCATAGGGGCCATGCAATTTCTGGCTTCAGACTTGATTCAACTATGTATTCAAATGTATGTTGTAATCTTTACATATAAAAATGCAGTCAAGTCTGCCTGTCTGTCTGATCCATATAGGCCCGAAAACTACCAAACCGATCGACGTGAAAATTTGTATGCAGGGGTTTTTGGTGCCGAAAAAGGTTCCTATGAAAGTTTGAGACCCCTCCCTATTCTGGAAGGGAGGGGTCCCATACAAATGAAACATAAATTTCTGCACAATTCAAGAACAAACCAAGCAAATGAAACCGAATTTGGCATGTGGATGTTCTAAGGGGTAACTAATATGTCCATAATAGTTAGATGAAACACAAATTTGTGTACATCTCGAGAACTAATCAACCAAATGGAACAAAATTTGGCAGGTGAATGTTTTTAGTGGTAACAAATATGAACATAATGGTTTGAAATTCGACTCCCTCTTCTATAAGGAAGGGATCCCATGAAAATGAAACACAAATTTCGCACAGCTCAAGAACCAATCGAGAAAATACAACCAAATTTGGTATGTGAATGTTTTTAGAGGTAACAAATATGTCCATAATGGTTTGACGCCCCTCTCTCTTCTGGAAGTACATGTTTCTTCACAAATTTCTGCACATCTCGCGAACTAATCAACTAAATGGAACCATATTGGCAGGTGAATGTTTTTAGTGGTAACAAATATGTATGTTCCATAATCGACCTCAGACAACGTTTTGGATTGTAAGATGGCAACTTCCGGTTTCTGGAAAACAGCCGAAAATGACCGATTTCCACCCAATATAATAATATCCGGATCTAGAATGATACAAAGGAGCTAAAATCGACCACAGATACCATTTTGAATTCTAAGATGGCGACTTCCGGTTTCTGAAAAACAGCTGAAAATTACCAAATACCACCCAATATGAGTATTTCTTTATCCAGTATGACGTTCAAAATCCAGTAATTGTCTCCAGATGCCATGATGAAATCCAAAATGGCGCTTTCCGCTTTCGGAAAAACAGCGGCAAATGACCAAATACCACCCAATACGGGTATTTCCGGAACCGTAATGATGCACTGGAGCCACAAATCGACTTCAGACAACATTTTGAATTGTAAGATGGCAACTTCCGGTTTCTGGAAAACAGCCTGAAATGGACGATTCCCATTAAATATTAGTATTTCTGAAACCAGAAATATGCACAGAAGCTAAAAATTGATCACAGACACAATCTTGAATTTTAAGATGGTGACTTCCGGTGTCTGGCAAACAGCCGGAAATGACCAAATACCATTCAATATGAATGTTTTCGGAACCAGAATTACGCCCAGATGACAGAAATTAATTTCACAGGCAATTTTAATGTCCAAAATGACGACTTTCGGCTTCTGAAAAACAGTCCAAAGTGACCAAATATCAACCAATATGAGTATTTCTTTAACCAGTATCCTAAATACCATTTTGAAATCCAAGATGGCGACTACCGGTTTGTGAAAAACAGCCTAAAACAAACAAATACTATCCAATATGAGTATCTCTGGAGCCAGAATTATGCAAGGAGCTAACAATTGACCTCAGGCACCATTTTGAATTGCTAAATGGCAACTTATAGGCAACAGTCAGAAATGATCGAATAATACTCAATATGGTTATTTCCGTAAACGTGATGATGCATAGAAACCAAACTTTGACCCTGGACACTATTTTGAATTTGAAGACGACCACTTTTAGTTTCTGGAAAACAACCAAAAATACCTCCCAATATGGGTATTTCCGGTGTCAGATTGATGCCAGAAAGTCCGCCGAATTAAGGCGATGTACAGAAGCCAAAAGACGAGAATGTTGTCATTTCGATAAAACCAATCATTTCAAACGATTTGTTATTTGACTTTGATCATATCCTATGGCCGATTCGTCGTGCATTTGCAGACTTCAAACAAACCGCAAGGAATCAATGAACTTGGAACGTTCAAATAGCACAACACCACATATAAATTATGTTGAGGCCACAAATATCGATCAAAGCAGGTATAGTTTTAAATAGTCTTTGAATTTCTCTTCTTTTCATAACTTTTGAGCCACATATCAAATTGTTATTAAGTTTGTTATTTGTAAGTTTGAGAGATGACTCGTTCGTATGACACTAGTTATGTTCAAATAAATCATGTAATCTTTGAGATAATAGACTTTCGTTGTTTTATTAACAATTTAATACATAACGGTTGCTTAAGTTCGATTATAATCAAATGAAATGGGAACGTGTAGGGCAGCCAAACTTTGAAACCACGTGTTCAATCATAATTCATCAGTTAACCCTTAACTAGCCCGCTACCTTTCTAGGAGAAAGGCAAAACATGCTTGATTTAGGCAACAGAACATTTTATAAAGCACGCACAGCACTAAGAGCAATACGTGCTTTACCAAGCCGAGCCGGAGACGAACATCAAGCAATCCGTGTTCGATGCTCGTCTTCGGAACGGCACGCAACGAATAAGGAACAGTATCATACAGCGAATTTCCGGTGTGGCCCTGAGTATTGTTTGTTTATCTTTCTTTGCTCTAAGCTGTTTTCTTGTATTCTCATTTTAGTTTGCTATATTACAAGCTGTATCTGAAGCTAAGTTATGTATGTTAAAATTGTGGTAGTCACTTTGCAGTAAATGATGGTTAACTTAGGCCTTCAAAATGTGGTTAGTCTTTTGGCACAAACGTATGGTTATGTTATGGTGCTATGATGCCTTATCCGGTCAAAACACGTATTTTCCGTCCGAATAATGTTTTCGAATAAATGGAATCAGTATTCTCTGCAAACACTCTTGCTGGTTAATGGCCAAACCGCTTGATTTGAACCACGGCTTCGAAGTTCTCTTATCGGATATCGCAATGTACAACAGAACTTTCGATTCAATCTTGTACATCACTTTTGGAATATTAGTGGATTTGATTTAAGTGTAGAATCGATTGTTTCCGAGTATTTGAGACTTCGGTAGAGAAAAGTAGTTGTTATCTTCCAGAATAGTATTGGAGTTGAATGGGCAATCGACTCCTTGATCCCTCAAAATCACCCGGTAGGAAGGAATTTATTTATGTGAACACACAAAGTCATCGTATCTTTCTAAGACTCCTCTTAGAAAACATCAATTTGCATATCAGGAAAGTAAATCTTCTGTGACAGTACTAAGTACTATTGTTACAATACTAGAGAAATTTTTTACAGCGAAAAAAATCTCACGTACGGCGTTCCTAAATATAGAAAGATTTGATTTTTTGGCAGCTTTTCTAGACATTGAGGAAGCATTTGATAATGTATCGCACGACTCAATGTAGATAGCCATGAAAAGACATGGCATAGATAGGAACGTAATAAAGGTGACTCATGCTATGCTGATTAGTCGTGAAGTAACTGCTCAACACGGCGGCACGTTCCTAACAGGAAAAACCACCAAAGGATGCCCTCAAGGCGAGACGTTATCTCCCTTTTTGGGGTCATTAATCGTAGACGACCTTCTTCAAAGTCTAACAGAAAAAGACTTCGGAATTAGTGGTTTTGCAGAGGACATAGTGATTTTGGTGAGGGGAAAGCTCTACGGCACTATATCTAACAGAATGTTTACTGCGCTAAATCTTATGGTTCAATAGTGCAGACGAGAGAGGTTGAGAGTAAATCCCTCTCAAAGAACTATTGTTCCTTTCATTCGATAAAGAAAATAAATTATTTCTCAACTGCGGCTGAGAAGCACCGTAATAAAGCTATCCACCGAAGCAAAATATTTGGGAATCATACTGGACCAGAATCTAAACTGGAATGCTCAAATCGAACAAACAATCACCAAGGCTACAAATGTTCAATGGGTATGCAGTAGAGCCATTGAAAAAAACTGGGGTCTCTAACCCATTACATCCACTGGAACCTTCGCCACCTCAGTTTGGTGGCCCAAAACGACTGAAACATGCACTCAAGGTAAAATTCAAAAATAGGTCTGTGCATCGATTTGTGGAGCTATAAGAACTACGCTATCAAAAGCCTTAGATGTAATACTTCAACTTATTTCACTTCATCAGGTGGTTCAATTAGAAGCGAAAAAACACTCTAGGGCTAAATCGGCAGGCTAATCTAAAGGGAGGAGATCTAACAAAACACTTAAGAATACTGAAAGATTTCCAAATAAATAACCTAATAAAAGCAACGAGGATTGGCTGGGAAAGAAACCAAACTTCGAAGTTCCCTACAGAATACAAGAGACAGAATGGCAAACAACGTGGGCCCAGAATTCGTGACGGATCATTTTGTTTCTACGCAAACGGTTTTAAAATGAACGATTCCGCGGAAGCGGGATTGACAGGGCTAGGAATAAATGAGTTTTTCCCCATGGGACATTGACCAACAGTATTCCAGGCGGAAATAAACGCGGTAATAGAATGCGCGATTTCCTGAATTTTTTTTTTTTGCCACTCTAAGCTAGTGTGGGAATGCATCCTATCGCTTTGACAGCTAGCTAAGTTAAACCAGGTAAATTCATACTGTGGGATCCTGGTCACTGTGGAATAGAAAAAATAGAAGGCTGACTCACTAGCCAGCCAAAGGTCATCCGCTAACTTTCACTGATATTCAGCAACACTCTCGGAGTCCCTCAGGGCAGTAATCTGGGTCTACTGCTGTTTGCTTTATATTTCAATGACATTGCCATTCTGCTAGGAGCCGGGTGCGTTTTGGTATATGCCGACGATCTGAAGATTAACCTTGTTGTGAATTCTGTTCAGGGCCACAACAAGCACCGCTAAATGTGTGGTCATAACATTCCATCGTTGTTATGTGCTCATTTCATAAATAACACAACATAAATGGATCAACGATCTCGGAGTTATGTTACTCCATGTATCACAACCTCACTTTCAATCAACATATCCAAAGCCTCGAAACAACTTGGTTTCATCATCAAAATTGCTCGAGACTTTACAGATACACGAAGCATTGTTTTGTGTTTTACTCCGACCAATCCTTGAAAATGCCTGCATCCTGCATCATTTGAAATCCTTATGACCTGTGCTGGTAAAACAAGAAAGAACGTGTTCAACGAAGATTTGTTGGTATCGCTCTGGGAAATTTACCCTGGAGTACACCTAAGGGGCCATCCACATACCACGTGGACAGCAGATTTTAAACGATTTGACCCCCCCCCCCTCCCCCTCCGTGGACAACTGCCCATATAAATTCTAAAAAAATTGTATGGACCGTTCACATTACCAAACCCCTCCCCCCTCCTTTTCCAAAGCTGTCCACGTGGTATGTGGATGGCCCCTAATCTTCCCTGCTACAAAGACCGTTGTACAGTGGTCCAATAAGGCAAAAAGTGGAACTTAATTCCATAGCGCCTTTCAACTTCATCCTAGCTTAATAGTGTCTTCGGAGCAATTGAATACCCGCAAAATCGCAAATTGTCAAAAAATATGAAAAGTTTACTATACTAAAAATAAAAAAAAATAACTTTTTTGTGTCAAGAGTTAGAAGATAGTTATTTCTGCATAGTTGTAAAAGATTCAAAAATATGAAACTTTGTTGAACAAATGAAAATCCTATCTTTTTTTCGGTACAAAGTTATGAAGTATATTACATGGAACTTATTAAAAAGTTAGTTTTTTGTACATAACTTTTGTTAGTTGCATTTTACACGGAAGTGTAGTTCGGAAAAATTATTAGGGCACACAAAACACACCATATATCTCCAGGACTTTTCCTTACAAAGTTATATCATATTTTAGCTTATTTTTTCGATAACTTCAAGAACGTATATGTTAAAAAGGGGCAAGTGGAATCATGATGTCGATACTTTTCCTTGAAGTTATGCTGAAGTACCATAAACTTCTTTAGGTTCCATTTGTCCCAATCCACCCATATTAGAGTACGGCAAGCGGCGAGGATGAAGTTGAAAGGCACTATGGAATTAAGTTCCACTTTTTGCCTTATTGGACCACTGTGCGTTGTAAGCTGTCTGATTTGAATACACTGGAGAGTCGTCGGAAGATTCAACAAGCAACCTCGGTTTTGCTTCATCACCATGATTTACGAGGTCCAAGTAGACGGCTTCGTTCGCCAAACTTACTGACAACTAGATCTCATCGGACCTTGTGCGGCTTTTTTTAATCACTTTTCTGAAGCAGGTCGAAAATTTATTCAATTTCGGAAATGTTTCCTCACATGCTTTCGGTAAAATAGTTTCAAAATCTGGGATGTTGCCATAGTTTTAGATTTCAGTTGTTTGTTCATGTAGATAATATTAAAATTGTCCGATGAATCGATCAAAATACAATTACAAACACAAATACAAATTATCTCCGTTGGCAGCCGCTATACCTCTCTTCTGGGTTACTGCCGTGAATGCCAGGTATACGGTGGATACCTATACATTTTCACTCTCAAAATTGTCCACGTTCTTCGTTTGGTGTTTTGCTTGGTAGAATTTTACAATCCGGGCGAGCAGTTCCTTTTGTTTCGATGATATTTTGAACACGACTGAACATGTTGGAGTGAAATAGAATGTGTGACAATTTTCTGAAGGGGTGTAAGAATTCATTCATCTTAGGTGATATTGTTATTGTTCGAATGTTATTGAACCATTCTCATTTTTAAGTGCACACGCGTTAGAATGTATCATGAAAAAATGATTTATGGGAAGTCTGTGTAGTTGATAACCCCTCTCATTGCACTGTTTAGTTCTACGTCACCACTTCATACAACGTCTAGGGCTTATACCTTGAAGTATTTTTTCTACGTATTGACTCGCTTTTGCGACCAGATTTGTTGTGATACTGCCCAGATGTGTTCTGTACTTCATGCTTCATATTATTGGCAATACATCATCTATATCTGTGCTTGTGTGTAAGTTGTTACCCTTCCGTTTCAAGCTTACTGCTTTATTATATCGAGCTTGCCTTCCTTCTGTCAATAGAGTTATCCATTTGATTCTGTATTAGTGTGATGCATTAGTGTTAGTGAGGTAGTTTTCTTTGTTAGCTGTAAGAATTTTTTGTTAGCTGTAAGAATCTTGAACAAAAAATTAATAAACAGAGATGAATTCTACGCACACTATCTTAGATTGCAATGGTGCTAATGTTAGTGAGATCTTGCTCCGAGAACTATATATCATTAATCACAACTCTTATGAGAGACTTTTCAAATGTCCTTTGACATTCAAATGGTTTTACTCTACTAAGATTCGAACCCACGACTACCCGCTTGTTAAAGCAGACTCTGTAACCTTGGAAGCTCCTCGGTTTTTGGAATGTTTTTTTTTATTTTTTTTGAAAAACTTATTATTTAAACCTGACTGGAATTCACCGTTATAGTCATACTCTCATAGCCTTTGGTACCCTGCAAACACTATTCAGCTTGTTTAAAATGTAAACCCAAAGTCCAAACTCGTTCTGCATAGATAAATTTTCCAGTTCACAGCTGCATCTCGCGGCGCGCTCGCAGCCTTTGTGTTTTTTTCCAATGCGTATAAAATGCCCCAATCACGAAGTACAGCACGAGTACAATTAGCGCCTTGATAAGCTTGTTGTTGGACTCGGCTATTAGGTCAACCACCAGCCAATACGGTTTTCCTACTGTGACCATATCCGTTTTCGTCGAAGCATTTTTTTAGTGTAAAAAACCTATAAATGTTGATTGATGATTTGCCCAATCTATTACTTAGTTTTTTGAGAAAAAAATCATGCGAGCGAAATAAAAAAAAACAATCTACCCTATTGACACAGTAGGAGCCAGCGAAAAGTTTACGGAGTGCATACCACATACGGTAGGCTTGTTACGCGGGGAGTAGGTAAATAAAACCCGACCCCACTGGGTGGTAAGCAAATCAAGGAAGTAAAAAAACGGAGCATATCGATCAAAGGCTTGTGCGGCACAAGTGGTAGCCGTAGTGGCACGTACCATGCATACGTGTACGTACGTTGGCATTTACCGCGACAGATAGCTTTGGTTGCAGGTGTTGTTGTTGGCCATAGGCTCTGGAGCTTGAATTAATCATTGAATCAGCTGTGTGTTATCACTCACAGTCACTACTGCACTCGAGCTAAACGCAGCTGACACCCACACCAACAAGTAGCGCTAACAACGGTAGTGCAATCACTAATCGATACCAACAGCGGACGGAAAGCAGGACAAACTTTGTCCGAGGCAATGTACAGAGCAGCACTTCAAACGGTAGACAGGGTAGCATACTTTTCACTTGGTCGTGATTTTTCCTCCTTCAATTCGATGGTTGGTGGGTTTGCCTTGCTTTTTCGAGAAGCAACGAAACAAGGTTAGTTATCTACACTGTCAGGGTCGCGATGGTACGCGGACATAGGTACCTACTGGATGGGCCAGTTCAATCGATATGTTATTAATTGATTGAATGCGAAGAGGCCTTCCTCTGTGGATGTGCGTCATTTGTTCATATTGAATTGCCAATTACCACTTGTATTTTTACCATGATGGCCCTGTCATAGATAACTAACACTTGATGCGAGTACTTCGTATTTTGATAGTGCTAAATTGAATTTATCAAGTTGATTGTATCGACCCGCATTATAGTATGAGAACGGAATATTAAATGTATCCAAAAACCACTCATTTATCGATTTCTCCGGCTCTAATAATACATATACCTGCAATCATATACACGATTTGACAATGAATTCTTGAGCTATGAAAATGAATTAATTGTTTGCGCTGGCATTACATTCTGCGTGCTTTCAGGGTTTTCTTTTATACCGTTTCCAGTAACAGTCTATATCATTTTTTGGAATTCAGACACGCAATCTTTTGAATACCAAAAAATCGATTGTATAATTTTTAATACGAAACTTAAAGTGTCTCTAAAATTGATTTATTTTTCTAGATTTTAGTCTGCATTGAAAAAAGACAGTCATAAACTGCGACTTTTTAGATGCATTCTTAAAGCTCATAATTGTCAAACAATATTTCTATAGATTCTGAATGGCACGCTAGTCCCGCAACTATCCTGTATAATAATAGTTGGCTGCAAAGTCTGGGTTCAATAAACAGCAAGGTCAAGCTCCGACCGTGGAAAGTTAGCACCAACGCTTCGTTTTACCGTTGTTGAACGAGCGACAAAAGAAACTTTAACAGGCACTGTTTCACGAAGACATCAACAATCATTAATTCTATTTCGTTGAACGGCTTAGACAACCTATTACTAGAGTAAATTATTTGTCCAACCATCACGTTCGTTGTGAACTTTTCTGCTGAAATTGATAAAGGTAGCTGCTTTATCGACATTTTCTCTTTACAAAAATGAGGTCATCGTCTCGTCATCAACCATTACGATGCGCGGAGAGAATAGTGTTCTAAAACCTTTGAGCCCTTGGTTCCATTTCGTACTTTTGAAGTGCATCACACACTACTGGCACACCTAGGTTCTATTCTTTTGTCAACTTTTTCTATGATAGCCAAAGAACAGAGCATCATTTGTGCACAATGGCACGATGTTTTTCAGCGGAAAATTCTCCCATCTTTTTTGATAAACATGTGAACGTTTTATATTTTTCGCACTCACTTTGATGCTGCTATGAAAATAAGAGGATGCATCCAACCGAAAACACGGCAAACAAATGTTATGCAAATGAGAGTAAGTTTTAATTGTTCTATTTATTTCTGGGACGGCATTTATGCCCTATTTTTGCTGCTCGTGAATAATACTCTAAGATACTCGGCTAGCTCTCCCACACGGTGGTAATATCGGGTTCGATTCCCGATCGAGTCGAGGATCTTTTCGAGCTGGAAATTTTCTCGACTCAGCACTGGGGCACGGTGTATCGTTGTACTTATCCTACACATACAAAATGTGCCAAAAACAATATCGATAACGAATTCTCTCAACTAATCTAGTTGATCGAGACGGCTATTAGCCCCAAGGCTAAGCGTGCGATATTGTTTTTTAGGTAAAAGTTGATTAAAATTAGTGAAATAAATTGGAATATTCATAGTATCATAAATTCTAAAAGAATGAGAGTTAGAGAAATCACAGTTTTTTGTATCATTTGCAAGTCAGTTAACCATAAAAGCGTTGATAATTGTGTAATTTGTAATTTGTGTCCATTTCTCAAAGATATTTATTAAACCCATTTCCTGTACACTGACCACCAGTCGTAACGAGGGAAGTGATATATAAGTTCAAAATGCTCACAGAGCTTGGCGTTATATGGCGTTACAATCTGAATGGAGTTCCGCTATTTTAGTCTGTTTTATAGAAACCAGATCTCAGAATTTAAAATGGTGCCTGGGGTCGATTTCCGGTTGCTGGATATTATTCTAGTTTCGATTAGCCATTCTACAGTGCAATACACCTCAGAAACGAAGATCAACTACGTTACGGAGCTTCGCATTCTTATATTAGATATATATCAATTATCAGTAATTATCAGATTAGTTTCTATTTCTGAGAATCGATATGTGACTGTTAATCTAGTTTAAGGGGTTATATACCTTTTTGCCCGAGAAAAAGAGCGTGTACTATCTTTTTTATTGCATGAAAGTACTAACTCTCTGGAAGTTCTGTTAATCAGCAACAATAAAACATGTTTGTTCATTGCAAATACCAATTATTTGTGGAGTAATGGCCTTTTCCCCGAAACGCTCTTTTTACAGAGGTTTGCGGTGTTCACGATTAAGATCCAACAGATCAACTGAAATCAAAAAACTCATATTATTTCATTAGTTTAGAAGTGTGCCGGGTATCTGTACGATCATATTCATAAGTATTTATTTTTAGTGCAAACCGGAACGTTTTTCCTGAAAAAAAATGATTTGAGCGCTAAAATTGCATGAATTTTTTTTTTCGGCGAAGTTAAACTGAGTATATCAAAAAACGATCGTTCAACGACCGGGGAATTCAATAACAAACATTTAAAAAATGATGAAGAAAATCGGTACAGTAGTTTTACCGCAATCGTAAACACGGCAAAGTAATTTTTTGAGAAACACCATTCCGAGATAAACGCGTATAAAGTTTCAAGTTTTGCTTATGCGTCCTCGACGAGGCGTGCTTCAAATTGCGCCAACTTTCTCCCTATTGCTCAGATCTTTATAAAAACTAGTGAACAGGTTCTCAAAAAGTTGTACTTGAAGACAATGCAATTAAAAAATTTTCGATTTTTTGAAAATTAATGAGGTATATAACCCCTTAACAAATAATATATATCGTATGTGAAAGGCCAGATCACGTCGCTAGGTGGATGAATTCGTGTATCAAATTTTGTTCTTTCGCAGTTCAGATTTTTATTTCTTTCCGGCTTTCATTTCGGCTGTCTTCTATACTTCTTGTTTCAGACCAAAATGGTGTCCAAAATATATTTCCTTACATTTTTCAAAATATATTCTGGACAGTACTAACTTGAAAGTTTTAAATGATTTTCTAAGAGTAGTAAGCAAACAAAAATGTGCATTGACTCAGTATGAGTGCGGTAAGTCAACTAGTTCGGCAGTGTTGCTTTTCTTCTACAATCTATAGCTTCTTGAAGCGAGGTCGGTTTTTCTCTGTTCCTCTTGATTGTGGCTGAAACATGTGAAGTGGAAACAATTTTTGATTCATGATATTTTCTGTAATTATGGAACATTTCGTCCGGATTACCATGCAGCCTTAAGAAGAACAGTTCTGTTATTCATTCAGAATACTAGTATGGAAATTATATTATTCCATGTAGCAATAGCTGATATTACACACGGCCTGTCCAAAATATATGTATGCCCAAAATATATTATCTACCCCATGATCTTTTTTTGTAGAGTTTCAAGCTTTTATGAACCAAGCATAATTGTTGTCCTGTAAAGCTTTTACTTTATAATAGGTTTCACAATAATTATTTAAACGCGAATTTTTTTTTCAAAAACGGTTTTGAACAATATCGGGTATTGACCAATTCCAAGCAACATAAAACAACGCTTCTAATAGTATAGTTTTCGCGTAACTTTGAGCTTTTTTTTTATTTTTCATGATACTCTTTGAATGAAAAGAGCTAAGCGATATTACAACCTTTCGATTTGTGGCATGAAATTGTTGAAAATTTTTATATTGACATCGTAATTAACGAAACAGATTGAGAGAGAAGAGAATCTCCTAATGTGACTCAGGTCCTTTCGAAAAGTTACTCGAGAATTGGTCTGCCTGAAACTTTTTCACAGATGTTTTTATGGAGCTTTTTTTTGAATCACGACTCAGCTTTTTGAATCACGACTCATTTTCGAGCTTTTTATTGAATCACGACTCATTTTTGAGAAGGGGTCATGTAAATTAAATTTTTTTTTTGTTCACACAACATTTATTTGACACGGCACAATACAAATTAATGTTTTACGGAGCCAATTTAGTCTAATGCCTTATGGTCTAAAATATCTTATAAGCTGAAGGCAAATTTTTTATCCTCGCTGCCGACTACGAGCTGAAACTAAATCTTATACTAAAACTAACATGTTTTTTTTTAATCCGAGATTCGTTTCGCTGTTAAATGGGCACCTTGATGCTCTTCAAATAGCTGTAAACAAGTAGCATGTATGGCAAGTTTCGCTGAGCGAGGATATCACGAACTGGCACATAGGGCTGTATTCCTCGGGCCCTGAGGGTATCCTAAAGTAGAGATCTGGCGCCGCGGAATTCAGCATACACCCAAACCACGTGTTCAATGTCTTGATACCCCGATCCACAAACGCAATGATTACTGCTCGCCAGCCCAACACGCAGGAGATGTGCATCTAACCCGTAGTGGTTGGACATAATCCGAGACATCATGCGAATGAAATCTCGTCCTACATCCAACCCCCGAAACCAAGGTTTGGTGGAAACCTTGGGGATGATGCTGTGTAGCCACCTCCCCAGGTCTCCCTTATCCCATGAGGCCTGCCAGTTGATAAGTGTATTCTGACGTGAAAATTTTAAAAATTCATTGTAGGCAATTGGTCTGTTGTAAATATCACCGTTTGTTGCGCCCACCTTAGCCAAAGTGTTCGCTTTTTCATTGCCCGGAATGGAACAATGAGAAGGGACCCACACTAGAGTAACCTGAGAAGATTTTTCGGATAAAGCACTCAGATGTTCCCGTATTTTCCCCAGGAAATACGGAGAGTGCCTTACATCCTTCATCGATCGGAGAGCCTCAATAGAACTGAGACTGTCCGTAAAGATGAAGTAATGGTGCGTGGGCATTTTTTCAATAATCCCTAAGGTATACTGAATTGCAGCCAATTCTGCGACGTAAACAGAAGCAGGATTATCGAGCTTGTAGGAGGCGGTAAAATTATTGTTGAAGAAACCGAAGCCAGTGGACCCGTTGAGAAGTGATCCATCAGTATAAAACGCATTGTCGCAGTTGATGTTTCTATATTTGTTATAAAATATTTTAGGGATCTGCTGCACGCGTAAATGATCCGGGATTCCAAGAGTTTCTTCCATCATGGATGTATCGAAAAACACAGTAGAAACAGAAGTATCTATCAAGTTGACACGATTGGAGGTGTATGAGGAAGGGTTTATACTTTGAGACATGTGATTGAAATACACAGTCATGAAACGGGGTTGAGAATTAAGTTCAACTAGACTATCGAAATTTTCAATTACCAAGGGGTTTAAACCTTACATTTGATGAGAATACGAGAAGTCAGATCCCAAAAGCGGTCTTTCAATGGAAGAACGCCCGCCAAAACTTCCAAACTCATCGTATGGGTCGAATGCATGCAACCAAAAGCAATACGCAAACAACGATACTGCAATCGTTCCAGCTTGATTAAATGGGTGTTTGCAGCGGAGCGGAAGCAGAAACACCAGTACTCAAGCACCGACAATATCGTTGTTTGGTAGAGCCTTATAAGGTCTCCTGGGTGGGCGCCCCACCATGATCCAGTTATTATCCGGAGAAAATTCACTCGCTGTTGACACCAAGATATTTATATACCAAAACCTGAGAAATCGTTTCACCCATTAACTGTAAGTGGAGCTGAGTAGGCTCGCGCTTCCTAGAAAAAACTACTATTTTAGTCTTCTCCGGAGAGAATTCGATACCTAGCTGTAAAGCCCAAGCAGACAAATTGTCCAAGGCATCTTGCAATGGTCCTTGCAAATCGGCAGCTTTGGCTCCTGTAACAGAAATCACGCTGTCGTCTGCAAGTTGTCTTATCGTGCATAAATTTGCCAGACATGCGTCAATGTCATTCACATAAAAATTGTAAAAGAGAGGGCTTAAGCATGAGCCCTGGGGAAGACCCATGTAGCTAATACGAAAAGTTGCCAAATCACCATGCGTAAAATGCATATGCTTTTCGGACAACAAATTATGCAAAAAGTTGTTTAAAATTGGTAAAAATCCTTGTCGGTGAAGTTTGCCCGAAAGAATGTCAATAGAAACGGAATCAAAAGCCCCCTTAATGTCCAAGAACACAGATGCCATTTGTTCTTTGCGAGCATATGCTAGCTGAATATCTGTAAAAAGCAACGCAAGACAATCATTCGTTCCTTTAGCACGGCGGAAGCCAAATTGAGTATCTGATAGTAGACCATTTGATTCGACCCAATGGTCTAAACGACGGAGTATCATTTTTTCCATCAATTTCCGGATACAGGATAGCATTGCAATCGGCCTATAAGAGTTGTGATCAGAAGCTGGTTTTCCCGGTTTTTGGATGGCGATCACCATCACTTGCCTCCAATCCTGTGGTACAATATTCTGCTACAGGAACTTATTGAATAAATTCAATAAGCGCCTCTTGGCAATGACGGGTAGATTCTTCAACAGGTTGAATTTGATTCTATCTAACCCAGGTGCGTTATTGTTACAGGACAAAGGGGAAACGGAAAATTCTGCCATCGTAAAAGGTGATTCTATCGCGTCGTGGCCCGGAGACGTATCGCGAACAATGTTTAGCGCAGAAACAGAGTCCGGATATACTTTCCTGGCAAAATCAAATATCCACCGGCTTGAAGACTTCTCGCTTTCGTTGAACGTTATACGATTTCGCATTCTTCGGGCTGTGTTCCAAAGAGTGCTCATCGATGTCTCCCTCGACGTTTCGTTAACGAACCGACGCCAATATCCGCGTTTCTTTGCTTGGACCAAGCTTTTGAACTTGGTTTCAAGCTCCAAATAACGCTTAAAGTAGGCGGGTTTCACGTTTCACCCGAAAGAAGGCCTTAAACGCGTCGGATTTTTCTGTGTAGACATCGGAGCACTCTTTGTCCAACCAAGGAGTGGGAGGCCGTTCTTTGATCGTCACGCCGGGATATTTTTTCGTTTGGGCTTGCAACGCGGCGTCGAGAATCAAGCCCGCGAGGAGGTCGTATTCTTCAAGTGGTGGGTGATGTTGAATCGACTAGACAGCTTCTGATATCATTTCCTCGTATAATTTCCAATCGATATTCCGTGTGAGGTCATACGGAATATCAACTGATCGCGTGCGAGTTGAACCATTATCAATTGAAATTTGAATAGGCAAATGATCGCTACCGTGGGGATCAAGGACTACCTTCTACATACTACATAAAGATAAATCTAAAGCACTGGGGCGCGCTGGAGGTTTCGGAACGCGTGTCATATCCCCGATGTATAATATTGTCATGTCGAAGTCGTCGCAGAGGTTATAGATCAAAGAGGAACGGTTATCATTGTAAGGGGAACCCCAAGCCACACCATGAGAGTTGAAGTCTTCCAAACGTGGCGAGGGAAGAAGTTCTATTAAATCAAAGAGCAGCCGTTGCCCAACCTGTGCTCTGGGAGGAATATATATTGAGGCAATACAAAGCTCTTTTCCTTGTATTGTCATTTGACATGCGACAGCTTCGACGCCTGGAATCGAGGGGAGGTTAATACGATAGAAAGAATAGCACTTCTTAATCCCTAGAAATACTCCTCCGTAAGGGGTGTCTCGGTCAAGGCGAATTATATTAAAATCATGGAAGTTAAGATCTACATTTGAAGTGAGCCAAGTTTCACAGAGAGAAAATGCATCGCATTTATGTTTATTAATCAAAACTTTAAATGAATCAATTTTGGGGATGATACTTCTACAATTCCACTGTAGAATAGAGACAGAATCCTTCATCTCAGCCGACGAATTAGCCATCGAAGGATACTATCGCTGCAAGGAGGGGCATTTAGCAGTCAACTGCTTCAAAAACGTTTTAACTGTTGGTAGAAATGCCAGCAGAAGACTTTTAAGAGGATCAGTTATGTTGAAATTTTCAAAAATCCAGTTCACAATATCTGAAAACTTCAGCAGTCCAGATTCTGGCTGAATCTTGGACGAAAAAGAAGGAACAGTTGGTTTTTTTTATGTTCCTGGAAGTGCCGGAAACTCCTTACTTGAATTCAGTTTTGCCAATCCCGGAGGAGTTTGCTTCGGATTTTCTACAGCACTATTTTGTTTCTTAGTATCAGTCACTTCAGATGGGGACCTCCTCTGTCCTTTCCTAGGAAACCTAGGGGAAGAAAGGTTTTTTTCTTTTCCTAGATTTCCCGGGTTCAACAAAAGAAGGTTCCCCAACTGAATCGTCAGAATCAGACTCATCGGATGACAAGACCTCAAAAAGATTCGGGGAAACCAGTTTGGTGGCAGCGGCCTCTTTGAGCATTTCTGCGAAAGTTCGCTTAGAGCGCTCTTTCAGAGACCGCTTGATCTTCTCTTGGCACTGCTTGTACGCGGGACATGCAGACAGCTCATGCGGAGTCTGCCCACAATAAAGGCACTTTTCAGCACCCTTATTACAGGCGTCATCCGCATGTTGCTCTCCGCACTTGCCACAACATGCTTTATTGCCACAGTGGGAAGCCGTATGGCCCAACTGTTTGCACTTTAGGCAATTCATTACCCGCGGTACAAACAAGCGCACGGGTAGACGCACCTTGTCCACGAGCACATAGCTCGGCAGAGCATACCCGGCGAAAGTCACGCGAAAAGAGTCTGAAGGGGTGTAAGTTTTTACACCCTTGTCGAGCGATACTGAATGCAATTGCTTACATCAGGGGCGACTCGTCCATAGGTGCAACCTGTGCAATGCATATGGGGACGTCAGGCAAAAAATGAATCTAAAATCCAAATTCATGCTCTTATTTTCTTATTTTTTAGTTTTATTTTTAAATAGTAACAAAGGGAATTACTTGCTTTTATTCGCAGATAAAATTGTAGTTACTTCCCCAAACTGATTTTCAGAATTTCTAGTTGAACAGGTAGGTTCAACAGCCACGAGTCGCACCTGGCTTACATTCAAGTATCTTGGCAGGTTCAAGGCTAGAATCCTTGAAAAGGCCTTTTCCAGCCTTTAACAGGTCCTCGACAGTCAGATTCGATTCGCTGACCACACCGTCAATCTCAACTACGCGAGCTGGAATGTACACGTGGTACTCCCGCGTGAAGAGCTCACAAGCAGCAATCTCGTTTGCTTGCTTGAGGCCGGACACCAAAACACGCAGCTTATTCGGGCGTACTTTGGTAATTTCAGTCACGGCTGTAAACCGTGCCAGATCTTTACAGATTTGCATTGTGTTCAATGCTTTCACTTTCGGCCGGAAAAATACAGCCCCAATACCAGCTTTGTACGATCATGTAGAAATGAGAAAAAAGTTACAATTAGAAGTAAACAATTATTTTTTTGAGCTAAAAAAGGCTTGTGTGATTTATTTGATGTCTTCATCAAAACTGTAGGTAATATTTTTGTCGTTCTAGAAAAAATATACACCAAAAAATATTGTGGCTAAAAAAATATAGGTTGTCTGCGCTGCTTTTGCATAAGACTGCTGCGGGAAACCACTGCTGGAGAAGTTCGTTAACTACACAATGTTAGTTGAATATTGGTGCTTGTTCGAACTACAAAAACTAAAAAAGTTATATTTTCTAAAATATTTTTTCAAATTTTAATGTATATTTTTTTGGAAAGGCAATAACAACAACTATGCCGAAGACACTTAACCGATCAAAAAATCCGTTTAGACATTGGAAATATTTTGACGTAGGACTACGTCTTACCGCACTGTATCGAGATACATTCTGCGGAAACTGAAACCAAGGTGTAACGTTTGGATGAAATATTTCAAACAATAATACTGATGTAACCACATGATGGATCACAATAGTCAATATGTGCTGGATTGAATAATACTGATGTAACCACATGATGGATCACAATAGTCAACATGTCGCTGGATTGATAAAATGATGGTAAATTTTTTGTTACTTTAGTTATCATTATCACTTCATTGCTAAACAGTGAAAATTGAATGAAAGTTTCAAGGTCGTAATTTCAAGACCAATATACCAATCACATTCGAGCACGTCTGGCACAGACTTCATGAGTAGACACCAACTGCCTGCTATGTCAGTGGCAACAGAATCTTCCCGTCTGAATTAGGAGAATTGGGGAATTGATTTCCCTGGAAACGGGAATAAAAAATCTCATCTCCCGGGAATTCCAAACACAAACAACAAAAATGAGATGAGACACAAACACAAACAAAGCAAAATGAGATTTCAAATAAAGAGAGATGAGATGAGATACAGACACAAAAAGCAAAAATGAGATTTCAAATAAAGTTTATTGATAGAAGGTATCAAACGATCGTTTACAGTTTCATTATCAAACGGATTGATAAACAAAACTTATTCAAGTTTACTCCAGAAATTCATTGTCGATTTTTGTAGCAAATGTTGCAGGTTTCAGGGTTATCATGCCGCCGAACACTCGCCTCAGTTCCGCCGTTGACAATTTTTCGTCAAGCCCAAATGATGTAATTCCCTTCTGCAAAACTTTGCTTCACCGCTAGTGTCTGATTTCTAGAATACTTCTGAATTACTGATTCCAGCTTTTGCTACATTTCATTAGAAACTGAAGTGTCCAACACTTCTAACGTAATTAATGTTAAATCGCGGCCATGACCCAAGTTACACTGTTTGAGTTTTAATAATTTATTTATTTTTGGTCGCATTGATTTATGGGTTTCAATTTTTTTATCAATTTACGGGTTTAAAAAACTTTTGTCAATAAACAAAGAAAAAATTAAGCAAGTATCCGCTTAGTAGTAAACTCACTAGCAAAAAAAGACATGAGACGAAGAAAATATTTCTTAATTTTTCGTTTACTAAATAAGACAGCATATATTTTTGACAAATAGCAAATAATTTGATATTACACGGCAAGCAAATATTGATCGTCATTTCAAGCAAATATTTGCTTCTATACGAACACACGATGCACACTTTGGAGCTGCTTTACACTTCTACGACGTATGTTTCGTGTTTTGATACGATATTTAGTTTTATTGTATGGAAAATTTTTCGAGGAGTTCGGGAATCCCGGGAATCAGTATTTCTATTCCCGGGATCCGGGAATCGCGGGAAAAGGTAATTCCCGGGAAATCGTTTCCGGAATTGCAAACCCTAGTCCCAATAGGTCAGACTATTTTAATGTCTTGAAATTGAAGCTTTTTCGGAAAGTTCGCAACCATCTCCTTTATCAGACAGTTTAACGATCTGCTGTTAGAATGTTATTGAAACTGATGTCTTGAAGGAAAACATGTTGGCACAGGTGAGGAAACATCCATAAATGACGTAGCTTGTTTTTAGGTTATTATATTATTTTTGAACTCTACACTCTGTATTTCTCAGATTTGTTCAAATATCTAAATATAGGATATATAAAAGACAATAGAAAACCAAAATGCTCCGTACAGATCTTTGAAAAGGTAGATTAACGAGATGCACTGACGATTATATTTTTCTAGCTTAATGAATTAAAGTCAATATGACAATTCTAGTAGCATTCCGCGGTTGTGGTATAGAGAAGAACCAAATTTATTTCAAAATGATTCTTAAAATGAAGTATAAAACTATCGTAGTTCTACGTCAACTTTGCAGTCGTGTCTTGGATATTACCCTCCTACTGTTTAAAATGTTACACGGGGTGTGCATTTCCCACGGGCTGAGATTTTTTTTAAGGAAAAGTATGCTCTGGGCTGAATTGCATTGTATTTATTTGAAGTACACTAAGGTCGCTTTTTACGCGTTTTTTTTACGCGGGTTTTTTTACGCGGGTTTTTACACGGCTTTTTTACGCGAATTCCGGAATTTACGCGGTTTTTTTAACGCTGATTCCGGAATTTACGGGGTTTTTCTTTACGCGGATTCCGGAATTTACGCGGTATTTTTTTTGCCCGGATTTCGGTTCCCCTTCACTCGGAATGCAAAATTAACGATGGTTTTTTTACGCGGATTCCGGAATTTACGCGGTGTTTTTTTACGCGGATTCCGGAATTTACGCGGTTTTTTACGCGGATTCCGGAATTTACGCGGTTTTTTTTACGCAGATTCCGGAATTTACGCGGTTTTTTTACGCGGATTCCGGAATTTACGCGGTTTTTTACGCGGATTCCGGAATTTACGCGGTTTTTTTTTACGCAGATTCCGGAATTTACGCGGTTTTTTTACGCGGATTCCGGAATTTACGCGGTTTCTTTTTACGCGGCACGTATCCCCCGCGTAAAAAGCGACTTTAGTGTATTGTATTTTTGCAAAAACTCGAAGTTATAACAAACTTTTTACCAAAAGTCCAGGGTAGTAATTTTTTTGAAATAAAAAACTAATCTAAAACCAAAGGTTCCTGATCTACGATGCTTGAAAAAAGTGTATGCTTAAACCCGCACGCTCTTGTCTTAAATTGTCTTAACCCGTAGAAAAAATCAGTTTCTAGGCTAAATACGAGTGCAAAGCTTAATTCGAAATGAAAATTATTAATTAAAGTTTTGCGCTTTGACAGAATGACCTGAAGCGGAAAAGACCTGTAGTATCATGTAGTTCTAGTATGAAACAAAACAAATAATATAAACGAAAATGGGCTGATATATAGCCAATAAGCATTTCCACGCTTTACTCGCGTGCCTACCTACAATGTTGTGATTATTATGATCTGTCCAGTTTCGGCATCAACCAATTATTTAATTAATAAAAGTTCTCAGTGCCTATGTTCATAATAAAAATGTTTTCACTCGTAACTTTACCGCGCTATAATTATTGTTGAATAATGTTGAACTAGTTGAACTATCATACTTATCCGTGATGATTACTACAAAAAATAAATTAGACAGTTTGTTAAATGAAGTTGTATTATGTCGAACTCAAAGAGGGCCTCTAACCGTAACTAAATACACTTGAGTTATATAAATAAAGCAACCCTCTTCTGCCGATTTCAACAAAAGCAAAATATCGGCTTCTACAAGGAACTCTTTTTGGCTATCGATGGCAAAGAGACAGGTGCTTGCGGTGTCTTCGTTTTACTGCTTCTCGCGACAGACAACCAATGACAGTCGTTGCACTGATAAGGTTTTGCAAAAAAAGGAACAGCAATGGTAGTGGATTAAACGATTTGGATTTGTTGTTGCTGTTTAGGATTCAAATAGTCACTGGTTAGAAAATGGCGCAAGAAATGGTGTCATTATCATTATCAGTGTTTTACACACGGGGTTTTAGAGAATCGCGAAAAAAATGGCAGCCAGAATAAACTCTTATGTAATATTAGCCAAACGAAATGCGATTTGATGTAGCGCTCTGTTTTTTGTCGCCGCAGTGGTTTTCATGTTCGTACTTCTTCTGTGATTGTTCGAGTAGGTCGGTCTTGGCATGGCGTGGTTAATTTGAATCATCCGCAATGAGTCACATTTTGGTATGTGTTTGGCCGAACGGCAGTGTGTATAAATATAGCGTCACGTGTTCAAGCCGGCAACGAGGCTCACGACAGCCGCAGGCGAATATTTACATTCAGATTTAGCAGGCCCTATTCATCATCGATTCGCTGACAACGACTAGCTGCGTGTGGTAGCTTTCTAATTTAGCTGTACAGAGAGAACAATCACAGCGAAAAATGTCGTTAGTCATCTTAGTTAACCAATGTTGAACATTAAAATTAACATAATAAAGTGCTGAGGTCTTACTGGAGATTGTTTATTTATTATGTAAATGATTTATGACATGTTCTTACTGATCTTATCATTTTTTTTTTGTTGAAAAATGAAAAAAGAAGCGATTGCTATGCTCCCAGTTACAAGATTTTTGTATTTTTTCAATAGAATACTCGAGTAAGTTATATGTGTTCGTGGTAGATAATCGAGCATTTTCAGTTGAATCAGAAAAAAAAATTCAGTTCTCGCGCTAATCTAAAAAACAACAATTGCATCTTATTTCTATTGAACTATGTAAAAATAATTCAATTTGCACTCTAACGTAAGCTGATGCGTTTAATGGATTGGATTGATACTGTCAGTTGATCAAATGTAAAGTACTGATACTGACCACAAACGTTCATTAGATAGAAGAACGAACAGGGCTCTGCATGTTATGCAACTAAGCCAAAACAAACAGAGCGAAACAGTGACCGCGCTAAAAGAAGCAATCCTATCACACGCTTATCGATCGATCCTTTCTGCTATCGCCAAATCTAATTACAAAACCCCAGTGCATTTTCAGCTTTTAGCGATATGAACACGGTTATACAGGTGCGCAAAAATACTCTTCCGTCGAAAATCATTGCTTCCACACTTTCGCTTCGGATGTCCCGCTGGAGTTGATAACTCTATCTGTTCGGATGCAGGGGGTCGACCCAATTCGGTCATTAGGGGGCACTCAAAGCCACAATCTTGTGGAAAAGCGAATCACCTAATCTGTAATGCCACCGGAAAGGTTCCAGCTGTGCGCGCAGCCAGCGATACGTTATAAAAATGTATGAGAATTCGCGACTTCATGGTCTCTTGCAGGTCGCTTAGCGCTAACTCTACTGACCCATATGCACCGGAGCGGCTCATGCTGTACTCCACAGTTCCAACCATACGTGGTTTGATATCAAGTCGGGAGGGCTCACTTTGTCTTTTCGGCTCGGAACGGTAGTCGCATACGTTCGCTGCCGTTGGGTTTCCCAAGTTTGACTCTAAGACTTTCACCTTAATTGATAACTTGCACATCATTCATGAGGTCCACCCGCCCTGAGCGGGTGGGAGGTCGAGATAGTTTTGACAAGCCTGTGGCAATACAACGGTGTGTTGTGCCTTAGCCAGGGTGTTATTTGACGGAGGCCGATTTTTTTTTTCCATGCAGCTTGAGTGGTGTTTATGGCGAACATTCACCAGAGTTCAACAGGTAAAATTTCTTTTCGTTTGATGTATGTTTATGCGTATGTAGTTGAGGCTTAAACACATAGGATCCGTTAAAAGATTTGTATTTTTAACAGCTGTATTAAATACATGGAATATTATGAGATAACGTTTAATGTATCCAGATTAAATTTGTGATTGGGCTCTAAACTGTACATAAGAGGGCCAATGGAAATCGATTTTTCGAATATCGTTTAGTGGTAGGACTCAAAAGTTTCGTCTTCTCCTATAGAGTCCCCATGCCAAATTTCAGGTCGATCGGACATCGGGAACACGTGCTTCAAAGCGGTCAAAGGGAAACTGCGGGTTTTTATTACATGATTAAGAGGCTTTTAACATAGTACAATGGTTAACAAACAGTTATAGTCTAGCTGATTGTCTGTGTTTATTGTGTCTGTGACTTACATTCTATTTGTTCGTTCCTTGTCAAGATGCTTTTTTAAGCGTATCGTCAACACTGATTGGGGCATGAGCGGGGGCCTAGCGTAGTTGGTAACGTCTCCACCAACCACGCTCGACGCCTGGGTTCGAATCCCACCGCCGACATAGGTGTCGATGGTTGTGAGGTGGCGTGATCCACTCACAACCAACCCAACTGGTCTAGATTCAATTCTAGCCGACACCGGGAGATTTTCTGAGGCGAAAAATCTCTGGGATCACGCCTTCCATCGCATGAGGAAGTAAAGCCGTTGGCGCCGGTCCGTTAATCAACGGGTCGTGAGTTAGGGTCCTGGGTGGAGGCGCCTCCCCGGGCGTCGGTGATTGGCACAACAACAGTGGCGTAACTAGACCGACGGTAAATAAGCGAGAAAAAAAAAAACACTGATTGGGGCGATTTTTGGTACATTCTATAGTTTTAGTGGTAACATTTTTTTTGATATAAATTTTGTTACCACCAAAACTATAGAATGTACCCATAATCGCCCCAATCAGTGTTGACGATAAGCTCAAAAAAGCATCTTGACAAGAAACGGATAAATAATATGTATGTCACAGACACCATAACCACAGGCAATCAGCTAGACCAGCGGTTCTCAACCTGGGGTACGCGTACCCCTGGGGGTACTCGAAAGCCTTCAGGGGGTACGCGAGAGAAAAATCAGTAATGGCGGACAAAGCAATTTTTCTCTATAATAGTTCATTTGTTGATCAATCTAGCCCCTAAAACATGACTGTAACAATCAAAAAAGCTACAGTTTGGTTTGGAACCTTAACTAGACTACCACAATATGATCTACCATTACTCTCGCGCACTCGGCAAAAACATTCCAAGCCAGGGGGTACAATCGATATGAAAAATATCGCCAAGGGGTACGCGGACAAAAAAAGGTTGAGAACCGCTGAGCTAGACTATAACTGTTTGTTAACCATTGTACTATGTTAAAAGCCTCTAGTCATGTAATAAATCCCCGCAGTTTCCTTTGCAGATGTCACTGACCAGTGACGATACGTCGGATAGTATAAAATGAATCGTTCTAATTTTTGTGACTGCTCAGCCGAAAGTATAACATTAGTACACAACATCCCAACAGTCGAAAACTCAGCAAAATTTATGGTTACAATTTTTTGCACCAAACTTTTTTATTCAGCTTTGTACTTTGTTTCTGCCGCTCGTAGAAAAGCACAGCTGAGCAAAACGAATCACTCCAAATAAACATAAATTCACATAAATTCGATAGCATTCGAAGAGCAAATGTGCCTGACAGGCGGCTGTTTTTTTTTTTCAATCTACCTTCCTACCTAGATGCTCCCCTCATTTGAATGATGCTTAAGAGACACACTGTAAGAGCACTGCAGTGAGCTCTGTTGAGTAGTTATTGTGCTCACACCAGTTTATTCTCTCTCTGGAAAGATATTTCAGATTCCACCGCGATATTTTTTTTACAAGCGATTCGCTGCTCTCTTCAAGCAAGTGCGTCGTTTTATCCACCAGTGCACAGTGGTCCAATAAGGCAAAAGATGGAACTGTTCTATGGCGTCTTCCACATTTATCCTAGCTTAATAGTGTCTTCGGAACAATTGTTTGTATGAATGACTCGCATAATCGCAAATTGTCCAAAATATGAAAAGTTAACTATACTAAAAATATAAAAACTTACTTTTTTGTGTTAAGGGATAGGGGAATGGTTTATTCAGGAAAGTTATAGAAGATTCAAAAATATGAAACTTTGCTGAACAAATGAAAATCCTATCTCCATTAGGTACAAAGTTATAAAGTGTATTATATGCAACCTACCTAAAATTTAGTTTTTTTGTACTTAACTTTTGTTAGTCGCATTTTCCACGAAAGTGTTGTTCGAAGGAATTGTTAGGGCACACAAAATACACATTTTTGCCAAAGACCATACATTTCCAGGACTTTTTCTTACAAAGGTATATCATATTTTAGCTTATTTTTTCGAATATTTCAAGAACGTATAGGCTGAAAAGGGGCAAGTGGAATCATGTTTTCAATACTTTTCCTCGAAGCTAAGCTGAAATACTATAAACTCTTGTAAGTTCCATTTGTCCCAATCCACCCATATTAGAGTACGGCGAGCTTGAGTTACAGTAGGTTTACATATATTAAAAACTTTAACATTTTTGTGTCAAAAGATAAAGTAATGGTTTATTTGGCAAAGTTTTAGAACTTGCAAAAATATGAAACTTTGCTGAACAAACAAAATTCCTATTTTTATTGGGCACAGAGTTACAGAGTATTTAGTGTAAAAGTTACTTAAAAGATAGTATTTTGTACTTAACTTTTGTTAGTTACATTTTACAAGAAAACGTTGTTCTAAAGAAGGCATATAAAATACATGTTTTTGTTGAAGAACACACATCTCTAGGACTTTTCTTCACAAAGTTATAGCATATTTTAGTTTATTTATGTTATATTTCCATCCACATTACAAATCCAACGAGTACGGGGTCCGCCAAGGAGTCGCCGACCTCTGTCGGGTTTTTTGCTAAACATTATCTCTACCACATGGCCAGCAAGGCAATTCATGAAAAACGTTCGAACATCCATAAAATTCATCAGAATATTGTTACACAAGATAGAAGCTCACGGTGTTTTTTGTAAGATTTGGACCATTGCGACCATTATTTAGATCTTTTTTGATATACCTCTGCTTTAGTCTTGGTACTCGTGGCAGACATATCACTATTGATGGGAATGGTTGTCGTTGTCATATCACACGTTTTCTCATGTCTCTTAAGCTGGAAGTACAAAGTCAGCAGAACAAAGAGTTAATAGCATGAAAATTTAGTGCTCATTCGATGCTCATTTAATGCCATATCGCCGAATTTAATGCTCCATCATTTCTTTGAAAAATGTATTTGTTTGCTAGCTTAAGAAAATAGCTAGCAGACAATATACGAAAATAGCATTTTTAGTCACAAAACGGTTCTATAACGGTCAAAAACATTTAATGCTCATTTAATGCTCTTATAAAAACCTGATTTTCATGATAATTTTATTGATTTTGTATAAATTTTTCAAAAATATGACATTATATGAATAGCTTCATTTTTTTCAAACATTTTCCTCTGAAAACAATCAGAATCCTTTTGATACGATTAGATACCAATTAAATGCTCCTATATGCGAGCAGTTTCAATAACTTAGGTGCATTTTTCATAATATAATTTTTTTTTCAAAAATATTGTTATGCTAGCTTAAGAAAAAAGTTACCAGAACATTGGCCAGAAACAGCATTTTCAAGCAATAAACTGTTGTAGAATGGTCATAATAATTTAATGCTCATTTAATGCTCTTGAAAAAACATGATTTTCATGATAATTTTATTGATTTTGTATAAATTTTTCAAAAATATGATATTATAAGAATAGTTTCAATTTTTTCAAACATTTTCCTCTGAAAACAATCAGAATCCTTTTGATACGATTAGATACCAATTAAATGCTCCCATATGCGAGCAGTTTCAATAACTTAGGTGCATTTTTCATCAAATATATTTTTTTCAAAAATATTGTTCTGCTAGCTTAAGAAAAAACTTAGCAGAACATTGGCCAGAAACAGCACTTTTAAGCAATAAACTGTTGTAGAATGGTCATAATAATTTAATGCTCATTTAATGCTCTTGAAAAAACATGATTTTCATGATAATTTTATTGATTTTGTATAAATTTTTCAAAAATATGATATTATAAGAATAGCTTTAATTTTTTTCGAACATTTTCCTCTGAAAACAATCAGAATCCTTTTGATACGATTAGATACCAATTAAATGCTCCCATATGCGAGCAGTTTCAATAACTTAGGTGCATTTTTCATCAAATATATTTTTTTCAAAAATATTGTTCTGCTAGCTTAAGAAAAAACTTAGCAGAACATTGGCCAGAAACAGCATTTTTAAGCAATAACTGTTGTAGAATGGTCATAATAATTTGATGCTCGTTAAATGCTCTTGAAAAAACCTGATTTTTATGATAATTTTATTGATTTTGTATAAATTTTTCAATATTATAATAATATGATTATACATGAATAGCTTCAATTTTTTCAAACATTTTCCTCTGAAAACAATCAAATCCTTTTGATACGATTAGATACCAATTAAATGCTCCCATATGCGAGCAGTTTCAATAACTTAGGTGCATTTTTAATTAAATATATTTTTTTCAAAAATATTATTCTGCTAGCTTAAGAAAAAAGTTAGCAGAACATTGGCCAGAAACAGCATTTTTAAGCAATAAACTGTTGTAGAATGGTCATAATAATTTAATGCTCATTAAATGCTCTTGAAAAAACCTGATTTTTATGATAATTTTTATTGATTTTGTATAAATTTTTCAATAATATTGTAATATGATTATACATAAATAGCTTCAATTTTTTCAAACATTTTCCTCTGAAAACAATCAAATCCTTTTGATACGATTAGATACCAATTTAATGCTCCCATATGCGAGCAGTTTCAATAACTTAGGTGCATTTTTAATTAAATATATTTTTTTCAAAAATATTATTCTGCTAGCTTAAGAAAAAAGTTAGCAGAACATTGGCCAGAAACAGCATTTTTAAGCAATAAACTGTTTTAGAATGGTCATAATAATTTAATGCTCATTAAATGCTCTTGAAAAAACCTGATTTTATGATAATTTTATTGATTTTGTATAAATTTTTCAAAAATATGATATTATAAGAATAGCTTTAATTTTTTTCGAACATTTTCCTCTGAAAACAATCAGAATCCTTTTGATACGATTAGATACCAATTTAATGCTCCCATATGCGAGCAGTTTCAATAACTTAGGTGCATTTTTAATTAAATATATTTTTTTCAAAAATATTATTCTGCTAGCTTAAGAAAAAAGTTAGCAGAACATTGGCCAGAAACAGCATTTTTAAGCAATAAACTGTTTTAGAATGGTCATAATAATTTAATGCTCATTAAATGCTCTTGAAAAAACCTGATTTTTATGATAATTTTATTGATTTTGTATAAATTTTTCAATAATATTGTAATAATATGATTATACATAAATAGCTTCAATTTTTTCAAACATTTTCCTCTGAAAACAATCAAATCCTTTTGATACGATTAGATACCAATTAAATGCTCCCATATGCGAGCAGTTTCAATAACTTAGGTGCATTTTTCATTAAATATATTTTTTTCAAAAATATTGCTCTGCTAGCTTAAGAAAAAAGTTAGCAGAATATTGGCCAGAAACAGCATTTTTAAGCAATAAACTGTTGTAGAATGGTCAAAATAATTTAATGCTCATTAAATGCTCTTGAAAACACATGATTTTCATGATAATTTTATTGATTTTGTATAAATTTTTCAAAAATATGATATTATAAGAATAGCTTTAATTTTTTCGAACATTTTCCTCTGAAAACAATCAGAATCCTTTTGATACGATTAGATACCAATTGAATGCTCCCATATGCGAGCAGTTTCAATAACTTAGGTGCATTTTTCATCAAATATATTTTTTCAAAAATATTGTTCTGCTAGCTTAAGAAAAAACTTAGCAGAACATTGGCCAGAAACAGCATTTTTAAGCAATAAACTGTTGTAGAATGGTCATAATAATTTAATGCTCATTAAATGCTCTTGAAAAAACCTGATTTTTATGATAATTTTATTGATTTTGTATAAATTTTTCAATATTATAATAATATGATTATACATGAATAGCTTCAATTTTTTCAAACATTTTCCTCTGAAAACAATCAAATCCTTTTGATACGATTAGATACCAATTAAATGCTCCCATATGCGAGCAGTTTCAATAACTTAGGTGCATTTTTCATCAAATATATTTTTTTCAAAAATATTGTTCTGCTAGCTTAAGAAAAAACTTAGCAGAACATTGGCCAGAAACAGCATTTTTAAGCAATAAACTGTTGTAGAATGGTCATAATAATTTAATGCTCATTAAATGCTCTTGAAAAAACCTGATTTTTATGATAATTTTATTGATTTTGTATAAATTTTTCAATAATATTATAATAATATGATTATACATGAATAGCTTCAATTTTTTCAAACATTTTCCTCTGAAAACAATCAGAATCCTTTTGATACGATTAGATACCAAATCAGGGGCGACTCGTCTATAGGTGCAACCTGTGCAATGCACATGGGGTCGTCAGGCAAAAAATGAATCTAAAATCCAAATTCATGCTCTTATTTTCTTATTTTTTAGTTTTATTTTTAAATAGTAACAAAGGGAATTACCTGCTTTTATTCGCGGATAAAATTGTAATTACTTCCTCAAACTCTGATTTTCAGAATTTATAGTTGAACAGGTAGGTTCAACAGCCACGAGTCGCCCCTGTACCAAATAAATGCTCCCATTTACAAGCAGTTTCAATAACTTAAAAAATTAAATTAAAATAAAATTAAAATTAAAATTAAAAAATGTAATTTAATTTATTGAGATTTGTTTCAATTAGGACTTATCATTCGTAGGGAGTTAAACCTACTTATCAAAAAAAATATATATAAACTGACAACTAACTCAATTCAAAACTTATTGACTAAAAAGAGAGCTCATCGTAGCAATTGAGGATTGCAACGATTTTTGTCGAAAATTGTTAATAATTTTATTTGACATAGCTTCATGTTTCAACACCAGTAAGTCTATGTTATTCGAGTGTACCAAACCAAGACGCTTCAAAATCATTTTCAGAATTTTATTCCGAACCTGTTATCTGTGCAAAAGAGTAAAAAAATGAGCGGTACAGCGGTACAGCTTGGAGAATTTTGTTTTGATTGTGAAATTGAACTTTGTTTACCTTGCCGTGCCTTAACAATTGCTAGACGGACTGGGCATTAATAAAAATTTGACATATGGTTGCCGTTACAATTCGCACAGCGAAAATTTTTACTCTCTTTCACAGGACATATAGCCTTTTTGTGAGAAGAGTCTCCACAAATGAGGCATTTTCGGTCGAAGTTACAGATTTTTGAATCATGGCCATAACGTTGGAAAATTCGCAATTGGGCTTTTCTCCTCCCCCAAACTTTCTATATAACTCCCACTTTACCTGAACATTATGGATGGCATGTGGTTTGTCAAAAAATTTCAAATTTTTAACCTCAGTGCGGTTAGTAAAGCAAAGCCTGGGTGCTACATTCCGATTCGGAAACTGACATTCTGTTTACTATACAAAGACTTCGCAGCCGACTGTTTTAGTGGTGCGGGGCTAGCGCTACGATCCTACAGACACTAACAGTCTCTCCCAAACCGAGACTCAAACTTACGACGACTGGCTTGTTAGGCTTGCATCGTACGACGAGACCATCTGGGAGATAAGTCCGGTTAAAATGAATTAAATAATTAACAAGGGAAATTCCAGCTCTCTGACTTTTCTCACCTCATGATTTTCGTTTCATTAGATATGCCAATTAATTCTGTTGGGGTAAGTTATATGATCGGTGGTTGAGCGGTGATGATGATCTCATCAACGGTTTGATCGCTGGTGAGACCTTTCAAGACAACCTCGACCGACTTGGCGTTCTTGATGTCATAGGTTAAAAATTTGTATATCTTATCAGTTTAATACTGAACAAAACGATTATGGCCCATAATTGACCCAGCTAATAAGCATTCGCCGCTAATAAGCATAAGCAGTTGATCAAACAAGTGATCAAATAGTACCCAACAAATCGAAAAAAGAGACCAACAGTTGTTAGAAAATAGCCAGAGAAGTTATTGCTATTGAAAAGGATACGGAATAAGGGATTGGGCGATCTACAGGGAAAGATCAATCTTCAGGATCGATTCAGCTGAGCGGTCCCAGATCGATCCATCTAAAAAATCGGAGCTGCAGGATCGATCTCTGTTGAAACGATCATTCAAAGCATATTTTTTGAGGCGCTGTGAAATTCACTGAACCAAGCGCCATTTTTTTTAATTGAGTTAAGTATTAACACCAGTGTAGGGGTATTGGGGGTAAGCCCGGCCCCCTAAGGAAAATGATTCTTTAGTAGCACTTGATGGCGAATATTGTTAATTTTTTTTTCGCAGAATCATTGCTTAGATTGTTTTCTACAAGATATGGAGGTTTTCAGTACTTTCAAATTGTTATTTTACAAGGAAAAGTGAAGTTTTGAAACTAGGATAAAGATGACGTTTAGCAATCAGTGCGGGTGAAACCGGCACCCCTTGGGGGTAACACCGGCACCTAAGTTTGTTCATGAATTAACTCGAATTAACTGAACCAATTTTAATTCGGAAACCACCGAATGAGAGATCTTACATTTCTGTATGTTACTGTTGAATTTGGTTGTTGTCGGTTAACTGGTTCTGGGCAGATTACCGGAACAAGTTCCGGTGAACATTATGTATAAACAATGAAAGAATTTGATACTCGGCAAGTCTATCATGTGGCACTCTAAATCATATTATTAACTAGTTTTATTGAAGCCAGGATCAAATTGACCACACCGGAGCATATTTCAAATACCACCGGGAAAGCCGTCAGTTTTGTGACTTGATTCAGTACATTTGACACCTCAAATAACCCTTGGAATCATTCATAAATCACAGAAGAGCTTGAGTGCACGGTTCTAAGTCGATTAATTAATTTATTTATCAGCGAGATATCGGTAATAGATGAGAAATATGTGTCAGTAACATCCAACTAGCCTCAGACCATGTCGGGCTTACCCCCAGTACCCCTACGTGAGAATGAATAATCTATCATACATGAAGAACAGAAATCATTTAAATAGTTCATAATCATATGGCCTCACCTCCAGTCACTGACGGACGAGCAAAATGTTGTATTAGAGAATGCGAGTGAAACATGTTTGGTGACAGCTGAGTCGAACAGTTTCGCAGACCAGCTTGTCCAAATCCAGCCATCTGCAATATCAAAATTGGTCAGGCGAGTAACTCGCCGCTTGCCTCGTTCTCTGTAATAAGCCCCAATTACAAAAAATCCCTAGAACATTGAACACCGATGACTCGAAATCATGTTTTTGGAGATTGGTTCGATCTGGTTGTACTCCGATCATTTCATTATTGCTAGTCCATCACCAGTTGCATTATGGGCAGGAATGAAATGGACTATATGGAGGCATGATGATGTCATAATCGCACGCAACCATTCAAAAGCCGATAAGACAATATTAGAAATGGTACACGATACCTGACAATCACTCAAAATTGCATAAAAAAAAAGTTCTGCACGCTGAAAAATAATTTTTTTAAAAGATCGAAAAAAAAACACAAAATAAACGATCTTTCTAACTTTTTCAGGTCAACAGAATCGATCTGAAAATCAAAAAACAGGAACAGGAAATCATATTTTATCTTATTATCGAAAATTTAGAAAAAATCAATAAAATTATCATTTAATGAAAAATGCACCTAAGTTATTGGAACTGCTCGCATATGGAAGCATTTAATTGGTATCTAATCGTATCAAAAGGTTTCTGATTGTTTTCAGAGGGAAATGTTTGAAAAAATTGAAGCTATTTATGTATAATCATATTATTATAATATTATTGAAAAATTTATACAAAATCAATAAAATTATCATAAAAATCAGGTTTTTTCAAGAGCATTTAATGAGCATTAAATTATTATGACCATTCTACAACAGTTTATTGCTTAAAAATGCTGTTTTTGGCCAATGTTCTGCTAACTTTTTTCTTAAGCTAGCAGGACAATATTTTTGAAAAAAATATATTCAATGAAAAATGCACCTAAGTTATTGAAACTGCTCGCATATGGGAGCATTTAATTGGTATCTAATCGTATCAAAAGGATTCTGACTGTTTTCAGAGGGAAATGTTCGAAAAAATTTAAGCTATTCATGTATTATCATATTATTATAATATTATTGAAAAATTTATGCAACATCAATAAAATTATCATAAAATCAGGTTTTTTCAAGAGCATTTAATGAACATTAAATTATTTTGACCATTCTACAACAGTTTATTGCTTGAAAATGCTGTTTCTGGGGGTTCAGAACAATATTTTAAAAAAATATATCTTTAATGAAAAATGCACATATGTTATCGAAACTGCTCGCATATGGAAGCATTTAATTGTTATCTAATCGTATCAAAAGGGTTCTGACTGTTTTCAGAGGAAAATGTTCGAAAAAATTGAAGGTATTCATATATTATCATATTTTTGAAAAATTTATACAAAATCAATAAAATTATCATGAAAATCATGTTTTTTCAAGAGCATTTAATGAGCGCTAAATTATTATGACCATTCTACAACAGTTTATTGCTTAAAAATGCTGTTTCTGGCCAATGTTCTGCTAACTTTTTTCTTAAGCTAGCAGAACAATATTTAAAAAAAAATATATTTAATGAAAAATGCACCTAAGTTATTGAAACTGCTCGCATATGGGAGCATTTAATTGGTATCTAATCGTATCAAAAGGATTCTGATTGTTTTCAGAGGAAAATGTTCGAAAAAATTGAAGCTATTAATGTATTATCATATTATTATAATATTATTGAAAAATTTATGCAACATCAATGAAATTATCATGAAAATCAGGTTTTTTCAAGAGCATTTAATGAGCATTAAACTATTTTGACCATTCTACAACAGTTTATTGCTTGAAAATGCTGTTTCTGGCCAATGTTCTGCTAACTTTTTTCTTAAGCTAGCAGAACAGTATTTAAAAAAAAATATATTTAATGAAAAATGCACATAAGTTATTGAAACTGCTCGCAACTGAGAGCATTTAATTGGTATCTAATCGTATCAAAAGGACTCTGATTGTTTTCAGAGGAAAATGTTCGAAAAAATTGAAGCTATTCATATATTATCATATATTTGAAAAATTTATACAAAATCAATAAAATTATCATGAAAATCATGTTTTTTCAAGAGCATTAAATGAGAATTGAATTATTATGACCATTCTACAACAGTTTATTGCTTAAAAATGCTGTTTCTGGCCAATGTTCTGCTAACTTTTTTCTCAAGCTAGCAGAACAATATTTTTGAAAAAAAAATTTAATGAAAAATGCACCTAAGTTATTGAAACTGCTCGCATATGGGAGCATTTAATTGGTATCTAATCGTATCAAAAGGATTCTGATTGTTTTCAGAGGAAAATGTTCGAAAAAATTGAAGCTATTCATGTATTATCATATTATTACAATATTATTGAAAAATAAATGCAACATCAATGAAATTATCATGAAAATCAGGTTTTTTCAAGAGCATTTAATGAGCAATAAACTATTTTGACCATTCTACAACAGTTTATTGCTTGAAAATGCTGTTTCTGGCCAATGTTCTGCTAACTTTTTTCTTAAGCTAGCAGAACAATATTTAAAAAAAAATATATTTAATGAAAAATGCACATAAATTATTGAAACTACTCGCATATGGGAACATTTAATTGGTATCTAATCGTATCAAAAGGACTTTGATTGTTTTCAAAGGAAAATGTTCGAAAAAATTGAAGCTATTCATATATTATCATATTTTTGAAAAATTTATACAAAATCAATAAAATTATCATGAAAATCATGTTTTTTCAAGAGCATTAAATGAGAATTGAATTATTATGACCATTCTACAACAGTTTATTGCTTAAAAATGCTGTTTCTGGCCAATGTTCTGCTAACTTTTTTCTCAAGCTAGCAGAACAATATTTTAAAAAAAAAAAAAAATTAATGAAAAATGCACCTAAGTTATTGAAACTGCTCGCATATGGGAGCATTTAATTGGTATCTAATCGTATCAAAAGGATTCTGATTGTTTTCAGAGGAGAATGTTTGAAAAAATTGAAGCTATTTATGTATAATCATATTATTACAATATTATTGAAAAATTTACACAAAATCAATAAAATTGTCATAAAAATCAGGTTTTTTCAAGAGCATTTAATGAGCATTAAATTATTATGACCATTCTACAACAGTTTATTGCTTAAAAATGCTGTTTCTGGCCAATGTTATGCTTACTTTTTTCTTAAGCTAGCAGAACAATATTTTTGAAAAAAAATATATTTAATGAAAAATGCACCTGAGTTATTGAAACTGCTCCCATATGGGAGCATTTAATTGGTATCTAATCGTATCAAAAGGATTCTGATTGTTTTCAAAGGAAAATGTTCGAAAAAATTGAAGCTATTCATATATTATCATATTTTTGAAAAATTTATACAAAATCAATAAAATTATCATGAAAATCATGTTTTTTCAAGAGCATTAAATGAGAATTGAATTATTATGACCATTCTACAACAGTTTATTGCTTAAAAATGCTGTTTCTGGCCAATGTTCTGCTAACTTTTTTCTCAAGCTAGCAGAACAATATTTAAAAAAAAAAAATAAAATTTAATGAAAAATGCACCTAAGTTATTGAAACTGCTCGCATATGGGAGCATTTAATTGGTATCTAATCGTATCAAAAGGATTCTGATTGTTTTCAGAGGAAAATGTTTGAAAAAATTGAAGCTATTTATGTATAATCATATTATTACAATATTATTGAAAAATTTACACAAAATCAATAAAATTGTCATAAAAATCAGGTTTTTTCAAGAGCATTTAATGAGCATTAAATTATTATGACCATTCTACAACAGTTTATTGCTTAAAAATGCTGTTTCTGGCCAATGTTATGCTTACTTTTTTCTTAAGCTAGCAGAACAATATTTTTGAAAAAAAATATATTTAATGAAAAATGCACCTGAGTTATTGAAACTGCTCCCATATGGGAGCATTTAATTGGTATCTAATCGTATCAAAAGGATTCTGATTGTTTTCAGATGAAAATGTTTGAAAAAATTGAAGCTATTTATGTATTATCATATTATTATAATATTATTGAAAAATTTATACAAAATCAATAAAATATCATGAAAATCAAGTTTTTTCAAGAGCATTAAATGAGCATTAAATGTTTTTGACCGTTATAGAGCCGTTTTGTGACCAAGAATGCTATTTTCGTATATTGTCTGCTAGCTATTTCCTTAAGCTAGCAAACAAATGCAATTTTCAAAGAAACGATGGAGCATTAAATTCGGCGATATGGCATTAAATGAGCATCGAATGAGCACTTAATTTTCATGCTATTAACTCTTTGTTCTGCTGACTTTGTACTTCCAGCTTAAGGGACATCGTTTTCTCCCAATTTGGCACTGAATTTCGTATGAAATTTATTACCTCATTAGGATATGCAGACCATACCTCGAAAGGCCATAGTTACTTTCCTAAAGGCTCTTATTCTTCGCTGTAGTAGTGCACTGCATTGATAGAGCAAATGCTCTGCGGTTTGACATAAGCGCCCACAGACAGTGATGCTACATTTTCATTTGTATTTCGAAACTTAGAAAATCTTGTCACCCTGGTGTAATTTCGAAAATCTGTATAATATTTTGCATATGTACTGGACATATCAAAAACGCAATACAGTCTCATTCATGCACACGCTTACGCGTAACATATAAATATAATAAAACCTCCAACACGCTCAACAGCTTTTGAGTTCATTTTCGTTTTTCAACTTGTCAAGAAACTCAATTCGCGACCCCATGAAAACCAAAAAATCTGTATAACTGTGTATTATTTCCAGAAAATCTGTAATCTATAAATACAGATATCTGTATGAAGAATAAAAAGAAAAACCTGTATAAATACAGATAAATCTGTATATGTGGCCTTACTGCCCAGAGAGGCCCAAAGTTGCAAAAACGTGATCGAAATTATTTTGACCCAAAAAACTTGATTTTGGAGCCATAGTGTCTTCAGTAAAGTTGTTCCATTAATTATTCTCCATGTTATAGAAGTTACAGTTTTGAGATCAATCCACTTAACAGTGAAAAGCGAATTTCACTCTTTTCATTTATGCATATAAAAATTGATCGTGTTCGGCGAAGTTGTAGCACATCTCACAAGAAACAACTTTGTCAAAGACACTATACTTCTGCCTATTTTAATGGGCTTATGTGGGAATTTCAACTGATTGCCACTAAAAATCAGTTCTTTCAATATAACTTTTAGTAGTGATTTTCTACAATTCTTCAATGTTCTATAATATTGTTTGCTATAACAAAACAAACAATTTTTACGAAGGAAGTTTATTTTTATCTTACATATTTTTATAGTTATTGACGATTTCTACTTAAATAATGCACTAATTCATACTAATTATTTTTTACTCAAAAAAATTGATTTTAGAGCCATAGTGTCTTCGACAGAGTTGTTTCTTATAAAATATGCTTAACTTTATCTGCCAATTTAAACGAACTATTGTGAAGTTTCCTCTAGAATGCCCCTGAAAATAATTTTTTTGATTTAACTTTTTATAGTGATTTTCTAAATTTTTTTAATGTTCTACAATGTTTTCCAGTACAATAAAACACACGAGTTCACCGAAGAAAGCTTATTTTGATCTCTTATAATTACTTAGTTATTGAAGATTTCTAATAAAATAGAGCACCAATTTACTTACAGATATAAACACAGGAGACAGCGAGAGACAAATGCCTATAACTGGATTGAATGATGTTTTAGTTATACTTTAGTAAAGAAATGGTTTAGTCTGCAGATATTTGCAGATTTTGAAGATATCTGTTAGTGAATTAATGCATTATTTTAATAAAAATTTTCAATAACCAAAGAAATATGTGAGATAAAAATAAACTTTCTTCACAGACATTGTTTGTTTTGCTATAGCAAACAACATTGTAAACATTGAAAAATTGTAGAAAATCACTACTAAAAGTTATATTAAAAGAACTGATTTTTAGTGGCAATTTATAGAAAACTCCACATAAGTCCATTTAAATAGACAGATAGAAGTATGGTGTCTTTGACAAAGTTGTTTCTTATGAGATGTGCTACAACTTTGCCGGACACGATCAATTTTTATATGCATAAATGAAATTTGCTTTTCACTGTAAAGTGGATTAATCACAAAACTGTAACTTCTTTAACATGAAGAATAATTAATGGAACAACTTTACTGAAGGCACTGTGGCTCTGAAATCAAGTTTTTTGGGTCAAAATAATTTCGATCACGTTTTTGCAGCTTTGGAAACAGTGTGTGGCGAAGCCCTACATGAGCATATCCAGTTCTCTTGTGTTGTCCGATGTTCCTAGTTTTTTAATTCTGCTTTCAGGGCGTTTGATGACAACCCACAAAAGAGTTCTGGACCAATAAAATTGATACATGACCTCAGTCTAGCTAACGTATCGGCTTTTTCATTACCCTCCACTCCGCAGTGACCAAATTTCGTAACGGAAAATAAAAACAATTTTTCAAGTGATAACAACAGGTTTGTTAAATCCAAACGATAATCGGCGAGCGAAGCACGAAAGTTTAACTGGAACAAAAGTCGGCGAGTCCATATCTGACGATATATTCACAATTTTTGCAACAAATGCAGTCTGTTAGACACCAAGTTAACTGATGAGGGCACCAATTCAAACTACGATTTTCGTAGTCGTCGTATTAGTGAACACGGCCAATTTTTGCAAGAAATCCCAACTGTCGAGTTGCTTTAGATATTAAGCTGGCTTGATGTAACTGGCAAGTGAGCTTAGCGTCAAGTAAAATACCAAGGTCGCAAGCACGGTCAACTGCTCTCAGCTCAAGTCCATCAATGCGGTATTCGTATATAATCGGGTTCAAAAAACGGTGGAATGTCATGACCTCACATTATCCAGTACAAATTACAGTTTCTGTGACACCAATCAACGAAAAAATTCAACATATCTTACAAACGACGACAGTATACCAACTTACAGCCTACTTTAATCCATAGCATTGCTTCATTGAAGAATAGCACGAAAAGTAAAGGTCCCATATTACTACCTTGCGGAACTCCCAATTTATTCATGAATTGCAACGAAACACAAGCACGTAGTTGGAAATGCAGCGAAGCTGGTTTGCCAGTGCGTTAGCCCAACGGTTTATAATAGTAGGGATGCCGGAGTATAGGATCGCTTGAGTTTCTTCGCGGCATCCAGTATAAAGTCAGTGGTAATTTCAAATATGGCCAGATCAATCAAATTGGCCGGCCGATTTTTTGGCACAACACCAGACATTTTCACATAACTAATAGTACAAAAAATCTAACGTGTCGAAGTGGTTTGCTAACTATATGTTTCAGCTAGTTTCATCTCGTTTTAGATATGTCATAATCGTCCTATATTTACTAATGGCGCCATCTATCGACAACCAGCCATAACTTAGTTGCACATCTAATATGACGGAAATGTTCGGGAACGCTGCACACGGCTGATTGAAACAATTTCAATGGCTTCTTGATTTTTCAAACTTGAGCAATCTAAATTACTCAACTTTAGAAAATAGTTCCTTCTTATAAACATTTCGATACTTTGCTGATAATTGTCTTATACATTTTGGTCACTTAGTTGTCTTCATTGTATACATTGGAGCACTAGATTGGCTCCTGAATAGGAGGCCACAACATAAGTAGCTTTCAGGGGAAACTTGATCACAAAACTGTGATAACAGTTAGAGGAACACTAAAGGTAGTGGCAACTGTACTGTACTGTCAATTGTTGGAAAGCTTAAAACTGATTTCATAGGTATGTTATGGAAACCTTCTCTAGGTACGGACTGTGCTTTCCGGTGCGGCTTACTGAAAAGACCAACCAGTGCAAATAACACACAACGGACTCTCTCGGCTGTACTTTGATGTGATCCCCAAACGCCAAAAATAGACTCCTTCTAACAATTTGAACGTAGTTTCACAGCAAATAAAAGTTACCGCTTGTCGGCCGTAAACTGCACAATTCAGTTCCATTCAGTTCCGAACGAATCGTCGCCGCCACCGGGCCGCTCTTGCCTGCTGCCTTCTGCACGATAATGAAGATGACTTTCTCACAAATATTTCTCACTTTTATAGCAGACCGACCCGTTGCCAGGTTGGATTACGCCAAGAACGGTACTATTGGCGCGAATACGTCGCTGCTTCTGTGGAAATGTTAACCAATGCAATTTTGAACCTAAAACTGGTAGGCCGATTCAATGTCACATTGAGGAAAGTTGACTGCAAATAGTAACCACTTCGAATGATTCACACTAGTTGTTCCAAACAAGCTACCGTTCCGTCCCTCGGATAGAGCACGGTGTGGAAGCAACCAGAAACATTAGTAAGATTTACTACCGACAGTTTTGGACCTTCGGTGCAGACGCCATTTGGTCATGGCTTTCCTTTGACTTCTTGTATCCGCTTTCTTAATAGTAGGTACTACACCAACGTGCATCTAACTTCTACTATCGACTCGACATTCACCAGAAGATTGTTCAGCAACAACCGCACTCGACACGGCCATGGCTGGCCGATTTCAACAGCCGCGTATGCATTATGCAGCTGCGAGAAAGGAGCCACATTCGCATCCACCTACTCGTTCGTCGTTTTTTTTATAGGAAACATCTTCCGGCTAGCCCTGCAGAAATAATTGAAACTAACTTGAATGAGATTAAATCAATTATTGAAAATTTAAAAAATATGAAAGCACCTGGTGACGATGGAATCTTTAATATACTAATCAAACATCTCCCTGAGAGCACAATGGAATTTTTAGTGAAAATTTTCAATTGCTGCTTCAAAATTGCATATTTTCCCAAATTATGGAAAAATGCAAAAATTACTCCAATTTTAGAACCGGATAAGAACCCAGCTGAAGTTTCAAGTTATCGACCAATCAGTTTGCTTTATTCAATAAGTAAACTGTTTGAGAGAATTATTCTTAACAGAATGATGTCACACATCAACGAAAATTCAATTTTTGCAGATGAACAGTTTGGATTTCGCCATGGGCATTCCACTACTCATCAAGCTAACAAATCTGAAGGTTATTCCACTGGAGCTGCTCTTTTAGACATAGAAAAAGCATTCGACAGTGTTTGGCATGAAGGTTTGATTGCGAAATTGCAAACTTTTAATTTTCCAATTTTCCTAATCAAAATTTTAAAAAATTATCTTACTGATCGAACTCTGCAGGTTGTCTATCAGAATTCAAAATCTGATAGATTTCCTGTCAGAGCAGGTGTGCCTCAAGGTTCAGTCTTGGGTCCAGTCCTGTACAATATATTCACTTCAGATCTTTCTGATTTGCCTCCCGGATGCACAAAGTCATTGTTCTGCGATGACACAAGCATTTCCGTTAAAGGAAAAAGTCTTCGTGTCATATGCAGTCGATTGCAGAAAAGTTTAGATATATTTTCTTCCTACTTGCAAAAGTGGAAAATCTCTCCCAATGCTTCTAAAACTCAAAAGATAATTTTTCCGCATAAGCCTAGGGCTTCTTTCCTCAAGCCAAACAATAATCACGTTGTCAAGATGAATGGGGTTATTCTACGTTGGTCTGACAAGGGGGACTAATAGTACTTGGGACTAATTTATGATAAAAAACTTATTTTCAAAGAGCACATTGAGAGTATACAAGCCAAGTGCATCAAATATACGAGATGTTTATATCCTCTCATTAACAGGAATTCTAAACTTTGTTTAAAGAACAAACTTTTGATTTACAAACAAATTTTTAGACCAGCAATGCTTTATGCTGTACCAATCTGGTCAAGTTGCTGTTCAACAAGGAAGAAAACGCTCCAAAGGATTCAGAATAAAATTCTAAAAATGATTTTGAAGCGTCCTCCTTGGTTTGGTACACTCGAATTACATAGACTTACTGGTGTTGAACAATTAGAAACTATGTCAAATAAAATTATTAACAATTTTCGACAAAAATCGTTGCAATCCTCAATTGCTACGATAAGCTCTCTTTATAGCCAATAAGTTAGCAATTAAGTTAGTTGTAAGTTTACTTCCCTTTTTCTGACAAGTAGGTTTAAATCCCTACGAATGATAAGTCCTAATTGCGAAAGCAAACAAATCCTAACAATTAAGAATTACAAATTTCTAACAGTGTTGAGAAGTCACCATTTGTGATTGGACACACATACTCATTATTTAATAATATTTATCATAAATACTTAAGCTACTAACAAATTCCCTCCTTAAAAAAAAATCTTCCGGCTAGCGATGGAGAATTTCGCGAAAGTCAAGTTCTCCTGGTTCTGGGATTAATTTTTCAATGTTTAAATATTAATGACCGAGCTGGTGCGCATAACTTATCCGAATTGAATTAAACAAGCAATCGCACCGCAATAGAAAACCCATCAGAAACGCTAGCAACCGATTCGGAAGAGATTCTATCTTCGATTTGTGCACCGTAAACGGCCGCGGTGTATAGTTTTGATGGCAATGATGGGCAACTTCCTTTCCTTGCGTTCGCGAGTGCCACTGCAGCAGAGAAACAACGGCCAAACAGGAAGCAATAACGCACCAGGCCGAACGAGAAACGCCCGAGCTGCTCTAAGCGTGTTGCCTTTGTTGCGGAGAATTATAGGGCAATGATTTTTGGTGAGCGATTATTTAAGAAACAGTGAATTTGCTTTTTCTATCGTTCACGCCAGACAACGTTTGAGAGATTTGATACTAGCTCATGCAACCGTTGTAAAATTGTAGTTGAGGAAATTTCTTCCCTGTAAAAGTACCCTGTCCAATTTTTTTCAACGGGTCTTAGATTCCAACATAATGTTTTTCAGTGTACAAATTTTCGAATTTTTTTATGAAAATTCTGGTTCTTGTTTTGTTATAAGAATTCAACTATATAAAAATTCGTTAACCATCAAACACAAAAGATGTTGCCGACTCCATAGCCGAGCTCACGTGAAACCCCTCTGATATAATGTGTGGCTAGACCAAACAATAACACCGCGCAACTCTTCGAAAAATGGTATTTTGAGTTATGACTATTAGGTTTACTGTATGGAAACCAAACGCAGGAGCCCTCCGTTTTCAGTTGCTTGCAGCTCGCGGAATTAGCACAGCTCGATACCGGGTTTCCCCCAATTATCTGCAACATATTTGTGCTGTCTAAGAAACACGATAGACAATCGGCTCAGCCCCGGCTCTGGCGTGGTTTAAACGAATTCGATTCGCTAACTAACGTTTCCACTGAAAAAGAATGCGGGAATGGGAAACAAGTGTGGAATTTACGATCGGAATCGGTTGAGAAACGATGACGAACGGCAGTGAACCGTGAGCGGTGATCTTAATCGTTTCATACTGTCTGCCAGAACGAGTTTTGAATTTTCGCGTAAACTTTCAGCAGGTTTACAGTTCGCAGTTAGTATTTGAAACTATATGAATTTGATTGTGAGTACCTTCGCAAAATAACATGTTGCCGGAGGTTAACATTTTTCGGATTCGCTTCTGAAACGATTTCCAATGGGGAGCAATTTTCGGAATATAAATTCTCTCACGATCATCGGTTAAAATTGTCGAAACTCGGTTCCCATAGAAATGAGAACATCGCTGCTGAGATAAAAACAAACTTGAATTTATGATAATTGGCAATTACGGAGCATTCGGATAGCGGGACACATTGTTTCGTTCTAGTTTTTGTTCAAAGTGTTGTGTATTATTGTCAACGACTGAATAAGAATCACAACTTTTCGTTTCTTTGAGAGTATGAATAGTTGTTGAACACTATTAGAGATGCATTATTTTCTAGTAGTTAAAACCTACATGTCAAGAAATAATAACCTGTTAAAGCACTGTAACTAGACCACCCATTATTATTTGATGCTTGTTGAAAAGAAAATATTTAATTAACTTAGGATACTTGCAGATTTTATCAAACTTCACATCGCGGCATCATCGACCATTATAGGCGTTATTATATGTATGCGAGTCATGATAGAAAGCAACGAAACATAACGTATATAGTTACGTTACACAAGCGTAGCATTAAAATGTATGAAGTAATATTCCCGTTCTGCTTTAATAAATGATAATCAAACATGAAAATAAATCATTCATCAGAACGGCATTAAGAAGAAACATATTAAGTGAGAAGCTTGAATATTTTCAATTATATTAACAAACGTGTCGCACGCAGAAAAATCGCACATTGTAAGTATCGGAATAGTATGTGGGAAAAATAAAAAGGACTAAAATTCTATAATTGCATAATCTGAAGTGCAGTACATTCATGTGTTCACTAGTATACTAATCGCAAAACCTATGCAATATCTTTTGAGACAACTTAACCTTTCCTAAGAATGAACAAAGAACAATAAAGAATATATACTCAGCAGAAAAAGATAATTGAAAGTAATAATTTAGTTTTTTTTACGTAGAACTACGTCTTTCGGGAACTTCGGCTAAATAGGGATGTAAAATGAACATCTAAAAACGGGCAATGTAAAAAATATGTGCAATTTCAAAAGCTAATAAGTCTGTTAGTTTAAATGCATTTTTTTCGTTCTTGCAGCGCCCTGCTATTGAAAATTGTGCTATTGAAAATTGTCTAGCTTTGTCAAGACACAAAATTTGATCTCTGATTAGTCGCCTAATGCTTGCTTTCTTTACCACGGTCGGCAGAATTATATACCTAGTAAACCGGGAACGAACTTTCTGGCTAAACCAGTCGTAAAAGTACTGGATAGCGACTAGGACAGTCCTTACTTAAGTGACACCTTCTCTACTAAAAAGTTACCTTATTTTGGCAGTGGCAGCAATTGCTCTATAAAAAAGCTGCCTGTGCGGTAGCGGGCAGTATCAGTAGTAGACCGGTGCTTTCTGCAATGAAAAATTTCCTTATTTGGCCAACACACAAACGTTCTGGAATGCTGACATTTAATATATATATATATATATATATATATATATATATATATATATATATATATATATATATATATATATATATATATATATATATATATATATATATATATATATATATATATATATATATATATATATATATATATATGGGCCTTCAAATTTTCAGTGTGAAAACAGTATTACACTGTGTTATAAGAAGAATGCCTCGTTTTCACAGTCAAGGATAGCACATAAATGCGATCAGCATCTTATCCAATACTGAACTAAACAACAAATTGTCCTTTTGAGGACAAATTAAATACCTAGTTTTATTTCCGTGTTGGGTTTTAATATTTTCTCGTTACTTCATTTTAAATGTTGGAACGGTTATAAATTTGACATCATCTCCATGTCTCAGCACGTACTGAATTTTCTGTTTCCTTCAGCAATATGCAACACCAAAAAAAAACCTTTGTTATCTGCTTCCAAATGACACTAAAACGCATAATCAGGCCTTTAAAATTGTCAAGCCCAAATTATGTAAACAACTATACTATAAAAAATGGTCAACCCTTATTGAAATGCAGATTTCGATTGATGTGATTGGTCGTTTAACGGCTACTTTCCCTAACACGGTCGACAGAATTACATATCTAGTAAACTGGCAAATAATAGCCAACTGCGACAAAAAATTATTGAAGAATTAATATTTTTCGTTCTGTGCTCTAGAGATCAATAGATAATTTTCCCTATCTGCATCCTATATGCATACATCCTGACTGTTAAAACTTGTTTGGGCCGCGTAGTGTTTGTACCATTCCTGTTTAGTGATGTCGTATTTTTATGTGAAAATTGGAGCTCGGTAGCACTTAAACTCCTCTTTTGCACAAAATTTCAAACATATTCAACACAAGTATTGTAACAACTTGGCTTTGTGCACAACCCTTGTTTTTGGATTTAATAAAATTGCCCGGGTGTTTGCTGTATTTCGCACTTCTATTATTAGCAGTACCACTGTTGACAATAATTGATGGAATGTTGAGTTGACAATCAATCATTTTGATTGAGTTGCGCAGCACTCAACCAATCACCAGCTTGCTTTAAAAACTGATAGTATAGAGTAGAATTGTACTTTGGCCGTTTGAAACGCATGCAATGGTACAATTACTAAACAGATCTTATTACAAAAGTTCCCATCAATGGACAACGTAATCCTAATTTCCTAACAAAAAAACAGATCTTGAACACTAATGTCTTAATCGATTGGTGAAGTTTGTCCTAAATTAGTGAAAAAGTTAACCAAAAATTGATTTAAAAAGCAGCGGCTATTAAATCACGAGCTTGCTATTCGTTCCTGATGTTTATTAAAAAGTTATCTTCTGCCTGGCTTCACTCTTATTTATTTACGAATGTTCAAAAAATAAAACTGTGTTGGTTAGCACCCCACCGGACCAACAGAGTTCCCATAAATGCAACAATATCGTTTCGTGGCTTGGAAGGAAGACAATCCAATTGTTCTCGTGTCGGATACGAGCAGAAACCAAGCGTGTAACTGTAGCGTGTTGCATATTGCCGACGTGCGACTGGGAGAAAATTTGTACGTGCTGATGTTAAATGATGGCAGACATGAGTATGACGTTCAGATTTCTGCTGTGATGTCAAACTATAACTGTCTTTTTTTGGACGTTACATCCTTTTCAATGAAGTGGTGTGAATTTTCTGAAACGGCTTTAATTTATGCACAGTACCATCGAATTATGGTGAATATCACACTACTACGCATCTGCAGCGGTTTCTAATCGCATTTGCAGTTAGATAAAATTTATTGAGGTCTTTCAAATACCAAAATTCATTCAGTTATCGCATAAATGCATCATGGTTAGACCGCGTACTGTATCTGCACTGACATTACCATATAACTGAAATGTTTGATGAATCCTAACACTGGTCACAAAGCGAAGAAATGTTTCTCTAAAGTTCAAAATAGTTGCCCTAAAATGATAATGGATTTTTAATCATTTCTGTGATTTTTGATGCCCTTAGTGTATGAAGAAATGCGTCAAGGTGCGACAGAGTAATTGCTCGCCGGGTTCGTTGCTTCTACGTTGGCTTATGGGAGGCTCTGTGGAGTTTTTAAATAACTACGTAAAGTGCTCCCAGTGAGAACTATTCTCTTTCCAGGGGGCACGAACAAAGTTACTCTAACATTTTTTAAATCAACAGAGAGGAGGAAAATTAAATATTTGTGCTTCGAGTGGATATTATTTTCTTTGAAAAAAAAAACACAACTAAGATCTACATTTATTGATAGTTGAAAATTTATATTATATCTATTGCTTTAAGCGATAAATTAGAGAGAGAGAGAAAAAAAAAGAGATATGCCACTTTATCTAATTAATCGAATTAGAATATTTATTTATTTTATGTGTACACTTACACTGCCGTAATCTCGCAAACTGACGTGAGCGCCGAAATTTCCGATTTGTGTTTTTTGTGATTAAATGATAGAATACACCAAACCTATACACCAATACACCAAATCTATAGGCACCGAAAGTTTATCAAAAGTGCAAAAACTAGCGTCATCAATTCGCGAAAACGAAATGACGTAAACGCCATTTCTACTCAACGTAACGTAAATAATCCAACTCAAGTATGTTTGTGTGATTTTATTGCATTCAACGACTCGCAAATTCAACCAAATTTGGCATGTAGATGTTTTGAGGAGCAGGAAATATTTCTATGGTGGTACGACACGTCTCTCTCCTCTGCAAGAAATTTTTCGGAAAATAGCTTGAAATGATCCAAATGATGCCCAGGATCCAAGAATTGCCCCCAGAGACTATTTTGAATTCTAAGATGGCAACTTCTGGTTTCTTGATAGCAGACCATAATGGCCAAATAGCACCCAATATGAGAATTCCCGGAATCAGAATGATACCCAGAGGCCAGGAATTGAGCCTTTTTGGAATCCAAGATGACGACTTCTGTTCTCTGGAAAATATCCCAAAATTATCGAATACCACTCAATATGGATATTTCTTGAATCGGGATGATGAATAGAAGCCTACAATTGACCCCAGAGAAGACCGTGTTAATCTCCGACCACGGATTCAGCTTAGCGAGGATGAAATCGAGGAATTTGGCAAGTGCGTGCACCTAGGCTAACTGGTAACTTGTATAAGTATTCTCGAATCGCAACTATTTGCCTAATTGTGAAAAAAAATGTTGAGCGACTTGTCGCATACTACGATGGATGTACGTCAATCGATTGTAGAAACAGGGAAATAAAAATCGCTGTTTCTACAACAAAATGACGTTGGTAACATAACCTCAGTTAATGAACCTTTTTCCACAAATCGGCAATACGTTCGGCAATGTTTTGTGAATTTATTAATGCATTATGTACAGATCAGATTGTTGAAATTCGTTCTAATACTCATTATACAAACGTTTTTGGAAAAAGCTTCGTGCTGAAAACTTTACTCGCTGTCGCATACGTCAGTCTGCGAGATTACGGCAGTACATTCATGTGGTAAAGATACATCTCAATGAATAATAAAAAAACATCAAATTAAAATTATGAAAAAGTTACCTTCACTTCACAGGGGCATCAAAATTCGAATAAACGAGTAAAAAGCTATAATCTTTCATTTTTCCACTTTCAGCTCAAAGGCAAGTAGCTGTGTTCAAGTAGTCCCACGTCCAAGCTTCGGAAAAGTACTGCGGTGTGACACTATACTGACGACTGCGCTCTCTTTTTACTATGACAGCCAAATGAATACGCTATTCATGAGAGCTCACATACAGCTATAGCCTTCACAGGCAATGAAGCTGTCTTGTGTTGCATACAACAGCTCATTCTCGCGCGTGCATTTTGTTCGTTCGGACATGATAGCCTAATTTGTTTATTTTAAGGATGTTTTGTTGGTTTGGTCTGCGCAGCTGACAACCTGCTGATCGGCTGCGGCTGTCATCGATGATTTTGGACTCGCGCTTCTATTTCTCAGGCGGTTGCCGTAAAAAATACGAATGAAACCATTTAATATATTTGCCCGTTGTTGATATTATTCCTTACGTGAGATAAACGTGGTTCACACCGCCTCGTTTTTATTATAGCATTTTCCTTATCCGAACGGTCTGTCAGGTAAGTCATAATCACCTGACAGCCCCTCGGATCTTTGCAGAAAGATTTCACGCTCTACAGGCTGTCATTAGCGACAGCTTTGAGGAACCAACAGATAGGAGATGAAAAATAACAGCCCGTTTAGCATTGCATGTATGCGTTATCGTCAGTGACTGTCGGGCTGTGTAGCGAACGTACGAAGAGCATGGTGAGCTGTCCAATATAATGAGAACCGAATAAGTCTAAAATTTGTTGTCACGAAAGACAGTCCTTTTCAGAAGGTTGCTACTAGGCGGTCGTGTCTTCGATACCACCTTCCTACTATTAAACTCTCGATGCGCTTAAGCCGCCGTTTTCTTTGAATTAAATGAGAAATGTAACACTTCTCACAAATGACGAATAAAAAAAGCAAAGCCTTGGCGCTACATTCCGATTCGGAACTTGACCTTCTGTTTGTTATACACAGACTTCGCAGCCAACTGTTCAGTGTACAGTACAATTGCGGGGCTAGCGCTACGAGCCTACTGACACTAACAGTCTCTCCCGAGCCGAGACTAGAACCTATGACGACTAGCTTGTTAGGCCAGCATCGTACCTCGAGACCATATGGGAGAACAAATGACGAATACAGTCATACCTCGATATAAGGCAACTTTATTTTTATTTTCGTTACGTTATATCGAAGCATTATTTTTTTTTATTCATGCAAGAATGTTTTGTTATTTTTAAACCTTTCTTATGCCCATTTAGAAATATTTCCAGAAGCAAAAAAAAAATATTTTTTTCAATTGATAATAAAGGTTACTCAAAGATGCGTGACAACCTGTTTCCCATCATTCATCAGTAAATTTAAACCATTGAGGACAACTTTCAACAAGCAAAAATTTTTTTTTTGATTGATGCAGGTCTGTTGATTGTTACTCAAAGATGCGCGAAAACCTATTTTCCATCACCCATCAGTATTTTTAAACCTTTCTTATGCCCATTTAGAGAAAATTTCAACAAGCAAAAAAATATTTGTGAATTGCAGGATGCGCGAAAACCTATTTCCCATCACCTATTAGTAGTTTCAAACCATTTTTATGCCCATTTAGTAGGACAATTTTCGCATTGGCTATAGTTACGTTATATCGAGGTTACCTTATATCGAGGTATGGCTGTATTCGGCGCAAAATCAGACATTTTTACTCTGCTAAAAATATATGACGACACAATAAAAACACTAACGTGTCAGAGCAATTTGTTTACAATATGTCTCAGCTTGGTTTATCACGTTTTAGGTATGTTAAAATCGGCAAGCACAAACAGCGAGAATTTAGTTGCGCACCTTATAATAACGGGTGACAACTAATTATTTTATACTAATTTAAAAAAGTAGATGTGCAGAAAGTAAAACTGATTTGTTTCTCATGAATAAATGTAACTTCATTATTACCAAAAAATAAAGAACTTTTGAGAAAGGTACGTAATCGACTTTCCGACGAAGCTTTTTTATGGTGCCGGGACAAAAGAGATGATGCATTATCTGGCTAAAACACGTTTTATCTGTATGATGTTTTTGAAGAGAAGGAATGAAAATTTTCTTCAAACATTCGGTTTTGGTACATTTGATTTGATAGACTTGAACCATGATTTAGACAAGAGAACGAAGTTCTGTTTGTTAATTTCTTTGACCGATCTTTCACCAAGTTTCTTGCGATTTATTGTTCAAGTTTGCACAGTCGTAACCAAAAGATTTTTGCATTTTAGATGGTTTACCATGAACTTTTTTTTTACCGAAACTTTTGTGCAGTTTAGTTGGAACTGTACAATGCATTTGCGCAATGCTTCTTTTTTCGACACCATTTTGTATTTTGCACGTGTTCTCGAAGTCCTATTGATCTGAAATTTTGCATGGGGATTTTTTTCGAGAATATGAACCCTACTTCTAAACAACGTTCGAAAAGTCGATCGACATGATGTATTAAAGTATTACGGAGCTGAACTAACGCCAACATTTCACTGATTTCTTACAATAATATCGCGAAAAACTTCTCAAGGTTTAGAAAGTTTGTACTAATCAAACACTTTCTAGTTTCGTTGTATATATCATAAACCAATAAATTGAGTGGAAGCTCGAAGTTCAAAATTTAGTAGGAGTACCGAAACTGCAAAGAAAAATCTAACTTGATTTTTTAAAGCGAAAGCGTTTCATTGACGCAATAAAATAAATTAATTCGTGATAAACTATATCATCTAATATTCATCATTCCTTTAATTTATCAAGTGCTTTAAACTTGCACTGACCAGCGTTTCGATCAATAGCAAAAAAAAATCGTTCTGAGCTTGCTATTTCAAGTTATTAATTTTTACCGATTTCCGAAGGTTAAACTCGCAGCTTCGAATACATACCAAATTAAACATGATTAACCTGCCATTTTCATAGTAGTGAAAATTCAATGCGTCCAAAACAGTCAAATCGTTAAGCAACTGAAAAAATACCCATATGCTGCTAAAAGAAAAAGCACATCGTGCAAATCATCGATTTATGTTGTTAAGCAGTCACAAAAAATCATACACCAGCCGGCATCAATCGAAATCAAAATTTTCCACCCACAACCGTGCGGTCAAAAACGCGAACCACCGAAATTAGCCGAAAGAAGAAAAACGGAAACGGTAAAAAGGAAAGCCAATCCGTGCCGGGCAGGCAGGCCCCACAGCAGTTCATCGACCCGTCCGCAGAAGATCTGCGGTGGCCTTGACATTAACGGTATCTAGCAAAACAAGCGCTGCAACGAGCACCCCTCATGCGCCGGTTAGGCTGCTTTTTTCCCTCTCATTTTTCTTTTCTTCTATGCTACCTACTACTTGCCTCGGTACAATTTTTCATGTGGACGGTTTCAGGTTCGCTCGGCGTTTTGCTTTTTGCTTCTTCTGCTGCCTCTCTCATTCTTCGCAGCTTTATTTCGCCTTTCGATCCCCTCGTTGCCGGGGTGCGATTTCAACTACAGCGCGCATAGTGTGTAAATTTTATTGTTATTGTTCACTCCCGGTGCGGGGCGCTGCTGTTAGTGTTTTATTTTATTCTTCCTCCATCGGTCGGTCCACCTCGATCGGATTTTGCCGAACCATGTGCACCCGCTTTCGGTGTGAATGGAATTTGGTAAAACAGAATTTAATTATACGCACCGAGTGGAATGGACGGAAACCGTAAGCCTCTTGTGCGTCTTGAATTTGGCTGACTGTGTTTTAGCACGGAAATGATCGCTTTCTGAGAGCTGCTGCAATTCTCGTGTGCAGTCAGCCCCCTGTGAAAGATGATAAGTGGTGAACTTTTTCACATAGTGAATTTCTTTATTCCTCTGTGTGCGGGCAAAATTGCCGAGAAATAATAATACAGCATCGCCATTTAAGATGCAAGTAAGAAAGAGATGCCAGATAATTATTTACGAACTTAGCACGTGCGGTGGTGGGTTGAAGCTGACAAATTTTACAGTGCGCTTCGGGCAGCACGGCAGGTCAAAACTGGGTCAAAATGGAGCGAATAAAGAAGGGTTTTGACAGCAGTTAGTGCGCTTCCAGGTCAAAACGAGGTGAGCTGGTGGAATAAAGAAATTCGCTAACAGATTGTTCATGATTTTTTGTTGTTCCGATCTTACTTGCTCCATTGCTTTTGCTTCGGTACAGCGCCGGTGCAACTTTTTAACAACTTCTCTTCACGGTTGATCTCACGGATACAGCGAGGGAGAAAGAGGGAAAACCGAAATGAACATAATCCTACTCGTTTTTTTTCTGTGTAAAATCATATTCTGTATAAAATATTGATGGTAACTCAAATCTTACTTTGAGGAACACGTGTTTCGTTGCTAGAGAAAAAAAGACTGCATTGATCAGTAAGAGGAAAATGAACTGAAAGTTATTTATTATTAAAAACTTATAAAAAAATATATCAAAGTTTAACTTGTGACGACCCTCGATGTTCCTCTATAATACCCACATTTAATCGGCTCGAATCTCAAGGTCTCGGTTGGATCATCGCTAGTCCCAGCCTTGATCCAAATGTTCCGATAAACGAAGCAATTGATTTTCCAATATTGTCGAACGCCGTTTGCGTTCCTATCGTGACAAAATACCTCGGGGTAACAGGACCAGTCGATATTTAGATTATCGTCCCAATCGGCGCCAAGGCGAAATGCGCGTGATTGGACTATTTTGTTGTCCACTTGTTGTCCATACGTTCAATAGAACGTCAAGTGAGGGCAAATTGTGCCTAATCCATCCAAGCCGGACGTTTTGTGATCAAATCGAACGATGCAAGTTCTGGTTGCCCTCGCTTTTTTATACTGCAAGTTTCGGATTTCGTAATTTGCAAGCTTCAAAAGTACGAGCGGCACTCATAAACAAGCTATGTATATTCGGAACACGTTCTGCCAAGAAATTTGCAATCTTCACTTGAAACTAAATTGAAATTGAACGTTGGAAAGGTTAGCAATTGAAAAGCTAATGCTAGGGGAGAGTATGGAAGTTCCCACATTCGCTAGATATAAGTATAGTTTTTACCTGTATTGCCTAACGTTACTCCACTAAGGTTTGAATGCAATATAAAAGCTAGTTTGAGCCCGATATACGACTAATTTGATGCTTTGAAGTCTCTTCAAGTAAAGTCACTGACCTTTTGGTAGCATGGGGCATAAGGCAAAAAAACGCCTATCAATGAACTGTTACTTTTCCTTGATTGTTGTAGGCATAGTCAATATATTTAGTGGATTCAGGGAACATGTTAGTAGAGGTTATTAGTTACAAAATATACGTTTTTATGCCTAGTGACTTACGTCATGAGATTTTCTATGATTATAACATTTGGAAGAAAAAGTCGTGATTCATGTACTTTTATTTTATTATAATGGTGATGAACGGCATTTCTTAGATTTGTCAGGCTTTGAACGTATGAAACATTGGCACTTTTTGTCTTAGATTTCCAAACTTACTTTAATAATGACCAGTTGAGACTTGGCTACTCATTCACATCTAGTTTAATGAAAAGAATTTATCTGTCTCAATAGTGAATTACATTTGAATTTTGATTTGTTTTTTCTTCAAAATATTGCTTAGTAATTTTTAGTGTGAAAAATTATAAAATGTATGTGAAATTAAAATTGTTATTTAATTTGTAGTTGGATCGTAATCTTAGCGTCTATCATTCGAAGAATTCGTGATCACTCCCGAATGCAACAATGCAAGTGCGTTCGTTAAGGTCGTCCTAGTGACCTTCCACTTGTAAAATGCTTGATTTGAGCAGGAGCAGACTCTTATATAGTCTAAAGAGTGCATTCCCGGGTAATTAAGTATCCTACCGATCGTGTTAAGGAAAGCAATCATCAGGCGATCAATCAGAGGTTGAACTCGTCCTTGACAACTTTTCTCTATCTCTGTTATATCGATTTATTAAAATAACTTTAGCCCTTTTCAAATGTTAACACGGACAAATTTTCGGAGAAAAACATGCAAAGTTGCTGAGTGTAGTTTGCCGTACACACCCACAAAGCTCCATCGAATGCTGAGAGGATGCTGCCAGCTTCTTAGTCGAGTTGATTCATGGAAGTTGTAAATGTGTTAACTAGATGATATCCGAGCAAATCGAGCGTTTTCATATAATTTTGTGCGAGAATTAAACAAACACGTCATTTTGTTTCGTCACCTAGTTTACTAGCAGTAAAATCGATAATCACGCAGTATACAACGCACACGAATGCGTGTGATACTGTAAATCATCACCCCATTACGACCGAAGAAAGCGATAAAAGCAACAGCCATTCCCAGTTGAAGGACTACAATTTTTAACAGATTGATTCGATCGGTACTCTCGCGGTATCATTCGATGCGGATATCTATTTTTGGCTTGCCGAAACCCAGCCATGCCATCGTCGTCGTCGTTGTCGTTGTCGTTCGTATAGTTCGAACCGGCATCTGGGGAAATACCATCGATCGGTTGGCATTTGATGGTTGTTTGTTGGTTCGAACTGCATCGCCAAGTCCAAAAATGTTGCAACGGGACAACCCCGTTAGTTTGAACAAGCTTGCTGCTGTGCTTTTGCTTTAAAATGAGCACTAATGAATCATAAGCAGAGATTATTGACTATGCTATCGGTATCGGTAGTTGGTTGAGAATCTATGAAATTCAACATGATACACACACACACACATCTACGGGCTACGGAACGAATGTGTCATCGACTTACCCGTGCCCCGGCATAATCGTACTCCGTCGGGTTTATGACCGTAGGGAAGAAACGACTTTAGTCGTAATTTTCCATAGTTTAGTCAGTCAAAGTGAAAATTATGCCATGTGAGAAATCAAGGTGAAGACCAAGCAACTTGATGTTTTCAGAAACTCGTACGCGAAAGAAAAAGAAAATATTCACTCCGCAAGCTTTGTTTTCAGTTCATCCAAATGAAACAAAATTCTCAATCCGACAACTTTTTATGTGCTCCATGGAATTTTTCGCTCTCAGCGTAAACATTTCAGAAAGTTTACTCAGCACCGAGGGGATCTGTCGTTTCCGCTGTTGTCTCGCTGCAACATTGCTAGTTTGTGTTTTCTTTACGAATCCGCCGGCAACGACTTGACTTGTTCTAGCTGAAGCTGGGACTTAGCAAATCGGGCGGTAGAGTGGTTGATTTAAATTGCTAATGCTTAGGGTGCTTGCGTGACAGCATAGGTAGCGAAGAAAGCTTCTACCGTCATCACAGCCAGTATAGTGAGAGAACGATGAGCACACCGGGAAATGTTTGGAATGGATTACTTCTCAGTCAACGTAGAGGCTAGGTGCTGGGAATACATTTTTGATGATAACTTGAGCGTGCAAAATCTCAGAATCCGAAAATATTTATGAATGCGATTCATTTACATTTTGTTCCTTAGTCAGTGGATAATTCTTGGGAAGTATAAATTTCTCATTAATTACATATTGCATTAGTGCTTCAGTGACTAATAACTAAAATAAGCCATGATTAGAAACGTGAATTTATCATAATCTGTGGTAATTCGAAATGTAATGCTAGTCTAAGAGGTTTGTTTAATAATGATTATACTGCCTGTAATCGCATAATTGTAACATTCGACATTTTATGGATTTCGTGCTTTTTTGGAAAATTCTTAGAATAGTATGTACTTTTTACATCAGAAAAAATATGCTTGTGTTTGTTTGAAAAAAAGTCGTAAAAAATACGAAGTTGTTTTGTCACATAGCGTAAATAACCGCATAATTGTCTCACTACTTAACTTTTTCAACATTTTTTGTCAAAAATCTTCCATCCAAATCCTCATCCTTTGGAACTCGGAAGTTATTCTGGTAACCAACCACTGGTGATCCATTTCTGATGTTCAGCTCATACTTGTTGAATACAAGAAAAACTTCATTTCCCCTGTGATATATTTCAAATGTAACTTGAAAGGGACGGCATAAATGTATCATTGCAAAAATTTCAACCAATTTAACTTCAAAAGTAATGTTCAATGTATACATAGTGTGAAGTAGTGCTTTCTTAATGATACAAAGTTTAGTTAAAGTGTCTATTCACAAGAATTTATTGGGAACGATGCATTCAAGGTCAAAATATAAAAGTGCGATTTGCTCCAACAACCAATTTTGCAAATGTTACAAATATGCGATTATGGGCAGTATATCGTTATTTGAATTCTACGAGCTAAATTTACTCCTATGATCGTAAGTTTAAAATGTTGTACCAGGTGTTGTAACTAGTGAAAGCCTTGTATTCCGATGAGAATTTCTATGCTACAAGGTGTAGAACTAGTGTATGCTGTTTGGCTTATATTGAGGTTTTATTAAAAGAGTGACACTATACAACAATAGTAAGAAATGGGTTAGTAGCTACCCGTTTTTTCAACAGGATTTTGTAATACCCACTTAACAGGTAAGTTTTATACAGACTTCTTGGTCACTTTGTTCGCCGCAGAACGCCAGTTAGCCTTGAACTTCATCTCGTTCACAACTTTCGTGTCTTCTTGGGGTTCCTCGACGGTAGCCCAGCATTTGTTGGAAGGGATTCATGTGCACTGGCACCATCTGAGCGTTGTTTACGACATACAACTTTATTGTCTTTTTTCCGTAATGGCTAGATGCCAAATCCGACCAAAACAAAACGGTGTTGCTTGAGGAAAGGCAACGGACGTTTTTTCAAGCACTCCTGCACTTCCTGATTGGCGGAACCTTCCGCGGTGAAAATGTTGCTCTCAAACCACAGGAACAGATGGCCTTCCACACGCGATATATTTTTTTGCAAACTTCGACAGCTCAATGTGTTTGAAAATCTCTGCCACCCTTCCTCTTCCAGTTGCCGTAAAATATTCCTGCCCAGGAAGCTGTTTAAAGTCCACCTTGACGTAAGTCCCATTATCCTGTACCACACAATCAAACTTTGTCAGCATCAGCGTCAGCCTTTTCGTCTTCCTGGCTGTCGACAAACGTTCTCCAGTCACTTTTATTCCGTTGGTGATGGTTGATTTGGCCACCATCAACAGTTTTGCCAACTTGGTGTGCGAGTAGTTTGATGCGTTATTTTCCTTGCTTCGACGCCATTTTCTGAAGAGCAAATGTCAAAATCAAACATAAGACATGATACTATACATACACATCTTCAAAATGAGGGGTGCTCAGGTTTTTTATTGATATACGATAAAGCTAATACGGCAAGTTGAAGTTTGGCTAGTGTTGTCTCTACTGAGCATATATTCACTCGATTTTTTTCTGAAATTATGAACACTGAAATTTGGTTTAACCCAACTACAGCATTCCCAGATTTCAATGTGTCACTTTGAATCAAAGGTTTTGATTCTACACACCGCAGACTAGTCCTTAAAGTTTTCAGGAAAAGTAAAACTGATATGTTTTCCATTTAGTGAAGGTTTCATTTCACTTAATACGATGAATTTTATAAACATTATATTATTTTGAACCCCTGAATCAATTCGATTTGAAATAAAAAAAATATTAACTCAAAGTAAGTATAATTTGCGTAATTGATTCAGAAATCATCTTCATAGGAAAGTTACGTAGGCATTGAAATGTTCTTAAACTGAAATATTTGCATCAAAAAACACGATTTTCTGATATAAACTAGAATATGTTATGTTTTTTTTTTTCAAACAAAAAGAAAACAATTTTTTGTAACCTTTTATTAATAAAGTTAATTTTAAATTGCATCTTCGTAAAAAAACCATTTTTAATTTCTAGGTCCCGGGGATTTCCGGGAGATGAAATTTGTTTCCCGATTTCTGGGAATATTACAACTAACACAGATTCCTTGTTTTTGAACCATTCCCAAAACGTACAATCGCGTGGAAATGACTTGGCGAGTAAGTCCTGATACCAAAGTAAGCTGTTCCTGCGTTCGGCATGGATCGTCATAAAACAATTCCTCCAATTCAGTATCATCGAACGTTTCTGGTCTATTTTCACACGAACAGTCGTCAACACCAATATTACCATCTTTAAAGCGACGGAACACTCACTTAGAGCAGCGATTCTCAACCTTTTTTTGTCCGCGTACCCCTTGACGATATTTTCCAAATCAATTGTATTGTCTGGTTTGAAATGTTCTCGCAGAGTGGGAGAGAAAGTGGTAGATCATGTTGTGGTAGTCTAGTTTAGGTTTTAAATTGAACTATGGATTAATAACTGCAATCATGTTTTGAGAGGAAGTTTGGACAACAAATGAAGTATTATAGAGAAAAATTGTTTTGTCCGCCATTACTGATTTTTCATGCGCGTACTCCTTAAAGGCTTTCGCGTACCCCAGGTTGAGAACCGCTGACTTAGAGCATCATTTTCGTTAACTTTTTTTACCTCTGAAAAAAGCAATGAAATGAGAAAAGAAACACTTCCTTTTTTCACAACTAAAATTGTATGACTCCACAATAAAATCACTAAGGGTCAAACAAAAAAAAAGTCAAAAGTTTAAAAAATAACTGTATTTGTTATCTGTATTAAATTTAACTTAAAATGCATGGAAAGGCTCCGAAAACAAATTCAATTTTTTCATTTTCATTTCAACAAGTTCTCAGGAAAATAGAAAAAAATCCAAAAACTGAGCATCAGGAAAAGATCAATAACTACTATCAAAAATGAATCCCAAATTACCTTCAAAACTTTAAAACGTCTCTAAAAGTTATAAAGAAAGTATACAACAGTTTATGACAGTCCAGATATGTGTAGGGACGTGTAGGGAAACCTGATCACAAGCGAGCGCGAGGTGGTTGATAGGTGGCAGCAGTTCTTCGATGAGCACCTCAATAGCGGAGCAACGGAAGGAGGCGGAAGGGAAGTTATCCTTGGATTGCCTACATACGACAGTAGTGTCCCAGTTCCTGATATCCTGGAGATCGAACGGGAAATTGGGTCACTTAAGAATAACAAAGCCGCCGGCAAGGACAGGTCCCCGGCAGAGCTCTATGAACACGGAAAAAGGCTCTAGCAACGGCACTCCACTGGGTAATCTCTGAGATTTGGGAGGAAGAGAGACTACCGGAGGAATGGATGGAAGGAGTTGTATGCCCCATCTATAAAAAAGGCGATCGGCTACAATGCAGCAATGCAACTACCGCGGCGTTACGCTGATCAACGCTGCCTACAAAGTCCTCTCCCAGATCCTACTCCGCCGTCTATCTCGTTTAACGATAGAGCTCGTAGGGCAGTATCAAGCGGGCTTCACACAAGCACGCGCTACTACGGCAGATCCTTCAGAAATGCCGAGAGTACAACGTGCCCACACATCATGTTTTCGTGGACTTCAAGGCAGCGTATGATACAGTCGATCGAGACCAGCTATGGCAAATAATACTACCTTAGACCGAATGATGTGTTACGTGTGCGTGTCGGGGACACTCTCGAACCCCTTCGAAGCGCGCAGAGGGTTGAGACAAGGAGATGGATTATCCTGCACACTGTTCAACATTGCCCTTGAGGGTGTAATTCGACGGGCGGGCATCGAAACGAGAGGCACGATTTTCAGCTGGACATTATTACAAGAAACTCAGCGACGGCGGAGGCAATCTACGCCAGACTAAAAGTGGAAGCTAGAAGAGTTGGACTAGAAATAAATGCGTCGAAAATCAAGTATATAAGTAGTAAGGTATATAAGTAAGCCAAGTATATAAGTAAGGAAGAGGCTCGAAAGAAACTAACATTCGCCTCCCACGGACGGTGGTCATGGACGGCGACGAACTCGACGTGGTAGAGGAGCTCGTATACTTGGGATCTCTGGTAACCGCCGACAATAACACAAGTAAGGAGGTCCAACGACGTTTTCAAGCTGGAAATCGAGCCTACTTTGCCCTTCGCAGGACGCTTCGATCCAGGAGCATACGCCGCCGCACGAAACTGACGATGTACAAAACCCTAATTAGACCCGTAGTTCTCTATGGACTCGAAACCGTGACGCTGCTCACAGAGGACATACGCACACTGGCCGTATTTGAACGGAAAGTGTTGCGGACAATATTTGGTGGAGTACAAAGTGAAAGCGGAGAGTGGCGTAGGCGTATGAACCACGAGCTACAGACACTACTTGGAGAGATTCCCATTGCACACCTGACGAAGGTCGGGAGGCTACGATGGGCCGGGCATGTCGTGAGGATGCCGGATGACTGCGCGGTAAAATCGGTTCTCTTCAAGGACCCCACCGGCACCAGACATAGAGCGGCCAAACGTGCTAGATGGCTTGACCAGGTTGAAGCGGATTCGCGAGTATCGAGACGTCTAGGAAATTGGCGACGAGTAACCCAGGACCGAGTAGAATGGAGGAAAATTCTTGATACGGCACGAGCCACCCCGGTTCTAGGCTGCTGAAGTAAGTAAGTATACAACAGTTTATACTGAAAAACTTCCCTAAAACCTAGAAGAAATCAAAAAAAAGAAAGTGCCACTTTAAGGAAACAAACAAAAATTCTAAAAACGTCCTAAACAAGAAAATTACATTTTAAAAACATTTGAAACCAAAAATGAAAAGGATATTAAATTTTTAAAAAACGTGTTCACGTGATTTTTTATCATCATTCCCTCCTTCCCTTCTGTGGACAAGCGAAGACATTTGCAAATTCCCTAGCCCCCATAAGTCGTTCACCTGGAATGTGGACGGCCCCTAACATGTAAAAGCACTTTCTGCTGGCGCCATTTATTGACAGTAAGCAAGAACTAAGTCGCGCACCTGATAATTTACCTGAGTTATTCTTGTAAATGTTTTGATTTTGGTGTCTTTATGCCAATGAAATGAATGTAGAGAAATGGTAATCCTCTGAACCCCCCTCCCCTCCCCCTTGTGTTTCTCGATTTTCTCAAACAATTAATTGAAGTTAAAAAAAAAAAGGAATCTGCATAAATTTATTATGCAGATTTTCACGGCGAAGTAATATCAAAACAAAATTGAATCTTTCCTATAACAGAAAACATTTTTGAAAGAAAATTTGTTTTTATGTTGCTTTGTACAACTATTGGGGTCATGAACGATTTGATCAACTTTCTGTTTTAATTTTATTAACAGTTATTTCATGGAAACACATACTCATGTTGTGTTAGTTTTTCATATCACTATTTATATTGTATATTCTGCTCTTTATATTAACTCTAAAAGAAGTGTACATAAAGCAAAAAAGCTTAAACAAAGTTTAATGACAAACAGCGAGGAGAGTCGCAAAACAGCTGAATTTTGTTATAATACGATAGCTCTTTCAAATCAAGTCACTGCTAGTTTTGGTCGCTGTAATGGGTTTATGCTATAAAAAAGAAAAACATCATTATAATCAACAACGAACGGATAAATGGATATTTGAAGTCGCACAAAAACAAAATTGCTTGGGATATTGTGTTACACATAATAGTTCCATAATTGAGCTCGATTAATATTGCTTAATATCTTAATTTCTTTTCTGCAGACTGTGGCTCTTTCATCAATTTTATCAATTCATTTTTTTCTTATTTTTCAAATTGATAATTATTAATTGACATGCCTATTATTTGCCTGTGCTTCTGTGTATACTTTGATACTTTTCCTTTGCTGCTCTAATATCAAGCTTCATTCAGCTTGTCAGTATCGTCAGTTATGATTCCCTGGTTTAAATTGTGTCTCATTGGCCAGTTTTATTATGAGAGGGACTCATTTTGTTGAGAGAAAATAATCGAGCTATTTGTAGAGCATCAAGAAAGGGTTAATAGGGAGCATAAACCCATTCTTAAGTCACCGAATGACATAATTTCACTATGATTGGAATCCACGACCAGTCGCTTATCTAGGCGGACGCTGTAACCTTGCGGCTGCGACAGAGTGGAGTAATCTTTCTAAAAACATTTTTCAAGTTGACCAATGGTTTGTATGTACAAACGTTGTGTTTTATCCGTACCTATGTAGAAAAAATATCTTTCAGTGAACAGCTTTTTCTGATTTTTCTTTCGATTCGTTCTTGACCGTTAACGACTAAATTTTACCGTTTTATTTGAAAATCGAACCGAAGTAAGTTTGTATTCACAATAATACAGGGATAAAATGCGTCTACTTGCTCGTGTTTATTTTTAGCGATTATCTTATCGCCATCGGCATCAGCGTTCACAGCTGCAGTTTCGCGCTGCTGCTCCAGGCTGCTTCGTAAGATTCGCGAACTTTTTTATCTATGAAGTACATTTTCCCATTTATATGCACAAACACAAGTTATCTACCGGCAAGAAATCAGAGAGCTTACAAGTGCTAGAAAATAATTACAGTGTCTTTCCACTGCAACGTTTCAAACTAAGTTCTGTTGTATTTGATTGGGTTTCTCTATGTAAATTCAAGAGGCGCTGACACTTCGATGCTGCGGAAAATCTTTGTGCCTAATGCAATTTCTTGTCATTTCACCGCACTCAATATCGCATATGTTTCGGTCGCCTTGAGGTTCAACCAATTTCCACACCACATTTTGCTGGTAAACTCTGCCATTTAACCGTAACCTCTTATAGCCGTGCAATGGCTCAACAGCAGCATGCTTGTTTCCTCTTCGAGCACACACCTCTCACGGATGCCGCTCGTTTCCACGAAGATTGATGGAAGTCGGTCATCTGACGCAGCCAGCAGCCGCCCGCCTTCTCCAGTATCACTGGCCCTGTCAGCTGATTTGTGCTGCACCGCGCCGCGTCATTGCCGTGCGCTAGTCTAGTTATTGTTTTAGGTTAGTGTTTTTCTTTCCTCGCCGCTTCCGGATCGGAAATGGTTTTTGATTTGGACTACCGCCACTCATCACTCAGCACCACGGTTCGTGTCCCCTGTGCGAGCTGAGTGACACGGTTTATTAGCATTGATGTTCTCATCGATTCTTCACTGCCTGGCAGCTGCATACAACATTTACAACAACAATGATGACGATATGTTGCGTTGATAAAAATAGATCGTGACAACACCCACGTACGAGGTGCGTGCCGTAGTGCGATTGGAATGTTGTTCGGTTGTCTCACTTGTTTAGTGGAAATAATAAAATTTTTGAAACTTCGTCTAAAGATAATGTAGTTTGTGTTGTAAATTTCAACTGATTTTACAAACGCAAACAGAATCATACATCAACGTACCGGTACCTTTACTTCGCTGGAGCACGACATAAAACACCACGTCACAGAGGAAATTCCCCATTGTTTGGCGGACGTTTTATGCATCAATCCGTCGTTCGCGTATGCCAAAACTGTGTTAAGCCGCAGTGTGCAAAGTCGCTGGCTGCAAGCCAAAAAAAAAAAAAAGAAAAGAAAGAAAGAAGGAAAAAACTGCACCACCAACGTTGAATGCAACACTCAACTATGTATACTATAATAGTCATAATGCGAATTGTTCGTTTACTCTAAAGTTTCTCCTTTTCCTGGAAGCGTGTGCCCAGATATACTAAAGCTATGTACGTAGCGTCTAGCATAAATGTGATGTGCAATTGGTGTCGGAAATTGTGTCACCTCATTGTCTCTGATGGCGTTAAGCAACCAGAAGCAGTCAATATTCGTCGAACGGAACGATTTTGGACGCGGCGTCTGGGTAGTTTTTTCAGTCGTTCTGTAGATGCGTCTTGGTCTGCATTCTTAGGTTACAGCGAGCCAAGTTTGGTTATGTAATACATATTTTGAAGATAAGGCCCTCTTATCGATCCCAGTAAGACTCTGCTGGGCTAGGTTCTGCTGAAATCGTATGCATCGGACCGGTTTGTGACAAATGGATTGGGAAATGTAAATCGACTTAGCCAGCCAATCAGATGGAAATGATACTGTCTGAAATCGATTTTTTTTGTAGTTAGTTCAGACGCCACTTGATTTAGCATACTCGATATGGTTTGAAGTTATAGCTTCAATCTACGGTAGAATCCTGACAGAACTGCAAAATGTATGATTGGTGAAAAATGTAAATACACTCATACAGAATCGATAATCGGTGATTTTTATACTGCAGTTGTACACCAAGACCTATTAATGTCATAAATTTTGACGACACATGCATTATTCAAGGATTCTATTGAGGCCATTCACTAGCAAAGATGGCGGGCTCTCAGACAACGGTGGAAGCTTTAGTTGTATGATAGCTGAGAATGGTTTCCGAATCCGGCCTATTTTGTTTTGCTCGCCAGCTCATAAATTATATAAATCGAAAAACATTAAGAGGTGATAACAAGAAATATTGAAGTTGAATTCTTTCTTTCTCAAACGGTGGAATGAAAGATTTCAACTGCTTAAAAAGTTATTACAATTTAACGGATTTCGGTCATCTTGATGGATAGAAAACGAATTAGTCTGTTTATTAGATCGTTTTTTAATACATTTTTTGATAGTCAAGTGGGTATATCCTCGGCAGAGGAGTCCCAAAGAAGTAGAGCAAGTTATTTTACACTATCCGACCCTTTGTCATTGATCAGTGTCATATTCAGAGGAAACTTTGAGAATTTGTTACGGGGAGTGGCTTCCATAATATTGAATTGGCTAACGAATAGACATATCTAGCTAATTGTCTGTAGCTATTGCATCTGCGGCTTCCATATATTTTGTTCATTCCTTGTCAAGATATTTTTTAACCCGTTCTTGTGAATTTTGGTAATCTAGCCAGCTCGGAAGTGCGTAATGTCATCAGAGGCTTGAAAGAAGTTTTCCAGTAAGCAAACCAAGAAACGACGGAACCGCGTTCCGCTGACACTGTGAAGTTTCCATATCAAGAAAACGGCATCGATCCTCGTAAAGGTTGTTGGATCATTCTGAGGAAGCAACCTTAGTGCAAATTCAATGAACCGTGATTGAATTGCTTCGATTCTAGTGGTCCAGTGGTTTGTTTAATGGCTCCAAATGATTGAAGCGGTTTCCAATACGAAGCGAACAAGGGCGTAGAACAGTTAGTAAGGATCACCAAATTTTTTGGTAGCTTCACTGATAAATTCTAGATTTCTATTTGCTTTAACAATCATATTTGACTAATGGTCTAAACGAAAGCTGCGTGACCAATAAAATTCCAAAGTCTCTAAAAACTCTAACTCTGACGACCGGACTTCTACTCAATGGCAGATTTCTTCCTCATGAAGGATAAGACACACCATTTCTGTACACTAATGATTAGTTGACTCCACACATTCTTCGAACATTTTTATTAGTCATTGTAGTTTTACGCAGTCTTCTACTGATTTGATGATGAAGAAGAGTTTGAGATCATCAGCATATTCAAATTTACAGCCAGGAGGTAGAAAGAGACAAACATCGTTGTAAAAGACCGGAGCATAGTGAAGGTCCCAAGTTGCTTCCCTGAGGCACTCCAGTACTGCTTGTGAAGCTGTAGGAGATAGTCGATCCAAGTTTTATGCTCAATTTACGGTTTACTAAATAGGATTCCAACCATCCAGGATGAGGAGAGGCATCCAAGCGCTCAACTTTGGCTAGCAATAATTTATGATCAACGCGATCGAAGGTAGCTTCAAGTTCTGTTTATCAATTGACCTTTCTTTGAACAAACCATGTTGAGCAGGTAGAATATATGTTCCGAATGCCGCAAAGAGAACATCTTCAACTAGAATTTCAAAAAATTTTGATCCAGTGCGCAGTGATGTAATCCCTCGGTATTTGTTTTTTATGAATAGAGAACATAGGGTAGGGAACATATTCTAAGCAGCTTTAGGAACCGCCTGTGTATTGAGACGAAATACTCAAATGTGTTCAAACAGAAGTATATCAATCTGTTCTCTAACTTTTTGTCTGTCAGAACTTGTTTTCAGATTGTAAAACTAAGTTAACAAACTTTAACAATAATCAATTAAAGTTACCAGTCAAGGGGCACTATTCCAATCACCCCGAACCTATTTCTAAGCAGTTTTCATATGTTTTGCAGGCGTTTTATTTCAGCACCCGAAGTGGCTCCTGAATGGCTGCAATATAGATCGATTTGTTTCAATTGGTGATTGTTCACAGATTGTTTTGTGATTTACGGTATTTCTTACATTCGTAAGACAGCTAGACAATCAAAGTTTTCGTTACCATCATTTTAATTGTAGATATTGATCAAAATTCAGGAGTTTGAGGCCTGTTTTCTTCGACTGATTAAAATAGGCGCTACTGCTTAAGCCGTTCCTTACCCTATATGTATTATTGTTTCCACATTTCCGGAAATTTCGCCTGCAATAACGACGCGTTGAAAATGATGTTCAGTAGATGAGCATAATCGGCGAAACATTTACAGAAGCTGCTTTTTTTGTTCACACATTTCTTTGACACGGCACAATACAGAGAAGCTGCTTGTTTTTAGTTCAGTACGTGAAAAAGTATGGTTTAATTATATTTTTAAATATATAAAAAAAGAAAGATGAGTTTTATCTCAAATAAGCTTGATATTGAATAACATATGGGTCATTCCATACGAAGTGACCACGAAGTAGCACAAACTTGGACACGACCATCACAGATTTTGCTCAAAATTGAAAGAATTATTCATCTACTGTCACTTTGGAAAAATCCCAAATTTGGTGTCGATTGGAATACCCCTCCCCCCCCCTTTATTGTTCAAAATCTCTTTTTTCTTTTTCTTACAATTCATAGACGTAAGATGTCCGAAACATACTGATGGATGATTTTTAAAGAAAATAAACCAAGGAATCCAGAAAAAATATGAGTTTTGACCGGAAGTGTTGCCAGATAAATTATTTTTGTATTTGAAAACTAAATTTACATTTTTCGTCAAATCCAGCCATTTTTATTCTAAATTTGATAATTTTATCGTGTTCCTTGAAAAATTTCACATAAGAAACAACTATCATCCCGTGGTAATATGAGCCAATCTCGAGATATAACATTTTCACGAAAAAAGTTGTAAACTTCGTAATTATTTTTTTTTACAATTTATAGACGTAAGACATCCGGAAAATAGTGATAGGTGAATTTTGAATAAAATAAACCAATGAATCCAGGAAAAATATTTTTTTTGACCGGAAGTGTTGCCAGATAGATTATTTTTGTATTTTAAATCTAAATTTGCATTTTTCGGCAAAAGCAGCAAATTTTATTCGAAATTTGATGGTTTCATCGTATTTCTTGGAAAATTTTACGTAAGAAACACTTATCACCCCGGGGTAATATTAACCAATCTCGAGATATAGCATTTTTACGTAAATAGTTTTGAATTTCGTAATTACTTTTCGTAAAAATGTTATATCTCAAGATTGGCCCATATTACCACGGAGTGGTAAGTGCTTCTTACGTAAAATTTTCTGAGAAACACGATGAAACCATCAAATTCAAAATAAAATTAGCTGCATTGGCCGAAAAATGCAAATTTAATTTTAAAATACAAAAATAGTCGACGTGGCAGCACTTCCGGGCAAAAACAACATTTTTTCTGGATTCCTTGGTTAATTTTCCTCAAAATTCACCTATCACTATTTTTCGGGTGTCTTACATCTATAAATTATAAAATAAAATAATTACGAAATTTACAACTTTTTTCGTATAAAAGTTTTTTCTCGAGATTAGCCCATATTACCTCGGGATTATAGTTGTTTCTTATGTGAAATTTTTCAAGGAACACGATGAAATTATCAAATTTAAAATAAACATGGCTGCATTTGCCGAAAAATGTAAATGTAGTTTTACAAAACTTATATTTTTTCTGGTTTCCTTGGTTTATTTTCTTCAAAAATCATCTATCAGTATTTTTCGGACATCTTACGTCTATGAATTGTATGGAAAAGAAAAAAGATATTTTTGACAAAAATTACGCGACTTTGCAATAAAGAGGGGGTCCTAGAGAGCGGGGGGTATTCCAATCGACACCAAAATTGGGATTTTTCCAAAGAGACAGTGGATGAATGATTCCCCCAACTTTGAAAAAAATCTGTGATGGTCGTGTCCGAGTGGCATGTACACTTCGTATTTATTGACCCATGTAACATTGCTGGCATAGTGTGTGTGTGTAAATTAACAGTTTATTTTTGAACCAAAGTCTAGAAATCCTGCTGATAACGTTTGCGTTAAAAAATGAATAAATTTCCATTAATTCCTCCTCCGTTTTCGTGACAAAATTGTTGTAATAGATCTTGCGCTTCAAATTTGCCCAGAAATTTTCGATGGGATGCAGCTGGGGGACGTTGGGCGGATTCGCCGACATCGGTACCACATCGATATTCCGCCGCTTCATCTCCTCCAACAATTGCTTCGAGTAGTGGGCCGACGCCAAATCTGGCCAGAACACCGTCTTCGCCCTTATGGTATTTCTTGATGAACGACGCAACTTCTGGCAGGCACTTCGTATTATGAATTTCTCCGTTCGCAGCCACCCGAAAGAAGAGCGGCTTTGACATCTCCTTCTCGCTGATTGTCAGCCACAGCCGCACCTTCTTGGGGAACTTGGTGTGTGAAATAAATTTCACCTCGGAGCTGGGAGAAGTGAAATACGAAGTGCTTGCCAGTCGTTGCCATCCAGGGTGAGATAGGTCTCGTCGTCCATCCACGCTTTACCGCATGCACCAACCTCCCGGCCAAGTGCACGCAGCGATTTAGCAACTTTTCCCTCGGTCTTCCTCTTCAGCATCCTTTTAAGCTTCTTGCCGCTCAGGGTCTTTGGCCGTCCGGAACCGGGCTTTCTTTCGATGCTCTGATCGTTGTCCAATAGTGTCAAGATGTTGTAGATGTCGGAACGGGCATACCCGGCGTCCACAAAGTGCCGCACGATGTCCGTTTTTGACGCGGCGGGGTACCATTCTTCGAACGCGCACACTTCTGAACGGAGTAGCTTCATTTTTTTCGCCATCACAGTTAAAGTTTGACTGATAGAGCTGTCAATTTTTTTTCGCTAACTCAAGGGTTACTATGATTGATGATGCATGTGTAGTTTTGTCAGTGCGATCAAAGGTAAACCCATGAAAAATCGGCGATTTTTGTCCATTTTTTTACCGCAAAAGTTATGAAGATATAAACATTTTTACACTTATCGCACTTTGATTGGATATTTTCAATGTACTCCTTGAAAGTAAAATACTTAACATAAAGTATTTGACTTTATCAGACCAATTGAAGATCGCACCGTTCATCTTGACGACATGATTATTGGTGGGTTTGAGTAATGAAACTCTTGGCTTCGTAGGAAAAATAATTAACTAGAGTTTTTAATGCATAATGAAAATATAAAGAGACTTTTCTACAGTCGGCTATATACGGCACGAAGGTTTTTCTCTTGACGGAAGTGCTTGTATCGTGATAAACAGAAATTTCTCACATCCTGGTGGTAAACCAGGTGGTAAGATCAGAAGTAAAAATATTATACAAGATTGAGCCCAAGATACTTCCTTGAGGCACACCAGCTCTAACAGACAATCTATCAGATTTATCATTAAAACAGTTAACTTGACGAGTGCTGTCAGTGAAGTAATATTGTATCAGTTTTGTGATGCAAAGAGGAAAACTCTAAGTGATACTCTAAGTAACTGATTACTTGTCGAGTATGATGCCATCATTAATATGTATTATCATTTTATTAAGAATTTTTCTCTTAAAGAGTTTGCTTATAGATGAGAGTAAACTAATTGGTTGATATAATGATGCCGCATCTGGTTTCCGTTCAGATTTCAAAATTGGAGTGATTTTGGCTTTTTCCATATTGTTGGAAAATAAGTGGTGACCTATCACAATTTCGTGATACTTCATTTTCAATAGGACAAGTTTGCTCCGATCGTGGATCGATATCTATCTCAATTAGTCTTGCAATAGTTAAACACAGAACTAGTGCAGTTTAAAACATTTTTATAGGATATGGAAAAAATTAGAGAAGATCATCAGAATCAAAATCAGTATGAATCAATGAATCCTTGTGAAATTAACTTTGAACTGTTAGTACCAAATTAATTTAAGACGGATTCCTAACAAAAGATGTAACAGTTCAGCCTGAAAAAATTATAAGGTAACACAGTAAAAATATTCTTTTTTTGCAAAATTCAATTATATTATTCAACATGGTTTCTTTCGAGCCCGATACAGCGAGTATAGCGATCTTGCAACTTTTCGATACCATTTTTATAGTATCCTTTCGTTTTTTTTCTCAAAATAAGCCTCAGTCTCGGTAATCACTTCAGCATCGGTCTTAAGGGGTTATATACCTTTTTGGTCGAGAAAAATGAGGGAAGTCTGAATTTATTTTAAGGTGCATAGCACTATTTTCATTGCATCAAAGTGGTATTTTTCTGAAAGTACAGTTAATCAACAACAAAAAAATATTCCAATTATTACTGGAGTAATGGCCGTTTCCCCGAAACGCTATTTTTTGCAGAGGCTTGTGGTAATCCTGATTTTTTCGGTTTTTTGAAAACTAAAAAGGTATATAAGCCCTTAAATTGCTTACCAGCGAGCTTTAACTTCAGCTCAGCGAACCGAAAATAGTCATTGGGTCCAGATCTGGAGAATACGGTGGATGCGGAAGCAATTCGGAGCCCAATCCAAGCAATTTTGCTATCGTTTTCATTGATTTGTGACACAGTGCATTGTCTTGATGAAACAGCACTTTTTTCTTCGCCAAATGGGGCCGTTTCTGAAGGATTTCAACCTTCCAAACACTCTAACAATGCTATATAATACAACAAAATTGTTGTAATAGATCTTGCGCTTCAAATTTGCCCAGAAATTTTCGATGGGATGCAGCTGGGGGACGTTGGGCGGATTCGCCGACATCGGTACCACATCGATATTCCGCCGCTTCATCTCCTCCAACAATTGCTCCGAGTAGTGGGCCGACGCCAAATCTGGCCAGAACACCGTCTTCGCCCTTATGGTATTTCTTGATGAACGACGCAACTTCTGGCAGGCACTTCGTATTATGAATTTCTTCGTTCGCAGCCACCCGAAAGAAGAGCGGCTTTGACATCTCCTTCTCGCTGATTGTCAGCCACAGCCGCACCTTCTTGGGGAACTTGGTGTGTGAAATAAATTTCACCTCGGAGCTGGGAGAAGTGAAATACGAAGTGCTTGCCAGTCGTTGCCATCCAGGGTGAGATAGGTCTCGTCGTCCATCCACGCTTTACCGCATGCACCAACCTCCCGGCCAAGTGCACGCAGCGATTTAGCAACTTTTCCCTCGGTCTTCCTCTTCAGCATCCTTTTAAGCTTCTTGCCGCTCAGGGTCTTTGGCCGTCCGGAACCGGGCTTTCTTTCGATGCTCTGATCGTTGTCCAATAGTGTCAAGATGTTGTAGATGTCGGAACGGGCATACCCGGCGTCCACAAAGTGCCGCACGATGTCCGTTTTTGACGCGGCGGGGTACCATTCTTCGAACGCGCACACTTCTGAACGGAGTAGCTTCATTTTTTTCGCCATCACAGTTAAAGTTTGACTGATAGAGCTGTCAATTTTTTTTCGCTAACTCAAGGGTTACTATGATTGATGATGCATGTGTAGTTTTGTCAGTGCGATCAAAGGTAAACCCATGAAAAATCGGCGATTTTTGTCCATTTTTTTACCGCAAAAGTTATGAAGATATAAACATTTTTACACTTATCGCACTTTGATTGGATATTTTCAATGTACTCCTTGAAAGTAAAATACTTAACATAAAGTATTTGACTTTATCAGACCAATTGAAGATCGCACCGTTCATCTTGACGACATGATTATTGGTGGGTTTGAGTAATGAAACTCTTGGCTTCGTGGGAAAAATAATTAACTAGAGTTTTTAATGCATAATGAAAATATAAAGAGACTTTTCTACAGTCGGCTATATACGGCACGAAGGTTTTTCTCTTGACGGAAGTGCTTGTATCGTGATAAACAGAAATTTCTCACATCCTGGTGGTAAATCAGGTGGTAAGATCAGAAGTAAAAATATTATACAAGATTGAGCCCAAGATACTTCCTTGAGGCACACCAGCTCTAACAGACAATCTATCAGATTTATCATTAAAACAGTTAACTTGACGAGTGCTGTCAGTGAAGTAATATTGTATCAGTTTTGTGATGCAAAGAGGAAAACTCTAAGTGATACTCTAAGTAACTGATTACTTGTCGAGTATGATGCCATCATTATTATGTATTATCATTTTATTAAGAATTTTTCTCTTAAAGAGTTTGCTTATAGATGAGAGTAAACTAATTGGTTGATATAATGATGCCGCATCTGGTTTCCGTTCAGATTTCAAAATTGGAGTGATTTTGGCTTTTTCCATATTGTTGGAAAATAAGTGGTGACCTATCACAATTTCGTGATACTTCATTTTCAATAGGACAAGTTTGCTCCGATCGTGGATCGATATCTATCTCAATTAGTCTTGCAATAGTTAAACACAGAACTAGTGCAGTTTAAAACATTTTTATAGGATATGGAAAAAATTAGAGAAGATCATCAGAATCAAAATCAGTATGAATCAATGAATCCTTGTGAAATTAACTTTGAACTGTTAGTACCAAATTAATTTAAGACGGATTCCTAACAAAAGATGTAACAGTTCAGCCTGAAAAAATTATAAGGTAACACAGTAAAAATATTCTTTTTTTGCAAAATTCAATTATATTATTCAACATGGTTTCTTTCGAGCCCGATACAGCGAGTATAGCGATCTTGCAACTTTTCGATACCATTTTTATAGTATCCTTTCGTTTTTTTTCTCAAAATAAGCCTCAGTCTCGGTAATCACTTCAGCATCGGTCTTAAGGGGTTATATACCTTTTTGGTCGAGAAAAATGAGGGAAATCTGAATTTATTTTAAGGTGCATAGCACTATTTTCATTGCATCAAAGTGGTATTTTTCTGAAAGTACAGTTAATCAACAACAAAAAAATATTCCAATTATTACTGGAGTAATGGCCGTTTCCCCGAAACGCTATTTTTTGCAGAGGCTTGTGGTAATCCTGATTTTTTCGGTTTTTTGAAAACTAAAAAGGTATATAAGCCCTTAAATTGCTTACCAGCGAGCTTTAACTTCAGCTCAGCGAACCGAAAATAGTCATTGGGTCCAGATCTGGAGAATACGGTGGATGCGGAAGCAATTCGGAGCCCAATCCAAGCAATTTTGCTATCGTTTTCATTGATTTGTGACACAGTGCATTGTCTTGATGAAACAGCACTTTTTTCTTCGCCAAATGGGGCCGTTTCTGAAGGATTTCAACCTTCCAAACACTCTAACAATGCTATATAATAGTCCCTGTTAATCGTCTGTCCCTTATGGAGATAGTCATCAAAAAATTATTCCATGCGCATTCCAAAATACAGACGCCATAACCTTGTCAGCCGACCGTTGTGTCTTTGCACGCTTTGGATTCGGTTCGCCGCTTGCTCTACATTCCGCTGATTGTCGATTGGTCAATTAACTTTATTGCTTTATATTTTGGTCGATTAACTTTATTGCTTTATATTTTAAACAGCTTCAAACACTGCTCCGAATCATCGACACGTTGTTATTTTTAATCGATTGTAAGCTCGCGCGGTACCCACTTTGCACACAGCTTTCGCAAGCCCAAATATTCATGCATGATATGTCCAACATGCTTTTTCGATATCTTCAGAGTTTCAGCTATCTCGTTCAGCTTCACTTTACGGTCATTTAAAATTATTTTATGGATTTTTTTCATGTTTTCTGGAGTGACAGCCTCTGTTGGAAGTCCACCGCGCTCAGCATCAACTTCACTTTCAATTTCACAATAACCACCCAATGTTTAAAAAAACGGGGTCCCACGAAGATATCTGGGCCGGGCCTCCCATCACCCAAATCCGACCCTGATTCCACAGTTGCAAAAGCTTGAGTAGAGCACGGATAACGTTTGTCAAGCCATGCTTTGGTCTGCACTGTATTTTTCCATCAAAAAGCAATGCGTTATCAATACACAAAATTCGGATTTTTCATTTTTTCACAACAAAAACAAAACAAAAGTTCTTCACTCCCAATACTGTAACTCACGAACCAATTGACCGATCGCTGTCAAAATTTGTACACGTACGTATTGAAAGATGGTGCATTGTGACAGTCAAGTAGATTTTTGCAAGAGGCGCCATCTAGACGTCAACCTTATAAACTTTTCAGCCGAACTGTTAGCACCATTCGGAAAAAAGATTAAACAATAAATCAACCTAGCAATCGTTAAACAATATTTTCCCATTGGAATAACTCTGATCGATTTCCCATTGGATTTGCTTTCCAAGATCGATGTTTTACATTAAATTTATTCTTGTGAGTTTCTGTGAATATCATTTGAAATAATTTTTCTGCTCACCAGTGCATTAAAAAGTCAAGACACTGCGACTTACAATAAAATGACACTATCTGTTTCAATTTTATCTCCCAAACTCCAAAGATTGGATAAAACACGCAGTTCTATTCAACGGTGAATAACTATTGCAACTCCACCTCCGGCAACATTACATTTGGTGAACCGAAGAACTATATAATTTAAGTTTAATATGTGGCTTTGAAAGCCAAAAGGACTGTCAAAAAATTGGAAGATTCTTCTTTCGTTTTTACAGAGCGAGTATTCTAGTTTATTAAATTGACAGAATCATTCAAAGTCATTGCTGAATTCCAATTTTCCAACAATTTCAGTTGTAAATTTCATACCTACTTGAACAGCCTCGTACATCAAGTTAAAGTTTACCGAACGGACATTAACTGCAACATGGATTGTTGTAGGTAGTCCATCTTCTCAGGAATGGTACTACCCAAATTACAACTGGCTGACTTCTGCACCAAACACTGTTTAAATTTGAAGTTGGTATTACTTGAAAGGGCTCTAGCCTATAAACAGCCTGGTGATGTCTGAACAGGATTAGTTGTCTGCAATTTGCTGTTACCTGAATTTGAAATATTACCTAAGGACACACTAGCTACAGGAAATGCTGGTGATGCCTGAACAATATTGAAAGTTTTTCTATTACCCACATGAAGAGTACTGACAACTTACTTATTTTACTTTTATGACGACAGATCATTAAGATCCTATGCCGAATCCAGAATACGTCTCCACAAAACTCGGTCTTGGGCTGCTACTCTCCAGTCTCCCCTTACACCCGCTGCTCTGGCTTCCTCGTCGACAGCACACATCCAGTGCGTGCGCGGTCTGCCTCGAAGTCGTCGGCCTCTATCCGGTTCTCTACTAAATATTATCTTTGCCGGTCGCTCATCCGCCATCCGTGCTACATGGCCAGCCCACTGTAACCTGCCGTGTTTCATCAGCTTGACAATATCAGCGTGTTTGTATACTTCGTACAGCTCGTGATTCATGCGCCTGCGCCACACCCCGTTCTCTAGTTTGCCTCCGAGTATTGATCGCGAGATTCTACGCTCGAAGACCCCAAGCGCTCGTCGATCGGCCTCCTTCCACGTCCACGATTCATGTCCGTAAAGCGCCACCGGGAGGATCAGAGTCCTATAGAGCGCAAATTTCGTACGGATCTGTAGGCTACGGGACCTAAGCTGGCTACGCAATCCGTAATAAGCCCTATTCGCCGCCGCAACCCGCCTCTTCACCTCGCGGCTCACCTCGTTGTCACACGTCACGAGAGTACCAAGATAAGTAAATTCGTCGACCACTTCAAAAGTTTCACCATCCATCTCCACCGCAGCACCAACACCCGTAGAACTACCACGCTCTCTGCCAGCCACCATGTACTTCGTTTTGGCAGTGTTTATGGTGAGTCAAATTCTCGCAGCTTCTCTTTTGAGAGCCGTAAAGGCCTTCTCAACGGCTCTACGGTTAACACCAATTATATCAATGTCGTCCGCAAAGCCCAGAAGCATGTAAGACTTAGTGATGATGGTGCCGCTCCTCTGCACACCTGCCCTTCGTATCGCACCTTCCAAAGCTATGTTGAACAGCAAGTTCGAGAGCCCGTCACCTTGTCTTAGACCATCTAACGTCACAAACGCGTCCGAAAATTCGCCCGCTGTCCTGACGCATGATGTGAAACCGTCGAGCGTCGCACGTATCAGTTTAATCAGTTTAGTTGGGAAACCATGCATTATTTGCCACAGCTCATTGCGTTTCACTGTATCGTACGCCGCTCGAAAGTCTATAAACAGATGATGTGTCTGCAGGTTGTGTTCTCGAAACTTGTCGAGGATCTGTCTCAAGGTGAACATCTGGTCCGTTGTAGATCGCCCCATTCGAAAACCGCATTGGTATTCTCCAACAAAGGCTTCCTGCAACGGCCTCAGTCGCTGGAACAGGATACGGGAGAGAATTTTGTAAGCGGGATTGAGGAGGGTTATGCCTCGATAATTACTACACTCGAGTCTATGTCCCTTCTTGTAGATAGGGCGTATGAGTCCTTCCAACCAGTCCGTAGGTAGTTGTTCCTCAGACCATACCCTTAGGATAATCTGGTGAATTGCACTACACAGCCGCTCGCTCCCAACTTTGAAAAGTTCGGCCGGTAAGCCGTCCTTCCCAGCGGCTTCGTTGTTTTGTTGTATTGACAACTACTTGATTCAAATACCTACGTTGTCTGGATGCAATAAGTTTTGACCTAACAGGACAATCAAAGAAGCTAGATTTGTGTTTTCTACCAAAATTTGCACATTTAAAACTACTAGTGGTACCTTTCACGGGACTGTTGACCTTTGTGTGAGCAGAGGCACCACAAATCATTCATTGTGTTGCCAAATGGCTGTTACAAGTTTCATAACCATACACAGTAAAATTCTGAATATTACAGGTCACGTAAAATATTTTCTCATTTGAATTTTTGTTGTTTCTGACGTAAACCACGCTTTGTTCGAAAACTATGTGCAATATTATTTAAATTATGGAGTTTTCTATCATAGGCGATGGAATTCAATTCTTTATATGCAATTCGACTTAAAGTTTTCTTACTGTGTAGGCTTGGCAATCCAAGTATTGCGTGAGATTATTGATTCCTCGCAGTTTTCATACACGTCACGTATCGTTCGACCCTGACATTGTTTTTTTCATGATTTCGGGTCTAATTTAAAATGTAATTATTTTGTCTGATATGAAATATTATCAATTGTTGTTTGTTTTTCGAATTGTCTCGAAAGCAGTTTTCTATTATTTGATACCGCATTTGAGATCCTTAAACATTGTTTTACTTTAATCGATTTCGATCTGTTGAGACTCAAATTCGAAGAATTCCTTCGATTGAAAATATTTGTTTTCCACTAGAAAATTGTTCCTTTCCATTTGGATGCGTAATGATGATTTGGAAGTTCTAACAAAGAATGCCATTACGATCGCTCACCAGCTATCCTGAAATCTATCTCCCAACCTAACGTACAAAAAAATTGTAGTCAAGCCGTAGACGATCAGCTTTTTTTGCGTTTGCCCTGACTAGCCAGCAGATTTTCGTCCAGCCTCCACCCACCGAAGGAATGTTTCACATCTTACGAATCCCCAATCGGCATGCACGTGTGACGCTGCCAACATTGCATTGCGTTGCAGTTGCACCAGTGTTGATGCAGCACACACATGTGCGTCTTCGCCGGTTGATTGGAATTCACCAGCATTTTCTCCACATCAGGAGCGTATCTGCACGTCTTTTCATATGGTGTTTACTAAAGGTTTCAGCCAGTGGTATTGTCAAAAACAGGCTTTGCTCATACTTGTTAAAATAACTTAATTTAATAATTGTTAAAATAACTTAATTTAATTACTTAATATTGATGCATAATTTCGCGTACTCAAATATACTTCAACACCTGTCTACGCCACCGTGCCAACTTAGCGTCCGCATTCTGTATCATTTGCCATCTATAGAGACTATGCGCCATTGCAGCCGCCATCGTCCGGCCATCAACCATTGATGAGGCAGTACATGCTGCTGATATATTTTTAGAACGATCGTTTATTACGATTCTTTCACATTGACGATGTGTTGTAGTGATTTCATCCGTGAAAATTTGCAGAGTGAAAGATAAACTTTTGGCGATAGCGAACGGAAGACACACACAGTAGAAATCACTGACAATGAAATTTCATGACTATCCCACAATTAGGTATAATTTTGAGAAGCTAATAGTGGTTCACACTGACACTGCATTTATCTTTGACCTTAAGTAGAAAGTTCCATTGACGTTATGCAATGGGAGAATAACGTAAGTCTGTGCTGCGTCGAGATGACCGCATTTGTTTACGACTCATGTGATACAAGTGAAGTCGCCTCGTGGCATCGGTCAACCGGTCAGTGTTAATTCGCACTTGTTCGATGTACGTCTCTGGAAACGACACGAACAGTGAACTCAGGGAAATTTTGCTTTGATTTATTTCTGCTTGTTGACGGCAGATTCGGACATTTATGGTTGGAATCGGCGAACGTTCCATATCCATGCGCCAAGTAATATCCTCAGTAAAAAGTTTCGCTTAAACTCATATAAAATCGCAAATAATCTTTAGTCTAGAACCTAATAGTATGGAAAACAAAGACGTAGTCCCACGTCAAAAGTACACCAACTTCTAACTAACAAGTCTATCTTAAGTGTAATTTCTAAATAAAAAAGATCGTTTTCATAAGCTACAATTTTTTTTCGAAGATTGAAAACAGCTGCTGTTTGATTATATGACCGATTTTTTCTGAATTGATTTGATAGCTCAATATTCTGCGATATATGGTGAGATTATCAGCACCGTCGCATGAAACGCAATTTCGGTAATATACAAAGACAATTACCTAGAAAGCTTTGTTTTTTTTTGTTCAAAGTCTTCATCCACTATCCTTAAATAAACTGCCGCTATTCGCATAATAGTCCTATGTAAAAGTTGCCAGTCCTGTGTAAATTCTGCGAAAATGGGTCCATTTTGGCATGTTTTTCAAGAATAGCCATTAAAAAAGTGAGGTTTGATTCCCACAACCTCGGTTTTAATGGCTACTCTTGTAGAGCATGCCAAAATGGACAAATTTTCGCAAAAAACAAGAAAACATAGGACTTTTACATAGGACTGTTATGCGAATAGCGGCAGTAAATGTTTCGATTTTCATTCCTCTTTTTCCTGAGCGTGACTTGTTCCTGTTTCCCGGCATAGCATGATAATGGTTGTAAGTGTGCTTCAATAGTTCTTACATAACGTGTGCCCTATTCTCTGTCAGCTACGTACAAACGAGAAACTTGAACGTCACATGCAACATTCAGAGGTTGGTTGAATTCATGCCAAATGTAGGAGCGTCGTATGCGTGATCATACAACTACGTCGCAATGATGTGCGGTATTATGATGTGCAGTCAGAATTATTGGACTAGTAAAACTCTGATAGGTCGATATTCGCTCATAACTATTCTAGTGGTTCAATTGTAAATATTTGTATATTTATAATTGGAAAAAAGTCTAGCCTGGCACTGTTTACTGTCCCATTTAATACAAATACGAGTATTTTTCTATCTGCCCACCGCTCTTTTAACTGCGTGCAAAGCTCTTGTTATGTTAATTGTCATCAGCCAACGAATGATCCACCGTATTCTCAATTATTCTTCTCCGACGTTGACCGACGCAATGACCATGTCAGACCATAACTGAGCTACGAAAGGCGGTGCGGTATTCACATGTATTGACCGAGATTCTTCATCCGCACGGGCACAGTCACTTCCACAAGCAGCCGTAAACAATCCGACTCTCGTCACAGTTTGTCATTCCAAATGGTTTAAATCTTCGCCACTCGTCGGAAGCTGCGTCAAATGAGGCGGCCTCAGCCAGTGGCAAAACTGATGTTCGCGATTCACTATTGATTTAAATAAACAGACCGAGTTGACGCGCCACTCTCGCCGTTTTCCCCGAAAAATTAAACAAACTCGCAGATTGCCACGAATTATATTCCAATTAAGTTCTGCGAATACTAAAACGACACGAGAAACGATTCACACCTGCCACCATTCCCCTTGTCATTATCGTCTGCCGAGAGTCGGTTTCAAATGCAAATCGTTGACCTGTTCGAATAGCGCTTTGGACCGATGTTTCTAGCAAGTTTGGTCATATCGAATGCACCTCCCTGCCGGCGAGACGTGATCTAACTCAATTGTGCTGATACCCGATCCTTAGGTGTTTTTGCTTTATATGTTTAAGGTTCCCAGTGTAAGAATAGACTAATCTAATCTGTTGTTTTTTCCATTTTAGGTAAGTCACGTTTGCAAACAATGTATGACTGTCCATTTGCGCGATACGTGCGAAATCGATATCAAATCTCCGATGACATAGAAACCCGGCGGAAAACGAAGCGAAAATGATACATGTGCCGGCGGAAATGCACCAATGGAGACAACGATATTTAGAATTATTATTATCTAGATCGGTTGTTATGTTTACGGTTACATTTTTAGTATAGACTTGTGAACGGATTCGTGCTTGAAAGTCAATGAAAGATTAGTTATGTAGGTGTAAATCAAAAAAACAGCTTAGTCATACAAATGCACTTTCAGTTAATAGCATGCAATAAGTTGAGTTCTTATATAACTGATAAAAAACTCACACACAAGAGTACCCATTAATTTAGGAAACTGTTTAACAGTCTGCATATGTATTTTATCTATATATTTATCTACAACTGTTAGCAAACAAAAGCTCTCAGACTGGGAATGATTCTTCTGCTTTCATTTAGTGTATTCTTAACGTTCTTCACTCAAGAAGAGAGGTATTCAAAATCGAGTACTACGCGCCCATTTGCCAAAGCACTCTTAATTTCCTTTCGCTAAATTCACCAAATGGCAATCGAGCGGCCGACTTTGTTGATGAAAGAGATCGGCTCTCCTAACGATGTAGTTTATCGGAGCTTTGTACCATTTCATGTTTCAACTAGTCACTTTGTTATACGTAGCACCTTAAGAAATTACGCAGCTGCTCCAGCAGTATGAAGTGATTGCCAGTGCCTGGGTACAGTTTTGCCCCAGAAGTGCAACGCCCTGCCTAATGAGCGGATGAAATTTGCCCATAATCGCGCAGATTGTGATTGTGGTCGATGATGGAGCTTGCGGCATGATTTGCATTTGAACGCCGCAATTTTCGAACGCGTATTTTAAATTGTGATCGGATTTTGTTGACCGTAGCTGTGTGTTTAGCTTTGAATTGTAATAGACTTAGTTTAGAAGGGAAACTCATCCAATAGTTAGATTAAGCATGCCTTTTGAAACATAACATAGATATGCCTATCTGAAGGATCTTTCATAGTATGTTGAAATCTCGATTGGGAAAGATTCCAATTAAAAAAGAAGAATTGTTAGAAAATGATGTCAAAAAAATTTCCAGTTTTGTTGAATTCAGTTTGTGATTTGGTTTCACAACTGTTTGCAAGTAACGGTTAATGCCAAAGATCTAAAATTAAACATGATCATTGTATTAGCATGTTACTGTACTATGTGAGATGCTGTCATTAATAAACATTGAATTAGTACTGTACTGTACTGTACTGTACTGTGAATTCGTGTTATAGGTTCCAATAAATAACGCTTTGCTTTGCTAAAGTCGAATGTAAATAAACGTAGAAAGCAAAAAATCTTTTCGTTGTCCAATAGTCATTGACGAATTCACAATTGCATTGTATCCATCAAACAAGTAATGGCATCTAATTAATTGGTGGTAGTAAAATTAGAAGTCATTAACTCTCACTGGTCAAACAAACAATGACAGTGTATGAAAATAACAAGACAGGCACAAGCATTGTGATGTGAAAAATATGTCAAATCGTTAGTTGTTTCGAGAATACAGATGTAATTGTAATGTATTAATACAAAGCATCTTTTACTAAGCAGATAACAAATAAATGATTGCAGAAGTTTTTCATTCATTGGAGATTTTGAAAACCAGGTTTACATACATTCTATGTGAGGTTCATTTATTAAAATGCATACTTGTTTTTCATTATCAAGAACAAACCGATTTTAAAGCAAATATTCAGATTAGTACTATGCATCTTATATAGCTGTCGCATTTGCAAATAGAATTTTTTTTTGAACGATGATTCTGAAGGTTAGTTTAGACTGTTGGACAGAAAAACGTAAAAACTTTTATGTAGTCATAGGTAGAATAGCAAAAAACGGTGTGCTGCCGTTCTACACATATCTATCCCATGTTGAATTCCATAAAAACTGGAACAATCCACAAAAACTGGGAACAGCAGCGCGGTATTTCTAAAAAAATGTAGATAGTCACGTAGATACATTTATTCTTGAACATCTGAATTAGTTAGAACGTTATCTGTATGAAAGGCTGTTCAAGTAGGAAAGAACAAGTCAAATACCCATGCCATATTTCGCTAAACGCTGAATACAAAAGTTTCATACTTGGTTTAAACCACGTTAGATTTACTAACATCATTTTAGAAGTAAGTAATGCTGTCAACCTTATGTGCCAGCTTCAAGCAATAATCCCACAAATTGCAACAACGACTTTGCTGCTCAATGGCATACGAAAACAAAACATGAAGGCTGTCTAATAACTATCAGAAAAAGCAGACATTTTCATATTTCGTTTAGTACAGACACTATTTATGTAGATCATAAAAGTTGCTACTACTCCTAATTCATTGTTCACTTTAATTTTGCTGTACAGGTATATTATTTATGATGCTTCAAAATAATGTATACTGTTGTAATGCGTTTGAATCAGTTTCCTGACCGACTATCAATAGGTATAGTAAGGCTCAGAAATGCATGACGATCTTACGGGATATTTTATCGCTTTCAGGATAACCTAAGAAACTTCTTCACATTACGTGTAGTTTAACGAATCGCAAGAAAAAGCTATTCTTGTTTCTAGAATGACGAAAAAATATAAGTTGCCGCTAGTTCCATGCTATGGAAAAAAAACGCAGAACATAGCGCTTGGTAGAAATAAGTAAATTAAGATGTAGCAATTGTATTGAAAGACAAAATTTTGTGTCTGTATTAATCGAAAGAACAGTGAGTATATTAACCTTAAAAGAAAAATTTTCATTTAAAAATATTGCGATTTGTATATATGAAAGTTATCTATTCAGTCTACCGAATCTAAAAAAACACAAACGTTTATAGACAAGAAGAGTTTGAGTTGCGTTTGCTGAGTCAAAACGATAACACTGTGCTACAAATGAAAAAAAAAATGCAAGAACTTCTGAAGTGACCTAGTGTAGGTTGTAGGTCTTGTTGAGTGTAACATTCGCTCACACTAGAAATTTTCCAAACACCCCCAAAATCTGAAGTTATGGTCAAAATACGGGTTTTTGGACCTCAGCGCATGTAATATTTTTTAACTCAGTCATTTGTCAACCGATTTTCAATATTAAAGCAGTTTTAGAAAGAAGACAAATAGAGCTTTCAAAATATATACAGGTTTGTTTTAATATCAATAAAACATGTTGAGTTATTTGAGTTTATATCTAATTTTATAGACTTTTTCACGCAATTTTTCAAATTTGCCGTCTATTTTTGTAAGAAACACACCACAAATACACTATAATTTCGAAAGTATATTCAATTCCGAATCAAATGGAATCAGTTTTGTGGAAATCGGTTGATATTTGGCTAAGTTATAATTTTATAAAGAAAACCAAAATTTGTGACTTTTATCGCACATTTATTTTACGGTGCTACCAATGATGAAAAAATGCAAGAACTTTTGATGTGACTTAGTGTGGGTTATAGCTTTAGTCAAATGTTACTTGCGCATTTACTTGAAGTTTTTCAAATACCCCGAAAATTATAAGTTATGTTCAAAACTCTGTTTTTTACCTGAGCTCACATTTTTATGTTTAATACGGTTATTTTTCAACCGATTTTTTATATTTTGGCTGTTTTGGAAAGGCGAAAAATAGAGCATTTGAAACATATAAATATGTCTAAAAAGTTTACCTATAATGTGATGAATAGTTTTGAAATAGATAAGAAGGTTTATGATATTTTCAAATTTTTCCAAATTTATTCGCAATTTTTCACACATTTTTGTAATGATGGAGCTTCAATTGCTGTAAAATTAGGAAAGTTCTTTTTAGTACCAAACGAAAACAATAGGTGTTGTTAATGAAAATATGTTATAATTACGCTGTGTTGCTTTAGCGATGTTTATGCGGTTGATAATGTAGATGTTTATACAGTTCATCGACTTCATGCAATGAACTGGCTGGCTCAAATCAAATAATGTCGATATTAAATAAGACATCTTATTTCTTTCAATGACCGGACTTTCATTGAAAATTTACATCACTGACGTTGAACATTGACATAGTTTCAACTCGAGACAGTGAAAATGCGGTTTTTATTATTTTCGTTTGCAGTGTCAAAAATTTGCAGCACTGAATTAAAGATAGAAATAACCCTAAATCTTAACTCATAAGCTTGTTTCGATTCTGCTAAAAACAATGGAAAAAATAATTAGCGAATATTTAAATGTAACATACATGCATCTATCTAAATTCCAATTTGCATATCAAAAAGGTAGTTCTACAGTTACAGCGTTCCATACGCTTGTAGCAAAAATTGATAGAGCTTTTTCAGTATAAAAAATGGCACTATGCTCTGTTTTAGGATATTGAAGGTGTTGTCGATTACACGACCTATTCTTCTATGACGAATGCGATAAAAAAGAGGATGTTTTTAGTTGTGGACGACCTTCTCAGAAGCTTAGAAGATAAAGGTTTTGAAGTTGTAGGCTCCGCAGACGACATTTTTAAAATGGTAAGAGGAAAGTTTGACAACGTAGTCTCGGAAAGTATGCAATTTGCTCTAAACGCAACACTTTTTGGGTCTAAACATCAACCCGGAAGAAGTTGTAGTAGTACTTTTCGCTGAAGGAAGAAAACAATCTTATGCCTCTTAAACTTAAGGAAAGTATTATCCATTTTAGTGGAAGAGTCAAATCTCTAGGATTAACTCTAGATGCGAAACTAAACTAGAACGCGCATTTAGACAGTACGAAAAACAAAGCGGTCAATGCGTTCTGGTTATGTTCCAAAACGGTTCATAGAAAATGGGGCCTAAAACCAAAAATGGTTCAATGGATCTACAAGTCCAGTGGTGACCTCAAACAAAAGAGGCTATCGCGCGAACAAAGTTAGTGGGTTTCAGAGACTTGCGTGCATTACCATAACGGAAGCAATGTGTAGCACTCCATGCAACGCGTTGGACGCAATCTTTCACCAGAGGCAGCCTGCATGCATATATGCATTTAGAAGCGGAAAGATGTGCTCCACGGCTTAAACGTCTCAAAGATGTCTTACCTGATGATCTTGTTGGTCACCTGAGTATTCTGCAATACTAATAAAAAGGGCTAGTGATGAGTATGTATGGAGACTGGATGAAACCTATGGATAACTACGACATTCCCTACAAAGCGCGAAAACTATCGCGTTGCGACTGGGAGTGCGGTTCTTCAGGGGTCAAAATATTCTTCACGGACGCTAAAACCGGTGCGGAAATCTTTGGTACTGGATTACAGATATTAGTGACAATGGGTAATTGGCCAACAGTATTCCAAGGCGACATTTACGCTATAATCAAATGTGTCAACGTTTGCCTGAAGAGAAAATATAAACATGCGAATGTTTGCATTTACTCTGATAGTCAAGCGCCACTGAAGGCTCTACGAGGCTACAAATGTACGTCAAAAATTGTCCGGGAGTGCGCTCTCTCACTGCGAAGGCTGTGTCGTATGAACTCTTTATACTGTGTTCAAGGGCAATGCGGCATTGATGGCAATGAAAAAGCAGTCGAACTAGCCGAACAAGGTTTGAATTTGCAATTTGTTGGTCAAGAACCCTTTTGTGGTATCTCAAATTGCACGTTAAAATTGTGACTTAAATGCTGGGAAGCACAACGGGTGACAGCCAACTTGAACAGAAAAACCTAAATTAATCCACATAGCGGTCAGACCCAGCCTTTCTCATTCAATTTTTCATTTGCAAAAATAGATTTACATGAACGCTTCAATCCAATAAATGTATATTCACTCTTTAGGTTCTAAAATATTGATGTTGTAATCTTTACATATAAAAATGCAGTCAAGTCTGTCTGTCTGTCTGATCCATATAGGCCCGAAAACTACCGAACCGATCGACGTGAAAATTTGTATGTAGGGGTTTATGGTGCCGATAAAGGTTCCTATGATAGTTTGAGACCCCTCCCTCTTCTGAAAGGGAGGGGTCCCATACAAATGAAACTTAAATTTCTGCACAACTCAAGAACAAACCAAGCAAATGAAACCGAATTTTGCATGTGGATGTTTTAAGGGGTAATTAATATGTCCATAATAGTTGGATGAAACACAAATTTGTGCACATCTCGAAAACTAATCAACCAAATGGAACAAAATTTGGCAGTAAATGTTTTTAGTGGTAACAAATATGTACATAATGGTTTGAAAACCGACTCCCTCTTCTATAAGGGAGGGATCCCATGCAAATGAAACACAAATTTCGCACAGCTCAAGAACCAATCAAGAAAATACAACCAAATTTGGTATGTGAATGTTTTTAGAGGTAACAAATATGTCCATAATGGTTTGACGCCCCTCCCTCTTCTGGAAGTACATGTTTCATCACAAATTTTTGCACCTCTCGCGAACTAATCAACTAAATGGAACCATATTGGCAGGTGAATATTTTTAGTGGTAACAAATATGTTCCATAATCGACCTCAGACAACATTTTGGATTGTAAGATGGCAACTTCCGGTTTCTGGAAAACAGCCGAAAATGGCCGATTTCCACCCAATATAATAATATCCGGATCTAGAATAATACACAGGAGCTAAAATCGACCACAGATAGCATTTTAAATTCTAAGATGGCGACTTCCGGTTTCTGAAAACAGCAGAAAATGACCAAATACCACCCAATATGAGTTTTTCTTTAACCAGTATGCCGTTCAAAATCCAGAAATTGTCTCGAAATGCCATCATGAAATCCAAAATGGCGACTTCCGGTGTCGGAAAAACAGCGGCAAATGACCAAATACCACCCAATATGGGTATTTCCGGAACCGTAATGATGCACTGGAGCCACAAATCGACTTCAGACAACATTTTGAATTGTAAGATGGCAACTTCCGGTGTCTGGCAAACAGCCGGAAATATCCGAATACCATTCAATATGAATGTTTTCTGAACCAGAATTACGCCCAGATGACAGAAATTGATTTCACAGGCAATTTTAAAGTCTAAAATGACCACTTTCGGCTTCTGAAAAACAGTCCAAAGTGACCAAATATCATCCAATATGAGTTTTTATTTAACCAGTATCCTAAATACCATTTTGAAATCCAACATGGCGACTACCGGTTTGTGAAAAACAGCCTAAAATAAACAAATACTATCCAATATGAGTATCTCTGGAACCAGAATGATGCAAGGAGCTAACAATTGACCTCAGGCACCATTTTGAATTGTTAAATGGCAACTTATAATTATACTCAATATGGATATTTCCGTAAACGTGATGATGCATAGAAACCAAACATTGACCCTGGACACTATTTTGAATTTGAAGACGACCACTTTTAGTTTCTGGGAAACGGCGATGTACAGAAGCCAAAAGACGAGGATGTTGTCATTTCGATAAACCCAATCATTTCAAACGATTTGTTATTTGACTTTGATCATATCCTATGGCCGATTCGTCGTGCATTTGCAGACTTCAAACAAACCGCAAGGAATCAATGAACTTGGAACGTTCAAATAGTACGACACCACATTTTAATTATATTGAGGCCACATATATCAATCAAAGCAGGTATAGTTTTTAATAGCCTTTGAATTTCTTTTCTTTTCATAACTTTTGAGCCACATATCAAATTGTTATGAAGTATGTTATTTGTAAGTTTGAGAGATGACTCGTTCGTATGACACTAGTTATGTTTAAATAAGTCATGTTATCTTTGAGATAATAGACTTTCGTTGTTTTATTAACAATTTAATACATAACGGTTGCTTAAGTTCGATTATAATCAAATGAAATGGAAACGTGTAGGGCAGCCAAACTTTGAAACAACGTGTTCGATCATAATTCATCAGTTAACCCTTAACTAGCCCGCTCATCTGATAATAATAATCAAATCGGTTGTGTAGTTTCTGAGATAATGAAGTTTCATGATTTTCACAAGTCGGCACATTACAAATGAAGTTACAGTTCGATTACAGTAAAATTCAATAGGGTCTTCTGAGGCAGCTAGACCATTCATTTGACACTTATTTTGTGGAAATCGGGTCGGCCATCTCTGAGAAAAGTGAGTGAGTCCAAGTAGTCTTCGGAATATGTTGCTTTGCATAGCTGGATTTCACATTTTTAAACATAACAGGCAAAGTAATAGTCCGATTGCAAAACAAATCAATAGGGTCTTATGGGATAATTAGACCTTCCATTTGACACTGATTTTATGAGAATCGGTACAGCCATCTCTGAGAAACATGAGTGAGATTAAACAGTCTTCAGAACACGTTTCTTTTCGTAACTTTTGAACCACAAGTTCAATCTTTATTAAATTCAAAACTTAAGGGTTTTCTAGGTAGCCCGTTCTTTTGAGACCAATTTTGTTCAAATCGGTTGTGTAGTTTCTGAGATATTGATGTTTCATGATTTTCACATTTTTAAACATAACCTCTAAACTAAAAATCCGATTACAATGAAATTCATTAGGGTCTTATGGGGCAACAAGGCCTTTCATTTGCAATTAATTTCATGAAAATCGGTCCAGCCATCTCCAAGAAAAGTGAGTGAGAATAAAAATCTGCACATACACACACACACACACACACATACACACACACACACAGAAAATGCTCAGCTCGTCGAGCTGAGTCGAGTGATATATGCCATTCGGCCCTTTGGAGCACTTTTATACTTTCGGTTTTGCAAGTGATTGCTATACCTTTCTAGGAGAAAGGCAAAAAGAGTAATAATGCCAAAATTACCATAAAGCTCTCAGAGCTTAAGCTTGTGGAACCTACACAGGATTAAAAAATATGCACTGCCCGAGTATCATTTGCAGAACATTGTTCGTGTTCAGGATGACACTTGTCGCTTTTGTAGCATAGAAAGCGAAACCTCGAAACATCTGCTATGCACAAGTTCATTAAGCAGACAGTATGTGCAGTAGGGAAAGCGAAAAATAAGCGAACTGGAAATATGATGCAGATTTGGAAAAATATACCGTATCCCGACGGGACTTGAACCCGCAATCTCCCTGTCTCCGGCATGGTGTTTTGACCAATTGAAATACGGGGGACGGTGGTACTGTTCCACAATCTATATCGTATCACATTCCACTGCCGACTTATTCTATTGCTCATCCCTAACTACACACACTGCTGTGCAAGCGTTATTTATAGACTGAAAGGAATGTCTCATCACACACAGAAGAGTCAGCTGATGCTGATAACTCTTATAGACCGGTGTGATCGAGACCAAAGTTAGTCTGAGTCGTGCATACAAGTGCGACACAACAACGGAAGGGGCTCCGTAGGGCTAAATTTTGCGAACTAAATTTCTATTTTTAACAACGGCTTTTACCCGTTAACACAAAAGCTCATTAAGCAGACAGTATGTGCAGAAGGGAAAGCAAAAAATAAGTGAACTGGAAATATGATACAGATTGCCGTTGTTTAAAATAGAAATTTAGTTCAAAAAATTTACTATGAAGTTGTGGTGCATTGTACATGAGCAGAATTAAATTTCTCAGCAAGAGCTTGCAACCGAGTGAATTTTGGTCTGCTAACCCTGGAAAGGTCATTGGCTTTATTAAGCACATTTTACCTAACTGGGAGCTGGAACTATGAGGCAACAGGCAATATACTAGAATAGTTCTAATTATTGGACGTAGTAGTCTAATACCATAAAAAAACAAGATGCAAAATAACAAAATTATTTATTCTCTCCTATTCTTGGAGTTTAAGACCTTCATGATCTTCATATTCATCATATTCATATTCATCAAAAGGATATTACTCATTCTGTGCCGAACACGCATCAGTATCGGACGTGTTTGGTGATCGGTCCGATAGAATATAAAACAAAAGACGTGTGAACAAGTGTTGGCATTGTTTGCCTGGTCGAGTGAAATTTACCGGATTCAAGGTCGCGCCTTTGTGCAACTGTTTCGCATCGTGACTGCCAGCTGGTGCGTAAGCCGATTTGGCTGCTGGCTGAATTGTGCTACAGCAGTGTACGAGACACAAAAGAGGAAAAAGAAGAAGCCATCAGTTGACAGTTGAGTTGTATCGCTGTGTGGAGTGATCTCACACCTGGCTCGCTTCTGGTGGCTGTTTGGTGCTGCTGTATTGGTGCTGCTGGCTGTAACGGCTGCAACTTCGAACGATCGGACAACCAACCTTACTGGAAGGGAGAAGTAAAAAGGTACGTGCTCTTGTCGGCGCTAGTGCGCTAGACTTAGCGGGATGGATGTAGATCCCTCGCCACCCGCGCCACCATCCCCGAACCCCTCTGACACTGACCCTTCTGTTACCCCCTCCCCTGTTCATTCTTCAGTCCCCCCTCGCCACAGGCTTTACCCAGACGGAGCCCAGGGCAGCTATACTGTCTATTTTCGGCCAAAGGCGGGACCGAAATCGAAACAGTTGAACCTCTTGCAGATTTCTAAAGACCTGACGAAGGAGTACAAGGGCGTGACTAAAATTTCCAAGGTCCGGCCTAACAAGCTCCGTGTCGTGGTCAGTAACCTGAAAGAGGCCAACGATATAGCCTGCTCTGAGCTCTTCACACGCGAGTATTGCGTTTACATACCCGCACGAGACGTGGAGATCGACGGTGTCATAACCGATTCGAGTCTGTCCGTCGAGTGTATATTGAAAAGTGCCAAAGGGTGCTTTAAGAACAAAACCTGTCCCGATGTAAAGGTGCTCGACTGCAAGCAATTGCGGTCAGCATCGATCATCGGTGGCAAAACAGTATACACTCCGTCAGACTCGTTTCGAGTTACGTTCGCCGGGTCAGCGCTACCAAGCCACGTCTCGATCCACCGGGTTCGTCTCGCTGTGCGATTATATGTGCCTCGCGTCATGAACTGCCTGAATTGTAAGCAGTTAGGCCACACCGCCGCCTACTGCTGCAATAAGGCACGTTGTGGCAAGTGTGGGGAGAATCATGCGGATGATTCCTGCAGTAAAAATGCTGAAAAATGCATTCACTGTGGGGAGAGTCAGCATGAGCTCTCGACATGTGCGGTGTACATGCAGCGCAGGGATAAAATAAAGAGGTCTCTCAAAGAGCGTTCGAAGCGTTCTTACGCTGAGATGCTGAAGAAGACCGTTACCACTTCTCCCATTACATCAAACCCTTTTGATCTGTTGTCCTCTGATGAAACCGATTCTGACGATTCACCAGCGGGAACATCTTACGCCAATCCTGGGGAGTCTAGAAAGAGGAAAAATATGTCTTCTCCTAAACTTCCCAGAAAAGGTCCTAAGATTTCTCAAAGTGAAATGAAAGTTACAAACAAACCCAAACAGTGCTGCGGAAAAACCGAAGCAAACTCCTCCTGGGCTTGCAAATTTAAAGTCCCAGAAGGAGTTCCCAGCACTGCCAGGAACATCTAAAACCCCAGTTGTTCCTTTTGCACTCCCAGTTGATGGAACAAACTCTGGATTAGTGAAATTTTCTGACATTGTGGACTGGATTTTTGATACTTTCAATGTACCCGATACAATTAAAATTTTTCTTACAGCATTCCTCCCAACAGTTAGATCATTTTTGAAGCAGTTGACTGCCCAATGGCCCCTCCTTGCAGCGATTGTATCCTTCGATGCCTAATTCAACTGCGTATATGAAGGATTCTATCTCTGTCTTACAGTGGAATTGTAGAAGTATTTTACCAAAAATTGATTCGTTTAAAGTTTTGATAAATAAAAACAAATGCGATGCATTTTCCCTTTGTGAAACTTGGCTTACTTCAAATATTGATCTCAACTTTCATGATTTTAATATTATTCGCCTTGATCGAGACACCCCATATGGAGGAGTACTTTTAGGGATTAAAAAGTGCTATTCTTTCTATCGTATTAACCTCCCCTCGATTCCAGGCATCGAAGTTGTCGCATGTCAAATGACAATACAAGGTAAAGAGCTTTGTATTGCCTCAATATATATTCCTCCCAGAGCACAGGTTGGGCAACGGCTGCTCTTTGATTTAATAGAACTTCTTCCCTCGCCACGTTTGATTTTGGGAGACTTCAACTCTCATGGCGTGGCTTGGGGTTCCCCTTACAATGATAACCGCTTCTCTTTAATCTATAACCTTTGCGATGACTTCGACATGACTATTTTGAACAACGATGAAATGACACGTATCCCGAAACCTCCAGCGCGCCCAAGCGCTTTGGATCTATCCTTATGTTCGACGTCGCTACGGTTGGATTGCACATGGAAGGTAATCCTCGATCCTCACGGTAGCGACCATCTGCCTATTCTTATTTCAAATAATAACGGGTCAACTCGCATGCGACCAGTTGACATTCCGTATGACCTCACACGGAATGTCGATTGGAAGTTATACGAGGAAATGATTTCAAAAGCGGTCGATTCGATTCAACATCATCCACCACTTGAAGAATAGAACCTCCTCGCGGGCTTGATTCTCGACGCCGCGTTGCAAGCCCAAACGAAGAAATATCCTGGCGTAACGATTAAAGAACGGCCTCCCACTCCGTGGTGGGACCAAGAGTGCTCCGATGTCTACACGCAAAGATCCGACGCGTTTTTGGCCTACCAGAAGGGAGGTATACCTGGCGACTATTTACGGTATTCGGAGCTTGATACCAAGCTTAAAAGCTTGGCTAAAGCAAAGAAACGCGGATATTGGCGTCGGTTCGTGAACGAGACGTCGAGGGAGACATCGATGAGCACTCTTTGGAACACAGCCCGAAGAATGCGGAATCGCGTAACGGTAAACGAAAGCGAGGAGTCTTCAAGTAGGTGGATATTTGATTTTGCCAGGAAAGTATGTCCGGACTCTGTTCCTGAGCAAAATATTGTTCGCGATGCGTCTCCGGGCCACGACGCGATAGAATCACCTTTTACGATGGCAGAATTTTCAGTTGTCCTCCTGTCCTGTAACAATAACGCGCCTGGGTTAGATAGAATCAAATTCAACTTGTTGAAGAATCTACCCGGCAATGCCAAGAGGCGCTTGTTGAACTTGTTCAATAAGTTCCTGGAGCAAAACATTGTACCGCAGGATTGGAGGCAAGTGAAGGTGATCGCCATCCAAAAACCAGGGAAACCAGCTTCTGATCACAACTCTTATAGGCCGATTGCAATGCTATCCTGTATCCGGAAATTGATGGAAAAAATGACACTCCGTCGTTTAGACCATTGGGTCGAATCAAATGGTCTACTATCGATACTCAATTTGGCTTCCGCCGTGCCAAAGGGACGAATGATCGTCTTGCGTTGCTTTCAACAGATATTCAGCTGGCGTATGCTCGCAAAGAACAAATGGCGTCTGCGTTCTTGGACATTAAGGGGGCTTTTGATTCCGTTTCTATTGACATTCTTTCGGGTAAACTTCACCGACAAGGATTTTCTCCAATTTCGAACAATTTTTTGCACAATTTGTTGTCCGAAAAGCACATGCATTTTACGCACGGCGATTTGGCAACTTTTCGCATTAGCTACATGGGTCTTCCCCAGGGCTCATGTTCAAGCCCCCTTCTTTACAACTTTTATGTAAATGACATCGACGAATGTCTGGCAAATTCATGCACGATAAGACAACTTGCAGACGACAGTGTAATCTCTGTTACAGGAGCCAAAGCTGCCGATTTGCAAGGACCATTGCAAGATACCTTGGACAATTTGTCTGATTGGGCTTAACAGCTAGGTATCGAATTCTCTCCGGAGAAAACTGAGATAGTAGTTTTTTCTAGGAAGCATGAACCTGCTCAGCTTCAAACACAATTAATGGGTAAAACGATTTCTCAGGTTTTGGTACACAAATATCTTGGTGCCTGGTGCGACTCTAAAGGCACCTGGGGTTGTCATGTGAGGTATCTGATGAAAAAATGTCAACAAAGAGTGAATTTTCTTCGTACAATAACCGGACAATGGTGGGGAGCCCATCCAGGAGACCTTATTTTTTTTTTTTTGATGATGATGATGATGGTCCCGCCACATACCCCTACAAAGGTTTGAGCTGGACGATTTATCTATAGATAATTAATGTAGTCACATTTAAATCAGTTATACAAAAAAAAAAAAAAAAAACGAACTGATTTTACCTCCAGATATAAATTTCTTCAAAAACTGATTACTTGATTCACATCGGTAAGAATGTGAAGAGCTATAGAGCTACACAAAACTAGCACAGGGTTTTCATGACCTTCAGCCAGACTAACCACAACTACTTCATGATTTTTCTCTAAGCATTGTTAAAGAATCCATTTATATCTGAATTCCGCGCGCGAGGCTCAAACTTATGTAGTCACTTTCTATTATTTTTTAAAGCTACAACAACATAAAGGAAAAAATCCATCATCACCACCGTGACGAACACAGTAGTTTTTGTTATTACATTACATATTAAAAAAGATCTAATATAAAATATGAATAAAATTTTACAACACAATCAGATCCGTTCGTAAAAACTTCGTCAGTTACATTCTTCAATAGAACAATAAATAAATAGATAGGTTCCAAAAATAAATAGTTCATCCAAAATAAATCCGTTAATTAAACTTCGTCAGATAAACTCTCGTCATTTTATAAAAGTTTTAATTTTCGTTCTGTACAACAGAAACTTTCACGTGTGAAATACATTGTCTCTTGAACTCCGCAAGCGTTGGTGCACGTTTAACATGTCTTGGCATCGAATTGAAAAAAATTATACCTTTATAAAACAATGAATTTTGTGAAGCTCTTGTTAGAAAGAAAGGTGTTCTTAGTTCATCCGCGTTTCTAGTGTTATATCTATGAAAATCTCTTCCTCTTTCAATTCGATCACACAAATATTGAGGTAGCAAACCATTAATTATTTTGAAAATGAACACCATAGACAAATAAACAGTTCGTTGCTTCACGGATAACCATTGCAAAGCGTCCAACATAAAGGTAGAGGAAGTTAATCTATCACAATTTAAAATCAAACGCATTATTCTATTCTGCAAACGCTGTAACCTCAATAATTGTGTGTTATTGGCCAAAAACAAAAAGGTAGGGCAAAAATCCAAATGTGGAGAGATGATTGACTTGTATAGCTGTATTTTACTACTAATCGTTAATTCGTTTTTCAAACGGCATAGAATTCCATACTTTTTGGCAATTTTCTTGATGACATTGTCAATGTGAGCGTTGAACTTTAGGTTGTCATCAATAATCACGCCAAGATATTTAATCTCCCGAACGCGACCAATTGCCTCATCATCAATCAAAACAGAGACATCGTCATTTACAACGGTGCGCGAGAAAATCATATATTTAGTTTTATCTATATTTAATTTCAATTGCTTATACTTCAACCATCTGTTTAGAGAACGTAAATCTTCGTTCAAGTGTGAAACGGCTTCTTCTACATTCTTAGCTGCAATGAATAATACGGTGTCGTCGGCAAAAAGATTGATATCACAAAAACGTAAAACTCGTCGCATGTCATTTATATACATAATGAACAAAAGGGGCCCTAATACACTTCCCTGTGGAACTCCAAGATCATTCTCCAAGGGACTAGATACCGAATCATTAAAAACAGTCCGTTGAGTTCTGTCAGACAAATAGCTCTCAAACCATCTGAATGCAGTACTCGAAATTCCAAAGCGCTTGATTGTGTTCAACAATAAGGGCCTAGAAATTGTCTCAAAAGCGCGTTTTAGATCCAAAAAAAACAGCAAATATTGTGTCTCTATTCTCTAAGTTGTCTTTCCATTTTGCTAGTACTAAGTTCAACGCGGTTTCACACGAATGGCCTTCCCGGTAGCCAGATTGTTCCGGAATTAATAACGAGTTACTATTTAAATATTCTAACAGCTGACCTTTAACAACAAGTTCTAATATCTTTTCTAACGTGTGTAACATGTTGATGGGACGAAACTCTTCGGCTTTAATCGTTCCAGCAACCTTTTGAATCGGAACAACCAACGATTCTTTCCACACTTTAGGCACGTACCCAGTTAGCAATGATTTATTAATAAGGTTCAGCAGAGTGTGACCAATAACATTGAAGCAATCTTGAATGACCCTAGCATTTACATTGTCTACTCCAGCCGTTTTACCTAATGAAAAACAAATATTTTTAAGGTCATCCATTGTGATTGGGTGAAAACCATCAAATCTACTATTAACGTTAGTCGGCTGTTTTATTTCATCCGGTTTACGACCAGTTCAATTGATTGATTGATCAATGAAACACTATTGATGAAATAATCATTGAACTTACTAGCAATTACTTGTTCTGTTTGTTCTAATGTGCCATCAAAAGTTATGGACCGCGGTTTATTATTACTAGGTTTTAATAAAGATTTCAAAATTTTCCATAACTCTTTGCTGTTGTATTGATGCTGAATAATCTTCCTCTGTATATATTCACAACGCGTCTTTTTTAACGTTTGTGAATACTTATTACGCGCGATCGTGTACTCCTTCCAATGATTCTGCCTGTTAGACCTACAAAACTTTTTGTACAATTTATCCCTCTTGCGTTTAAGGCGCAAAAGATCAAAATTGTACCTGCTGTTCGAGTTTTTCAGAGAAACTAATTTGTGTTCAACTAATTGATTCGTACACGTTTTCAAGATGTTTGTAAGAACAGCTGCCGAATCATCTAAATTACGGCCCGCGATTGGAAAATCCAAGCTTCTTTCAACAAGATTCGAAACAGCCTGTTTCGAATATTTTCTCCAGCATTTCAATTTTATTAAATCATTATAATCATTCATTATATCTAATACATTAATCATCAATGTCTCATGATCGGTTATTTTCAAGTCGGAATTCGTAACTGAACGAATAGAATCAAAATTGGAATAAACATGATCAATCAAAGTTCTACTTCGCTGAGAAATGCGCGTATATTCGTCAACACTTTGTTTTAAATTGAAAGATTCAACTAAGCGCTTCAAATGATTCGAATTTGCATCATCACGCCAGTTAATATTGAAATCACCAGCCAATATGTTCAATTTACTAAAATCAAGAAATTCCTCAAGCCAGTTTTCCAATATTTCAAGGAAACGCTGGTCACTGGTATTAGGAGAATGATATAAAACACCAAAATTACCCAACTTCATGCCACGAATTACTGTAATGCCCAAGAACCAGTTACCATCCTTAGCTTCGTTTCGGCAAAGCTCGAACTGAACCGATTCTCTGACATAAATAGCATAAATAGCAATATCATTATTTTCAATGCCATTTTTCACATTTTCAACATTTTCGCCAATAGCGCATTCAACAATAATGGAACCATCTTTACCGTTCCTAAAATTACTAACTTTGTGTGTTTTTGGATCTAAGTTAGTTTTCAAAAACTTCCGAGTTTCCTCGCAAGCTTGTTTGGACTCTTTAGGTTTAATCACAATAACCGGACGAGTCTTAGGTTTGGCCGGTTTAAAACCATTATTATTATTACTATTACTAATCATTTGACTTGTACTCGTTTTTTTACTTTTACTGTGTCTTTTAACGACTTCCGCAAATGTTGCGTCGTCATCAAAGACATCATTTTGATCGTTGTTATCATATTCAATTTTGCGCTTTTTGCCGATTTGGTCCGATTCAGAAGGAACCGGCCCATTCCGCGCGCGAGCATCTTTCATCGCAGCTATATTCTGACGCGTATTTAATTCCAAAACTGAGTTATTCAATTTTTCAAATTGCTCACAAAATAATTTTTCAAGAGACTCATTAACATTTAATCTCAACTGTTCAACACCGGCACTCAACGCGTTGTTTATCTGGGCCGATATTTGGTCTCGCATTGCAATGACCGAATCAGTGAGAGAAGATAATTTCTTCATCTCTTCTTCGATACGCTTGACGTCCGAAACCAAATGCTGCCCACCACAACACTGGTTTGATAAACATTCATCACACTTGAAGCAAAGGTTATCGTTATCTGTTATAATCTTTGCCGTTGCCTTGGTGAGTCCAGTGCACTTGTAGTGAAACAAACGTGCACAGTTGAAGCCCACACATTTCAACGGCAAATCCGATAGGACAATTGCCGTTCCACAGCCAGAACAAATCATCGCACACAACACACGTTAACACGGGACGCTATACCAACAGACATGCAGGGAAACAAGAGATAGGCAAAAAAAAAAATGATCACCACCGCAGCTAATGCGCTGGGGGGATTTTATTTAAACAAACTTTAATGCGAACAAGCTGCTTAAGCAACTGTTCTTGTACTTAGCCTTGTGTAGATTCACTACCGAAACACGTTAGAATATATCTACCGTGAATCACTTCACTATTTCACACGTAAAATAACGATTAAATATCACCACAAAATAACACGAACTACTCTGTTCGCCATCAAAGAGCCAATTTTTAAGGCTTTACCAAACAACGATATTGGCTTTACCAAACAACGATATTGTCTGTTATTGAATACGGGTGTTTCTGCTTCCGCTCCGCAGCAAACACACATTTGATCAAACTGGAGCGAATACAATATCGTTGTTTGCGTATCGCCTTAGGTTGCATGCAGTCGACCCATACGATGAGTTTGGAGGTCTTAGCTGGAGTACTACCATTGAAAAACCGCTTCTGGAGCCTGTCTTCTCGTATTCTTATCAAATGTGAGGTCTTGAACCGTCCCGTGATTGAAAATTTTGAAAGGTTAATCGAACCTAATTCTCAAACCCGTTTTATGACATTGTATTTCAATCACATGTCCCAAAATATTAACCATTCTTCGAATATTCCAAATCGTGTCGACTTATCAAATACTTCTGATTCTACTGTGTTTTTCGATACATCCATGATAGAAGAAACTCGTGGAATCCCGGATAATTTACGCGTGCAGCAGATCCCCAAAATTTTTGCCAATAAATATCGAAACATCAACTGCAACAATATGTTCTACACTGACGGATCACATCTTGATGGGTCCACTGGCTTCGGTATTTTCAATAACAATTTAACCGTCTCCCATAAACTTGATAATCCTGCTTCTGTTTACGTCGCAGAATTGGCTGCAATTCAGTACACCCTAGGGATTATCGAAAAAATGCCCACGGACCATTATTTCATCTTTACGGACAGTCTCAGTTCCATTGAGGCTCTCCGATCGATGAAAGATGTTAAGCACTCTCCGTATTTCCTGGGGAAAATACGGGAACATCTAAGTGCTTTATCCGAAAAATCGTTTCAGATTACCTTAGCGTGGGTCCCTTCTCACTGCTCGATACTGGGCAATGAGAAAGCGGACTCTTTGGCTAAGGTGGGCGCAACAAACGGTGATATTTATGAAAGACCAATTGCCTTTAATGAATTTTTCGCACTTGTACGTCAGAATACGATCATCAGTTGGCAAAATGCTTGGCCCAGAGGGGAACTGGGAAGGTGGTTACATTCCATAATCCCCAAGGTGTCGACGAACCCGTGGTTCAAGGGGTTGGATGTAGGTCGGGATTTCATTTGCGTGATGTCCCGGCTTATGTCCAATCACTATAGATTTGACGCGCATCTCCGTCGTGTTGGGCTCGGGGAAAGTGGTATCTGTGCCTGTGGTGAAGGTTATCACGACATAGAGCATGTGGTTTGGTCATGCCCTGTACACCGTGACGCCAGGTCTAAATTAATAGCTTCCCTGCAGGCCGAAAGTAGGCAGCCGGCTGTTCCTGTTCGTGATGTCTTGGCGAGCCGTGACCTATCCTACATGTCCCTTATATACGTTTTCCTGAAATCCATCCACGCCCCAGTTTAATCCTATTCCCTTCCGCCTACATCCAACCAAACGACAAGAACACGTTAAGACCCCGGATCCGGAAACAGCAACTAGACCCGCACGATACTCTCAGGTCCCGAGGGAGACAACCCAATATGCCAGTCCGTAATATCTTGGCCCAGCAGCGAAACATATTCAATAGGCTGCTATGGCGATAGAAAACCATCAGACAACAAATCAGTGCTTTTATTGCAAAACATTCTAGCTTTAAGTTAGATTTAGTTTCAGCTCGTAGTCGGCAGCGAGGATAAAAAATTTGCTTTTAGTTATTAAGATACTTTAGAAAGTAAGCTACCAGATATAATTGGCGCCGTTAAACATTAAATTGTATTTGTGCCGTGTCAAATAAATTATAGATGAAGAAAAAAAAAGGATATTACAGTTTCCTGACTTATTTATAATCATCGCCGTAAGAAACGTGAGTGCTACGATCGCGTCCTCGCGGAGGTGGAGAATTGCTTCACCAGGCACGACACGAGGAGCCAGGAACAGGAACCAGGAACCGGACCGTGCCAGTACCTGCCATGTGCAATGACAGGGAGGGGAACCTGATTACCGATAAATCGCAGGTGGCCAGGCGTTGGAAGCAACATTTCGAAGTGGTGTTGAACGGCGAGGAAGGGGAGGACGGACAAGCTGTGGACCCACCAACATTGGACGAGGTGAAGAATGCTTGCAAAGAGCTAAAAAACAACAAAGCCGTTGGGAAGGACGGCTTACCGGCCGAACTTTTCAAAGTTGGGAGCGAGCGGCTGTGTAGTGCAATTCACCAGTTTATCCTAAGGGTATGGTCTGAGGAACAACTACCTACGGACTGGTTGAAAGGACTCATATGCCCTATCTACAAGAAGGGACATAGACTCAAGTGTAGTAATTATCGAGGCATAACCCTCCTCAATTCCGCCTACAAAATTCTCTCCCGTATCCTGTTCCAGCGACTGAGGCCGTTGCAGGAAGCCTTTGTTGGAGAACACCAATGCGGTTTTCGAGTGGGGCGATCTACAACGGACCAAATGTTCACCTTGAGATAGATCCTCGACAAGTTTCGAGAACACAACCTGCAGACACATCATCTGTTTATAGACTTTCGAGCGGCGTACGATACAGTGAAACGCAATGAGCTGTGGCAAATAATGCATGGTTTCCCAACTAAACTGATTAAACTGATACGTGCGACGCTCGACGGTTTCACATCATGCGTCAGGACAGCGGGCGAATTTTCGGACGCGTTTGTGACGTTAGATGGTCTGAGGCAAGGTGACGGGCTCTCGAACTTGCTGTTCAACATAGCTTTGGAAGGTGCGATACGAAGGGCAGGTGTGCAGAGGAGCGGCACCATCATCACTAAGTCTCACATGCTTCTGGGCTTTGCGGACGACATTGATATAATTGGTGTTAACCGTAGAGCAGTTGAGGAGGCCTTTACGGCTCTCAAAAGGGAAGCTGCGAGAATTGGACTCACCATAAACACTGCCAAAACGAAGTACATGGTGGCTGGCAGAGAGCGTGGTAGTTCTACGGGTGTTGGTGCTGCGGTGGAGATGGATGGGGATACTTTCGAAGTGGTCGACGAATTTATATATCTTGGTACTCTCGTGACATGTGACAACGAGGTGAGCCGCGAAGTGAAGAGGCGGATTGCGGCGGCGAATAGGGCTTATTACGGATTGCGTAGCCAGCTTAGGTCCCGTAGCCTGAAGATCCGTACAAAATTTGCGCTCTGTAGGACTCTGATCCTCCCGGTGGCGCTCTACGGACATGAATCGTGGACGTGGAAGGAGGCCGATCGACGAGCGCTTGGGGTCTTCGAGCGTAGAATCCTGCGATCAATACTCGGAGGCAAACTAGAGAACGGGGTGTGGCGCAGGCACATGAATCAAGAGCTGTACGAAGTATACAAACATGCTGATATTGTCAAGCTGATGAAACACGGCAGGTTACAGTGGGCTGGCCATGTAGCACGGATGGCGGATGAGCGACCGGCAAAGATAATATTTAGTAGAGAACCGGATAAAGGCCGGTCGACGACTTCGAGGCAGACCGCGCACGCGCTGGATGTGTGCTATCGACGAGGATGCCAGAGCAGCGGGCGTAAGGGGAGACTAGAGAGTAGCAGCCCAAGACCGAGTTTTGTGGAGACGTATTCTGGATTCGGCATAGGATCTTAATGATCTGTCGCCATAAAAGTGTAGTTAGTAAGACTTATTCATAAATCTCATAGATCTCCGAAGGATTTGCATGTCCTCTAACTCTTCTCAAAGCATTCTGGAATTTTGCAGACTCAACGAAGAAGAGTACGATGTCTGGACTGACCGAAGCTTCCTTTTACCATGAAGACTCTCAGTTTGGAAAAAAAAACGTTTGCGTCCTCCGAACCATCTAGAAGTTATGATTTTGATAATTTACAAACTCAGCAAAAGCATCGTACTATGTTTCGATTTTTGGATGGACTCCATAAACCTCAAAGAGAGGAATCTTGAATATTTTTCTGTTTTCATTTTACTACAGATAGTTTGCTATGGGATGTATAGAAAAGTTATTAGAATGACTAATGTGGACTAATTTAGATTCGTTTTTTTCGGCTTTGCAGTCTCGCTATATAATCTAAACATCAATTCACTTCACATGCGACTTTCGGCCGTTGGTTGCGCAAAGCTTGTTCCCTGAACGAAGAACGCTACCTTTAATTCCTTTGAAGAAGGCTGCAACCAATGGCCTAAACATTGGATGTAAAGTGGATTGATGTTCAGATTATTTACCGAGACTCCAAAAAAAAAAACGAGCAAACCTATTCTCACTGTTCACCATCTTAATCTTACTAAAAATATAATCTCTAAGATGGTAAGCATTTTCGGCTGCCAACGAAAATATGACAAGATATAAGAAATCAATCTTTTTCTAAAAAATTTTTTGGTTTTTTTTTATTTAATCTTTTTTCCAAAATTCCCAGGAAATTTTTCTTAGAAAATTTTTCTTAACAACGACGTAATCAATGTTAGCGTACGTAGTCGCATTTGAAAGGTTCCTTCAGTAGATGTTATAGAAATAATGCTTGTTATGTATTAAGTGTTTTTTCTCTAAAGAAAATTTGATTGAAACATAATGTAGAAAAATATTTACTTGCATGTATGAAAAATGATAAGCTAATGAAATATTAGCATACTGTAAGTTATAAAAACAAAACATATTGAATTCTTCGATTGGGGTTTTTAACTTATATTTTTAATGTTTTTTTGTGCTATGTTCGGGACTTTACCTTCTGTTTCTTATACACAGACTTCGCGATCATATGTCAGTGTACAGGCCAATTGTAGGGCTAGCCCTACGACAATACTGCCACTAATAGTCTCTCTCGAGCCAGGAATCGAACGTACGACGACTGGTTTGTTAGATAAACATCATACCTCGAGACGGGCTGGGAATTTTTCTATGAGTCATCATTGTTATACTTAAGTTATATTAAAAAAACAACTGAAAAAAGTTTAGACCTTATTCTACATGGAATGACAGTTGTGAGATTAACTTTTGTTTGCTATCCTTTAATTAAGACCTGTTGGCTATTTACTCTTCGATTTGAATAACAAATTAAATAGTTGTGTTTAATTTACCCAATTTATCTACTCATTTGTGCAACACCAACCGTACGAGTCAAAAGTGAAACTTAATTGAACGTTAATTTTATAAACTTATTTCCTAGATTCAATATGGTAAATAACTATTAAAAACAACTCCTATGCATATTAAATACATTAAATCATTTACTACTTGTAGCGAATCGAACACAGTACCATCTTGCTGATATTAAACTTTTATGTTGTAAAATTAGCTTTTCTAGTGTTAAAACCGCTTCAGGCTATGGTCTGGGACTCTCAGATTCGCCGGCACTCGAGATCAACAACCGTACACGTCATGAGATAATTGCCCGGTCGTCATTAATGTGACATGATCGCTGCAATGAAAGTCGTTGCTAGTGTTCGGAACAGCTGGGATCCCAAGTGCACCGACAGAAAAATTCGCCGTTCCTTTGAACCAAATAATAAACGAAGTCTTAATTTTGTTGGCACTTGAAGTTAACATGAAATTACAAAGTCCACTGCAATGCCATTCCAATATTGCACAACATTTTTCCACTTGCACCGAGGCCAGGCTCATTTCTCGCGTGCGTAGGAACGGCACTCGTTTGGACCGGGCTTGGACAGGGTGCAACGATACGGACGGCAGTCTGCGCATATCGATAAGCAGATGGAAATTAAGTTTTCACACGCCAATATGCACGGAGAGATGGTTTGCTCGGGTAACACCTAAGCAAAACAGCTGAGAAGAGTCGTCGATGCAGTCACCGCACTCAAGCGCGCCTGAAACAAAAAAAGCGCCACGACCACTGGATGGACGGATCGGAACTCGAGGAGTGGACTTGTGAAAGCATCGGCATGGAAAATCCAATAGCCGGGTACATGTAATGGCGAGTCCAGTCGTTAGGAGAGAATATCACAGAGGCTGTAAAAAAGTAAGAGTTTCGATATGTGCGAGTTTTGACGCCAATATTGGCTAACCCATTACCGAGTGATGTCGATTAATGTAATTGAATGGTCGTCTGAATGAAATAATGTATAAAAAAGCCATACTCGTTGTGTAATCAAAACAAGTTGCTGCTTTGGAGATAAATGTATTACAATATTTCTCTATTTGAATCGTAAGGGCATCTTCAGCGGTGGTCTATTTTTGAAACAAATTTATACTAGATTTACACCAGCGAAACCTGAATAGAACCAGCTAATATAGACCAACTTTTCGTTCTCCGCACCGGTGTTGTATATCTTGTTGTTTAAAACCGCTGACATCTGTCACACTGTCAACAATTCAATACCCCATGTTATCAGTTTATGAGACTTGAATTGAAAAGCACTCAATATTTAACAAACGGAAATTCGATAATTTTTACGCACATTAAACGATTACTTTGGCAACATCAAGACTTTATGGATTTGACGGTTTGACCCGAGCGTTTGAGACATTTCTCAGGATGGATTGGTAGGATCGAAAAATTTCTGCTACGAGTAGGGCTTCGGAGGATAGCGAAAAATATTTGATCGCGTTGATGTTCATCTTCCGTTCTCGTCTCATCAATCTTTCAAAATCTTGCAGTTCTACAAACGTTGGTTGGGTTTTGAGGATATTGAAACAAGCTTGGGGTGGCATTGCGCAGCTCGATTCGAACGATTTTCGCTATTTTCGAGTAGGTCACATACTGCCAGTTATGCTTCAAGCTCAAAAGGAGTTGTCATTGTCATTTGTCCTGCGGCTCATCTAACCCGCAAAGTCGAAAAAATACGAAAACGAAACATAACGCCCTCAGCGATCATTTAGTTTTGTTCGAGTTGCTCGAAATGAAATGCGCAATGTCACCCCAGCATTTTGAACGTTTTCAGTTCAGTGTCTTCGAGGAACATTTTTCTGGCCTCTCAAGGTTTCTTCTAGCCCCACTACAATTAAGGCGATTAACAAATAGCCAACATATTTGTCATCCTGGTAGTTGATGGTTGCAAACCAACTAGTTGAACCAAAAAGCCAAAAAGCCAAAAACGACAAACCTGTTCTTTTTCTTCTTCAGAAAAACCACAAAAACATATTGTGAATTGTCATGAAAAATCTTTGTTTTGTTTATTTCTCAGCACTCGCAAAACGTTTATATGGAAATAGCTAAAAATGAGGTATTCAATTAAAATATGACATTTTACCCACCTGTTGGTAGCGTACAAAGGGTTTTAGAACGATCTATTTCTTGTTCCAAAAAGTGACAAAAATAGACCAAAACGTATACCAGTTTCAAATTTTTTCGATTTAGATCTGGTATAAAACAAAATTTACACCACCGGTGCAGCAGTGAATTTGAGTTTGTTCCAAAAAAATAGAACAAAACAACGATTTGGACCACCGCTGAAGATGCCCTAAGCGTTCGGATTTGAATGCGTGTAGAGATGATCCTTTCTGTTCACTGTTCAGTTTAAAGATAACGTTTATATTAATTTGAATATACAGAGCACATTTCTACGCAAAATAGAAAAATGGCTGAGCGCTTGGTCTTAAGGTTGCATTCTTCAGAAATTTTCATCTTTCGTCAAATATAATTTTTACTGTAGCAAGAAATTATTCAAAAACTACAAATTCAATCAAAATAACGTCAAGACAAAATTCCAAATATTTCACTTCAAGTTTTCAAATGCAAATATGAAATCTTGAAATTACGTCGAATTCAAATCATCAAATAATATTTTTCTTAAACGACTGATATTTTAGAATTTTTTTAACTACCCTCGTTTTCAGTAGTTTGGGTAGTTTATCACTTGAATAAAATTATAATAAACAGTGCATCTCGCAAACTGATCGTTGCACAAATCAATCTTCAACAATGATCAAATATGTTTACAAGATACAAATTGAAAATGATTGCGGAATCCACGCATTATTCGTATATTGCAGTATGTCTTTCGCATGTAATATGTAGCTCGAACAAAACTGGGTTATGAAATGGTTATGCACAATAAGGAGTTACATAAATTTACTGTACATGTCTCTGTTATAAGTACTTTGAACATCTCAGAAAAATCTGATTAAAAGAGCTGAAAGTTTCGTTCGTTTTAACTCACATCACCATGGCTTCAATAAACGATGAAACGATTGCTGACTCAACTGACAACCCCTTGCGGCATCAAAAATTAGGCACTACTTTCACCAGCATCTGTTAACCATCCTCAGATAAACAGATTGTAAATTCATCCAACAAACTGCTCCGTAATGCTGATCATACATAACTTCTACACTGTTTATTACATTACAGTTGTTTTGGTGGTCAAGTGTCATCCATCCGTTTCAAACAATATAAAACCTTTCCTTCTGAAGACGTTTTAATCCCGGGGCAAATCTTGCGCGCTCCGAACGATCGCGCAAATATCATACGGTCCAGCCCCATCATCATCAAACTAGTGGGGCGTTTTTCATAAATATTATTTTTATGCTGTTTCGAGGTTGCGGTTCGGGGCGGCAGCGCCCAAACATCAACTACTCCGTCGTGCAAGATAAATCGTGCCTCGAAAACTGAACGAAACTTTGGGTCAGTTTATTTATTTGTTTTATACGCAAGATGACTGATGAAACTTTCGCTTCCGTCAGAAATGAAAAGTCCTGATTGAAGCTGGGTGTACAGCAGCCTATTGCCGTGCCGGAAGCACCACGTTGGCAACAACTTATGAGTAATGTAAATAGGCACAAAGTTTCACTTTTATTTCGAGCGGCGGGCGTATACACTTCAACCTACACTTGACAAAGATGGTTTTCAATTTCGAACGGTTCGACCCTCCGTGGCCAATAATCAACCCAAAACGACGAAGCCCAAGGATCGCTGCCCTCTCATTTTTGATAGCCGATGAAAAATATTCAAAATTTCCAAATCATTGTTTCGAGCATCGCTGAATCGACTTTTCAAAAATCACTAACTGGCCAAACTGACAACAAAATAAGAAAACTGAAATTCAATTTACTTGGGTGATGTCTTTCTGCTGAACAATCAAAGATTGACGTCGAATGAATTGTGTATGAGGCAGCCAACATTTCATGGTCTCTTCAATTTGATCACGATACGAAATAGTACATCGGATTCGGACCATCAACTTTATGGTTATTTCTGTTGCCCGTCAAATATAAGAAACTCTTTCATCGCAACCCACTTTTGCAGCATTTCCAGTGTTTTTAATGTATAATGTATAATTGTATTATATTGTCATCATAAGCTGATATTGCTAACGGGTGAGAACTTTTTCCGAACTAATTTCAATTTTTAACAACGACCTTTACCCGTTAGCATTCAAGTTCATTAAAGGCAGACAGTGTGTGCGTGTGTGGGGGGAGGGGGGATAGAGTTTTTTTTTGCAAAATAGTAATCCAAACTTACTATTTTTACTTGGTGATAGTCTGGACAATATTTCCTTTGGATTAAATCAAGTTGGTAAAATGCCTAAAATGTACAAAATGCCTTAAACGTATCAAATGTACGAAATGCATAAAATAGTCTTTCTTATAAATAAAACTGGTCAGAAGGACGCTCAACGAAACTGCTGCAGAGAATTATAAGTGGCGATATTTGGCAGGAGAAACAAGGCTTGGTATAGTAGAGTAGTATACACAAGCACGGATAAAAAATAAGCATGCTACTTCTCAATAGTGGTATTGCTTATAATAGAAGTGCGGGATACGGCAGACACGCCGGTATATTTCATGATAGATCAACAGTTCTGGTCGCAGTGAGGAAGTTCATCCACTCAAAAAACAAAAAACAAAACAAGAAAAAAAACAAGAATACAAATACAGGCACAAATTTTTATTTGTACTTTATATCGAATTGTACCTTATATCGAATCATAAAACAATTTCAACAATAGGGCTTCAAATACTTTATTTTGTTGTCATTTGTCTACGTATAGTTCATTTTGGAAATAGAATCCACCTTAAAGTGTGAACCAACTCGTTTTAAGTACAATTTGAATCACATAGTTTTTTTGGCTTTTTAGGAGACCTTTAGCCGCGTGTGATAGTTTGTTTCCAAAAAGAATGTCATCTAGAAAAATAGAAAAAATTACAAGCCGTTATGTTATTATTACTAATTTTTTTTCCGCATTTATCATACACATTTTTATTGAAACTACTTCGTTTTTTTTCTTCTCGTCGATATTTATTTTTGGTCCGATGTATAAGAACCATGAATATCTGCTTACGGGTTGAGAACTTTTTCAATAATTTCCTCGTCCTTAAGATATTGGGAATCTGCATTTTCTTCGTTGTCTTCCAAAATGACCGTTTGAACTTACTTTTCTTTACACATAAGGGTGGCCCAAAATTGCACTTTGCACACTGGTTTAAAACGTGAAAAACGCGATCAACCTTTTGAGTCTGAAAATGCTATAGTGTATTCGACAAAGATTTTGTATATCTCAAGGGGAAACTTTTGATGCAAATAGATTTTTGACTAATTTGCCTAAAAGTGAGATGTAAATCTAATTTTTTTCTTACTTGTTAAATCAAAGTAAATTCTTTAGCAAAGTTGTAGGTGAACTTGTGTAGAAAAAAATTGTTGAAGATGCTTTGTTTCTATCTCTTGGAAATCGACTACATACAAGTAGCTTTACACACATTTTCAAAATGTTTGGAAATAAAAAAATACAGTCAGTTTTTTTACGCGGTTTTTTTATACGCGGTTTTTTACGAGGTTTTTTTTACGCGGATTTTTGAATTACCGCGGTTTTTTTACGCGGATTTTTGAATTAACGCGGTTTTTTTTACGAAGTACGTATCCCCCGCGTAAAAAAAACCTGACTGTACCAATCAACTTTTTCGGGTGTGATTTCAGAGGCCTACTTCATTCTGAACATTTTTGCCTTTCTCCTAGAAAGGTATAGCAATCACTGGAAAAACCAAAGGTATAAATGTGCTCCAAAGGGTCGAATCTCGTATATCAATCGACTTAGTTTGACGAGCTGAGCATTTTCTGTATGTGTGTGTGCGTATGTGTGTGTGTATGTGTGTGTGTGTGTGTGTGTATGTGTGTGTGTGTAACGCTCTCCCAATCTCACTCGATTTTCTCAGAGATGGCTAGACCGATCTTCATGAAATTATATGCAAATGAGAGATCTAGTTGCCCCATAAGACCCTATTGAATTTCATTGCAATCGGATTTTTAGTTTAGAGGTTATATTCGAAAATGTGAAAATCACGAAACATCATTATCTCAGAAACTACTTAACCGATTTTATAAAAATTGATTTTAAATGAACGAGCTACTTAAAAAACCCTTAACTTTAGAGTTTCATGAAGATTGAACGTGTGGTTCAGAAGTTATTTAAAGAAGCGTGTTCTGGAGACTGTTTAATCTCACTCATGTTTCTCAGAGTTGGCTGAACCGGTTTCCACAAAATTAGTGTCATTTGGAAGGTCTAATTACCCCATAAGACCCTTTTGATTTTTTTTGCAATCGGACTATTACTTTGCCCGTTATGTTTAAAAATGTGAAATCCAGCTTTGAAAAGAAACATGTTCCGAAAACTACTTAAACTCACCCACTTTTCTCAGAGATGGCTGAACCGATTTCCACGAAATAAGTGTCAAATGAAAGGTCTAGCTGCCTCATAACACCCTATTGAATTTCAATGTAATCGGTCCGTTACTTTGGTTGTAATGTATCAAAATGTGAAAATCACGAAACTTCATTAGCTCAGAAATTACACAACCGATTTGAACAATATTGGTATCAAATGTACGGGCTAGTTAAAGGTTAATTGATGAATTTTATAGTGATTAAACACGTGGTTCAAAAATTGTGAAAAGAAACATGTTCCGGTGACTTTTCAAATTCACTCGTTTTCCCAAAAATGGCTGGACTAAATTCAACTATCTTAGTGTCAAATGAAAAGTTTGGCTTTCCTAGAGGTTCCCATTTTATTTGACTATAATCGTATTTTTATTCCAACCGTTATGTATTAAATTATAAAAAAACGAAAGTATATTACCTCAAAGATCACACGACTTATTTGAACATATCTACTGTCATTTGAACGGGTTGTCTCTCAAACTCACAAGTAAGAAATTTCATAGCAATTTGATATGTGGTTCAAAAGTTATGAAAAGAAACGAAATTCGAAGACTATTAAAACTTTAACTGCTTTGATCAAAACATATGGCCTCAACAAAATTTTAATTTGGTATTGTGCTATTCGTATGTTCCCGGTATTGCTCGTGATTGAAGTGTACGAAATTCAAAGTCATTTCTTTTATTTCGCTATTTCTTCAGCATGAATATTTTACTCCTAATGAATCTTTTTTTTAACTTTTTGCCTTTCTCCTATAAAGGTATAGCAATCACTTGCAAAACCGAAGATATGAAAGTGCTCCAAAGGGACGAATGGCATATATCACTCGACTCAGTTCGACGAGCTGAGCATTTTCTGTATGTATGTGTGTGTGTATGTGTTTGTGTATATGTGTGTGTATGTGCAGATTTTTATTTTCACTCATTTTTCTCAGAGATGGCTGGACCGATTTTAATGAAATTACATGCAAATGAAAGTTCTAGTTGCCCCATAAGACTATTAAATTTCATTGTAATTGGATTTTTATTTTTTTTATTTTAGAGGTTATGTTTAAAAATGTGAAAATCACGAAACATCAATATCTCAGAAACCACACAACCGATTTCAATAAAATTGGTATCAAATGAACGAGTTATCTTAAAAACCCTCAACTTTTGAATTTTATATAGATTGAACATGTGGCTCAAAAGTTATGAAAAGAAACGTCTTCTGAAGACTGTTTAATTTCACTCATGTTTCTCAGAGATGGCTGGACCGATTTCCACAAAATCAGTGCCATATGAAAGGTCTAGTTACCCCATAAGACCCTATTCATTTTTTTGCAATCGGACTATTACTTTGCCTGTTATGTTTAAAAAGTTAAAGGGTATGTGCTTGAGTGCACAAACGTAGGCTTGACGTGGGACTATTGTGGGTGTAAAGATTTAATTCTGCCATAGTCATAGTATGTATATAACACACACCAAACGTAAAATACCATACACAACAATCCATGAACGAAAAAAAACACACACGCTACTCACACACACACACGCTACTCACACACACACGTTACTCACACACACACATATGCTACTCACACACACACGCTACTCACACACACACACACACACAACTCACACACACACGCACGCTACTCACACACACACGCTGCTCACACACACACACGCTACTCACACACACACACGCTACTCACTCACACACACACTCACACACACACATACGCTACCCACACACACACACGCTATACTCACACACACACGCTACTCACACACACATATGCTACTCACACACACACGCTACTCACACACACACAACACACACACGCACGCTACTCACACACACACACGCTGCTCACACACACACACGCTACTCACACACACACACACACGCTACTCACTCACACACACACATACGCTACTCACACACACACACGCTATACTCACACACACACGCTACTCACACACACACGCTACTCACAAACACACACACACACACGCTACTCATGCTACTCACACACACGCTACTCACACACACGCTACTCACACACACACACGTTACTCACACACACACGTTACTCACACACACACACACGTTACTCACACACACACACGCTATACTCACACACACACGCTACTCACACACACACACGCTACTCACAAACACACACACACACACGCTACTCATGCTACTCACACACACACACGCTACTCACACACACGCTACTCACACACACACACACGTTACTCACACACACACACGTTACTCACACACACACACGTTACTCACACACACACACGTTACTCACACATACACACACACGCTACTCACACACACACACACACGCTACTCACACACACACACACACACTCACACGCTACTTACACACACGCTACTCACACACACACACACACACCCACATACACACGCTAACGCTACTCAGACACACACACTTGGTATACGAAACACTATACCTACACAAATTAGTATCGGCAGCATCCGAACGGCTTCCAAGTCTTCCAATGGTCCCTTCTAACGGCTTCCAATGGTCCCCAGTGCCGATCGCGTCCAGTTTCGGGCTGTATTCCAACAACGATATCTGAATTAGATTACCACTGGTGGGGTCCAACTCAGATCGAAGGGAAGCCGAACTGTTCGCTTTGACGGTCGACCAGGGTCGGAATGAGCTTCTCTCAACACGGAATGTCCTATTATAGCGTCACTCAGTGTGGGAAACTTGGGTGATTGGGGGAAGAACCAATCACGTGGAAGCAACTCTGCTTTCTTTTTTCGTCGCTTACGTTGGGTGATGAATGCGATGCCAATTGGCTGGCATTGCTAGCCAATGACTGAATGCGTGAAATCATTTCGTCTATGTTTTTGAAGTCTGCGTTAGGGAAATATACCAATCGTATGAAAAATGTATGTGGATATTCGACCTTCAAACTTCCCCGCAATTTTCACGGAGTAATAAGAAAATGGTAACTAAAATTATCATGTTATACAAATCATGTATGTTTTAGCTTTCCAACGGTATATTAACTATTGAAATCGGAACAGTTGTTTGAGCGCTATTAGCATCTGAAATCTTCCATTCCGCCAACCAAAAACGTTACATGTTCAATCCAGTTTTTCAAGAAGGTACCTTAGTATAGTGAAGAAAGACGTAGTCCCACGTCAAAATGTGAAATCTAGCTATGGAAAGAAACATATTCCGAAGAATACATAAACTCACTCACTTTTCTCAGAGATGGCTGAACTGATTTTCACGAAATTAGTGTCAAATTGAAGGTCTAGCTGACTCATAACACCCTATTGACACCCTGTTTACTGTAATCGAACTGTAACTTCGTCTGTAATGTACCGAATTGGGAAAATCACGAAACTTCATTATCTCAGAAAGTACACAACCGATTTGATCAATATTATTATCAGATGAACGGGCTAGTTAAGGGTTAACTGATGAATTATGATTTAACACGTGGTTTCAAAGTTTGACTGCCCTATACGTTCCCATTTCATTTGATTATAATCGAACTAAGCAACCGTTATGTATTAAATTGTTGATGAAACAATAAAATTCTATTATCTCAAAGATTACACGACTTATTTGTGTCATACGAACGAGTCATCTTTCAAACTTACAAATAACCAACTTCATAACAATTTGATATGTTGTTCAAAAGTTATGGAAAGGAAAGAAATTCAAAGGCTATTTAAAACTATACCTGCTTTGATCAATATATGTGGCCACAATATAATTTAAATGTGGTATCGTACCATTTGAATGTTCCCGGTATCGCTCGTGATTGAATTGTTCGAAATTAAGAGTCATTTCTTTTATTTCGCTATTTCTTGAGCATTTACATTACGTCAAATTTCATATTTTATACTTCTATTACAACATCATTATTTTAGATCCCAAAAAGTGAATACACATTTATTGGATTGAAGCGTTCATGTAAATCTATTTTTACTAATAATAAATTTGAATGAGAAAGGCTGGGTCTGACCGCTAGGTGGATTAATTTAGGTTTTCATATTTGAGAAATACATTATTCTGCCAAACATACCTTAACCCTCTAGTGCTCAAGTTAATTTTCAGACGGACTTCGAAAAAATCACTATGAATTTTTATAAACATTTTTTAAGTATTGATTGAAACTTTTTATAGATCCAACTGAAAACCGTCTAGAAACGGCACTGGGAACTAGAGGGTTAAACATATTTCCAACTTTTTCATAGGTTTAATGACGTTTTCGGTAAAAAAAATCACTTTTTCAACTCAATTTTTTTTGCTTCTGTTTAGTGAGTTTTTAGAAAAAAGAAAACTGGCCATGAAACATTTTAAAAATATTTCTAGCAATTCGAGTTTTATTAAAATTTTGTATTTTAAAATTTCAAACACATTCTAGAGGGATCATACTTTAAGTTAATTATTTTTATCAGCTCCTCCGTCCCATCCATGTTAAACCATGCAATATCGTGTTTTTTTCAGTAACATTAATTTTTTTGGACGGGTTTTCAAACTTCCGCTAAGTGTGACGTATTTTATGGACTCTCCCTAAATGATCAATAGTACCCAGAGACGTTGACAAGATAACCAACGAATTGTAGAAGTTTCCATACCAATTTCGGAGTTATTTGTAACATAATCAAAATATGTACCTTATATCGAGGTGAAATGTATTTTATATCGAGTGACGCTATATCGAAGATACGTTATAATGAGGGTTCCTTATATCGAAGTTCGCCTGTATTGACAGAAAGTACAACATCAAGATGACATTCATAAATTACGTAAATTAACCCCCATCTTCTTATATGTAACAATACTTAACGCCACTTACCTCTCATAAAAAATACGTTATGCAGTATAAAGTCTTGCTTATTGAGACGTCGAAAGGTTTTTTGCCTTTCTCCTAGAAAGGTATAGCAATCACTGCAAAAACTAAAGGTTTAAAAGTGCTCAAAAGGGCCGAATGTTATATATCGCTCTACTCAGTTCGACGAGCTGAGCATTTTCTGTATGTGTGTGTGTGTGTGTGTGTGTGTGTGTAACGCTCTTCCTATCTCACTCGATTTTCTCAGAATTGGTTCTCCGATTTCAATGAAATTAATTGCAAATGAAAGGTCTAGTTGCCCCATAAGACCCTATTGAATTTTTTTATAATCGGATTTCTAGTTTAGAGGTTATGTATCAAAATGCAAAAATCACGAAACATCAATATCTCAGAAACTACACAACCGATTTGAACAAAATTAATTTCAAATGAACGGGCTACCTAAAAAACTCTTAACTTTTAATTTTTTTAAAGATTAAACATGTGGTTAAAAAGTTGAACGTGTTCTGGAGACTATTTAATCTCACTCATGTTTCTCAGAGATGGCTGGACCGATTTGTCATATGAAAGGTCTTGTTGCCCCATAGGACCCTATTGATTTTTTTTGCAAACGCATTATTACTTTGCCTGTTATGTTTGAAAATGTGAAATCCAGCTTTGAAAAAAAAACATATTCCGAAGACTACCTTAACTCACTCACTTTTCTCAGAGATGGCTGAACCAATTTAAACAAAATTTCTGTCAAATGAAGGGTATATCTGCCTCATAACAACCTATTGAATTTCATTGTGATCGAACAGTAACTTTGTCTGTAATGTATCAAAATGTGAAAATCACGAAACTTTATTATCTCAGAAACTACACAACCAATTTCAACAATATTGAAATCAAATGAACTGGCTAGTTGAGAGTTGACAGATAAATTGTATAATAATTGAACACTCGGTTCAAAAGTTGTGAAAAGAAACGTGTTCCGATGACTTTTCAAATTCACTCGTTTTCTCAAAGATGGCTGAACTAATTCATTTATTCGATTATAATCGGATTTTTATTTCAGCCGTTAAAACCGTAAAAACAACGTAAGTCTATTCTCTCAAGGATTACACGACTTATTTGAACATAACTAGGGTCATAAGAACGAGATATCTCTCATATTCACAAGTAACAAACTTCATAACAATTTCATATGTGGATCGAAGTTATGGAAAGAAAAGAAATTCGAACAAGAATTTCAACTATATCTGCTTTGATCAAAACATGTCAAACATGCTTTGATCAATACATGATCAAACATGAAATTTGGTATCGTACTATTTGACGTTCCCGGTATTGCTCGTGATTAAAGTGTTCGAAATTAAGAGTCTTTTTTCATTTCGCTATTTGTTGAGCACTAAAATTTTGTAAAATTTCATATTTTATACTTCAAATATTACTTCAGAAACTACATCAAAATTGTGGAACCCAAAGAGTGAATATATCTTAATTGGATAACAAATAATAAGTTTGAATGAGAAAAGCTAGGTCTGACCGCTAGGTGGATTAATTTGGGTTTTTTGGTACGTAACGCTGATCTTGCCTCCCCTCTTCTTTATGTAACAATTCGTTACGCTCAAGGGCACCCTCTTCCCCTTCCCCGAGAATTTCGTAATTTATGGATGCTGCCTAACAGAAATAACAGAATTGACAACAATTACGAAAATGACAACTGCACGATGATATAACGAAAATGACGGACCAAAAATATAAAAATGAAAGTTTACAAAAATAATAAAAAAGAGGAAATCGATAAAAATGGCTAAAACAACAATGATAAAATAATCGAAAAATTCAAATTATCAAATATTATAACAGTGGTGCATTTCGATGAAAAACTAGGACAACCATTTCAACCAATGATGTATGTTTTTTTAGTAGGACAACAATTACTGTCAGCAGTGGTTTAAATCCTTTTGGCTTCGCGGCCTTTTTTGATAAACACAAAAAGCTCCGCGGCCCCCTTTGCGAAGCATAGAGAGCTTCGCAACCCCCCTAGAATTATTTCAGACACATGACTGAGGCTGCGTTTCTCAGTCTCAAATCATTCTGCATTTGTTTTACGTCTTGGTCCTAATACGCAGAAGATTTGAAAATCCGCTTTTCGGTCTTCTGCATTATGTTCAGGAATGACGGCAAGACTCAACGCTGAACAAGAAATCAAGGTTGCAATAACCCCAACACTTGTTCCACCTGATCATGTAAGTAAGGCAACAGTAAGAGTGGCGGTATCTCATTGGTACCGAATAGCTAGTATCATACCCCGGCTCCCACTTATGCTGCACCTCTTATATCGCCATATAATGCCAGACTATAGTATATCGTGATTAAATTAATGACTACGCGATGTATTTCAAAGAACCGCATCCGCTGGAGTGCGCCTGACTTCTGGGAGATATTCTTGGATATTTCGCATAGGATCGCGTTGTTTGACAAGAAAGGTGAGAATAAAAACACAACTCTTCCATTCCACCACAGTTTTGGAGATGCGGAGCTAAACTCGGTTCGGTTCAAGAGATTGTTCACGCTTTGCTTTTATATAAGCGCATCGCAAATTAAAGTAGGTTCATTCGGTCGATAAATACCGTGAATTGACTAGTGACTACGCAATGTATACTTTTCAAAGAATCGCTTTCGCCGGGGTACGTTTACTTCCTCGATGAATATTATGTTTTTGGTAATAATCACTTAGATGCTCCTGGTGACGAATGGTCTATGCGCTGGACGCTCGCCTAGAATCGTGGTGTTTGACAAGAAAGATGATCATCTCTCGCCTCCGTAATGAGTTAACAGCGCGCGCAACATCGTTTGATTCCGTCACTTGCACACGGTGACGCAACCCTTCCTTTCCGTCGCAGTCGTGGAGATGCAGAGGTAAACTCAATCTTCGACAACAACGACTGTTACACCTCCTCCCTTACAATATCCTTCCTCACCCTAACGATCGTAAGGACGTGGCCGGCGCCGTTATGGATCTACATATACAAAGCGGAAGCTACTGAATTGTTGTACATTGAAGATGGTTAACTAATCTCATCCCAAGACCTTCCAGAATAGGGCCCCCCTTAATTAAATGATATGAAGCTACTGAGTTGTTGTACATTGAAGATGGTTAACTAATCTCATCCCAAGACCTTCCAGAATAGGCCCCCCCCCCCCCCCCTTAATTAAATGATATGATGTGTGACAATAAAACGTATTAGTTCAAGAGGGTGTTCATAAGATACGACCGCAAGACTAACGTAGAATAACGACAGCCTGTCTTATATCAATGTATTTTTTACAATAGGTTTGGGAATACAGAAGCGGTGAAGCGGTAAATTTTAGTGATATTTCACCTCTCTCTTTATTTTAATTGATTGGTAACCTTGAAGATAAGCATTGATTTTGGATTGCTATTTATCAAAGATTCTAGTTCTCTTGTCATTCTCCGGTCCGCACACACTACAAGCATGCAAACAAAGCATAACGATAAAAACACACGCTATCGACACACTCACAGCTATTACTAGAGGTCGGAAAGGCTGAAAGTGAACGCAACGTGACAGATCCAGATAAAATTACAAACATGTCCGAATATGTTCAGTAATGCTATGCAGTTCTGTGGTCCGCCGGTTGGTCCGTTTGGAACGCTGCTGCTGCTGCTCTGCTGGTTCAACAAGAATATGTAGAATATGTGTATGCTTAACGTCTGTGGAAAAGGTCAACGATGTCAAAATTACCAAACGTATCGAAAATGTGTAGAATGTGATAAAAAAATATTCCAAATATCAGAAATTTGACATTTAGATGAAAAAAGTATAATTAATATCAGAATTGGTTATCATCGCGAAACATTACATATTGCATTGTTACACAGTCAAAACTGCAAGACATGTAGCAAATTTTGAAATTTAACAAAAAACAAAAAGTATATTTAGTAAGTAGGTTGCATGTCAAGGTTTCAATAGCTAAAGCTGATTGATATGTAACATATAGTAGTATGGAAGGAAACATCAAATTCAGCAAACAATCAATCGTTAACTGTTGGTGTCGGTCTCTGGCAAATAAGTCGAACGCAGCTGTGATATTTATTTAGTTCATTATCTTAATTAGTTTTTACCATTATTTTCGCCATAAATCACATTTTTTTATAGTGTAAGTTTGGTTTTCCTTGTGTTTAATTTTGTTTTTTTTTTCATCTTTATTTTAGAAACGCATTCCAATTTTCTAACAATGGATGATCAAGGTATGTAATTTATATTTTCTACAAACTCATCGTTTTATTATTTCTATATTCGCTATTGCACATGCATTACCTATCACTGAATTTAATTTGGATTCAATATGTTACTTTAACGTTTCAATTTGTATCTTTTTTTTCCTTCGATTTGCTTCATTACATGTTACTGTCTGTGCAGCAGCCGTTCCACTGGTTGACCATTGTATCTAATTGCGGTAATAAATTGCAATGAAATGAAAGCTTTCACAGTGCAGACTTATTGTAATCACTCGAAACCGTCGTTTTTCTTTTTTTTTTGTTTACTTTCATTACCGAGTTTGAGCTGTTCGGTGGTGACAGATGGAAAAAGGAAATCGTTTAATAATTCAGTTTAACACATTTATTGGATTGTAAAGCTTGGAGCAACTTTCAATCAAAAACAAAAAACAAAAAATAAGAAAATGTCTTCATTCTCTTCCACCTATTTCCACTATCAGTGATTTCGAGTAATTGGTTCTATTTTATAAATATAGGGTGAACAACTTTGAATGGGTTGAAGCAAGAACATCTTGCACTCCAATCGTCCGAACCGATAGAAGAGAAGATAAAAACACAGATTCCTCTCATGACTATGTACGGCATAAAAGCAGGAAAACATCTACCGCTCCGCTACTCCACTTGAAATTCCGCACCTGTTACCGTGCGTAGAACTAACCGTTTGAACAATTAGAGAACGGTAACATGCCACCGAATGCAGCTAGTCAAATATTTTTCTCCCCTTTCGAACGGCGTTTTACTTCCCCGCTGTTGTATGTAGGCTAGGATGTCTGTGTGCGGTATTGCTTCTGCTTCAACATGTGTTTTAGTTTCTCTCCAAAATCACACGACAAACAGTAAACGTTCCGACAGATGTTTCGACTAATGATTACCTCTATTGCAGTGTTTAATATATTACTTCCCCGCGTAAGGCGGGCGCCAAGCTTTCGATGAGAAGGCAAATAAAAATCGTGTACGGGGCGGGCTAGAGCATCCAATTTGATGTTGCCTAGATTTGTTTTGAGTGTTACTGACCACCGGGTAGCTGCCATTATTGTGTAAAACGTGCTTCGCTTCGTTGAGGTTTAGAATGGTTCAATCTTTCGGTGGTGGGCGGAAACAATGGTCCAGGGTTTTCCTATATTTCGGTAATTCTACTTTGTGTTCGTGGACTGCATGGGATTGTTGGAGCGTTTGAAAAATGAAAAATGAAAAACGATTTCATAGGCCGACTGTAAAAGGGTGCCTACTGGAAAGAAATTCAGCATTGATGCGGTGCCGAAGCGTTGAAAAATCACTGTATTGCTCCTGAAGGCAATTACAGAATTGTAAAATCCGGGTTTTTTCAGCCGAACAAAATCTCACTTTCAAACAACAATTAAACATCTTATTCGGTGGCGGTTTTACTTACGATCTATATATTATTAAACTTCCTCTAAAACATGCGTGTTTGTTATAATTTTGTTCCATAAAAAATCCATCTCATCGTTTGAACATTTACTGGCTAAAGCTTTGTTAGGAGCAAAATTAAGAGGAGCATAAATGGAATCATCCGCTAATTAAGTTATATACGATCTTCGGGAGGCCAGTCGTGCCGCCGCCGCCGTCCGTTCGGCATAAACGCGAGAAAATAGATCACGGTGAAATTATTTACGTTTTATGATTCCGTCTTCCGATCACGCCGATTGCATGTTCGCTGTGGCCGGTTCAGTTCTCGCATACGTGTATGTATGTTGTATACGAGCTGCTTCAATTTATGGTCTGTTTATTTTACTTTCAATGTTTGTTGCTCGTTTCACCTTTATACGCAAATTTATCCTGCGGGTCAGCTGCCTTCCGAGTTTTTGTATTGGTGAGGTATTTTGCTGCTCGAAACATCTTTAAAGTCTCTCACATTGAGTCGAATAACAAACTACAGATTTCCGGTTTCGCTTGTAATCATAATCATCATTATAATTGTCTTCGCAATCAATCAAAATTGCTCCATACTATAGGATACTATTTGATTCGTACTAGCATCAACCACTAGAAAATCAATAACTTTGACCTATATATTCCAACCGCAACAGCGAGTTTTTTGTATTTGTTCGCAGATTTGCAGATTGCGAAAAGAAGTAAAAATTCACATCTCTGGAACTGGCGAATTTTTCAATTGTAGCTAGATGCGAGTACTAGAGGTAATTTGAATAACAACTTTGCTTTGCACGGATTGCGAATCGCCAGAGCTCAGTTTAGGCGTTCGTGTTGCATTTCGCGGTTAATATCCATGCTAACCTGTCACGAGGTGCGACGTTTCTTGTAGTACGACTGGCTAATATCTGTTAATGGTGATCACTTTTGTTGCTGGTGTGCACTCCCGGTGATGGGCTGAAGCAACTCCGAGGCTGCGATTGATGATGAAAGGGAGAAAAAAAAATTTTGCTGGTACCGCGGTGCTGCCACATGCATATACCACTGCATGCAGCAGCTGGCCGAGATCTGATGCACACGTTGCAATATGCTGTGCAGCCAGCAGTAATTGATTCGTAATTGTCTAATGGCATTCTTTATTGTGTGACATAAGTGGTTTTCCGCAGCGGCAAAGACGAAGGAACCGTGGATTTGCTGCGACTGCGGGATGCAATTGTAGCGTATTTGAGACTAATCTCGTTTAATGGTTTTCGAACGAGTCGCGAGGTTGGTGCACTGCACTTGCAAACCGACGGGCAAAAGTTTTGAGTATAGCTATGAAAATGTGTTAAAATGTACATGTGTAGTTTCGTTAGTCTGAATTTTGACTATTTCTTGTGAATTCATTTGTATCAATAACGTCAATTTGTGATCCACTATTAATTGTACGTAAAAAGTTTAGATGGCAATATAATATTCGTAAATCCTCTGATTACTCACAAAAACCATTTATGAGCGGGGGCCTAGCATAACTGGCAACGTCTCCGCCCGTCACGCTGGTGGCTTGTGTTCGAATCCTAACGCCGACATAGGTATTGACATAGGTTGTGGAGTGGCAAGAGCTACCGAAAACCTACCTTACAGGTACAGATTCCATCCTAGCCGACATCGGGATATTTTCTGAGGCAAAAAAAATCTATCGTTTTAGATGGTGATCTCCTTTGTCATTTACTAGGAAGTTTAGGAGAAGAGCGGTTTAACAGGCTCAGCAAAAGAAGGGTTTCCAATTGAATCATCAGAATCAGACTCATTAGACGACAACACGTCGTATAAATTTAGGGACACCTTATCCACGAGTACATGTTTCGGCAGATCAGACCCGGCGAAAGTCACCCGAAACAAGTCTGATTGGATGTAAGTTTTTGTTGGGCGATACTGAATGTAATAGCTTGCAATCCAGTATCTTTTCCGCCTGAAGGCTGAATCCATAAAACGGCCCATTTCAGTCTCCAGTAGGTCCTCGACGGCCAAACACGAGTCGATGATAACGCCGTCGATTTCTAATGCGCGGGCTGGAATGTACACGTGGTACCTTAAACTAGGTAGACATTGGTTAGCTGTATGACTTTTATCACTCTATCTTTTTTTGAATTTGTCGCTCGAAGCGCTTGGAATTTGTCGTAATCATCATTGTTTGTTTTTAGATGTGTACATTGATACTAGACGTTCATTTTCTGCTATTTAAAGAGTGTTTTACATGCTAAAGTATGAATTGAAAATGAACTGGATTTGGAGAGGTTTTTATTGCATACAAACAATCGGTTCAAGCAGATTCGAAACAACAAGTTGCAATACATGAAGTTTTTTGATTTCGTTCCCAGATTAGTTCCTAAGATAAACAAATAATGGTTTTCGTTGTTATTTTTACATTTTTTTCCTCGAAGGTAATGTTGAGCCCCAACAATATCAACAGCATATTACATGTTTTTTTATTACGATAACCTGAAACGTCACATAACATGCAACTTTGAACTACAACATGGATAAGTCGTATTCCACGTGGACTAGTTTTTGGTGATTTTAGATTCCTTTCCCCGTGGAGAGGGGACAATCGTTTATATATATTCTGAAAATTTTGTATGAATCTTTGAAATCGTAAACATAGATTGTTCACGTGGAATGTGAATGGCTCACTGATGGTTTCTCATATTTATAAACTCATTTAGGTTGTTTCAGACTGTACGTTCAAATTTGTTAAAACAATAAAATCTCCCTCCAAATTCTTCGAAACTATTAATTTTTTAAAGTCATCCCGGAATGGCGATTGATGTTGCTTAACTTTTAAAATAGTAGTAAGTAGTAGTAGACCTTCATAAATACATGTCAGTACTCATTTTTAAAACACCAAACAATGTTGTATTTAGTATTTTCCCTAAATATTTAAGATATATTCAAAAAAGGGATCAAAGTCACCCCAGTTGAAGGTTAGTACCGTGTTCGATGCTCTATAGCAGAAATCCCGTGAAAATCTTAGAGCATATTTAAAAATAGCAGAACTGTTGTCAATGCATGCCAGTACTTATTTCAAACAATTTTGTTTTCAGTATATTCTTAAAATATTTGAGTTATATAAAAAAATGTGATCACAGTCACCCAAGCTTACGGTACTGCCGCGTGAAAAATTGGAGGAGCTCTACATCGGTCGTCTAAACGCAATATTGAATCGAATGCTAAGCGGGATCCACACTCGTTCTGGTCATTTATCAAAAAGATAAACGTGAAAGCGGTATATCACAGGATGTATCCTACAGGAACATCGGCGCGGACTCCACTGATACAGCTGTTGAACTTTTCGCTGAATTCTTCAAAAACGTGTATTCGAACACCCCACCCACTCGGACGAACGTTGCGAATGGTTGGATAGCATAGCTTGCTACAACGTGAATTTACCGCAATTAAATGGTTCTGTTGATAAGGCTCAAAGAATGCTATGATCAATAGATGCTTCTGAGGGGCCCGGTCCTGATAGTCTACCGACAGCTTTTGTTTAGCAGTTTGCTACTAGCTTTGCCTTACCTGTATCGATTTTGTTCAATCTTTCGCTAACCAGCGGTGTGTTTCCGACAGTGTCGAAAGTTGTGTCTATAACTCCAATACATAAAACGGAAACATTCATAATGTCGACAATTACCGTGCTATCTCAATGATTAGCTGCCTTCGAAGATTGCTCGAAAAAATTGTTTACAACGCTACGTATCGTTCTATTCATGCAATTATATCTAAACATCAACATGGTTTCGTGAGAAAGCGTTCTACAGTCACGAATTTGATGGTATTTTTTGACTCGCGGATAAATGGTTTTGAAGAACATCGACGAAGCATTCGATGAAGTGCCACATGCACTCGCAGTCAATAAGATGAGGTGTATGGGATTCCCTAACTGGGTGACCAAGTAGATATTGTCCCACTTAACCGATCGCTCAGCCTTCGTCTCAATCAGTTTACGCTACTACCGCGTTAAAAGCTCGAGAGCATTAATCTCGTTTGCTTGATTCAGGCTTGACACCGAAATACGCATTTCTGTCATGGCATTAAACCATTTAGCTTTGGGCCGAAAAAATACAACCCATGGCCCCAGAGATTCTTCCTAGGGATCGGGCAATCCGTGAGGCAAACTTCGGCGTCCATGCGGACGCACGAGCCAAGTACGCCGAACCCAAATGTCATCTCCAATATGGTAGAAAAAATACTAAAAAAAACTACTTAGGCGGCATTCATAAATTACGTAACGCTCATAAGGGAAGAGGGGGTATACTTAAGCGTTACAAAAAATCTCTGGAGACTCCAAAAACAAGCATTTTAATTTAGCAAATTCTTCTACAGCGTTACGTAATTTCAATGAAGAGTAGGTGTTGGCGTTACGACCCGTTAAATATGAGGAGGTGGGGGTCCAAAAATTGGGTTTTCTGCGTTACGCAATTTATGGATGTCGCCTTATCTTATGTAACCGGTTCCGTCCACAACCAGCCACGGGTGATGCCAATCCAATAGAGTTTTGTTAACTGCACCCGAGTATCAAATCGTACAATGTAGCGGGCAGCTACGATAGGTCACAGAAAGGCGTGTTGACCTTGCACTAGAGATGGTCGGGTTTCGGGTTTTCAAACCCGACGGGTTCGGGTCGGGTTCGGGTTTGAAAATTTTTAAAAGTGTCGGGTACGGGTCGGGTTCGGGTTTTGTGAAAAATATTCTCGGGTTCGGGTCGGGTTCGGGTTTGAAAATGTTGGGTTCAGGTCGGGTTTAGGTATTAAAACCCGAAACCCGATTATAAAATCTATGAAATCTCGGGTTCGGGTCGGGTTCGGGTTTCACAATTTCGGGTTCGGGTCGGGTTCGGGTTTCAATGAAATAAAATTTTCGGGTTCGGGTCGGGTTCGGGTTTGAACGAATAAAAAAGTTTCGGGTTCGGGTCGGGTTCGGGTTTTGACTGAAAAAAAAAATTCGGGTTCGGGTCCGGTACGGGTTTGAAAAACATCAAACCCGACCATCTCTACCTTGCACGCGAAAAAATTCACTCAAAAGTACAAAATTGGCACCGGGAAAGTGATACTTGTACACACCGAATTATAAAGAGACAATCGCCAGACGGAATGATGCTGAAAACATTTTTTTAAACGTAAGAGCAGAGTTAAATCCTCGCAGGTGAGATAAAAATTGGAAAAAGGTTGAGTGAAAACAATGCAAATTCAGGAATTGGATTATAGAAATTTCACTGACAATCTGATTTGAAGAAGAAAATATTGTTTGTGAGAAACCCACATGAAAACGCCATTAATTTCTGAATCCATGTGAATTCGGAAACTTGCGTAAATTTAGAAATCACGTGAAAAAGCATAAACAACGCGTTTTATTCTATATTGACCACTCATTGCGACCAGCAACATTAATCTTTTGTGCTTTCGCCAGGGTGTCTGCTGTATTCCGCGCTTCTATTATTAGCATTGAAAATATATGACATACTTATAATGTTATTTCACTTTTTCTTTACGCTTACTACACTGATCCTCGTTCTTCCTGCATTTATTATTGCCAGGCTCCTTAGGCCATGTTTTTGTAAGAGACTTGCTTATGTAAAGAGGAAGTCATCCCTTGACGTGGTTATCTCTTGACAAATTTTCTCCATCTCGTCATTTTTTGGATTTATAGATTTAAAAAACGGATCAACCGTCTGAGAAATACAAATGGTATATTACAGGTACGAATGACTTTAGCTAAGAAAAAAATACTGGTCAAAACTTATTGTTCTGGAAAACCTGGAAAAATAATAAAAAAAACTTCATTCAGCTCATTGGTTTCTTTGAAAATATGAAATTATTCACCTTTGTTTGTTGCACGATTATTAATAATTTAGACACTCGTAAGACGGACAAAATTTCGATCCATATTTTTCTTCGGCAAAATGATCACGAAATAATCGACTTGAAAGCACAAAAGAATTTCCTAAAAAATATGGAAGCACTGATCGTGCAGAAACCTGGTGACTGATGGAGTCTGATTGAGTATGTTTCCTCTAAATTTAGTGTAACGAAAATAGATAGATGATGATAGATGAAACATCTACAGTTTCGAGAGCTCTTCATCTGTGTTCAATTGACGAAACATAACCAATATTGATAAAATAAGAAGAGGCCCTACCAAACCAAAAAGCTCAGTTTTATTTTTTGGTATTTTTCTTTAGAGGAATGACAAAATAAACTATGAAGCATTAATTTCAAACAAAATAACTGTTTCTAATTTTCTAAAGCTGTTCTCGAACATGGCAATCGCAAATTTACATTGTTCGATCAATACTAAGTAGATACCGTAAAACGGAGTATCATTGATCAGCGGGGTAACATTGATCAGTTTTACCCTTCTCATGAATAGTTGAAATAAAACTGCTCCGTGATTACTTTTGCTAAAATTAAGCATAACATCTTAGTCTTGTGTCATTCGAGGTCTGAACAATATTGTATTGGTTGAAATTTTTTATTGTTTTGATGACCAACCTTTAAAATTAATTCGATCGTTATATTTCTTACTCTCAGTAAGTGCCAGAAAAAGCACTTTATACTAGTCGAAACTTGAACATTTCGTATTCAATGACATGTTTTCCGAATTCGTTATTAAATTTTCTCAACCAACCAGAAAATTTTTTAGTCAAATTTATTATATTCAATGTTAATTAGTTTATATTTGTTAAGAAAGTCCAGTTTTATGCTCTAGCCAAGACAACATCCTGCCCTACGTCAGGATGTTGTCTTGGATAAAGCATAGAACGTAAGAGGCTAGAGCTGGCCTGTTGATACTTCCGTTGTTGAAAAGGCCTTGCATATAAGATCAACATACGTTTTCTGAACATAAAAATTTTACAACAATTGTTGACTTACAAAATACTTCTAGCAACTTTCGCGACCAACGTTTACGTTTTTCATCATCGGAAGGTAAAATTACATATGGCATAAAAATGCCTCGCAGTACATACCGCGGCTAAATGCAAGGACAGGACTATCCTCCGCAATAAAAGCAGTCAAGGAGAACGGGAAGCGTCTCTAAACATGTTATCAAAGCATTATCTAACATTTTTAGTTCAAAAACTTTCAAAACTATTCAAAATTGAAACTGATCAAAGTTACCCCAAATAAGGAAAATTGAAACAACGACGAAAAATAATTGTTTTTAATGTTCAGGATTTTCGAAGGGCTTTGAAAACTAACTTCTCAAGTTCTAAGGATGCCAGTACTGGTTTTAAAAATATGAAACCTGTAATTTCAGTTGTTAAATATATAAATACTCACGAAAAAGTGAAAAAAATTATCAATGTTACCCCGTTTTACGGTACTTAGGTTAGGGGCAGCTAAAAGTAGCGTCTGTTGCTGTATTTTACCAGTTATGTCCACGACGGCAGCTCCATGACTAAGAAGTAGATATCTCGATATAACGGTAAATGGAAACGGAAATTTCCTACTTTTCTAGACGAACATGAAGCATGACCGCAAACCGACGCGTGCTTGGAGTTTCCTAAATATCGTCCAGCTAGCGCTGGTTCTAATCAAAATAAATATTTTGTAGCAAATAAAACAATCCCCGTTTGTTGTGAAACTTATGGTCTGCAGTGCATGCAACCGAGAGTGGCATTCTTCACCCTGTAACGTTTTATTTTTCTATATTGCAGTAATGAGAAATATATAAATCTGTGCAGTTACATCAACGCTACGTGCTGAGCTTCATAATTAACCTGTACGCGATGACCGATCTGCACAGAACGCTCCAGTGTTCACGATGACGGTGTCACCCGAAGCCTATTCATGCAATCTTCTGTGGCGTATGCTCGTACTTTGTGTATGTGTGTGTACAAAATAATGAACTTGTTTTAATTACGGCTCGGGTTATAAGCTAGCACGATCGTAATTACTTGTGTTAGAGCTTCATTGTTATTGGGCATTTATTTCAGTTCACCATTATTTAAGTTTTACATGTTCTCAAAAGAACTGCACGATTGCCTCGTGCTGCTAAATGAAATTTCAAGAAGCAAAATTTGTAAATAGTTTATTCTCAATAAACAACAAATGCGTCGAATGTCGAATGATTTAGAATAATTGAATTTCAACTCAGCCATTCATTCGTATCCGCATCTTTTAGCCATCACTGTCTAATGAAGCGCGATGAGCCATTGTCATTCCTTATAATTCCTTTAAAAATCAACGTTCAATGTTCAGTGAACAGATGCATTCTAATTTATTTGCTGTGTTACGCCTCCGCACTAACGCCACCGTTGGCAGTGATAGAATTTATTATTGAAATCCCAACTTGGGCGTGCATTTCGATTTCGCGAATTTAACGTCTCACGAATTGTTCAGTCGTGACTTCAAACGCGTTTAATTGCCGACTAGCTACCAAATTGCTCGTGTCGGGTTTAATGTTCACATTCTTTAACACGTTGTACCTATTTACACGCGCTGTCCTTGGATAGTCCCCCAACGCAACGCCTTGATTCAAGGTTCGTGCTGATGATGGATGACGGCAGCTACAACAACTAGTTAGACTTTTCTTTTCACATATTTCTTCAAAAAAAAGTAATTGAAACCGAAACACCATTATCATAAGTCAACGAACCTGTTAACTGTATATGTGGAACAGCGACGAGTTCCATAACGGTTTAACAGGAGCTTTTCCTGTAAACCACTTTCCAACGTCCATTAGCACACCAACATGAAGCCATCATTGTTTGAATTCCTGTAGACGACATTGGATATCCTTATAAGGCAACCCCTTTACCTCTCGTCTCTCCTCCTCCACTTGTTCTGCCTATATCCGCGATACTCCCGGTAGAATCTATCGTATGAAAAATAAGATAATTATCGCTGTGCAAAATCGTCTGTCGCAAACAGCAACATTGACTGCAGTTTTGTGTCTTCATCGGGAAACCTGCTGCGGTCGCTGTGAAGCGTTCTTCGGTGTAGAGGTTCGACCGGAACGTGATAGATTGTGCTGGTATCCGTTGCCCTTTTTTTCTTTTAACTCAACCCTATTGTAAGTTTAACTAACTGCGACGAAGACGCGATGCGATGCGTTGGAATGCAGTCACTCATCAAATGTAGTCGCGCTCACTAATTGCCGAGCGAACCGAGAGCGGATCTCAGTTAGTTGAACGCGTTGACCAATTGACCGGCGGTGGCGGCGGCGGTGATGGCGACGTTGCTGCAATCTGTAGATAGGGCCGCCGCGTTTGACACAATGGCAACGATTACGACTCATCATGACTCTTGGGTTAAGTAAACTGAATGCATTATGTTGTAACGAATGAGAGAAGTAAATGACGCCTTGCTGTCGTTCGAACAAGTATGATGTGGATGACTGATTGAGAAGAAAAAATTTCTATTATCAATGTTATTTCGGAAATTTCCACTGCGAAAAGATTTAGGTATTATTTATATCAGATTTATAAATAAAATGATTTTAGGTTTTTAAATATTGTTACTTAACGTTGTTGTAATAATAGAAGGAAGAGGAAACATCAACATATCCCGATCATTCAAAAATATCAGGATTATAACAAATTTTGATATATTATTACGAACTTTTTGTATTAACTTGTGTTCTAAACTCGGTCTCGTTAATAGTTAAATAAAATATCAAAATTTCTTTCAAAATGACTTACTGATTATTACGAATTATATAATTGTTACTCTCCCAGCTGGTCTCGAGGTACGATGCTGGCCTAACAAGCCATTCGTCGTAGGTTCGAGTCCCGGCTCGGGAAAGACTGTTAGTATCAGTAGGATCGTAGCGCTAGCCCCGCAATTGTCCTGTACACTTAACAGTTGGCTGCGAAGTCTGTGTATAATAAACAGAAGGTCGAGTTCCGAGTTCCGATACTGAATGTAGCACCAGCTACATGTAGCTTTGCTTTGCTTTTTAGCAAGTTTTTTTATAGTAAAAAAAAGATCAGAATTAATCAGAATGGTTGATTCCACAGTGTTCATGTCTCCGGCAATGTGGTTCAGCATAAAAATATCTTCATGAAAAATGTATTCAGGTAGCTTTAATTTTCTTCCTACAGAAGGTACTGACATCTATCTTCTGAAATAATGGTGCTAGCGATTTCGTTTCTTTAGAAAACTTGTTCATATCATCAATTGACATAAAGTTGTCGAAAACATCAAGATTTCAGAATTGCCCGTTAACGAGATATAACTATTTTCATTATTCACAAAACAAAACCCCATAACTCCTCAAATTCAAGTCATAGAATGTTGGTGTCTTCGGCAAAGTTGTTCGAAAAATTGTGATCTATCTTCAATGTTTGGTCTACATCAGTTTATACTTATTTTATTCACTTTGTTTCAAAAAAGCCCAACAACTTTTTACGTTCATGTTATAGAGGTCTCAAGTGTTACGCGAAGTCATCAACTGCATACGATACGATACATTTCGCACATCATGTTTTTATCTAGAAATCTTTATTTCAATGGAATATAATTTCTATCTTCTTACATTGGAAGCAAGGAGGTTTGGCATTTTCAGGAAAAATTTTCGGCATGATTCCTTGTATATTCATTTACAACATGTATTGCTGTAGATTACTGTTTGATCTAGATCGCTCAATTTTGAAAGTGGAATTCTTTTTGCTACTCAAGTTCAAGTCTGAGCGATTTGGTGTCCATAGATCAGTTGTTAGGATCGTTTATTTGTTTGGATGGTTTATCGTCATGCTTGAAATGGTTTTAGTCATTTTTTTCACACGCATACACATACACACACACACATTCTAAACGTACTGGCCATGAGTCATGATAAATAACAAAAATGATTGAATTCAAATAGATTACAGAAACGTTTATTCATCGTCTTCCAAATCATTTTCAACGTAAAGGAGTTTCACGACAGCTTTTTTTGCGGGTATCAGTTGAACCAAAGTTTGTTTCTAAACTGGAAGAAAAGGGGTCAGATGTAAGCAACATACCGTTCAATACATCTTGCATAGTTTCAATTCTGATGAACTGTGCGCTTCACAAGATTGTGAAAATGTGATGTCGTCATAGAGAGCTGCCGCAAAACGCATGATTTATACGTAAAAACATGCTGTACCAAAACTCAAATAACTTTTGAAACGGCAGGAAGCGACAGCTAAAGTTGAGTTTTTTTAATAGCTGAGACTGAAATCTTTAAATTTGAGAAGAATATGAAGATGGTACTCGCTTGTACATCACTTTTTCAGATGTTTGAAATTAATAAAAACCTAAATTAATCCACTTAGCGGTCAGACCCAGCCTTTCTCATTCAAACTTTTATTTGTAAAAATAGATTTACATGAACACTTCAATCCAATAAATGTATATTCACTCTTCAGGTTCTAAAATATTGATGTTGTAATCTATACATAGAAAAATGTAGTCCGGTCTGTCTGTCTGTTTGATCCATATAGGCTCGAAAACTACCGAACCGATCGACGTGAAAATTTGTATGTAGGGGTTTTTGGTCCCGATAAAGGTTCCTATGATAGTTTGAGACCCCTCCCTCTTCTGGAAAGAAGGGGTCCAATACAAATGAAACATACATTTCTGCACAACTCAAGAACAAACCAAGCAAATGAAACCTAATTTGGCATGTGGATGTTTTAAAGGGCAATAAATCTGTCCATAATGGTTCGACGCCCTTTCCTCTTATGAAAGCACAAGTTTCTGCACAAATTTCTGCACATCTCGCGAACTAATCAACTAAATGGAACCATATTTGGCAGGTGAATGTTTGTAGTGGTAACAAATAAGTTCCATAATCGACCTCAGGCAACATTTTGGATTGTAAGATGGCAACTTCCGGTTTCTGGAAAACAGCCAATAATTGCCGATTTTCGTCTAACATGAGTATCTCCGGATCTTGAATGGTACACAGCAGCTGAAATCGACCACAGATCCCATTTTGGATTCTAGGTTGGCGACTTCCGGTTCCTGGAAAATAGCGGAAAATGATCGAATTACACCCAATATTGGTGTTTCTTCAACCAGAATGACGCTCAGTGGCCAGAAATTATCTTGAATACCATTTTGAAATCTAAGATGGCGACTTCCGGTTTGTAAAAACAGCCTAAAATAACCAAATACCATCCAATATGAGTATCTCTGGAACCAGAATGATGCAATAAGCTCAGGCACCATTTTGAATCGCTAAATGGCAACTTATAGGAAACAGTCGAAAATGACCAGATAATACTCAACATGGATATTTCCGTAATCGAGATGATGCATAGAAACCTAACATTGACCCTGGACACCATTTTGAATTTGAAGACGACCACTTTTAGTTTCTGGAAAAGAACCAAAATAACTAAATACCTCCCAATATGAGTATTTCCGGTGTCAGATTGATGCCAGGAAATTTGCTGAAAATGACCGAACACCACCCAATATGAATATATTCAGAATTAAGGTGATGTACAGAAGCCAAAAGCCGAGGATGTTGTCATTTCGATAAAACCAATCATTTCAATCGATTTGTCTTTTGACTTTGATCATATCCTATGGCCGATTCGTCGTGCATTTGCAGACTTTAAACACATCGCAAGGAATCAATGAATTTGGAACGTTCAAATAGTACAAAATCACATTTAAATTATGTTGAGACCACATATATCAATCAAAGCAGGTATAGTTTTAAATAGCCTTTGAATTTCTTTTCTTTCCATAACTTTTGAGCCACATATCAAATTGTTATGAAGTTTGTTATTTGTAAGTTTGAGAGATGACTCGTTCGTATGACACTAATTATGTTCAAATAAGTCATGTAATCTTTGAGATAATAGACTTTCGTTGTTTTATTAACAGTTTAATACATAACGGTTGCTTATAATCAATTATAGTCAAATGAAATGGGAACGTACATGGCAACCAAACTTTGAAACCAATCATATTTCATCAGTTAACCCCTAACTAGCCCGCTCATCTGATAATAATATTGATCAAATCGGTCGTGTAGTTTCTGAGATAATGAAGTTTCGTGATTTTCACATTTTTTTCATAGCTGGATTTCACATTTTTAAACATAACAGGCAAAATAATAGTCTGATTGCAAAACAAATCAATAGGGTCTTATGCGGCAACTAGACCTTCCATTTGGCACTGATTTTATGAAAATCGGTCCAGCCATCTCTGAGAAACATGAGTGAGATTAAGTAGTCTTCAAAACATTTTTCTTGTCATAACTTTTGAACCACAAGTTCAATCTTTATGAAATTCAAAAGTTAAGGGTCTGTCTATCTGTCTGTTTCATATAAACTTGGAATAGAATGAACCAACCGGCGCGAAAATTTGTATGTAGTGGTGTTTTGGGGCCGGGGAAAGTTCTTAGCATTGTTTGAGACCCCTCTCTTCTCTGGAAGAGAGGGCTAATATACAAATGAACCACAAATTCCTGCATAACTAGAGAACTAATAAAGCAAATGGAACCAAATTTGGCATGTAAAGCTTTCTGCGGGCTAGAAATCTTTCATTGGTGGTTCGACACCCCTCTCTCTTATGGAAACGAGGGGTGTCATACAATTGAATCACAAATTTCTGTATAACTCGAAAACAAATCAAGCAAAAGGAACTAAATTTGGCATGTGTTAGGATTCTGGGAATACGAAATGTCTCTAAAAACCCTAACCTCTAAAATGAATTCATTTTATCAAATTTTGTTCATTTGATTTTGCTAATAATTTCCCTCATTTATATGCTTAATAGTGTAAAAATCATCGGTTGATGTACAAGTAGTATTTTTTGTTTTGCAGGAGAATATCAAAACTCATTTATTAAACTTACCCTTCATATTTTGCAATGAAGTGCTCTTATAGATGTATTGTACTGCTCTATGAAACTATGAGCGGCTAATAACCTAATCACTTCACTTTGTTGGCCGATGGACCGTTTACCAGTCTAGGGAAAAACGAATTAGAGATGTCCAGCTTCTGTGGCAGCCGTCCAGTCACCTCGTGCGAGGTCTACCACGAAGTCGACGACCTCTTCCTGGTTCTCTGCTAAAAATAGTTTTGGGGGCTCTCGTCAGACATTCTGGCTGTCGCAAAGTCTGTCACAAGATAAAAATTTGATTCGTTGTAGAACGGCTCTGTCGAAAACCAGTCTGGTATTCGCAGACGAAGGATTCTGAAGAACAGGATCCTGGAAAGTTCTTTGTAAGCGGATTTCATCAACGTAATGCCTCGATAGTTGGACCAATCCAGTCGATGGACCTTCTTGTAGATTGGGCATATAAGGTCTTCCAACCAGTTATGTGGCATTTGTTCATCCACCTAGATCCTCAGTACACGCAAAAGTTCAAACTTTAATCATCCAATGTGTCCTTTCAATTCGCTCAGAATTTGCTCTGACTTCGCACAACCAATGCGTGATACGCATAATGCAAAAGTTGTACAAGGAATACATTGACAGAGATCAAAATCAGAATATGTATCATATACACAAAAATCGTAATGTCTCGGTAAACTTCGGCTTCGGACGAACGATCAGTTTCGAGGCGCTCAAAAAACCGTTATTTACTTTCGCGAGCCGGTACGTATCAACGCCTCGTGCATACCTAAAAATCGTCAGCAACCGAAACAGCCAATAGCGAGCCTTGTTGCCGCGGAAGTTATTGACGCTGGTGCCAGTAACGCAGAATCGAATGCACGTGAATAAAACCAGAGTCATAATTAAATGCAAAATGTTTTGGACTAATCTTATGTTTTTGTTTATTGTTAATGATTGAATGATGTTTTCAAATGACCTGATTCATGAAAGTGAATCGGTTAGACAATAATTCCTTCAATTTAGTCAGTACCCAACTTATCAGTATTGATTGCTGGTTGCACTGTTTTCACGATGCCAGCCTTCTGAACATCGGTTGATGCTTTATAAGTGTTGTGGTTTGGAGCTGCGCAATACATTCAAAATACGCTAGAGCATCAAATGCATTATGTCCAACGCACATGCGTTGTACTGGTTCCAATTTTAAACAGTAAATGCGCTAATTTCGCTCACAAATGATCTGATTACGCACACTCCAACTTTTGCGTGTACAGCCGCTCGATTCCCGCTTTCAGAAGGTCGGCCAGAATACCATCCTTCCCAGCGGCATTGTCGTTTTTCAGCTTACTAATCGCCCTTTCAATCTCCTCCTGTGTGGGAGGCTCCACAGCTTGTTCTTCGCTCATAATCCTTATCCTGTTCCTGTTTTGCTCATCTTGGTCTTCACCGTTCATTAGCGCCTGAAAGTGCACAGGGAAATTCCTGCTTCTGATTCTGTTGAGTGTGCTCGCGCTTCATCCGACGGTAGACTTTATTTTCGACAGCTCTTGCCTTCCGAGCATGCGACTTTTGGCACAGTGCTTCTTATTCGTCGCTCTCTGGCACTCGGCATCAAACCAGCCGTAAGGCCGTTTACATACTGGCGCGTTCTGCGTTGCGGAGACGGTTCGCCTTGCCGTGGGTTAATGTACAGCGCTAAGTAGAGCTGTACATTAACCCACGGCAAGGCGAATCGTTTCCGCAGCGCAGGACGCGCCAGTATGTTTTCGGCCTAACACTGTCTTCCACGCGTCACATCTACCACCTCTCTCGCAGTCATTTCAACGGCACCGTGAATAGTACTCATTAACAGCCCATTTTTACCTTCAGCCGTTCTTCCTGCTGTCCTGCGATTCGTTGATCCAGTTTTCTGGCGTATTCTTCTGCAACGTCATCAGCTTTCAACATGTATGTTGAAACGCATCGTCCTCTCTGTGCGAGATTTCAGTATGTTTGACAACCTTGCGCGAATCTTAAAAAGGACGAGAGATTGATCAGAGTCAATTTTTGCCCCCTCGAGAAGACCTAACAGCAGTAACATCTGAAAAATGCCGGCCGTGAGTCAGTACGTCATCGATTTAGGAGCATTTGGGTGCCTCCAGGTGTGTTTTCGAACATTCGAACGTGAATAATAGAAGCTACATGTGGCTTTTTCTCTGGCTGCGGCAAAATTTATCAGCCTCTGGCCGTTTTCATTGGTTGAAGAGTGAAAGCTATGTCTTCCAATGACCGGGCGCAAAATTCCTTCCCTTCAACTTTTGCGTTTGCATCTCCGATGACATTTTTTTCGTCGTATTTTGGGCACTCATCATAGGTTTGTTCAAGCTCATCTCATAGAACTCATCTTTAATCATCTTATTTTCCACTGTAGTAGAATGAGAACAAGTAAAAGGTGCACGGAGTTCCCTTTTTCCTGGAATTTGACCACCGAACCTCCTGAATCGGTGCGAATTCGACTCCCTACCGCTGTAGTTCTCGAGCAAGCAAGCCAGCTTGCGCCTGTTCATTGATAGATCGGGCGTTCCAAGTACTCAATTACTAATCGTTGTTCGTGGCCTAGGTCTTTGCCGATTGTTCCGTTCCGTCTTTCTAATTTCGTTGTTCGTGGTTAGGAGAGGATTCAGTATGCTATATTACCAGGGTCACGATACCTGCATCCTGCTGATGGGGCTGCCACCTTAGGTGTAGCTGGCGGGATACAACATTTCAATGATTCAGCCACCCGCTTCGGGTCAGACATTATTGTATGCCGCCCCTAGCATGGGGACCCAGCCACGACCGAAGTTTCCACCGGGAACCCGATCTCTGCTAAGGGCACTCGTATTCCGGTCGGCACCTTGTGGAGGTTGGGATAGGAGTTGCTGGACAGATGTGAATAACAAATGAATGGGGGGCTCTCAAGTTTTACGTGTCCAGTCATTTACCACATAGACTAATGACGTAATTTATGCCTAAATACACTGGTCGACAAAAATGTTGCTATATATCTAAACTCCAATTCACAGAATCGTTGATTGAATCAAAGTTAAAAGTGTGATTTCCTAAAATACCTGCAACTCAATGACGGAATCGTGAGAGAAACCTGTTTACGAGATATTTCTATTCTAGGAATTCACATTCAGGTTTCTCTGTGTTAGTTAAGGAACAGTTCTCTAAAACCGATTAGCTTAAGCGAATCTGATCGTTCCTCATTCTGCGAATCCATTAGAGGCTTCGAATCCGATGGATTTTCATTACAACGATTCTCATTCATGTTTCCTAGTCCCATAGACAGGGCAGTCTTAAAGATTTCTTTTTCAGACATTTTAATCGAGGATGCCCCTGATTCCAATGTGAGGAACGCTAGAGAATCTATGCAAAATTATGTGTTTGTCCGGGACTTTTCTAGAAGAACGGTAAACATAACCATTTGTTGTTACCAGGACTCCTCTGCTGCTCCCTATCTCATACTTCTATTGAGAATTGAATTCTACCAAACTTTCACCCTTTCTGTCGATTAGAACAGCTCAACGTTATCATTCATTGATTAACACTATCGGAAGTATCCGTCGGATGAAAAATTGTGTGGATTGGGTAGCACCGGCTGATTGGCCGTGTCGTTGGAAAAGTTGCGCCATTTCCAACTCATTCCATCATATACGAAACCTACACATTTAAATCTGTCCAATTTGTAAATATTAAAAGCCTTAACTTGATTGTTTTGTTACCGAAGATAGATGTTTGTTTACCAAATGTCCAGTGTATTAAACAGCCTTTCTGTCTTCTTTTCTTTGCAGGTATGTACACACAGAATAATTCGTCTTTTGACTAACTTCACACCCAATGCTAGCGTTTGCCTGCGGAACCCTTATCGGAACACAATTATCAGCAGTTTTTTTCTACAAAAGGAAGACGATTGCTAATTGAATAGATAACTAAGCATGCATGCATGCGGACGATGGCGGTATCATAATGGGACCATAAGTATAACAATAGTAGAAACCGCTAGCATTAAGTAGTGGGACGCTTCTGTCTGCCACTTTGTTGTTTATCGTTAGTTTCGATGGTGCCGCCGCAAAGCTTCGACAAATAATTGCGCCCACTGAATTGTTCAGCTTCTGGTTATTGTGTTTGCTCAGCGACGGGCATCGATTAGCACCCGGAGCATTCCTTAGGGAACGAATCGTTTGTCTGGTAATAACTATGATTTATGATGCTAAACTGCCAGTGGAAATCATAAGATGTGCAATCTATTCTGAGGTTTCAAAAAGTTAGTTCAAAAATCACACCACACCAGACAGAGACGACTCAACAGTCGTTGCGAGTTTGTGAAGTGCGCTCATAATCATTGCGGCAGACACTCACCTGTTGATGCCATGTCATTTTTTCCGGTGCAGCATGTGCCGTCATCGTCATTGTCGTTGGTACACGACGTGCATCAAATCAGCTGTGAGTTACATTAGTTGTTGAAGAGCGAATGGCGTATTCCGCAAAAGAGTCAGAGCGAAACAGAAGCAATGCTACTAAAACAAACGGTGGATATCACTAATACCACGTACTATTTGTATACTAGCCACTACTGGATCGGTGCTAATAATTCGCGATGTAGGATTTAAGTAAACCCCAATCGAGCAGCGGTATGTGTTGGAATGTTAAGTGATGTAGTCGTTGTGTTAAAGTTAGACGAACATAGTGTTCCTACAAAAAATGGTGATTGCTTATCCACTTCGAATGTGTTTTGTCTTTGAGAGTAATATTATCGATTTTACACGGTGCTTTAGAAAGAAACCCTGCTAAGCACTAATGCCACAAACTATAGGCGTTATCCTACATCGTCTTTTACGGCTACTTTCGTGACCTTTGTTGACACAGTGGGTTTCCTGGCAGCCAAACCTTCCATCAAATTTAGTTTACACGCTACTGGCTGCGGCACCCCTTTCAGTGGTGGGTCACCTAGAAACCTAAGCACCGACATGCAAACCGTTCCAGCTAGTGGGACCCGAATGGCCATATAGTCGGTCAATGACACACTTCGGACAGTCTCGATTACAATCTATTTATAATAATAATGGGTCGGCCACTTTCGACCCTTTCCATAAGCGGCTTTTATCGATTCGAGGAGCGCTTATTCCAACAAATGAACCAAAATTATAGGTAATCGTTTAGATACCCTCTCATTGCTTCCTATATTTGTTATGATTGAAGCATCCTAAGTGGCCCTTTGTGATGCAAACTATTGGCGGTGGATACCATGAGGAAAACAATACTAATCTCGTGATCGGAGAGCCAGGGTCAATAATGGCGGTTTAATAGTGCATTTCACACCTAGCTCTTATTCGAGGAAAGCTTCGTTTGGTTGGAAAATACCAATTCTATAGTTCATATGCAATTCAAAATGTTTATTCTTTCTAACCTGTAGAACTGCTTTTATATCCTTGGTCGTACGCAACTGTACGATACCAATGATTGCACTACAGAGCTGGCTTTTAGACCAATTTCTGTACACAACTGTACGAGCCAGTAAGAAGATGCCAACTGATAACCTTCCCATTACGAAGGTGCTTTCATTCTCTATCGTATCGGCAAGAAGATAACCAACTACCAACATTCGCGACGTAGGAGTGTTACAATTTAACTATTTTGCACAAACTGCTCGAAATCGGTTTTGTCTACCTGATATTTTGTAAAGTTATTTAAACTCCGACTCGGGCAACACGTTTTCCACATTAATACGGATTATTAGGGACTAAACAACCAGACACGGGCAGAAGAACAACCAAGGTTATGATGAACGCTATTGGCAAATTCAGTATCACGTTTCGGAACGCGTTCAGTGCACAGTGAAATAGCATCCTCAGCATCGGGGCGGTTCAAATTAATGCACCTGATCGCGCTTGTTAGTTGAAAAATAAACGACGTGTTTACCTGGAGGGCAGGAGATCTCAGACGAAGCAAAAAAAAACACGGGAGAATCCATCACAACACCGGTTTCTCGCATACCTATATGCAAACGAAAATCCATAACCAGAGTAACCACCATGAGGTGAAATGGGATCGCAACAAAAACATTCATACATGCAAGCGTCATCCCTTTTCGAGAGAGAGTGGGAAAGAAAAATGAGATTTCAAAAAGCCATACCCGTAGAGTTTCTGCATCTCCGCGGATGCGGGCGCGCATGCGAGTAGTTTCTCGCTCTTGTTGTGGCATCTTTTAGCGGCCAAATGTGCGCGCGGAGGCCCTCGCGAAGGCGACGTGGATAAACTGCGATTTAGTACAACGTTAACAGTTCGTCGCAGCGGCTGCTCTTGTAGTCGTCGTCATTATCGTCGCCGTCGCCGTCTTTATCGTCACCATCATCGTCATCATTACGCTTCGCGGTTCGGGTTCGAAGTGACTCACACAGTGCGCTTGTACACAACACCAATTGATAACGTCTCGCCGTACTAAGAGAGAGGAGAGCAAGTCACACAGCATAATTAGCTCAAAATTTTCGAGGGTCAAATAGTGCATTTTGTAGCCGGCCTTAGTCGTGTGCAAGGCGTTCTACACCATTCGCGTTTGTTTTGAGTGAAAAATCATGAAACAATCATTCCTGGAAAAGAAGTTGATTCATTACTAAAGTCAAAATTTGAAATTCAAAGTAAACGATCGCTTCTATATTAATGTGCGCGCTCGTTTATACCCACACTCCACGTGTTGGCATTCAGTAGTTTTATTATTATTTTTTTCGGGATGATCTAATGCAGGCCAGCCGTGCGTGTTTGTGTTAGTGCTAATGGTAACTATATTGTTTTTGTTGTTGTTACTTTACCTTAGTCAGATAGAGGCACATTAGTGCAATCGCTGCATTACCACTGCGAAAGGAAAAAAAAACATTGTAGCGAACGGCTGATTCTGCCTAGGCGTACCTCTTCTTAAAAGCGATGAATTGTGCATAAACTGGTGCAGCGGTTAAAAGGCTGTGTGTGAAAAGAAGATTAAACGCGGCAACCGCCTTTGTTGCTGCACTAAGTGGAAAAGTGAAAAGAGAAGAATAGTTAAATATTTGCAAATTGCAATTGATGTTGAACAATTAGGTGAATATCTCTTTTTTCGTGTACCGGTTCGGTGCAGCGAGGTGCATCTTTCTCGGTCAAACTGTGCTGCTGGCGGGGAGTGCGGTGCTGCTGTGCGGAGAAACGTTTCGATATTGTTTTTCTTGTTGTTTTTCTGGCTTTCGTGGTGTAATTGATGATCGCGAGATTTTTTTTTTTCGCATAAACCAGTTTGGAGGTTAGGTATCAATTCGGAATAAAAAGTGACATAGCTAATGTATATCAAGGCGGATAAATACCAAGTGATGTTCTTGCAACAAATACACAGCCCTACGTAGTTGCTCTTCGGACGCAAATGAATGATGTTTTTAGCCTTCCTTCAAAATGTGTCGTATTACGTTTTTTTTATCTGCTGCTGAGGCTCTAGTCCTATTGTCGTTGTGCGTGTCATAGTGCGTAGCTTGGTTGAAATTGCCGACATTCTGCTAAATATCTTAAACTGGTATTCCAAACTGGTTTCTAGTCATTTGCTAATAATACAACATTTTAATATTCTTAGGCAAGGCAGAGGACGGCTTCGGAGGCTATTTTGTTTTCGTCACCTTCGTTTTTAAAATCTGGAAGCTTAAATTTTTTTAACATTCTATTACCAAGAAAACTGTATGTCAGAAGCTGGTTAATAAATCCTTAATGTTGTATAAAAATTAAAACAATACACTGGGGTCGCTTTTTACGCGGTTGGTTGTACCGCATTTCAAAGATTAGCTTAGATATATTCATACTAAGCTTATTTGATACCGCGTACAAACCATCTTCCGAATCGAGTAAAAATAATCCGCGTTATTGTAAAAATATCCCGTTCAAAAAACGCTCGGTGTAGTAGGGCAGTAAGGATGTAAAAGGAAAGGTAAACATCACTACACACAAGCACGGATAAATAATAAGCATGCTACTCCTCGATAGCGGTATTGCTAGTAATTGAAGTACGGGATACAGCAGACACCCGGGTATATCTCACAATAGATCAACGATTCTGGTCGTAGTGAAAAGGTCCATACAAGAGAAAAATATTATTTCATTACAAATATTAAAGTTGTGTGTTCCCCGATACAACAAATAGAGTTTTTCAGAGGTTCGCCTTTCGCTTTGATTATTTACGAGTTTATTTCTACGCAAAATTTCTCACTTACCGTTTAGAGGTGGGAAAAATAATTAACTACAGTGAGGATATTAGAGCGGTTCTGCTCACCAAGGTGAACTTATTCTTTTTACCCGCTCACTCGCTCTTTTCGTTCTACTTTTTTTCGATGCGTAGAGAGTAGAGAGCAAGCAACAATCAATTTATTACTACTTAAAAAGTAAATCTGATAGATTGCCTGTTAGAGCTGATGTACCTCAAGGAAGTATCTTGGGCCAATATTATATAATATCTTCCTGATTTACCACCAGAATGTGAGAAATCTCTGTTTTGTAACGTTACAAATATTTCCGTAAAAGGAAAAGGCCTTCACGGTATTTGCAGTCGATTGCAAAGAAAGCTACATATATTTTCATCATACTAGCAAAAGCGGAAGATTTCTTCTTATGCACCAAAAACACAATTAATTATTCTTCCTCCTAAACCAAGAGTTCCATTTCTCAAACCCACCAATAATCACGTTGTTAAGATGAACGGTACGATCTTGAATTAGTCTGATCAAGTAGGCTACTTAGGGCTAATTTATGATAAGCAACTTATTTTCAAGGTGCTCACTAAGAACATCCAATCAAATTGCAATAAATATGAAAAATGTTCAGAGAGCGGGGGCCTAGTGTGGTTGGTAACGTCTCCGCCAACCACGCTCGACGCCTGGGTTCGAATCCCACCGCCGGCATAGGTGTCGATGGTTGTGAGGTGGCGTGATCCACTCACAACCAACCCAACTGGTCTAGATTCTATCCTAGCCGACACCGGGAGATTTTCTGAGGCGAAAAATCTCTGGGATCACGCCTTCCTTCGCATGAGGAAGTAAAGCCGATGGCGCCGGTCCGTTAATAAGCGGGTCGTGAGTTAGGGTCCTGGGTGTGGAGTCGCCTCCCTGGGCGTCGGTTCAAAAAAAAGTTCAAAGCTTTTACATAGCTCCAGCTCACGCTGTCTAATTAATAAAATCAGCTATCAAATTTTTGCCTGAAGTAAACGGTGACCTACCGCTCTTCAAAAAAGAGCGGTAGATTACTCATTTACTTCAATAAACAAACTCTTTAAATCAGTTCGCGAGCGGATTACCCACCTCTATTACCGCACTCTTGCAAGTTCAGTAAACACACTAGGGAGCTAGATCTTGTTCCCATATCTTAAAAATTAAAAAAAAAACCCTGCTACTCCTTCAAATGAAAAAATGCATTTCAGAATATACACGCCCTTTTCTCAATGAGACACGTAAAAAGGTTATTTAAATTTCAATGCAAAGTTAAATTTATTTAAAGAATTTTCTCAAATAAATTTCATAGCTGAAATGATGGAATCTTTCAAGCTCTTCAAGATAAAATTTCGATTTTCTATAGGCTCATCAAAAGTTTAACAGGGAAATTCTACATGATTAGAAAAAAAAACATTGTACGATGTCTTTTACCTCCATAAGGCTCTCTAGAGACTGGTACAATGTTCTGAATTATTTCTAAACATCATTGACCTCCGTGCATTGTGGTCCAAAAGGGCAAAAATTGAAGCATAATTTCTCTGTGGCTCTTGCATTCATCCTAGCTTAATGGTGTCTACTGAACCATCGTTTGTTTGTTTTATAAACTCAAAGGTTCAAATGTTAAACCTTTTTATGATAAAAATAAAAAACTTTTTTGTGTTAAGAGATAAGGGAAGTATTTTTCGACAAAGTTTCATGAAATGTAAAAATTTGAAACTTCGCTGAATAAACGAAATTCCTATCTTCATTCAGTACAGAGTTATAATGTATTTAATATGAAAATTACTTAAAATTAAAATTTTTGTACCTATTTATTTATTGTACCTATTCACATGAAAACGTTGTCCTAGAGGATTTTTGAGGCATACAAAACACACGTTTTTGCCAGAGACCACACATCTCTAGGACTTTTCCATATAAAGCTATGTTGTTTTAATAAAGTAATTCATGTGTTAACTTTTTTTTCGATAACTTCAAGGATGTGTAGGGTAAAAAGAGTATCTGGAGGTACATGGACAAAATTTTTTTTGATGTTCTGACTTATTACTAAACACGTGTTTTGACAACATGTAAAAATCTAAAATCAGAGATTTTTCACCTCGGAAAAAACTCCCAGTGTCGGTTAGGATAAAATCTATATCAAATGGGTTGGATGTGAGTGGTTCACGCCACCCCACAACCATCGACACCTATGTCGGCGAACTATTGATGTGAAGAATTTTTCATGGCTATTTCACATATTTTTCGTCAATAATATATACACTACCCGTGATAAGTTTGGAATCGCTTCACCAACTGTTGCAACATCCAGTTAAAAAAATCCAAAAGTCGGATATCGACAAGCTAGAGGGTTATGGTCTCCAGAAAAGTTGTTCAGAAAATTTTAAAAGATTTTATTTAGTGCACAATGTAGTTTAAAATTTGACCGCGACGCGGCACTAGTGTTCGAGTTCTTTTGAGTTTTTTGAATCTTATTCACCTCTTGAATCCGACCACTTAGAAATTTGTTGTCTTCAGCAAAGTTGTTGGTGAGATTTTATTTGATACACAGTTTGTTTTTAAATTCGATCGCACCGTGGTGCGTGTTTTCAGTATTTTGAATTTGAAAGTTTATCTCGTGAATTCAACTATTTTGAAAGCTTTGGTCCTCAGAAAACTTGTTCCGAAGGTCATGTGAAAAACTCTGCTGAATATCATAGCTTTCTAGGAGGAAGGAATCGTAGTATAGGACAATATGGACATTCCGACTGTGAGGAAATTGTATATGGCTAGCTCATTCTTCCTCCAGTTCTGGTATAATTATTAGTGGTTAAGGTTCCGGAAAACTGAACAGTGTGGCCAGAGGAATTTCATCTACATCGATATGATGGTTGTTTTAAACTACACCTATTCCCTTGCAAAATTTTGTAATTGTGGTAGAGACCATCTACATTCCACGTGGGCAGCGAAAAAGTTCTCGATTCATTCAGGCATTAGCCTCGGTAATGCAACGGAATCGTTATATTTTTTTAAATATCTAAGCTGTTCATTAAGGTGAAACGGGACGTGGTCGCGATCAACTCGAATTTTGCAATCTAATTTTTTCTTGATTTATGAAGACTACGTACATGAAACTTTGATCAATTGTTTTCACAACTGTTGCATGCCTGAAGTAGCAATTTGAGTGCTGTTTATTTAGTGGAAGCCGAATTTTTTACGTTCAAAATACAGGAGTAAAAAGAACTCTAACCTCAAAATTATATAGGAAAAGACCACTATCCCGTTTCACAATGTGTGCAGTAGGGAAAGCGAAAAATAAGCGAACTGGAAATATGATACAGATTTGGAAAAATATACCGCATCCCGACGGGACTTGAACCCGCAATCTCCCTGTCTCCGGCATGGTGTTTCGACCTATTAAACTACGGGGGACGGTGGTACTGTTCCACAATCTATATGAGTATCACATTCCACTGCTGACTTATTCTATTGATCATCCCTAACTAAACACACTGCTGTGCAAGCGTTATTTATAGACTGAAAGGAATGTCTCATCACACACAGAAGAGTCAGCTGATGCTAAGCTGTTATCTTCTAATTAGCAAGAACGGTGATTTATGAGTCCCAAATACGCATGAAGTTACTAGATTTTTGTCAAACTCCATTCTCGAAGCGAAAAAGCGAAAGATAGAAATCTTCCGAATAAGGTAATTTTTCATAGGGAGTCACTTTAAATAGCAAGCCCGATTTGTCATTATTGTTTGATTGATTGATGTTATTGTCAAAAAATGTAATGAAACTATCATTTTTTGTACATCCCCAGATCACGTTTAGGCGAAAACTAGTAGACTAGAACCCGTATAGGATGAATTATTATTATAATCTCTACGAAATTGATTGAAACGTTTGCCGCTTCCATGTTCATTGATATGCAATTCAAAAAGACATATTTTTTATCTATTTTGGCAGTAACTGAGTAGAAGCTATCTCTTTTGTGTCTTCTACAAAGTTATCTGTTTGAACGATATACAAATTCCAAAACATGGGAAAGATGAAGAAACGTGTCTTCAGCGAAGTTTTTCATAATATTATCTATAACTTTCCTGAAAACCCCATTTCTCTGAAGTGCAAGAAGAAAAAGTCAGATTTCACAGCGACACTAGAGGCGAAGTTCTAAGCTAAAACTTGTCATTCTTAGAGGTTTTTTATTTACTAAACATCTGAAAATAGTATGTCAGTAAAACCAGTATTTGGAGAGCAAATCACTCACTTTTGGCAATAACTCGGTATGTGTAGAAGCGGTGTATCTCCAAAACAAGAGTAGTTTGAAAAAAAAAGTTTTCAGCAAAATTTTTTGTGACAACTTTTCGAAGGCACCATTTATTTAAAGTGTAAGAGTTAGAGTTAATATCTAAAACAACATTTGTTGTCAATCTTTGAGGCTTTTCAAATTCTAAATATTTATTTGAGATAGTATGTCAAAAAAACCAGTTGCTGGATAGCAAATGGAAAAAAAAGTTAAGGATTTTGAGCTCTCGTATTACTGTGCGACTGGCTTGTCATGTCAGCTCTCGTATCTCCAAGTCAGCTGGAAGGTTCAATCATCGTATATATATAAAAATGAGATTCCGTAAAGCAGTTAATCATATTGATATTGTTTCCTGTGCTTTTGAGGTGTATTCGACGTGGGATGGTCAAATACCACCTAATATCGGTACTTCCGAAACCGTGATGTGCGTAAAATCAAAATGTGTTCAAAAAAAAGTTTCAAATCAGTGGTAATCTATTAAAAACGACAAATAAGCTCGAATCTGACTAGGATTCCCTGACCCCATTACCACGATTTCATGAAAAAAGTTATGGTCACAGAAATAGTGAAAAAACTAAAAATAAACGATAGCAAAATTCGAGGAAAAATACTTACGTTATACGTTTTCCGGGATCGGAATCGGGAACATCACAATTTTGTTCAGTCAGATTGGTCGTAAATCTAATTGACTATAGGGTATCTGAGCATACTTATCAATATAAGTGGTACATGTGATAGAATCTAGTTACTTAAAAATATTACTAAGTGAAATAAAGGTATTGCTGAGTAACAAATGAGTTAAAATTATTGAAAGTAGAAATATGCTTAAAATAGAGGTGAAGGAAGCGGGAACATTTAGTACCATCCATTTCCGAGTAACATTGAGAGCATCTTCGCAAAAAATTAGTGATACTCCGGTTTCTGGTACACTAATATGTTCGTGGCATTATTATTACTACTAAACTATTATTATTACTAAATGAATTTTACACCTATTTTACCCCCCTCTGTAGAAAGTCAAAACTAATTTGATCAGATTCAACGCTCTCGGTTATCAAAGTGTTCATATAAATCCTTAAAAAACTAAATTGAATTGCTTAGAACCTTTTTTTATTGTTTCAAAAGTGTACTTTTCTCAGAAAAGTTCTCAACCTTGGCAAGATAGTTTTTTTTTTAATTTAAAGTTCATTCCGAGATATTGTTTATTTCAAAAAACAAAATTTTTTGGAAGGTATTACCTCTTTTTTGGAAACAGCGCGATTCAAAATGTCGAACAGATAGTGTATACTTACATAATAGATACCAGTGTGGCTGAACAAATTGTTGACCGATTTGGAGAAGTAGATTTGAAATCATTCGTTTTTATTAGTTATACGACGCCTCATGAAAAAGTCAACCCTTTTTTGGTTATGGTTGCTTATGTCATGTGTAACAAAACGGAAGTTGTCTTTTTGATACCTATGCCACCGGATCTTTAATTGCAAGTAAAGGTGGAAATACAAATTACCGTCTGTCCATAACAAACTTTTAATCGCAAACAATGCTTCGAAGCTGCGTGTCCAACTCTCCGGTTATAATACTTGATATAAAATATGTTATAAGCAAGTTGAGTAACGATGTTTCCAGTGTGTGACAAACATTTTTTATTACCAGAAGCTTGATTCCTTTAAGAAACTATCTCTTGAACAACGGTGGTATTTAACGTTAATGTATGAGAAATAAAGTTCAGACATATTCTCCATATATCAATAGCACCATAATCGTTTTCACTATACTTCAAATAGTATCAAACATATCTTGGCATCCTCAACGACGAATGTTACACGTTGTAAATTGAGATATAAATAAAGTTACGCAAAAACAACCGCAACCGCAACGAGTAATTTATCAATTCTGCTTGAGCAAATATTAATATGGCAGATGGAGTGAAAGTTGCTTCTGTAGAGAAAAAAAAAGCCTGCTCGCTGTTGGTTCACAAATAATTTATATTTGTTAGATCACGAAGCACTAATACCTTTTCCTTTGACCTTATCTATTCGTATTACTACTGTTTTTTGTTGTGGTTGAAAACTTATGTGGAATTTGTTTAGATTTTTTTTTAGAGACGAAAAATCAAGAACCAATTTTATTTATGCTGCTCACGTCCTAGAAGCAGTGGAGAGTGACTGTTAAGATCTCACTTGAACAATCTGTAATTAGTAACACAAAAAAATTTGCAACAAACTTATGTGATTTCCTCCCCGATAGCCCTGAAAGCTCATCGGTGAACGACTTAAGAGACCTTACCCATAATAGCCTTTTACGATCGCATTACCGCTGCTAATGGATCGATGGTGACTCTAGGCGAAAAAATGTGTCTGCGAATTCGGAATCAAAGCAAGTGAGAGCAGTGCCACCGAAAACGAATCGACGAAGTTAAAAAAAAACCTAGCTCGCATTGATAAACCGCGGCCGGTGAAAACGATGTTTGCTTGAATGAATAGTTTCGGATTGAAGTGTGCAGCCACCCGAAAATCGATCAACTGTGGCCGCGTAGTACGCGCAGCTCGCGTGTTTGCGCGCCGTAACGAGAAAGCCACCCGGCCGCGCAGTGCGCGGGGCTTTGTGGTACTAGAGCTGATTTGATTATAGGAGAAAACGACAATTTGTGGAAATTCCGCTGCCGGTGTTTGTGAACAACGGCGGTCGAGTGCTTGCGTGCTGAGGAATGTTCGGCAACTGAAGCCGAAGTGCGTAGGAGTCGATAACGGTGGCGCCGAGAAAGCCATACAAAGGATGGGAGCAGATTCAGGTTTTTTTTCTGTAGTTGTAGAAGATAATCGATGATCAGTACCTTAATCTTCCTATCGCGTTTCAATTGAGACTAAATGAAGCGCGTCTCTCGATGTTATGAACTCTCAGTTGTCGTCCGGAATGCGCCGAGGTCAGTCCGGTTCCCGGAATTTCTCTCGTTATCATGTATCTGGCATCTGACAACTGTTGCGCGACCGGCTCATCATAATTATCACCTCTTCTTCATCGATCGGCTGCTGTAGCTCTCTCTTCACTTCAGCTTCGTACCAAGTTTTCGACCTTCCTACTACGAGGAACGTGCCTTTAGTCTCTTATTTTATTAGCAGAAATCCTCCATCCAATTGAAACTCAGTCGGCGAGCTCAGGTTAGTGACCATCGTTACCACCGTGGCAAGGGTACAGGGTTCGTGAATCAGCGTTACACCTTCTCGTGTTGCGCTGAAGATACCACAGTCAACACTACTGCATCCTAGGGCTAGAGTAAAGATCATAATGTCAAGGTGTTCTGCGGAGGGATGATAATCATAACTTTGTACGATGATTTAACTGCCGTACCTTGGCTTTGGCTTGGCAGGATGTTTTAATGCATAATTCTTTTGGATACGTCGCCTGATGAGCTACACATATAACGAAGGTCGACGAGGTGAATCCATGCAATTCGCAACTGAGTATGAAAGCTAGACGATCAAAAAGTACTATCACCTTCGAGAAGGTTACACAATTATTGAACGTTGCATTGCTCTTGTGCTTGTGTTTATTTTAATTTGTCTAATAGGAAAGAATTTATGTGGGCCTTTCAACGTTGGTCTACGTTAAATGGTAAGAACTGCTTTAATTCAAAGAGTATTGTTATCATCTTTATGTCCTTGGATAGATGAAATGCAGAAAAAAATTGTGATACCTGAATTATCGTTATTACTTAACTGTTTAGCAGTGAAAATTAAACAATTTTACTGTAACATTTCAACTATCTGTCTCTCAGACGAAAAACTCAACATTTGTTACTCAACAAACGGAGCTTTCTAATGTTCCTCCATGTAAAACCGCCCGTGCCACGACGTGTGTCGCGTGCTTCGAAATTAGGCCAATTCTTTTTTCGTCAATTACTGCACGTTTCTTTCAATTTGGCTTGCGCTGTCACGGCACGCACTCGAAATCGAGAAACTGACAATTATCCATCAGATTACACGTATCATGTATCAATCGGCTTACTTGCGGCTTCAATGTTGGCTGAAACAATTCTCCCGGAAGTATTCAGCGTCTCGCAGTTGGCTGTCAGGTAGAGACGCGTGTCAATTCGTATCATACACACATCAAATATAGCCCTTCTCCGTCTGCTAGAGCGACAAAAAACGCGCCGCACTGCTAATTGGGTCAACAAACTATGATAAAGCGGTCCTATTAGTATGTAAAACAAACCCTCCAGCTCTTGTCGTTAAATGGTGCGTGTGTTTGTTTAGATCTCAATACGCTAAGGCTGAGATTGCGTCTTGCTTCGCGTGGGTACCAGCTGGGTGGTTTGGTGGCTTGAAATTCTTTGCCACGGAAAAGAATCAGAACGAAGAGTGCCCATTAGTACAAAGCTTCTGAAAATCCTGTTCTGGATTTCATGGATGATCGTTTGCACCCGAATGCATTCTGATTCTGGGTTTTTGTTTTTCTGTGTGGTTTACTTCAGCCTTGGCAGAGTGCCAGAACACACTGCCAACTGTTTCGGACAGGATATAATAAAAAGGACTGACATTTATGTTTTCATGGTGGAGAGTTTACTGGGTCGAGGTTGAGTAGATGAGATGATGAAAAATGTATATTATAATGCGTAAAAACTTTATCTCTAACGCATTTTCTGGTTATGCAACGCATCCGTTATGTTTATAAATCAAACTGCTTCATTTAAAAAAACTTCTCTATAACTCCTCGTTTATTTTAGTACGGATTACTTGTCGATGATCTAATTACAAAAAAAGTTACGAAATATACACTTGAACCTCGTAAATTTCAAAATTCCCGTAAAAACGCATAAATGTTGTTTTTAACCATGTTTACTAAATACTTTCGAAAAAGACTAAAGGCACTGGTGATTTCGCCTTTGAATAAAAATTAAAAGTTTTTGAAAAATAAAAAAATAAATAATACATTAGCTTTCATTTGATCAGTGCGGCTTGAGCTGTCTGAAAGTTCGGTCGTGTTTTCAGTTATATAGCTTTAAAGTTTGTGGTTTGTAACAGTGCGTCTTTTCAAGACTCGCTGAAGGTTAGTTTACATCAGTCTTTCTCCCGACTAGCTATTCAAAATTTGATATATTTTTCAACTTTTATGTATTGCCTGAAATGACAGGGTGAAAATAGAAACCACACATCGCTTCGAGTAGAAAAGGGAAATATCTCTTTCTGGGAAATAACTCTAGTGTTTGCAGTTAAAATTTATTTGATATTTTGCTTAAGCAAGATTCCGGCGAAATTGAAATGACTGATTATAAATCAAGCCGAAACTGCTTTTGAACCGTGAAATTTCCACTCGTTGTGGTAACTATTGCTTCTGAGTTTAACATTTTCGAAAAAGAATGAGGTTAACAATTTGTTGAAAAGGCACATGCTATGTGTAATGTGCCAATAAAGTGAGAGTTATATAGGAAATTAAGCGAAAGTAAAAAGCATATCACTCAATTTCGTATTTGCCAACGATATGGCCATGGCATACTGTTTCCAAAGCTACTGAAACGTGATCAAAATTATTTTGACCCAGAAAATTGATTTTTCAGTCGTAGTGCCTTCAGCAAAGTTGATACATAAATCATTCTCCATTTTATAGAAGTTGCAATTTTGTGAGTAATCCACATAAAATTGAGAATCGAATTTTACTTTTTCCATATTTGCGTATGAGCAGTTCCACAAAAAATGTCCCAATTTTATTATTTTTTTTATTTTTCATTTTCGATTTGGCTGAAACTTTCCATAGACGTTTCTATAGACAAAAGTTTAATTTTTTGAAACATAACTCATTTCTGAGAAGCTATTGAAAAATGCAATTTTGGGAATACCTATTGATTATTACAAATATTTTCACAGCCAAAACAGTTTGTGTGTGACATCTTCGGCAGAGTTGTAGATGATATTTTTTTCTTTCCGAAAAAAATACTCACTCTAAAAAAAAAATTTGTTTTTGAAAAACAGTTGAAAGAAAAATTAAAAATTTAATCATCTGAAAAAGCTCATTTTCGAAAAACCAAATTTATTTTATAAAAACTACAAAAGATTACCTAAGCAAGGAAACCGGTCCGATCATGGAGGAATCAAGTTTTGATTTTTGAAATTATTCCTTCACAGGGTACTTTTTTATGGTAGGACAAAATTTCTATCTACAACTTCGCCGAAGACACTATGGCAATCGAACAAATCGTTTCGACTGTAAAAATATATTTATTCCATTAAAATATATTTATATTGGACATTAAAAATATTTCTACAGCCAAAATGGTTTGTTTGATTGACATAGTGTCTTCGGCAAAGTTGTAAATAACAATTTTGTCCGTCAAAAAAAAAAATAGGCCCCTCGAAAAAAATATTGAAAATAGTTTTCTTTTAAATCATCACTTTTTTTCTCTGATTTCTCCGCGATCGGTTTCATTGTTTAGGTAATCTTTTGTAGTTGTTATAAAAAAAAAATATTTTAAAAAAATGAGCTCTTTTAGATAATTAGTTTAAAATTTTTTTTCAACTTTGTTTTCAAAAAAAAATTTTTTTAAGAGTGTATATATTTTTTGGGAAAGACAAACTTGTTATCTACAACTTTGTCGAAGATATCATGCCGATCAAACAAACCGTCATCAATACCTTCCCAGAATAGCATTTTTCAATAGCTTCTCAAAAATGAGTCGTGTTCCAGAAAAATAAACCAATAGCACAAAATGGCATCTTTCTCCCATACAAGCATCTATGCAAAGTTACACCCAAATCAAAAATGGTTGATTAAATTGGTTGCCCATTTTTTTTTGTGGAATTGCTCATATAGAAATTTACATTGTTCGGCAGAATTGTGGCACATTCTTTAAGAAACAACCTTGTCTACCTGCCTATTTAAGCGGATTTTTGTGGAGTTTTCTATACATTCGCCTACCCAGCTGGTCTCGAGGTACGATGCTGGCCTAACAAGCCAGTCGTCGTAGGTTCGAGTCTTGACTCGGGAGAGACTGTTAGTGTCAGTAGGATCGTAGCGCTAGCCCCGCAATTGTCCTGTACACTTAACAGTTGGCTGCGAAGTCTGTGTATAGTAAACAGAAGGTCAAGTTCCGAATCGGAATGTAGCACCAAGGCTTTGCTTTTTCTATACATTTGTCTCTCTGGAGAATAATTATTAAAACAATTTTGCTGAAGAGACTGTGACTCCAAAATCATTTTTGAATAAAAAGTAATTAGTTGAAATTAGTGCATTATTTGAATACAATTCGTCAATAACCAATTAAATATATGAGATAAAAATAAACTTCCTTAAAAAAATTGTTTGTTTCGTTATAGCAAACAATATTATAAATCATTGATAAATTGTAGAAATCCCTATAAAAAAGTTAAATTGAAAACAATTGATTTTTGGGGTAATCTATAGGAAACTCCACAAAAATTCATTCAAATAGGTAGATAGAAGTATAATGTCTTCAACAAAGTTGTTTGTTTTGAAATGTGCTACAACTTTACCGAATAGAGTGATTTTTTATATTCCAAAATAAGAAAAGTTAAATTCTTTTCTAACTGTTGAGTGGATTATTCACAAAATTGCATTTTCCATAACATGGAGAATAATTAATGGAACAACTTTTTCGAAGACACTACGACTTCATAATCAAATCGACAATAACCAAATAAATATGTGAGATAAAAATAAACTTCCTTAGAAGAAATTGTTTGTTTCGTTATAGCAAACAATATTATAAATCATTGATAAATTGTAGAAATCCCTATAAAAAAGTTAAATTGAAAACAATTGATTTTTGGGGTTATCTATAGGAAACTCCACAAAAGTTCATTCAAATAGGTAAATAGAAGTATAATGTCTTCAACAATGTTGTTTGTTTTGAAATGTGCTACAACTTTACCGAATAGAGTGATTTTTTATATTCCAAAATGAGAAAAGTTAAATTCTTTTCTAACTGTTAAGTGGATTATTCACAAAATTGCATTTTCCATAACATGGAGAATAATTAATGGAACAACTTTTTCGAAGACACTACGAATTCAAAATCAACTTTTTCAGGGTCAAAATAATTCCGATTACGTTTTTCAAGCTTTGGAAAAAACAAAAATGGAATTGTTGATTGCTACGATTTTTTGCTGCAACTTGTTAATAATTTTGTTCAACATATCTTCTTAGGTTTGCCATTAAATGAACCTCTTAAAGGGCTCCCATATTATTTTGAAAGTGAGATCCATATTATAGATTTGATTTCATCAGAGTTAAATAAGACAAAACCATTCTTGATAACGTAAGTATTATTGGATTTGGTTTTCGAGGATATAAAGTTAATTCTGACTTTGACGCATTACGAGAAATTCTTGGTGCTTCTTCAACGAGCACGATATGCTTGTGCCTTGTCAAATTCATGTTATTTGCACAAAAAAAATACTACAGGCATAATATCGCCAAATATAAAGGATATTCTTTCGAGTGTTGCTGAATATATTTCAAAAATTGATTTCCAGGGGAGGCTGAAAATAAAAATACGTACAGTCGCTGAGCAAACACATTGATTCTGTCAGCAGACTGTATATTTTGTAACAAAAACCCTAATTACAGTGTTTAGTCCCACGTCACCATTTCTTACAACCCTAGGGCTGTATACCTTGTAGTATTTTTACTCTGTTTCTCATTGTTGTGTCCAATTCTCAAAATTTAATAAACTATCGTGTTTCAATGTGTTTTTTTTTCTATTTTTTTGTCGTTCCTCTTCGAACTTTTCATATTTTTATTGCTGTTTTTCCTTTTCTTCGTTTTTTATATTTAACTTATTTATTTTCAATTCACCATTTCAGTTTTATTTTCAAAATATTGTAAATTTTTTTTCTTCGTTTTCTTTTCCAATTTTTCGTGTTGACAATTTATTTTTAAATTTGTTATCTTTCGAGTAGAAAAGGGAAATATCTCTTTCTGGGAAATAACTCTAGTGTTTGCAGTTAAAATTTATTTGATATTTTGCTTAAGCAAGATTCCGGCGAAATTGAAATGACTGATTATAAATCAAGCCGAAACTGCTTTTGAACCGTGAAATTTCCACTCGTTGTGGTAACTATTGCTTCTGAGTTTAACATTTTCGAAAAAGAATGAGGTTAACAATTTGTTGAAAAGGCACATGCTATGTGTAATGTGCCAATAAAGTGAGAGTTATATAGGAAATTAAGCGAAAGTAAAAAGCATATCACTCAATTTCGTATTTGCCAACGATATGGCCATGGCATACTGTTTCCAAAGCTACTGAAACGTGATCAAAATTATTTTGACCCAGAAAATTGATTTTTCAGTCGTAGTGCCTTCAGCAAAGTTGATACATAAATCATTCTCCATTTTATAGAAGTTGCAATTTTGTGAGTAATCCACATAAAATTGAGAATCGAATTTTACTTTTTCCATATTTGCGTATGAGCAGTTCCACAAAAAATGTCCCAATTTTATTATTTTTTTTATTTTTCATTTTCGATTTGGCTGAAACTTTCCATAGACGTTTCTATAGACAAAAGTTTAATTTTTTGAAACATAACTCATTTCTGAGAAGCTATTGAAAAATGCAATTTTGGGAATACCTATTGATTATTACAAATATTTTCACAGCCAAAACAGTTTGTGTGTGACATCTTCGGCAGAGTTGTAGATGATATTTTTTTCTTTCCGAAAAAAATACTCACTCTAAAAAAAAAATTTGTTTTTGAAAAACAGTTGAAAGAAAAATTAAAAATTTAATCATCTGAAAAAGCTCATTTTCGAAAAACCAAATTTATTTTATAAAAACTACAAAAGATTACCTAAGCAAGGAAACCGGTCCGATCATGGAGGAATCAAGTTTTGATTTTTGAAATTATTCCTTCACAGGGTACTTTTTTATGGTAGGACAAAATTTCTATCTACAACTTCGCCGAAGACACTATGGCAATCGAACAAATCGTTTCGACTGTAAAAATATATTTATTCCATTAAAATATATTTATATTGGACATTAAAAATATTTCTACAGCCAAAATGGTTTGTTTGATTGACATAGTGTCTTCGGCAAAGTTGTAAATAACAATTTTGTCCGTCAAAAAAAAAATAGGCCCCTCGAAAAAAATATTGAAAATAGTTTTCTTTTAAATCATCACTTTTTTTCTCTGATTTCTCCGCGATCGGTTTCATTGTTTAGGTAATCTTTTGTAGTTGTTATAAAAAAAAAATATTTTAAAAAAATGAGCTCTTTTAGATAATTAGTTTAAAATTTTTTTTCAACTTTGTTTTCAAAAAAAAATTTTTTTAAGAGTGTATATATTTTTTGGGAAAGACAAACTTGTTATCTACAACTTTGTCGAAGATATCATGCCGATCAAACAAACCGTCATCAATACCTTCCCAGAATAGCATTTTTCAATAGCTTCTCAAAAATGAGTCGTGTTCCAGAAAAATAAACCAATAGCACAAAATGGCATCTTTCTCCCATACAAGCATCTATGCAAAGTTACACCCAAATCAAAAATGGTTGATTAAATTGGTTGCCCATTTTTTTTTGTGGAATTGCTCATATAGAAATTTACATTGTTCGGCAGAATTGTGGCACATTCTTTAAGAAACAACCTTGTCTACCTGCCTATTTAAGCGGATTTTTGTGGAGTTTTCTATACATTCGCCTACCCAGCTGGTCTCGAGGTACGATGCTGGCCTAACAAGCCAGTCGTCGTAGGTTCGAGTCTTGACTCGGGAGAGACTGTTAGTGTCAGTAGGATCGTAGCGCTAGCCCCGCAATTGTCCTGTACACTTAACAGTTGGCTGCGAAGTCTGTGTATAGTAAACAGAAGGTCAAGTTCCGAATCGGAATGTAGCACCAAGGCTTTGCTTTTTCTATACATTTGTCTCTCTGGAGAATAATTATTAAAACAATTTTGCTGAAGAGACTGTGACTCCAAAATCATTTTTGAATAAAAAGTAATTAGTTGAAATTAGTGCATTATTTGAATACAATTCGTCAATAACCAATTAAATATATGAGATAAAAATAAACTTCCTTAAAAAAATTGTTTGTTTCGTTATAGCAAACAATATTATAAATCATTGATAAATTGTAGAAATCCCTATAAAAAAGTTAAATTGAAAACAATTGATTTTTGGGGTAATCTATAGGAAACTCCACAAAAATTCATTCAAATAGGTAGATAGAAGTATAATGTCTTCAACAAAGTTGTTTGTTTTGAAATGTGCTACAACTTTACCGAATAGAGTGATTTTTTATATTCCAAAATAAGAAAAGTTAAATTCTTTTCTAACTGTTGAGTGGATTATTCACAAAATTGCATTTTCCATAACATGGAGAATAATTAATGGAACAACTTTTTCGAAGACACTACGACTTCATAATCAAATCGACAATAACCAAATAAATATGTGAGATAAAAATAAACTTCCTTAGAAGAAATTGTTTGTTTCGTTATAGCAAACAATATTATAAATCATTGATAAATTGTAGAAATCCCTATAAAAAAGTTAAATTGAAAACAATTGATTTTTGGGGTTATCTATAGGAAACTCCACAAAAGTTCATTCAAATAGGTAAATAGAAGTATAATGTCTTCAACAATGTTGTTTGTTTTGAAATGTGCTACAACTTTACCGAATAGAGTGATTTTTTATATTCCAAAATGAGAAAAGTTAAATTCTTTTCTAACTGTTAAGTGGATTATTCACAAAATTGCATTTTCCATAACATGGAGAATAATTAATGGAACAACTTTTTCGAAGACACTACGAATTCAAAATCAACTTTTTCAGGGTCAAAATAATTCCGATTACGTTTTTCAAGCTTTGGAAAAAACAAAAATGGAATTGTTGATTGCTACGATTTTTTGCTGCAACTTGTTAATAATTTTGTTCAACATATCTTCTTAGGTTTGCCATTAAATGAACCTCTTAAAGGGCTCCCATATTATTTTGAAAGTGAGATCCATATTATAGATTTGATTTCATCAGAGTTAAATAAGACAAAACCATTCTTGATAACGTAAGTATTATTGGATTTGGTTTTCGAGGATATAAAGTTAATTCTGACTTTGACGCATTACGAGAAATTCTTGGTGCTTCTTCAACGAGCACGATATGCTTGTGCCTTGTCAAATTCATGTTATTTGCACAAAAAAAATACTACAGGCATAATATCGCCAAATATAAACGATATTCTTTCGAGTGTTGCTGAATATATTTCAAAAATTGATTTCCAGGGGAGGCTGAAAATAAAAATACGTACAGTCGCTGAGCAAACACATTGATTCTGTCAGCAGACTGTATATTTTGTAACAAAAACCCTAATTACAGTGTTTAGTCCCACGTCACCATTTCTTACAACCCTAGGGCTGTATACCTTGTAGTATTTTTACTCTGTTTCTCATTGTTGTGTCCAATTCTCAAAATTTAATAAACTATCGTGTTTCAATGTGTTTTTTTTTCTATTTTTTTGTCGTTCCTCTTCGAACTTTTCATATTTTTATTGCTGTTTTTCCTTTTCTTCGTTTTTTATATTTAACTTATTTATTTTCAATTCACCATTTCAGTTTTATTTTCAAAATATTGTAAATTTTTTTTCTTCGTTTTCTTTTCCAATTTTTCGTGTTGACAATTTATTTTTAAATTTGTTATCTTTTTCCTTCTTTTTTCGTCTTTCAATAACTTTGTTAAATTTCCTTTTCCTTCATGTCATTCCGTTTCCGTTAAACGGTTCCATTTTTACTTTTTACCAGATTCCATTTCCCTCTTTCGTTTTCCATTATTTTATTTATCCGTTTATAATCTAAATTTTTCCTATGCCTTTAAACTTAATTTCTTTATTTTTAACTATCTTGCTTCATTTTATTTTCGTTTTATTTTTCATTTTTTTTAACTCCCATTTTTTTCGTTTTATATTTTTTTTTTATAATTTCAATTCTGTTTTTGGATTTTCCTACAATTTATTTTTTTTATTGTATTTATTTCTTCTATTGAAATAATATGTTCAATATTATGCTTTTCCCCATACCACGTGTAAGTGATTTTCATGTCCGATGGAGCTGAAATTTTGCCTATTTTGATTTTTTTTAAATTATGTTATTTTTCTCATGCATCCCATTGCCACCCTACTGTACATACATCATATATTTTATGATTTTTATTACACTGCGTGCTTCCTACCACTGCGTTATGTACCTGTAAGACAACCAATTTATAAGAGTTTTCGTTCTCGTTGATATTGATCAAAATTCGGGAGTTTGAGCCCCGTTTTCTTCGACTTATTGAAATAGGTGTCACTGCTCAAGCCGTTTCCCGCCGTATTATATTTCAAAATTACCACAGCTTATTTATATTGATCGGATTAGTAGTATTCCGATAAAAATTTGAAAGAAAAAATCCCATTTGAAAGGAAAAAACCTTATTCCGTATTTATGTGCATGATGTAAAGAAAATTAGAAAGATACCAAGTAAGTTTTAATATAAAACAAAAGCAAATAATTGAAAAATAGCACACAGCCATAGCAAAGAAATCATTAAAAATCGAGAGGGCATTGACATCATAAAAATATACTAAATTCGGGATTTGATAAGAATCTTCATGTTAGCAGTCATAACAAAACGAAGAAACATAACCTTTGTTTTAACACATTTGTTGATCTAATCACGCTCACAGTGACGAATGCCGTTATTTTTTCTGTACGCAGTTTTGTCTAAACAAAGCATTTGAACCGAGTTCTCGGAATTCTTTTTTACATCTTTTCTGTTATTTTATCACTGAAACACGAGACTACGCGCAGTTTGCAGTTCACATTCGCTATCGATAAGAGCTTGTGTAATTGATTAATGACCTAGAGTGATCGCAATGGTTAAGAGAGCAAGAGTGTTCTGCTTAAATACTTTTCCTGCTCAATGAGCAGCTTTAATATGTGAAAGAGTTTTTCTCACAAATCTTTTTCTTTTTAATCTAGTTTATTTTTAAAATAGTTTCTATTTTTTGAACCTTTCATCATAACATGCCCTGAATTTATATTTATTTATTCATTTATTTTGATAAGTGGTTTTTATCTAGAATATAGAATCAACGTCGGTAGTAAAAATTTTAGCACTGTCATTTAGATTTATGTCTAATGCTGAAGTGAAAACCGCATACCGTGACTGGCGGTTTTTATTTCTTTTCAATTTCGAGTAGGTTGTTTTTTTTTTGCGGTAGAAAATCAAGTAATTGGACATTGCTCTCTGGTAAACCAACACTGGTTGGTAAAGCGAAACACGCAATAGTGCCCCCGACCCGAGTCCTTGGTCAGACACTAAAACACTGCTAAATTGATTAATGGAACAACAAGCAGCGCGTGTGATGTAGTATGAAGTCGTTCCAATCTCATTAATTTTTTAATTACTGTCGGTGTTAGTCACAGGGTCTCCTTCAACTCATGCTTCTTTGTCCGAATTCACAGTGAATCCTCTCACCTCCGTGTTGGTAATATCTGGTGGCATAAACTTAATGTATCACCACTTAGAATGATATTCATATACCTACCTAGCAACTGGTTGCTGCTATGAAAAGTTCTTACACCGGAGCTGAGGTCAAATCGTATTCTAGGTTATAAACTACCAGCGAGCGAAGCTTGCGTCCAATGGTTACCTGATGGTAATGGTTGCCTGATCAATCGGTAGCCTTCGGCAGGATGTTTCATAAGACCATCGGCGATAAAGACCACTCACTGTGCATTGCGAACACATGACACTGTTGATGGTGAAGTTTTATGTTCGTACGGTCCGTGGATTCTCGAGCGTCGAGAGAGCAGTAGTTAATGAAGGTGTGGAACAATTAAGTATGTGTCATAACATTGCGAACTTTGCACGAACTCCTATGCCATGGGACCGTCGCATGACACGAGTGAGCTTCAATACCGTCGATCAGCAATCTAAAACCAGCCACGCTGACTCCAGGCTGATGTAATTTCTGCGGAGATACCGGAGTCCGCAGTTGGTTTTTCTGCTAAATTGAATCACACAATTACGATTTCCACGAACTTGGGGTAGTGTGCCTCGTGGGTGTAGTTTCATTTCAAACAGCACAACGCAGTACGGAAGCACTTAATGATTGGTTGTGCCACGCCGTTGGATAGGACGCGCGCCGTCGTCGTCGTTGTCGCCGTGGGCATTGAATTCATTCAGCGCGTCAACGTCAGGTCAGGTTGTGATATTCCCACATAACGCCACAAGTCGCCGGCTCTGTCTCTGTCCATATTATCGGTAATGGGATTCTGTTCATCCAACGTTTAGATGGAAACACCCTTTCACACACCTCTGAATTGTCGGATGAGACGCGATGATTGCGGGAGTAATTTGACAGATTCGATACACTGACAAGTCAATGTAGTAGGGAACGCTTCATAACTAAAAACTTCGGTGGATGTTGGCAGGAGGCCGGCGGCAAAATTGTCTGCAAATTTATTGTTCGTCGAACTATGAAAATTTGATTAAAAGCATCTGAGCTAATCTGAGTTTATTTGTATTGTACCATCTTCTGTATTCTCATTTATTGCGTTTACGCTGGTCACTTAATATCAACTCTTTTCTCTTTTGAATATGATTCTTCCGTTAACTATCTTTATTTTGTTCTGTCGTTACCAAATGTTTTGTTTTCCGTTATCAATTTTATTTTTTGAAATCGTTAGTTTTTCATAACACTCCATCTACTACTTTGATATTTTTCTTATATCTTCGTTGTGTTTTCTTCAAGTTTTCTCTATTAATTATCTAACCGCTTTTTTTCCTCTTTTCTACTTCACTTGTATTTCCTAGTACACTTTTATTTATGTATTTCCAATTCAATATTAAACTGTTTTCTTCCTTAACTTTCGTCTCACTATTTGCTCTTTTTGATATAGATAATTACTTAATTTGATTGAAATTTGACAAAACATTGCTTGTCTATAATAACCTCTATGTTGTCAATATTTTTTTAGATCCGTTTTTTGTTTTTTTAATAATTTTTTTAATTCTAGCTTACTATTTTTTTGTCATTTTATTTATTTAATTAATGAATAATGAATGATTTTAAAATTTTCATTTGCCCGTACCTTATTTTGTTTGAAACTATTGTACAATTTATTTGCTTCACTTTGTGTCTTATTCTTGTGTTCAATTCCCAAATTTTATTTCTTAACATCTAATTTTCAATATGCATTTTTCTTCGTCGGTTCATGTTTGGCGTTGCACACAAATTACGTAACGTATGATGGGCGGAAAGGGGGAGGGGGAGGGTTGAGTCTGCATTACTTGTTATTACATAGAAGGAATACGTAACTGTGGTATTTGCTCGAAAGTGAAAGTTTGGAGGGGGCAGGTTTTTCAGCGTAACGTAATTTAGGGAGGAGAGTCATTGAACGTTACGTATAGTTGTATAGGTGGGAGGGGGTCTGAAATCTAAACATTAGCATTACGTACGTTGTGTACGACGCCTTTGAAGCTTTCATGTTTTCATCTCTGTTCTTCTTGTTAATTCTTATTTTGCGTTTAACTTATTTATCTCTTATTTCAGTTTCATTTTGGGAATATTCTATGATTGTGTTTTTTGTTTTCTTATTGTCTTATTGTTTTCTTATCTCTAAAACAGCAGAAATAACAGCATGATTTTTTCCTGCATGACCAATGAAAAGCTATTACAGTGTTCAGTCAGAATGGACCAAGTGTTTATTTTCAAGTAGACTGCCTTCGGTCAGCTATTGATAAAAGCGAACGAACGGAAGAATTTTCAAGCGTTTTTCCGGATTTCATTGTATCAGAGAACTCTTTCACTCACCCCCCATCGGAACCTATAAAGTTTCACGCACTGCCGTGGTTTTGAACGTGTTTTTGGACCGTTTGTTGCTGTCACTAACATAACCTGATATCATGCCTTATAGTGTGCAGACAAAGTGAACCATGTGTTAAGCAGAAAAAAGTTGAAATTGTCGGAATTTACAGCATCGGTTTGAAGTCAACATAAATGAATTTCAACACTATCAGGCAACATATCGGAATGCTTCTTTACCCGTTAGTCAATAAAATATACTTTACCAGTAAATGAGGAAAATGTACATGGTCCACTCTGATTGAACACGTCAATGAGAAACGTTAGTCATTTGTGTGGGTGACACAACATTCCACAATTTCAGAAAGAAGTTCAAGTTACAGTAGTAATACTGACCTAAAACTTGATAATTTTACCAATGAATTATATCCTCAGGAGGTTGAAATAAGTGGTAAGTGTATGTTTGTTACTATTTTATGCAAGCCATTGATTAGAGAGCTTCGTAGCCGCAAGGTTACAGAGTCCGCTTTGATGAGCGAGTGGTCGTGGGTTCGAATCTTACTAGAATCAGGCCATTTGGTTGTCAAAGGACTTTAACATGGGTTCATTCTCAGGCTCTCTACTACATACCCTTCTTCCTTCAAGCTGAATTCTATAGTACCCTTGCCGACTTTCATCCTAACAAAAAAGTCCCTCTTATAACAAAACTGTTCTGAGTAATGTATAATTGTTCTCTTCAGGGAATTGTAGTTATGACGCGGTCTTGGCTGGAGGAACGAGGTTTCGATACGACTCCGTCCTCTTGACAAAAATATAAGTCCTACTTATAATAAACCTGACCAGAGGTGAAGCATTGAGTGCCTCAGGGAATTGTGATTGTGACGCGGTGTTGTTAGGAGGAACGAGGTTCGATAAGACTCCTTCCTCTTGACAAAATAAGTCCTTCTTATAATAGAACTGATTTTCAGAAATATTTACCCTCTACAGGGAATTATATGGCGATATTGGCACGAGGAACGAGGTTTCGATAAGACTCCTTCCTCTTGACATAATAAGTCCCTCTTAGAATAAACCTGGCAAGAGAGGAACGTTAGGTGTAGCCTCAGTTCAGGGAATTGTAATTTGGCGATATTGGTAGGATAGAAAAGAGGCTCGGTATAGTAGAGCAATAAGCTTGAAATGTAAGGGTAAACTCTCACACACAAGCACGGATATAAATAAAAAAAAGCGTATCATTCACTTCAATAGTGATACTGCCAATAATATGAAGTGCGGAGTACAGGAAACACCTGGGCAATATCACAATAGATCAAAATGTCTCTGGTCGCAGTGATAAGTCCACACAGAGAAAAAAAGCCATAGATTTGTTGAAACAAACACAGTTCAAAGTTTATTCAAACTATTTTTAATAATTGTTGATTTCGCAGAAGCTAACCATGTAGATTAAAAAGTTTTTGGCTGTTCGGCGATCAATGGACTAAAATTATTTGTTCAATTGTTCAGTCATAATGGACCAAGCCATTAATGATTCTTCTTTGATTGAATCAGAGTGGACCAAGTACATTTAATCAGTTACAAACCTATCCTTTTTAAGCTCACGGCACTCCTTTTTTCAATTGTCATATTGCATGATACAGTTAGAGAGTTACTCCAACTTATAACATCAAAACTGCGCTCAAATATTGAAAACTTCAAAATTCCTAGAGCAACAAACTTCATACTCGTTTTTCTCGAAATGATCAAAATGTCACTTGGTCCGGTCTGACTTAACACCGACCATTTGTTTCACATGGAACTTATTTGGGTTCATATTTCATTTCTTTTTTCACTTCACTTTGTTACCTTAATTTAAAATTTATTTTCTTCGTTGTTTATTTTATGAATTGTTTTCTTTTCATTCTCTTTTTTTTCAAATTTCAATTTGTTTTTTTTTTTTTCATTCTGATATATCTCTACCATTTTATTTTCTTTGTTCATAATATTTTTGTTTAAGTTCTAGAGTAGATTTTTCATTTCAGTTATTCTTTTTATTTTGTCTTGTCGATTTGCATATTTTTGTTTTAGTCTAATGATTCTTTCTTGTTTGTTCTCTTTTTATTGGTTTTCTTATCTTGTTCGATGTTCCTTTCCGATTTCCTTCATTTGTTGTTCAAGTTTACACTTCTTTTCATTTATTATGCATATTTTTTTCGCTTCAATATTGCTTCTTGCTCCTTTGCCAACTTTGGTTATTGGTTTTCTGGTTTTTACTTTTGTTTGTCATTATTAATTGATCAATTTATATTTTTAATGTTTGTATCTTTTGTATCGTCATCACTTACTGCTGTTAATCTTTTAAATTGGGTTTTTGTTGCTTTTCTTTCATTAACTTTTCAAGTTTTCTTTATGTTTTTGATTTAGCATGTTCGGTCTATTTTTCATAATTTCTCCTCTCTTTTGAATTTCTCTTTCTATTATTTATCTATTTTTATTTCAGGTTTCTCCATTCGCTTTTTGATGTTATTGTGGTTCCCGTCTTCGTTATTTTGTTTTATTTACTTTTTACAATTATTGGTTCCGCACAAATTTTTTTTTCACAAAATATGTTCTATTTTTTTACGGTTCTCTTTGTTTATTTTCGCTATGAATTGGTCAGTCAAACATTTGATTTGAATGTTTTCAACCTTCCTTCTAGCTTTTTTCTTGGTTGTTTTTAAAAATCAGCTCTGAAGTACAAATTAAAATATCTAGACGGTTAAATTTGATTAAATCACAAATGAATGGAAGGATTTTAAACTTGCTCTATAACTAAAGCTGCAAAAACTACGAAAATTCACGAATGATCGTGAATATTAACAAATTACATAGGAGGAATGTTTTTTACATGGGAGGAATAATTTTTGGCTCCCACCATGCAGGCCTCTGTTTGAAAACGAAAGAACCAGAAGATCATCACCGTTTCTTATTCCTCTTTTAATGGCTCCATGGTGAAGCGACCAGTTTTATAATCGGCAATAGTGAAAAACCTTAAAAATTGTTTCGGCCTTTTGCTGTCGGAACATTTAGTTTTGTTTTTTTTTCTGCTTATCAAACTAGTTTTACGCTGTGATTATCTTAAAACTTCTTGATATAGGACGTTCCATTGGTTTGCACTCCACTCGTAGGGAATCCAACGAATGTTCTGCTGCTTTCAATTCTGGTTTTGCGTGTTAGTCACGCCAGATTCAGTCGCTTATTATTGTTATTTACGTTGACGATGAAGGCGATGGCGGTTGGGGTGTGGTGTGATGATGATTATTGTTGTTATATAAGTGGGCTGTTGCCGGCTGCGAACGGCCGTGTTTCCATAATTACATTTATAACCAGAGTAGCTCAGATTCTCTCGTCACTCAGGTATTTTTCGTTGCAACCACACGATTAGCACGAATCACGATAGAATAACAGCCTAAGATATCGTTTGAGCTTGTTTCTAAGAATCTAGACCAATTCGATAGTATTAGTTATTTAGTTCTAGTTATCATTCATTCCCAAAAGGCAGGACGAGAACAATATGGCAGCGTGCTGGTGGCAACAACCCAAATTTTTGGTGACTTTTATTAATGATTCCTACACACTGCATACCTGTATACCGTAATGCGAGAAAATGAGTTCAACGGTCAGCTGGTTGAAGTCAAACGGAGTAGCCAACTAGACGAGAGCCGATCAATTGGGGCCAACGTTTTTGCTCCGGCAGACTAGTGGACGCCATGACTAATGTAGCTTTGACCGCACTGAAGAGAAGAAAAAAAACGTAAAACCAAAAAGCATTGCGAAGAACAACGTTAACCTCTTGGTGGCTAACGGCCTTCGGGTACCAATTGGGGTTAACTGGTGCAATGGAGTGTGATGATGGTTTCCGTTTTTTGCCTCCCGGCAACCAATTGTACCTCTAAGTGAACTTTACCCATGAAAATTGAAACTGCATTAGTCTTCGGCTTCGGGTGCCATTTAAATAAGTTGCTACTATATAGTGGAAACTGTTGCTTAATATGATCCATCCGTTCAAAAGTACTCCGACTTGGAGTGCTATTACGAACCTGAACGGTGTAATTTGTGATTACATAGCCCCAGCAGCGATCTTGCAGCCAGACTGTTGTTGTCATATGCAGCCGGGGAAAAACTTTCGCTGTAGTATCATAAAGTGAAGTGAGTAAACTCTTTTTTTATTGAGTAATAAAAATATACCGTGACATTAACGCCTAACTTTGGGCCCCCAGTAGTTACAGTAATGGTAGGATAAGTTAGCTTTATTGTTTCTTGCAGTGGCTAACCGGTCGCCATGCTGTAACATACAAACTGCCATGGAAGTGTTGATAGGAAAAGAAATTATCATAAAATTATGAGCGAAAGGATGTGGCAGTCGCGTGAAGGAGCGTACGCATCGATTTTATGGAACTTCTATCAGTTTTTGCTTTACATGTTGAGTGGTGTGCTATTTATTCATTTGGTTAACCATCGTATTTCAAACATATTTACTGTTTTTTCAAGATAAATATTTTAAAATGACAAATGTTGTTTATATTTATTTCTTTTTCTACAATAGCATGGCGACCATTGATTACTTTCAATTCCAATAGTTTTACTCCAAACTCGACACTTAACGCTGACACACGTTCTGGGTTTTCCTCATACAAAAATTACCATTTTTGAACCTACCACCTAAGATCTAAGATGCTAACTCAGATGATCAACTCGTAAAATCTGTTGTTTTGTTTGTAAACCGATTCCAATTAAGATCATCACCTAAACAAACGTTCCGACAAAACAAAACACTGTCATAATGGCAGACAACGTCGTTCGGACAACATTTAGCAACACGCAAACCCAAAGTGGAGCACAGATAATTATCAGCTCTTCTAAAATTACTCACTATAAATCTTGACAAGACAATGGACGATTAGTCGAGATAAAATTAAAGAAAAAAAAACAATTTGAACTGCGTTGCCAATAACACAGCTGAAGCCGTTTTTCGCGCGAGTTACCGTTCCGTGTCGCGGCGTGCCGGTTGAAATGGTTTGCTAGTCACCTGAAATTTGATAGTTAATTACAGCCCCGATCCAGTTGGCCAGTCAAAAAGTCAGTTGATCTATGAAGTCCTGCTCAAACCGGTTTCTGGGGTGCCGACGGGCAAATGACACCTGTCCAGTAGTGGCCTTGACTTTGGGGCAGCAATCTGCTCCGAGCAACCAAGACACACCCTGGTTGCGTCCGGTCATTATTGCATCGATCTAGCAAATGCAAACCATTCGACAATTGTCATCATATTAAGTTGCTAAATTGATTGATTTTTCAACCGAAGGGATATTGATTTCTGTGACAAGTCACAATGCGCTCGGTTAGCCTTCGGTTGCCATTGCAATCACATTTATTGGAATGATACCGTCGTATTGACCTATAGATCTAATCTGCCTTGACCAACTGATTGAAATTGATATTCGAATCGAGACAATGTCGACGTTACTATTGTTTGTTGGTGTTCATGCCGGTGGGAATCCAGATACCGTAACAATTCTTTGACGGTCGCCAATGGTTGTTTCAACACGCAAAGGAAGTTGGCGTAAATTTCGGTTAGATTTGTAACGTATGAAACGGATATGTTTCAGACATAAAGCCACTTTTAACGAGCGTATAACCAAAATGTTGTCGATATTTCGTCAAAAAACACTCAATTTGCCAAATTACATTCTGTTATCGAGTTCTATTCTTAAAAGTATTTTCTTGAGCATAAATTCGTTACTATCAAAACCGCAAATATTTTTGACGGTCTGTCTGCTTTTTGTTAGAAAAGCATTATTCCATTAACTGGACAAACAGATCAAATATCCTGTTGTGCTGTCTCCCTAGAGTGGAATTTAATTTGTTCCGTAATCGAATCGAGGCATTCAGGACTGGGGAACTTAAAAGGGAGTGTGACGCATACATCTTTGTCGTAGAGTCATTTGTTATGTAACGTTGTTGCTTGTATTTTTTTCGAACTAAATTTCTATTTTTAACAACGGCTTTTACCCGTTAACACACAAGTTCATTGAACAGACAGTATGTGCAGTAGGGAAAGCGGAAAATAAGCGAACTGAAATATGATACAGATTTGGAAAAATATACCGCATCCCGATGGGACTTGAACCCGCAATCTTCCTATCTCCGGCATGGTGTTTTGACCAATTAAACTACGGGGGACGGTGGAACTGTTCCACAATCTATATCGTACCACATTCCACTGCCGACTTATTCTATTGCTCATCCCTAACTACACTGCTGCTCTATTTTATTGAAAAAGCAAAATCAAGTTTGTGTACAAAAACTCAGATTTTTTTTTGAAAGTTTTCCACTTTATTTAAAACAACCTCATTCTTCTATGTTTTCTGTCAATCGATTGTTCTAAATTACTCGTATTTCATTTAGACGCACATAAAAAATTGGTTTTATGTGAGAAATGGGTAGTTTCTGTACTAAGACTTGTCGTTTCTCCTCAAAGAATCATTAGCGTATAAGAGAATATTTTTTACTGCGGAAACAAGTGCTCTCACATTGGTGAGCAAATCGATGACTTGCTTGAAGAGAGCAACAAATCGTGTGTATGGTAGAGTCTGAAATATCTCTCCTGAGAGATAATAAACTGAGGTAAGCTTTCTTATACGAAGCAGTTGAGACGCGAGCGAGAAGCAAAACCTTTCTCCTCCTTTTTGCTTGAGAACGAGACATATGCTACGCTTCTCAAGTCTTCTGCACACACGCTTTCGCGATAATCTTCATTCTTCATACACCCGCCTTCATACACCTGCTGCTGCTACACCGGTACGCATAAACTTTTTTGTCTTGCTACTCAGCGAGTGTAAAAGGGTACGCGAGTTCCTGCTTGCGAGTAGGAGTACTTGATTAAAATTGCTCGACCAGGAGTGGTTGGAAAAATCTGCGCGAAAACGAAAATGCATTCTTCATCTACCCGGTTTTGCTTCGTGCACCGACAGCCGAAAGTGAGCGAGGAATATTAAAGTATCGCATACTGGAACGTGTAGGGTATCAGATTGTTTTGGTAAGTTTTTTACAGCAGTCTAATGCAAAACCAGCCGAAGAAAACCGCTACCGATGTAGTCCGATACCCTATTTAAAATTTTTTTGTCCCTCTGCAATCATTGCAATGCATCTTGAAGCAATTGTCTTCGGCTGGTTGTGCTCGCGAGTGTGTGAGAGTGTATACCCTACACGCGAGCCGAAGAGTAGGCGCGAGTGTGTGCATATGAACTCGGGAGCGAATGCGAGCAAGAAAGACAGTGAAAAGAACAAGAAATAGCTTGAGTAGAGAATACTCTAGTGTATGATATCGGTAGCAACGAGAACCTCACTTGAGGTGTTGCATGCCTTATATGAGCGAGACTAACAACACTGTACAAAAGAACGTTCGCACAATAACTATACAACAGAGCTCACTGAAGAGCCAAAAAAAGGACAACCGTTTTTATCGGCCATTTTTTGAGTTGGTTAAAACCTTGCACAGATGGTTCCATGGGCAGAAGATGCTATTGATTTCTTTTAATCACGACTCGCTTTTGAGAAGTTGAGTTATTTTAGAGCCAAAACGGTTTATTTGATTGTTTGAAAAAAAGTTTTAACTGTGCATTTTTTTAATTATTATCTACTTTAATGCCGATATTACAGTGATTTTGGTTTTACTGTTTTTTCTTTTTTCTGGAAAATTTGACATTTCCGTTCCTCATTTCTCCATAATCAGACAGCCATCAACGTATTCTGCGCGTGTTGCTCATATAGCCCCGCGGGTTTGACAAAAAAGATACTCATTGTTCGTCTTTGCAATAAGTCTACTTCGCGCGCAGCAATGTCCGACTTAGTCACTTACCACGGTGACACAACCTTTCCTTTCCGTCTCAGTCGTGGAGATGCAGAGGTAAACTCGGTCTCCGACAACAATGACTGTTAAACCTCCTTCCTCACCCTAACAATCGTAAAAACGTGGCCGGCGCCGTTATCGATCCACACAAAGCCAAAAATTTTACCATCTTTGAGGCGGGGGCTTAGCGTAGTTGGTAACGTCTCCGCCAACCACGCTCGTCGCCTGGGTTCGAATCTCAACGCCGACATAGGTTTGTCGATGGTTGTGGGGTAGCGTGATCCATTCACAACCAATCCAACTGGTCCAGATTTAATCCTAGCTGTCACCGAGAGTTTTTCTGAGGCGAATATCTCTGGGATCACGCCTTTCATCGCATGAGGAAGTAAAGCCGTTGACACCGGTCCGTTAATCAACGGATCTTAAGTTAGGGCCCTGGGTGAAGTCGTCTCCCCGGGCGTCGGTGATTGGCACAACAATAGAATGAGAATTGGGTCCTAAAGCTATACCAGTTTTTATTTATCATTCAAAATAGCCGCATTCTCTGAGCAAAACGTGATTTTTGAAAAATGTTTATCGTTTTTCTTTGATTTTTAAATGAAGAGTAAAAAAACTGCTCGAAAGGTCTCAGTTGACGTTTCGTCCATGTACGCTATAAGAGAGAACTGTCATTTGAGGCATTTCGAGCAGTTTTTTATTCTTCATTTAAAAATCGAAGGAAAATGATAAACATTTTTAAAAAATCACGTTTTGCTCAAAAAAATTGTACTCTTTTAGCTGATAAAAATCAGAAAACCGTTTAAAATTTTAGGACTCAATTAGGAACAAAGTATATCTTTGCAACACACAACTTTGTAGAAGCCAGAAAAAGATCACTTTTACAGAGACCAATTTATTGCCTTAAAATGTGCTCAAAATCGTGTTTTTCGTTCATTTGCTCGTCGAATATCAATTTTGTTGTTATACTATCCGAAGTTATTAGAATATGAGAAGTCTCAAAGAATGACAACAAGTTTTAGTTCGGAACTCAGCTGTTAGCGGCGCTGTAAAACGTAACTTTTGAGTTTTGCTCTTTAGAGAAATTATGCCTTCAGGAAAGTTGTAGATAATGCTATTTCAAAAACTTAGCCAAGGACACTGTTCATCTAACTCTTCTTGTTTTGGAGATCTAAAGTTTTATATTAGACAAGTTCTTAAAATTCTATTTTTTTTTCAAACATCTAAAAACCTATAGTATTAAGAAGGCAATAATGTTCGATATATGTTTTTATATAAGCCAAACACACAACTTCGTAGAGACACAAAAAAGATAGCTTCTACATAGCTCAAGTTGTTACCAAAAAATATGAAAAAAATGTTTCATTTTGAATTGCATATCAGGCAATGAAGATACTGGAAGGGACAAACAATTCAATCAATTTCGTAGAGTGATTATGAAAGTAATCCATCCTATACAGGTTCCGTCTGCTAGGTTTTGCTTAAATGAGATCTGGGGATGTACAAAACATGATATTTTTAAAATATTTTTTAGCAATAACTTAAATTTAAAAAATTTAAATGATATTGCACATAATTTTCAAAGTAAAATCGCAGTCTTCGTCAGAAACAACTAATATTTAGCTGAGAAAACAATTTACGTGACGTGAAATTTTCAGTTGTTTTTACTGTGTAGAGCAATCATCAAACAACGTAGGACAGTTTCAATATTTTTTTCAATTTTGTACCGATCCCATTCTCAACTAGCCTTGAGAATATTTCTCATCTCACGTGATCGTAGGAGACCTTAAATTATTAGAGTAGTGAAGTATTTGTTGTATATTTAATTCGTACCTGTCTTTTTTTTCTCGATAAACCTAACGGGTTTCTCATTTGAATACTAGATCTCTCGGTTGGCAACTATTTCTTTGATTGATCTCAGTTATGAGTTTATTGCGCATGTTTTAGAGAATGTGCTTTTGCACATTTTCTACGCTTGGCTTCAAATGGTTTTTGTTCGCTAGTGATTGATACATGGGGAACTAACGAGCCTCATTCACCTGCCTAGAAGCAAAATTGATTCATATATGCCGGAAAGGATTTTATTGTGGTTGGAGATTTGGTGTAAAATACATACACATGTGATAATTTCCTATAGAAGCTAAAGTAATTTCAAAATTTTATCGAATCTACTCAAGAAAACTTTTGCTTTCTCAACATTTGCCTTATAAAATAACAAGTTTTGAAGTGTCCTCCCCCAAAACAGTTATTGAAATTTTAATTTTCGCATTTTTTTATGTGCCGATATCATAGAGTAATCATCAGTGAATTCTACAATTTCTACTGCCTTTAGCCCCATTAGAAACACCTTTAAAGTGCTTGATATACTCACATTAAGTTGCACGGTTTTCCCATAAAACTTTATTGAATTTTAAACGAGTTTTATGACTGGAGTTTTACCACTGCCTGTAGAAAAATAAAATTGCAAAATACGCCACTGATTTGTAAGTAAACTCTCATAGGATATTGATTCATGTGGGGCTCTAGTCGAATTCCCTTGGTCACTAGCCTATTCGATGTCAAAATGTTTACTACTTTTCATGGCTCTTTGGAGCCTTTCATAACAGCGCAGACAGCAAAGGCACAGAAAGCCTTCAGCAGTAGTTGATCTTTCCACTGCAACGAAACTGACCTCCTGTTTGTCTGCCTGTGCGATCGATCGGTTTCGGCAGATTAGATGTCAACAAATGTAGTTTTGTTTTGCGGTAGATTCGGCCGGTAACTCTGGCAATCAGTAACACTTAATTGCATGTAGGAAGTTTGTATTAGCAAGCATTTTCAGTGTTTTATGTCGAAACAAATGGTGGTGGTAAACAGTAGTTTAGGTCGTGATCTCAGCACTTCAATGCCTTCTCAGCGATGCCGGTGGTATAATATTTTAACATTGCTGATTGGCAATCAAGGAATGTCAGGGAATTCATTTCTCGAACAGGGAAATCATGGAAACTGAAAAACAATCAGGGAAATTTTTTTAATCGAGACGCGATTCTTTTTTAAACGGCTCTTTAGTGGATTTTTTCAGCGTAAAAGGCTAGTACGGTACCTATACCGTTTGGTTTTATATCCGATCGAACACTTTTTTCTGAGATTGATGTAAATTCAAAATTTTAACTCGTTCTATATTCCTTTTGATATTTTGGAAAGAGCGTTTTCTGTAGCCGACGAGTAGACGCCAACTACCAACATTTGCACTGTAAAGGTGATTTTTTCCTTTGTCCCACACAACTGTAAAAATTGGCGGGATGACGCCAACTAGCATGGAATGCATCCCAGTATGATAAAGGAAGAATTTAGAGCAAAAAAAATATTTTTTGATCTTTTCTGGTAGAAAATCTCTATTATTCCTGCAGTCTAAATTGTAATTGATACAAAATATCTATATCCCCTGGCAAATCCAAATCAACCGGTATAAAATACCAAAAAAATCACCCAGAATCGCCCAGTCACAGTTTTGGCAAATCTCTCGTGACCTACATCGGATTTGGGGGCAGACGAAAATCCGTTCCATTGTTCGTCTACATGTTTAAAGATAAAGTGCCGACTGCGCGGGGCCATAAGGAAACGGAAAACGATGCGGGCGTGAAATTGCGCACATTTATTACTCCAAATCAAAGCGGCGGTATACAGGTTAGAAATCCACTTACTATTGGGTCCCAGGTAGCGAACGAACAAAACTGTTGGAAGTGAAATAAAAAAAATAAAGAAAAACGTTGGAGAAAGTAATAGACTAGCGCGCGCAGCTTCCGTCGATATATCAATCAAAGTTTGCAACGGTTGGGTGTGACCCGTAGTAACTGCGGTAGTAGATGAACAATGTGCTCTGCAAACTACTTTTCGTGATTTAACAAAAATCAAAAGAGGCTCTTTTAAATAAAATCAAACTCAAGATAATGTGACTGCGCTTGGGGAGAGCGCTTGGCAGGGCGTATTTAATGAATGATTTATCACCGCTCACATCTTTTGCCCATTCGAGACAGTTCTACGTTGCCAGGGCCCACTGTGCACGAATCAGCAACCATGCTACTCCTATCATATTTGGCTTTGTTCGCGATCAACGGCGGGAAACTGTAGCAGATCTTCGTGTGCTGCTGCTTTGGCCGGGGAAAAATCCCAATCTTCGGTATGCGGGTCGACCCAACACGTGAAGTTATTATTTATTGCAGCCATGCTTGCTAACTGATTCCAAATTGTTTTCCCCGAGCTAGGCTATGCTTCTAGCAAAGGAAAAAAAAAAACAAACATCGCTCGGAGGTTCAACGGGCAGCCAAGAGACTGCTTTCGATATGGCCTTTGACCAGTTGTTGTATAAAATGCAGAAAATTGTAACAAATTTTACTGTTTGTGTTCGGTCTGTATGCGAATGTTATTATTACCTGCCACTGTTATTATTATTATTATTGCTATTATTACTACCTCGTGCAATGTTTGCTCGCCAGTAAGGTAGCAGCTAACTTTTTTTCCACAGGACTATTACTTCACCGTGTCCTTCCGAACTGGTTCATTTGGTCCAGCAGCCGACAGTTGAACCGTACTGCGGAAAATTGTGTGAGTGGGCAAATGAATCGGCACGACCTGTCAGACTTCCCCGAAACACTGCTTTTACAGCGGAAGGTGCAATAGCGATGAAATTGATGGTTGCCCTGTTTGAGGATTTATTGCTCAACCGGGTGGTCTATGATTGAATAAAATGAATTCATTTCGAGAAAATGAAAACGATCGAACGCCGGCGATCGACCGAACGGTGAAAGTATTCGACACTTATTTGGGATTGTTACGGTAAGCAAGAGAGTTCGTACCGGCCTCTGGCGTTCTAAATAAAGTGAAATGGTTGTTTTGTAACCTTGTTATGAAAATGGCAACTTCCATGGCAACAATTGAAACATAATTCTTTAATTTTTTTCAAACTGAGCTTTTTGGGATTTTTTACCCACAGTGCATCAAAAACATGGCACAAAACGATCGCAACGCTGATCAACATTTCACAAAACATAACCTCCAAACTCTGACGTATTTTTGTCGCGTAATGAACTGAAAACAAAACTCTCCTTTAGGTGCTGCCCTATTGTTTGCCACAATGGTCGCGAAATTATCAATTTCGGAGTATTCAGTTTACGATAGACCCTGTCATTGTTAAGATTAAGCAACTTGATTTAGATTGCTTTGGTTAACAGAATCACGATCGTTACCCCGATTTGAAACTAAGGTCAATTTTTCTCGTGAAAATTGCACATTCGATGTTGTTCGTAAACTCTATTTAATAAAAAAACAACCTGTTGTGTGGCGGCGGATCGACATCACATGACGCAAAATCAATTGGCTTATCAACTTCAATTTTTCGTCCATAATTCGCAATTAGATATACAGTGCGACGACAACGAGAGGAGGAGGAGGATGTTTCGGTGGACGTGGACGGCGGAGGGTACAGCCAGCAGCAAGCAGGAAGCTGTCGAGCGAAACTTCTACTATTGATCGTCTCGTCCAGTGCAAACTACTTTCATTTAAACCACTCTGCACGTCATTGCTCTCTTATGGTGATCATGCTGATGATGATTGCTGGATGCTAAACTTTGATCGATTATTTCGTGTTCGGGTATAAACAAATGAGCAGCGATCGGAGTACACAAATGTTGGTGATTTCTCTCCGTTTCGGCTAGATGTTGATTGTGTGCAAGCACACACTACGAGAAACGCACGCTCAGGGCAGCAGCGAATAATCGAATTGGAGAAGCTGCGAAAAAAAAACGAACCAACAAAAAAAGCATTGCAGTCGGTAATCACGTGAATTGAGAGTAGAGCGTTTTACGTGTGCGTTTATCGGTGCCGGTTAATGGTGGTCTTCTTCTGCCTCCAGCGCTCCGTGGAATGACCTCGAATGTTGCGAGGGTTGTAGTTTCGGGAAGCCGTATATGTTTAATGAATTACCCACGTATGATCGCTTTGCTTTTTGATACAAAACAAGAACTGTACGAATTGATTATGAAAACTCTAACTTGTTTCATGTTGTGCGGTTGCCAGAGCTACCAGAAACATTGATATTTCGTAATATCGATATACTGTATTCCGTTCTTATGTGGTCCCCGTGGTTCTGTGGTTAGCGATGTCGGTCGGCTAGCTCTCTCACACGGTTGTGATATCGGGTTCGATTCCCGATCGAGTCGAGGATCTTTTCGAGCTGGAAATTTTCTCGACTCAGCACTGGGGCACGGTGTATCGTTGTACTTATCCTATCTTATCCACATGCAAAATGTGCCAAAAACAATATCGATAACGAATTCTCTCAACTAATCTAGTTGATCGAGACCGCTATTAGCCCCAAGGCTAAGCGTGCGATATTGTATTCCGTTCTTATATATGCTGATTTTTAAATTTCTGTTTGCAATATCACTATTGAAAGTAAGTGACATGTTTATATTATTATTCGTGCTTCTGTATAGGGAAGAAACTGCGTAGCCGCAATGTTATAGAGTCCGCTTTGAAGGACTTAAGTATGTGTTCATTCTCAGGCTCCCCCAATAACCTCAATTACCAAATCCCTCTTATAACAAAACTGGCCAGATGGACGCACACGAAACTTCTCCAAGAAATTATAGCTGGCGACATTTAGCGGGAGGAACGAGGTTTGATATAGTTGAGCAGTAAGTGTTGAAGGAAGGGTGAAATCATATTACACACAATCACGGATAAATAATTAGCATGTCACTGACTTTCTACGATATCTCGCAATAGATAAACGTTTCTGGTCACAGTAAGTAGGTTCTTACAGTAAAGAAATGCTGTATTCCGTACTTCTATTGGCAATATCACCATTAAAAGAAAGTGACATGCTTATTTTATTATGCGTGCTTGTGTGCTTTTACACTTTTTTGCGCTTACTACTCTGCCTAATTGACCAAGCTTCGTTCCTCCTGCCAATTTTATCGTTGATAATAATTCCATGCAGAGGTTTAAACTTAATCTTTCTCTAGCTAGCACAATACAAAACAACAAAAATTGCTTTTAAAACATGCCATTTTGAAAAACAATTCTTGAGCATCGATAAAATTATCACTATTTACATAAACATAGGTCGTTCGCAAAATTTCTATGCGAAATGTGAAAAAAACTTGCTATTATCAAAAATTCTAATTATTGGACGCAGCAGTCTGATTCCGCAACAGAAAAAAATGAGTAGAGATATGATTTAGCGAGAAGTGAATACATTAATGCCTTTTCATGTTGTTCTTGGTGGTAAAAATAGAATGAAATTTCCAGTTTAGTGAAGCGAGCAATGAATATAGTTTTACGAAAAATGAACGAGAACAAAAAATGTGATTCAGGCTCGGAAAAATTTTCCTCATCCAGTCGGGACTCGAACCCGCAATCTCCGATATCTCCGGCATGATGTTTTTGCCAATTAAACTACTGGGAAGTCAGTTTCCCTGAAGACCAATATCGAATCACCTTCTCGTCTCGTTCCTAGCACTTTTTGATCAACCGCACACACCACCTTTTGAAAGTTTTTTTTTGTAACTGAGACACTGTCTCACACACACTGTATAACGACTTACTGTATCTGCGACTTGCGAGTAGTCGAAGTCTAAGTCACACCTTCTGTTCTATTTCATTTTTCGCATCCTCGTACCCGCTTTGCTAAAGTTGAATAGTTATAGCACTCCATAGGCCATAACTGGTTCATGCAAAAACTGGTACATTTTCTAGGTATTCTTAAATTTTTACAATTTTTCGTATATATTTTTTGATGAAAATTTGAGTAGTTTCAGTTATGCAGTTTTTGTGAGAACGGAGGCATAAAAAATGCCAATCTTCTTTTCGAATTGATAACGAAGAAAGACCCCACCTAGGTTTGACCCTTTACTCGAAATTACTATCGCTTTGCTAGGCTGGTTAGCACTGACTCGGTGGCAAACTAAAGCTGATTCTCGGAAGCCGATAGCCACACCTGAGTTCGAATTCAATTCGGCTTGCTGCCGCCGCGCACCGGATTAGCCAATTTACAGGAACAAAAAAAAAACTGGGAAATGAAAATAAAAAGCATCTTCCACATTTCTCTGCCCGTATCGGATCTTACTTTCTCGTTATTTCTACCGTTTGCCCGCGCTCCGCTTTGCGTTTTACCAGTTCACACCATCCGCGTTTTGGCATAAGATTGCGGGATTTCGGCCGGGGCCTCGAAATTTTCCACTTCTGTGCTAATCTGGCCATTTGTGTGGCAATGGTTTCAGTGCCAGTGCGAGCTTCATCGCTGAAGGCTCGTGCTCGTGCAAAACTCCTCCGAAATATCAATCGGACGAAAACATTCGTAGTGCCCTCCCCTCGTTTGGTGTTATGCTCGTTTCATTTTGTGTCGTTTCGTTTCGTGGTCCTCTCATAGGAAGTGAAAGAGGTGTCCTTGCCAAGTGCGCTGGTTATACCCGTCACCGACGTCATCGCAAACTATGTAATAAGTGATTGAAATCTTCGTTCGAGCCGGACGAGCAGGGCGTTCGCGTCGCGACGTCGTCGTCGCACACGCTCGTCACAATTATCGGCGATCAATTATCCGCACGGCGGTTGGCGTTCCGCGTGTTACGTGCGACATACGCCAGACCAGTGTATCCTGCGCGAGTTGCACTCATCGGGCGATCGACCGACCACAGCACAGTTGACCATACCACAGTCTACAGTACCTCTCGCCACCGTCGGTTACACAGTTGGACGATTTTCGCGACTGAGTACGGTTCGGTTTGATTTTCTATGTACGAAGCACGGGATTGCTGAACCAGAACAGACCTATTGGATATCACTTTTACGCGAAGTTTCTCAGTCACAAAACTTACCAGTTGTCTGCTACACCTTGTTTCGCTAAATCAAATCTACTAACAAGTGAATTTTCAGTGTTATTTCAACAGAATAGAAAACGGTACAGCAAAAATGATCAAGCGATAAGTATGTGCAATCTTAAAAGAAAAAAAGTAAATCTTCTCTGCAATCGTCTGTGATAAAAGTGCAAAACAGGTGAAAAAGAAGATTTCAAGAAATCGTTATAAATAAGTGTACGTATGTGTGTTTACATAAGTGTATGAATGTCCAGTGTGGCACTGACAAGTTCGGATTGGTACTGCAACGAGCGTTCTGCAGCGAAAAAGTGCTCTTCCCCAATTATTTTTGGCTGACGCTATGATATCAGTGAAACGTTGCGCAGCCACCAATATTAGTGCCAGTCATCATCATCACCAGCATCACGCGCATCACCATAATCAGCCGCACAGCCAAGGCAATCCGAACTCGTCAACGACGGTCCAAATTCGAAGCAGCAGTGCAGGCCGTGCTGCCAGCAATAACAGTGCTGGCAGTGGAAGCTCCAACAATAACCGGCTGATCCGAAGTCGGAACAGTTATCAGCACATCGGTGGTAGTGGTGTTGCCTACACGAACGGCGGTTACTCTTCCGGCGGATTGTCCGGGGGAGGACCGACCAACGGATTTTCGTCGCTTCTGACTAACGGTAGTAGTGGAAGTTTGTATCACAGCACCAGCAATAATAGTGTGCTGGGCTCGAAGAGCCGAAACATTGGTGGTGACATCTACGAGTTTGACAGTTTGTTCCTGGTGCCAAAATGTGCGCTCACCTACGATAAGGCGATGAGCCTGCGGAAGGATCTGGCGGCGTACGATTTCAACATTCGCATTCTCGAGGATACTCCCAAGGGGAACGTTTGGATATGTAAGTTTATTGAATTGCTGTTGTTTTGTCATTTGTTTTACCGGTTTTCAGAATTTATATTAAATCGATTAAATTTCAATGAAATATTTATGAACCATTATGAGAAATACCATATAATTTTTTCAGTTTTTTAAACCCAAGATATCTTTCAGTACAATAACTCAAAGAAGACTCATGTTTAAGAAAACGTTTACAATAACAACTGTTTCAAAAGTTATACTAATTCATTTTAATCTGTTTGGTGCTAATTAATCTAATTGGAACTAATGTTTTTTACGCATGAGAAATCCTACGTGAGACACAATTCGATTGCATCCATGCATTGCACACTTTCGAAAAAATGTTGTTATCAAAAAATGCCTTGCACGATTTCACCACTTTCTTTCTAAAAATAATTACCTCAATCCTACTGAATTATAGTAAAAGATTGAGTTGATATGTGGGTTCCAAATAACCAGTACGAATCAAATTCACTGGGTCTTAGAACCCGCAGTTTAATTGATATTCTCGAAAGTTTTTCAAAAAACAAATCTAGATAGCTAAAGGGTCTTTTAGTAAATGAACAGTAGAAATGGTTTCGTTGTTTAGTATTCAAAAGAAAGCGCAGAATTTCACAAAATCTAGAAAAATTGTACTCCAACGAATAATGCTGAAATCGAAATATTATTGAGATCTGCTTTAAAATACCAGAAACTTTAATTATTAGAAGGTGTCCAAAACATACTCATAACAATCTTCGATCCTTCGTTAGAAATTTGCCCAAGTTATTTTTTAGACGGACTTCGGTAAAATCACTATGAATCTTTATAAACATTTTTTAAGTATTTATTGAAGCTTTTTAGAGGTTTGACTGAAGCCCGCCCAAAGGTAGCACTGGGCACTAGAAGGTTAATTGAATAATTTGATCGAATGACACGACTTATTTGCACGAGAAAATTACAACACCTCTTGTAAGCTTCACTCTTCACATATTCATAGCCTTGATAAATATTAATTTTTTTCTTCGGGGATGATTTCACTATTTACTTAATACAAACAATTTCCAATCGTAGATCATCTCGGTGTTTTTCAGTCAGGGGCCATCCACATACCACGTGGACAGTTTTTTAACGATTTTAACCCCCCCCCCCTCCCTCCAATGGACAACTGCCAATATAAATTCTAAAATTTTTGTATGAACCGTGGACATCACTCTAACTGCTCGTAACTGACAACAAATATTCTATTTCGTTTTACCTAACGGGAGCAAATAATTCATGCACTTTAAACACTAGAAATTAATGATTTATAACTAGAAACTCATAGAGCTTGTTAATACACTTAGAAAAAAAATTAATAAAAATAAACGTTTTTTGTCCATTTTATCAAAAAAAAAATCACAATTTCAAACATCCTTCCAAAATGAAAAAAATGAAGAAAAAAAATTAGTACTAGATCACACATTTCATACAAAAATATTCTCACGAACAATAGCGATAACACTATTTCAAAAAACCAACACGATTCGGAGTTATTAATTTCGTCCACCTGGACCACTATGCACTGTTCGCACTATCTACTGTGCAAATAATTTAAACTGTTTCGTACTCACATAGCAACAGGCAGACTATAACACTATTATAGCAGGGAACAAATTTGTATACAAAGCCGCATCTTACATACCTACAGAAATGACATCACTAGAATCAATTTGCTTTGAAACACGCAAAACTAATGGCGCCAAGATTCCATGTATATTTCGACCAATTGCGAGAGTTATTTGGAATTAATCCTGAACTTTTTATGGAAACATTTATAATAATTTCAGAAAACCAAAAAAAAAAAAATTGAAAAAATATAATCTCTTTGAATTGAATTGAAGAAACAGGACAGGTTTAGTTTCATTTTTATTATTTTTCAACTAGCTGACCCGGCCAACTTCGTTCCGCTCTTTTTTCTCTTTATTCAAACAATTTCAAACATTGGGGGCAAGCATGGGAATTTAGGATTGATTCCACATACTTCCAAAGATTGACCTTGCGATATGTTTATAGCCTGCAAATGCATGACGAATCTGATATTGGTTACTTTCAAATTGAAAACGTTCGTTTGAAATGATTGGTTTTATTGGAATAAGAAAATCCACGCCTTGGATCGTGCTTAAAGTATTGTTACTTGTAAAACACTGGTTTAGGATTCATAGGAACACACTAGAAATTCATCCTTGAAACGAGCTGCCACACTCACGGCTGCCACATTTCACGGTCAAGAAATAAAATCTTCTGAAAATCTAATTAAATGATACTCACCGTTCCTTTGGTAAAACAAAAATAACATTATCAACGTGACGCTTGCTGTCATTATCATAATAAATCACTAAAATTGCTTTCGTGGCAGCATTTTTCTTATCCATCACTAGTCGCGTAATGCTACTGTAAAGTACACAAACCGAGTTTACAACATAACAGTTTACATAATGAAACTCAGAATAATAAATTTTCAGAAAATTTAAAACAGTGAATATCAAACGACACGCTTTCACAGCGCCTGACGTACGACTTGGCTTTCATTTTTGTACGAATACTGAAAAAACGGAGAAAGAGAGCAAAATATTTCCCTTGTAATGGTAAAAAAGGACCGAAATTTTTCGGCACTGATTCAGGATCCTGATTTCCACGAATTTGTTTTGATAGATTCAAATCGGCGATATCTTTTCACCGGCAAGATTGCGGGTGCACTCAATTATGATTCACATGATACTGAAAGCTATTCGGAAACACGTTCGAAGTTAAGTATTTGTGCCGTGTCAAAAAATCAAATATAAGATATGATATTTCGTTGATATTCTATTAAGCTTAGAAATACTGCGGGAATAAAATCAATCAAAAAAAATCTCGACAAGCACCTCTCCATTGCCAATCGTAAACAATTGTTCATCAGTTTAAAATAATTTTAAATATTGTGATCATTTCAAACCAACTGTAGACTTATGAAAATGTCATCAAAATATTATTGAATCCGCAGTACTAGCTGACTATTTTCCTTACATAATTTGCAATCATCTTTTAAGAGACTATACTCTCTACTGAGTAAATGAATGAAGTGTGACGGATGGGAGAGTAATACAAAATAAACTGTTAGACACGTCGAGTAATCAATGCTGCGTGTAATCGGAAACGCATCTGACAGGAGATTAGAAGTTATGGGTTTGAGTCTCACCTGCTGTTCTATATTTTTCTACTATCCTATTTGCAGCTAATTTTTTTTTTCGTTAATCATACCTGCATTTACTGCCTTAGTAAAAAAAATTGACAAATAGCATGACTTGTCTTAATTTTAATGAAATTCCGAAATTCGCGTAAAAAAACGCGTTAATTCCGAAATCCGCGTGAAAATAGCCGCATAAAAATAAACCGCGTAAAAAGCGTCTTTAGTGTATTATCGTTTTGAAAATAACTTTTGAAGTAATTTTAGAATGAATTGAGAATTGTATGAAAACAATTTAAACGATTCAACATTCGTTAAATATTTTTTTTTTTTTTCTTCACATAACATTTATTTGACACGGCACAAATACAATTTAATGTTTAACGGCGCCAATTATATCTGATGACTTAAAAACTAAAGCAAATTTTTTATCCTCGCTGCCGACTACGAGCTGAAATTAAGTCTAACTTAAAACTAGCATGGGATTTCCAATCAGTGTTTTGTTGTTCAATGGTCGTCTGATAATCGTCGAATGGCATGTATGGATTCGTTCTGCTGAGCCACGATGTCGTGAGTTGGGACAGAGGCTCGTAGTCCTTGGGTCCTGGTTCTGTTGTGCGGGGTCTGGTTGCTGGTTTTGTGCTTAAGGTTCAAACGTGTTCTTGTCGTTTTGTTGGGTGTAGACGGAGGGGAACGGGACTAGACTGGGGCGTGGATGGATTTCAGGAAAACGTATATAAGGGACATGTAGGATAGGTCACGGCTCGCCAAGACATCACGAACAGGAACAGCCGGCTGTCTACCCTCGGCCTGCAGGGAAGCTATTAATTTAGACCTGGCGTCACGGTGTACAGGGCATGACCAAACCACATGCTCTATGTCGTGATAACCTTCACCACAGGCACAGATACCACTTTCCCCGAGCCCAACACGACGGAGGAGCGCGTCAAATCTATAGTGATTGGACATAAGCCGGGACATCACGCAAATGAAATCCCGACCTACATCCAACCCCTTGAACCACGGGTTCGTCGATACTTTGGGGATTATGGAATGTAACCACCTTCCCAATTCCCCTCTGGTCCAAGCATTTTGCCAACTGATGATCGTATTCTGACGTACAAGTGCGAAAAATTCATTAAAGGCAATTGGTCTTTCATAAATATCACCGTTTGTTGCGCCCACCTTAGCCAAAGAGTCCGCTTTCTCATTACCCGGTATCGAGCAGTGAGAAGGGACCCACGCTAAGGTAATCTGAGTAGATTTTTCGGATAAAGCACTCAGATGTTCCCGTATTTTCCCCAGGAAATACGGAGAGTGCTTAACATCTTTCATCGATCGGAGAGCCTCAATGGAACTGAGACTGTCCGTAAAGATGAAATAATGGTCCGTGGGCATTTTTTCGATAATCCCTAGGGTGTACTGAATTGCAGCTAATTCTGCGACGTAAACAGAAGCAGGATTATCGAGCTTATGGGAGACGGTTAAATTGTTATTGAAGATACCGAAGCCAGTGGACCCATCAAGAAGTGATCCGTCAGTGTAGTACATATTGTCGCAGTTGATGTTTCGATATTTATTGGAAAAAATTTTAGGGATCTGCTGCACGCGTAAATGATCCGGGATTCCACGAGTTTCTTCTATCATGGATGTATCGAAAAACACAGTAGAATCAGAAGTATTTGATAAGTCGACACGATTTGGAATATTCGAAGAAGGGTTAATATTTTGGGACATGTGATTGAAATACAATGTCATAAAACGGGTTTGAGAATTAAGTTCGATTAACCTTTCAAAATTTTCAATCACGGGACGGTTCAAGACCTCACATTTGATTAGAATACGAGAAGACAGGCTCCAGAAGCGGTTTTTCAATGGTAGTACTCCAGCTAAAACCTCCAAACTCATCGTATGGGTCGACTGCATGCAACCTAAGGCGATACGCAAACAACGATATTGTATTCGCTCCAGTTTGATCAAATGTGTGTTTGCTGCGGAGCGGAAGCAGAAACACCCGTATTCAATAACAGACAATATCGTTGTTTGGTAAAGCCTTATAAGGTCTCCTGGATGGGCTCCCCACCATTGTCCGGTTATTGTACGAAGAAAATTCACTCTTTGTTGACATTTTTTCATCAGATACCTCACGTGACAACCCCAGGTGCCTTTAGAGTCGAACCAGACACCAAGATATTTGTGTACCAAAACCTGAGAAATCGTTTTACCCATTAATTGTGTTTGAAGCTGAGCAGGTTCATGCTTCCTAGAAAAAACTACTATCTCAGTCTTCTCCGGAGAGAATTCGATACCTAGCTGTAAAGCCCAAGCAGACAAATTGTCCAAGGTATCTTGCAATGGTCCTTGCAAATCGGCAGCTTTGGCTCCTGTAACAGAGATTACACTGTCGTCTGCAAGTTGTCTTATCGTGCATGAATTTGCCAGACATTCGTCGATGTCATTTACATAAAAGTTGTAAAGAAGGGGGCTTAAACATGAGCCCTGGGGAAGACCCATGTAGCTAATGCGAAAAGTTGCCAAATCGCCATGCGTAAAATGCATGTGCTTTTCGGACAACAAGTTGTGCAAAAAATTGTTCAAAATTGGAGAAAATCCTTGTCGGTGAAGTTTACCCGAAAGAATGTCAATAGAAACGGAATCAAAAGCCCCCTTAATGTCCAAGAACGCAGACGCCATTTGTTCTTTACGAGCATACGCCAGCTGAATATCTGTTGAAAGCAACGCAAGACAATCATTCGTCCCTTTGGCACGGCGGAAGCCAAATTGAGTTTCTGATAGTAGACCATTTGATTCGACCCAGTGGTCTAAACGACGGAGTATCATTTTTTCCATCAATTTCCGGATACAGGATAGCATTGCAATCGGCCTATAAGAGTTATGATCAGAAGCTGGTTTCCCTGGTTTTTGGATGGCGATCACCTTCACTTGCCTCCAATCCTGCGGTACAATGTTTTGCTCCAGGAACTTATTGAACAAGTTCAACAAGCGCCTCTTGGCATTGCCGGGTAGATTCTTCAACAAGTTGAATTTGATTCTATCTAATCCAGGCGCGTTATTGTTACAGGACAGGAGGGCAACTGAAAGTTCTGCCATCGTAAAAGGTGATTCTATCGCGTCGTGGCCCGGAGACGCATCGCGAACAATATTTTGCTCAGGAACAGAGTCCGGACATACTTTCCTGGCAAAATCAAATATCCACCTACTTGAAGACTCCTCGCTTTCGTTGACCGTTACGCGATTCCGCATTCTTCGGGCTGTGTTCCAAAGAGTGCTCATCGATGTCTCCCTCGACGTCTCGTTCACGAACCGACGCCAATATCCACGTTTCTTTGCTTTAGCCAAGCTTTTAAGCTTGGTATCAAGCTCCGAATACCGTAAATAGTCGCCAGGTATACCTCCCGTCTGGTAGGCCTTAAACGCGTCGGATCTTTGCGTGTAGACATCGGAGCACTCTTGGTCCCACCACGGAGTGGGAGGCCGTTCTTTGATCGTTACGCCGGGATATTTCTTCGTTTGGGCTTGCAACGCGGCGTCGAGAATCAAGCCCGCGAGGAGGTTGTATTCTTCAAGTGGTGAATGATGTTGAATCGACTCGACCGCTTTTGAAATCATTTCCTCGTATAACTTCCAATCGACATTTCGTGTGAGGTCATACGGAATGTCAATTGGTCGCATGCGAGTTGACCCGTTAGTAATTGAAATAAGAATAGGCAGATGGTCGCTACCGTGAGGATCGAGGATTACCTTCCATGTGCAATCCAACCGTAGCGACGTCGAACATAAGGATAGATCCAAAGCGCTTGGGCGCGCTGGAGGTTTCGGGATACGTGTCATTTCACCGTTGTTTAAAATAGTCATGTCGAAGTCATCGCAAAGGTTATAGATTAAAGAGGAGCGGTTATCATTGTATGGGGAACCCCAAGCCACGCCATGAGAGTTGAAGTCTCCCAAAATCAAACGTGGCGAGGGAAGAAGTTCTATTAAATCAAAGAGCAGCCGTTGCCCAACCTGTGCTCTGGGGGGAATATATATTGAGGCAATACAAAGCTCTTTACCTTGTATTGTCATTTGACATGCGACAACTTCGATGCCTGGAATCGAGGGGAGGTTAATACGATAGAAAGAATAGCACTTTTTAATCCCTAAAAGTACTCCTCCATATGGGGTGTCTCGATCAAGGCGAATAATATTAAAATCATGGAAGTTGAGATCAATATTTGAAGTAAGCCAAGTTTCACAAAGGGAAAATGTATCGCATTTGTTTTTATTTATCAAAACTTTAAACGAATCAATTTTTGGTAAAATACTTCTACAATTCCACTGTAAGACAGAGATAGAATCCTTCATATACGCAGTTGAATTAGGCATCGAAGGATACAATCGCTGCAAGGAGAGGCCATTGGGCAGTCAACTGCTTCAAAAATGATCTAACTGTTGGGAGGAATGCTGTAAGAAAAATTTTAATTGGATCGGGTACATTGAAAGTTTCAAAAATCCAGTCCACAATGTCAGAAAATTTCACTAATCCAGAGTTTGTTTCATCAACTGGGAGTGTAAAAGGAGCAACTGGGGTTTTAGATGTTCCTGGCAGTGCTGGGAACTCCTTCTGGGACTTTAAATTGGCCAGCCCAGGAGGAGTTTGCTTCGGTTTTTCCGCAGCACTGTTTGGTTTGTTTGTAACCTTCATTTCACTTTGAGAAATCTTAGGACCTTTTCTGGGAAGTTTAGGAGAGGAAACACTTTTCCTCTTTCTAGACTCCCCAGGATTGGCGTAAGATGCTCCCGCTGGTGAATCGTCAGAATCGGTTTCCTCAGAGGGCAACAGATCGAAGGGGTTCGAAGTAACGGGAGAAGTGGTAACGGTCTTCTTCAGCATGTCAGCGTAGGAACGCTTTGAACGCTCTTTGAGAGACCGTTTTATTTTATCCCTGCGCTGCATGTACACCGCACATGTCGAGAGCTCATGCAGATTTTCTCCGCAGTGAATACACTTTTCAGCGTTAACACTGCAAGAATCTTCCGCATGAGACTCCCCACACTTGCCACAACGTGCCTTATTGCAGCAGTAGGCGGCTGTATGGCCTAACTGCTTGCAATTCAGGCAGTTCATGACGCGGGGCACGTAGAGCCTCACAGGGAGACGAACCCGGTGGATCGAGACGTGGCTTGGTAGTGCAGACCCGGCGAACGTAACTCGAAACGAGTCTGACGGAGTGTATACTGTTTTGCCACCGATGATCGATGCTGACCGCAATTGCTTGCAGTCGAGCACCTTTACTTCGGGACACGTTTTGTTCTTAAAGCACCCTTTGGCACTTTGTAGTATACACTCGACGGACAGACTCGAATCGGTTATGACACCGTCGATCTCCACGTCTCGTGCGGGTATGTAAACGCGATACTCGCGTGTGAAGAGCTCAGAGCAAGCTATATCGTTGGCCTCTTTCAGGTTACCGACCACGACACGGAGCTTGTTAGGCCGGACCTTGGAAATTTCGGTCACGCCCTTGTACTCCTTTGTCAGGTCTTTAGAAATCTGCAAGAGGTTCAACTTTTTCGATTTCGGTCCTACCTTTGGCCGAAAATAAACAGTATAGCTGCCCTGGGCTCCGTCTGGGTAAAGCCTGGGGCGAGGGGGGACTGAAGAATGAACAGGGGAGGGGGTAACAGAAGGGTCAGGGTCAGAGGGGTTCGGGGATGGTGGCGCGGGAGGCGAGGGATCTACATCCATCTTAAGTCTAGCGCACTAGCGCTGACAAGAACACGTACCTTTTTATTTCTCCCTTCCAGTAAGGTTGGTTGTCCGATCGTTCGAAGTAGCAGCCGTTACAGCCAGCAGCACCAATACAGCAGCACCAAACAGCCACCAGCAGCGAGCCAGGTGTGAGATCACTCCACACAGCGATACGACTCGCTGACACTGATGGCTTCTTCTTTTTCCTCGTTTGTGTCTCGTCCACTGCTGTAGCACAATCCAGCCAGCAGCCAAATCGGCTTACGCACCAGCTGGCAGTCACGATGCGAAACAGTTGCACAAAGGAACGACCTTGAACCCGGATTTATTTCACTCGACCAGGCAAACAATGCCAACACTTGTTCACACGTCTTTTGTTTTATACTCTATCGGACCGATCACCAAACACGTCCAGTACTGATGCGTGTTCGGCACAGAATGATCGTTAAATATTGATTTTGAAATAATTTTCGAGCTCTTTTTACGAGGGACCCTACTCTGGAAGGTCGAAAAATAATAAATTTTCGTGATTGTTTCTCTGGAGTTTAGAGTAAAGTGAAGTGTTCGGGTATTTTGCCTATTCATTAGGGTATATTTGATGATGCATTTAGCATGTTGAGGATGCAAATATAGTGAGTATTACGCTGTTGGCAGCTAGGAACGTGGATGCTCTCTCTAGATCAGTACCTAACTGTTGGCAAGTTTTTCTCAGCAACTACTCGACCGAGTTGGCTGAAATTTTGTTTTAGCATGTAGAAATGGATTATCTAACTTTTTACATAGCCGTTTTTGAAAATTCCAAAAATTTTTTTCGTGAAAAATTATTTAAAAAATCATAAAAAATTGAAAAAATCAGATATCGAAAAATGGCTACGTAACAAGTTAGATAATACATTTTTACATATAGGACAAAAATTCTAGCCGAATCGGTTCAGTAGATGCTGAGAAAAACTTACCACCAGTTGAAAAAAACATGATTTCGAGAAAAACGCTGCCAACAGCTCACTATATTTGCACCCACGACATGCAAAATACATCTTAAAATATACCGTAATCAATAGCCAAACGTCCGAAAAACAAATTACGAAAAATATATATATATAACGTAGTTCGAAAGTTATTCCTTTGCCCTATCATTCCAGAAGATCAGACGATAACGAGCATGTTTTCGAATCGTTTTAATTTCGTCGGACTCATTTTAGCATTAATTTTCATTCAGTTCACTAAAATCACTTTGTTTCGAGTAATGTTTTTTCACGCATTTAAGAGGATTCAACTGGTAAATTTTCAGTGAAGTTTTTTTCACGCATTTAAGAGGATTCAACTGGTAAATTTTCAGTGAAATATTTTTCAATTGATTAAAAAAAATAGTTTTGTAAGTTTTTTTCAAATGTTCAAATCTTACATAATGTTGTTTTGAATTCCTTTCTACCTTTGTTTCGTTCAAAATGTTGATACCCATCTCTCTTTTCAATTTTTTCGTAAGTAGAGGATACACTAAGGTCGCTTTTTACGCGAGTTTTTTTACGCGGATTCCGGAGTTTACGCGGTTTTTTACGCGGATTCCGGAATCTACGCGATATTATTTTTGCGCGGATTTCGGTTTCTCTTCACTCGGATTGCAGAACTTACGCGTTTTGTTTTTTACGCGGATTCCGGAATTTACGCGTTTTTTACGCGGATTCCGTAATTTAAGCGGTTTTTACGCGAATTCCGGAATGTACGCGGGGTGTTTTTACGCGGATTCTGGAACTTACGGGGATTCCGGACTGTACGCGTTTTTTATGCGGATTCTGTAATTTACGCGGTTTTTTTCTACGCGACACGTATCCCCCGCGTAAAAATCGACTTTAGTGTATTCTAATCCTCTCGCCATTTGATCCCAATTTTATCTTTACTCCGATATAATTTCTTTTCAGTTTTGCCCGGTATATTGTCGTACATTTTTGCCCCGGTGATAGCTCGCAGAAAAAACCATTAGTCTCATTTAAACGGTTCTTCGAGATTTCGATGATCTTTGTAATAATGTGAAGTTATCTCCATCGGAATTCATTGGTGCTTTGCCAAAGATTATTACTTCAGGTTCAAATGATGGTCATTTGCTCCCGGCTCTGAAACTTGATTATTTGCTATCTAGGTTAACTTTTTAACTAGCTCCATGATGGTTGAGTGAGTAGTTAAAAGCCTTTGCTTAAAAGTGTTACCTTCCTGATGCAAAGTTTGTGTCGGTTTAACAGCTAGACTGATTTGCTTGAATAGTAACGTAGTTTGATACAGTCAGTCACAAAGATTTAAGATCGAACGACAATGCTATGACCGGATACCGTAGGCAACATAAAACAGCAAAAAGCCCGAGGCAATTTCAACAACCATTCATGAAACATTAAGGCCAATCCGAAAAATTATCGGAAGTATGTCGATAAAATTGTCAAACTGAGTACTAAGTAACAAAAAGCATTTTTCTCATGCATCAGAAAAGCCCATGGATGTCTAAATAAATTCCTTTTATTTCATATTAAACAAAATTTAAACCCTAATGGTAAATCAATTATATAGTAGATTATGTTAGCAAGAATTTTTACCATTAGGAGCATGTTTACCAGTTATACAAGCCTAATCATTTACTTGCATCAAAAAAAAAAAATCATCCAAAGATAGGTAGATGGAGATAACACCCGTGCTGCTCCATATTCGCCACTTTTTGCGCGGTGTTGCAGCTTCCAACTTTGGTCGTTCGCAACCAGTAACGTTGGTAACTGGCACTCTGTCGACGGTTTCCATATGACGGCTGTGCGGTAAGCGCTCCGATAGGCACGCGAAACTCCGTAACTAATCTCCATTTATCGTCCAATTTGGCCTAATGAAAATAGGACAGCCGATAGAAAATGATTCATACATTGTATCAATTTGTGTATTCACACAGAGAAGAAAAAGATAGAGCGGTAAGCGAGCAGTGAGTTACATAAACCTAAGCAACCGGAGACTCCGGCGATTTTCCACAAACAAACGTTATCAAAAAGTAATTTCACACATTAAACAAATCACGTCGTTTTCACTTTCTTTGTTCTTGCTTGCCCGTACCGCTGTGCAAAACATCGGACAACAATTTCACTGCTGCTGTGCCTTTGCTGCAAGATTCACTTGATGGACAGCCGTTCGCGCAGGATTACCAGTTTAATATACACGCGACCGGCTGATGGACAGTCGAACGGACGTCGCGAAGACGGTGCGTGTCGCGCTGTGTGAATTGTCACTACTATTTGTTTGTTTTGATAAATTTCTGTCCGGCCCGTAATGCTTGCTGGTAGGAAGGTCTGCAAGCACTCCCCGAGACTTCCGTTGTCCGCCGTTTTCTGACAGCATGCAAAATGCCATTATTTAGGCACGCGCGTACGACGTTTACATGTCATGGCTTTGACACGAAAAACAGTCACTACGATGTCCGGGGTCCATTTGGAAATCGTACTTTCCCTTGGTGACCCTCGCTCTCTGGTCACCCTCGTACTTCGTTATATGGCTATTAATAATGACTTTAAGTACATTACCTTTCCTGAATTCGTCGGTACAATGCGCCTGAAACATTAAGGGCGCGTAGATTGAAGATTGTTTTATGATTGTTTCTACATTGTGTCGAAAAAAAAAAAACTAATTGTATTTCCTTTTGTTTTTATTGTAGGTAAGTACTCCACTACTCAATGGCTTTTAACGTAGTCTGAATAAAATGTGGAATGTTCCTTTGTACGTGACTTGTGGCTGTGCGTAAGTACGATAGTAGATTTGAATTTGTGTTGGTACCACCATTACTTGGGCATCATACAATCAAAGTGAACTGTAGTCAACTAAAAATGAGCTTTGACTTAAAAGGTACCGTTTGGTTTGCAGTGTCTAGCCTCGAAACAAATGAAAAAAAGTTGTCTTGTTTCCGAGGTATCTTTATGTATAATGAGATGTGTAGAAGAGACCACAAAAAATGCATATTCTGCATTCTAGATAAAGTTACACTAAAGTTTCTTCTCACATGAGGGATACGTAGTGCATAGGAAGCCATGTTTCAAAATTCGCATAAACAGCCCGCCTAAGTTTTAAAATCCGCGCAAAAAAAACTTTAACGTTCAATGAAACTTTTAAATAAGGTCAGGTCAAATCAATCGGTAATTGGATTGAACGGTATTTATTCTTGATCGAGGAATTTTCGTGGTAGTGGATGAAAACCTGCTTAAAAATAAAATTTTCTTTTAAAAAAAAAATTTGGCGGTAAAATTTAATATGGCGACGGTCCACTTCTATGTTTGCAAAAAAGGCTCTATATCTTTTCGACGATATGTTGGTTTAAGTAATTCTATAACAAAACTCAATAGTTAGGATTCTAAAAAAAAGTTGTATTTTCTAGTTAACAGGGGGTTCTTCTATTTGATTAATCAAACGCAGTTTCTTTACTTGGGCAACATGAGTTTTTAAACAAACAGAACTTGAATCGTTTTCAACTCCTTCATGTAAATAGTGGGTCGGTTTTAACGGAAATTGCTTAAATAAAGGGTGTTTTTTAAGGAATTTGGTTTTTCTTTTGAAATAACGCATAAAAATTACAAAACTGTATGAAATCTTTATTTGAGCCGATAAAATTGGTTTATGCCATTTACTTTTTAAAGATAATTTCATTCAAATGTTGGCCACGGCTACGTTTTAAATGGTCCATATGAAAAGTCCAATTTTGGGTCACTTTTTCGAGCATTTCGGCTGGTATCTCGCGAATAACGCGTGTAATGTTGTCTTCCAAGGCTGGAATTGTTGTTGGCTTATCCGCATAGACGAGAGACTTAACATAGCTCAACAAAAACTAATCTAGCGGTGTTTAATCGTATGATCCAGGCGGCCAATTCACCGGTCCATTTCGTGAGATGAATTGCTCACCGAACTCATTCCGCAATATGTCCATTGATTTGCGCTATGTGTGGCACGTTGCTCCGTCTTGCTGAAACCACTTGTCAACAAGACCCAGTTCTTCCATTTCCGGCAAAAATCAGAAATCATCGCGCGATAGCGAGCGCCATTGACCGTAACGTTGAGATTTATATCATCCAATGATGCCTCCAGCGTGTAAACCGCACTAAACCGTGCATTTTTCTGGGTGCATTGGCGATTCTTGTATTGCCTCTGGTTGCTCTTCGATCCAAATGCGGCAATTTTGCTTATTAACATACCCATTTAACCAGAAATGAGCTTCGTCATTGAACACAATTTTTCGGTAAAAAAGTGGATTTTCGGCAAGTTGTTCTAAGGCCCAAAAATTCGATTATTTGTAAGCGTTGTTCAGGCGTAAGTCTGTTCATGGTGAAATGGCAAACCAAACTGAGTACATTAGACTTTGGCAGCTGTCAGAATTCCCGCGTGAACCGTCAAATATGAATACACGAAAAACCAAATAGCAAAGAAATCACCCTTTATTACCTAATTGGAACACCCTCATTCATTTCGTGCTCATGTATGCTTACACATGTAATACCTATTTACATGAGTTTGACGATTTAAATAAGTAAATAAATTTGATGATGAAATTGTTACAGTGAAGACTGTTATTTCCGCAACAACAAAATTACCGTCTCGATTCAACTCCATTCGGTTATCTTTTTAACGCTGATACAATTATATTGTTTTTATGTAGAAATTTGAAATCAAATGCAGTATTGTAGGTGGCACTTGTATCTCTTAATATGACTCATGACTAATGGAAAACAATTTGTGTTCCAAATCGCCAACCGGCATTCTGAAATGTTCTTTTATTAATTGCTTCATGAACGTGCTTGCTGAAAACATTACACCGTGAACAAGTATTGGCAGCCTCGAACACAGATGTGCTTACCGTTTTCTTCCGATATCGGGGTTCGAACCAGTTGCCACAGCTATAAGTCTATACGACCAACACAATTGCATTTCACCTACGCGTTCGTGACGATCTGATTTCGATCTCTCGATACTTATATTCATCATCGACGTGTTCGCGTCCGCCTGTCTGCTGCCGTTCGCCATCAGCGATAACGGCTTAGCCACAGTAGATAGATAACTCACTTCGGAATAAAAATCGAAAGTTAGTTCAGTTAGTTGAGCCAACCTCATCTCGATTGATGAAAGCGCTAATGGAGAAAAAATTCAAAAAAATACACTGCTAGTGCGGGCTCCCGTTAAATGATAACATCGATCAATAATTAAGATATGGAAGTGAACGAAAGGAAAGAAAACAATGTGATCCACGAGGGGAAGTTTAGATGCACAATCTGGTATATATGATAATCTTGATTATCGTTAGGAAAAAAAAATGCTGTCAGTAAATTTGTATTTTCCCATTCAAATGCCACTTTCACAAAAGTTAAACTCGTACAAACGAAAATTTAAATTTTAGTTATAGTAATTAGATAAACATTTCTCTCGTAAAATCTGTTCGATTTGACACAGTGTTTAAGATGTCACGCTTGTCACAGTAAAAAAAAAACCAAAATGCTCAAAAATTGTCAACATTGCTCAATGCAGAATTCGATTTGAAATTCAATTAGAAAATGCTATACTTTACCCACGTGTAGGTAAAAAAAAATGTTTTACTCGATTTTCTTCATACTAGTGACTAACAGCAGAGCAATCATACATTCCGCTTTACTTCACACTCTATGCCTTTTTTCTCTCCCAACTTCCCACTTAGATCCACTGTTGAGTGATGCGCGAAATCTCAACAGGCGATAATTTATTACAATTTTCACAATTTAATATTCGTGACGGACCAGGCGTGGCCGCACTGAGATTCTGAGATGACGACGAACCACTCTGAATGAGTTCGGTGGAGTTATTTGTCTCCCTACCGCTCCCAACCCGCTCCTTCCGTGTCGAGTTTGTTATCCTACAGGTCAGGCATACAACAAAGCGATAAGTGTTCGTTTACAGCAAACTTGTGAAATGTTTTAATTGCTTTTTTTGCGCTGAACGAGACACAAGTTGGAATTTATCAGCCATGGTTGTTACGAAACCGTGCACTTTGTTGAGCACTGGTGAAAATCATTTGAAAGGAAGTGTGGGCAACTCAAACGGAGTGAGTTTTTTTTTCTGCAGGACTACTAGATAACGAAGCGTTTCGAGATATCTTAGAGATTAATCGCAACTTTGTGATTATCAGTTCCCTATGATACATACCCGGATTGATACCAGTCTATCCCGTCTCTCCATGAAGCCCAATTCATGTATTCAGGGCGATTGCGGTATTTTTACTTGGAAGGGGATTACAGTTTTGGTATCACTCTTTATAAACCGGATATTTCTTTCCTTTTTTCCTTCCTGGAACTTTCGATTACCCAGGTTATCTTTTTGACCAAATTATCGACAAAAATAATCAAAATAATATAGCTGGTGTAGTTAGAAGAGTTCGAAAATTTCAATTGGAATTAGGATGGCGATGGTGTGTCTTTTTTCTGGAATTTAGCGTGAGGGAAGAGTCAAGTAGAGGGATAAGACATCGATCGGTCTGCAGGGTGGCGAAAACCTGGAATATCAGGGAATGTCAGGGAATTCATTTTTTGATCAGGAGAATCAGGAAATATCAGTGAACATCGAAAAAAAAAATCAGGGAAAATTTTTTCAACCAAGACGCGATTCTTTGTTAAACGGCTCTAAAACGGATTTTTTTAGCATAAAAGGCTAATGCCGGACCGCTACTGTTTAGTTTTATATTCGATCAATGATTTCTCACAACTATTTAAGAGTTGCGTTTATCTACGTTGCACATTTTGTGCTGAATGCTTAAAAACATCAGGGAAATTAGTATTACATTTTAGAGGAAAATCAGGGAATTTAATTATGAATTCTTTTCGTCACCCTGGGTCTGATTCTACTAATTCTAATTCTAACTCATGAGCATGTCAAGGCGGACTCTGTAACTTGGAGGCTACACGCAAAAGTTGGACTACAAACCAGTACAACGAAGGTGTGTTGTTCATAACGCATTTGGTGCTCTAGCGAATGTTTAATGTATTGGGCGGCTCAAAATCAAAACACTTTTGAAGCATTAACCGGTGTTAGTATTGTCATGATGATTCGTACTGGTATTGGTAATATTTTTCAGACTGCTGCTATCGTTAAAGCAGTGCAAGCAGTAATCAATACTGATGATTTTGGTACTGACTAGGTTAATGCAAATATGAACTGATCGATTCACTATCATGAATCCGGTCATTTAAAAACATCATCGAATCAATAACAATTAAAAATACATTGGATTTGTTTAAAACATTTTGCATTTAACGACTCTGGTTTTATTCATATGCATTCGGTTCCACGTTACTGGCACCAGCGTCAGTAAATTATGTTGCAACAAGGCTCGCTTTTGGCTGTTTCGGTTGCTGACGGTGATTAGGGATGCACGAGCTTTTGATACGCAATAAATGCAATGAGCAAGAATGAGAAAACGGAAGCTTAGAATATGAATAAAGATTTTAAAAGAAGCTGATAAAAAGCAGTATTAGAAAGTGGAAAAATGAACAATAAATGAAAGTAACGAAGTAAAATGAAAATGTAAATGTAATAAGTAAAATTTAAAAAGCATAAAAAACAAATATCGAGAAAGGAGATGAAGCAGGGAAGATAAATTATAATGTAAGAAGAAAAAGCGAATAAAGAAACGTGAGAATGATGAACGAAATTGAAATCCGAAATCAGGAGAGAGATAAAATTCTAAAACATTAAAAGAAGAAAATACATCGACAAATTAGAAATACTACAAGGTATACAGCCCTAGGAGTTATATGAAATGGTGACGTAAAACGAATATAAATATTAGGGGTCTTCACATCGAGCTCGTATACGAATACCCAACCGTAAACTGTGTATCTTCCATTACTCGTCAATGGAGGTAAGTATTTTTACGGCTGGGTATTTGTTTACAAGCTCGACATGAATACCCATATTGATTTTAACTCTCGTTTAACATGCTTCACTACGCCTGTGTATCTCACTTAGGTATTAGGGCTCCACTTGCTATCGTGTTAAGAGAAAGAATGAAGCTGAACTTTCTACACGCAATCTTTTGTATAGAGTTCAGCGTAGATTTTTGCATTGAAGGCGTGGCCATGCAGTTTCGAGAAAGAGAAACAGAACAAAACGCCTTCGATACTACTGAGTGATTTTCATAAGCACCAAAAGAAAGTTTGGGCTTTCCCGATGCGAAAATTACTCTGGTTCTCAGATTAACTAATTTGCGTTATCAATATTTGATCGATAACGGTGTTCTAATGGGCACAAAGGAACAATTGAATCGGAAAATCACTCAATTTAGCAGTGGAAATTCTTGAAATGAGGGTTATATCTTGCTGCGATAAACTGTTCATAGGCAACACTACCGTTTATCTGTGATGCCCTGGTCGTTATTGTAAAAAAGATTATTGAGAAATACAACTCTTATTTTAAAGCATTTATAGTACAAACCGATTCCTTAATCTTCAGCTAGAAATGTGTGCTACAGAACGCTGATGATCGCACCACCGGTAGCATTGATTATTTTGCTTGGCCGCGCATAATAAAATTTCTTCTCCGCTGTGCCCTCTGGTAGATGTGCCAACAAAATGTCCTGCAGCTTACGATGGTGCATGTTGCTGCCGTATGCAAAATGCAGGTAAGGTGTTCCGCAGTGCTTGGAAGTTGACTCGTATGCAGCTCTCGTTTCCTAATGTCGCGTACCTATAACAGCTATACTCCACTCGCTATTGTGTGACAAACTAGAATGAAGCTGAATTTTTTACACGCAGTCTTTTGTATCGAGTTGAGCGTAGATTTTTGCCATGAAGGCGTGGCAACGCACTCTCGAGAAAGAGAAACGAAACAAAACAATTTATTGAGTCAGAGTATGTAGGCAGTGGAAATTATTCCGTCCACATTATTGTTATCCGTGCTCGGGTAGCAAAAGGCTATAGCGAGTAAAATGTATGGGAAAGCTTGGCCTTGGAACTTTCCACTTTTTTATATCAATCAAACAGTCAAGTAGTCATGAATTTGGAAAAAGACAGACTTGTAGCGCAGCGCTTGGTGTACGATACAGTACAGGTTGCCGAAGGAGGACACGAAATTGATATTGATGAGGAGATGCGTGAGCTGCTGAAGTAACGTGTTTTAAGTGTTATGAAAATACTCTTTTATATATTACTCTTTTATATGGTTGAGGTAAAAACGATTCCTTCAAACTTAATTTGGCCTATAATTCCTCGGTGATGAGTATTATATGCGTTGTTAAAAAGATACTTGTAGACATCTCCTCTCGGTGACATCCGTCGCATTTTTCGATTTTTTGCGACTATATCTCTTGATTTCAATAAGGCTGAACACGTCAAGAAGTGACTTAGAGCATATTGAGATCTAAATCGAAAGTCACGCTTTTTTATTCCTTAACTGCATGGAAAACTACAGAATTCAAAAGTACAATTAACCAGGAAAAATATTTGAACGAACCGGGAGAAAACCGGGAATTTAATTTCGGGTTTTGAGTGGCCACCCTGAAACAAATTGCTCTGGTGTTAGTTTACTTCGGTTTCGAAAGTTCTAACATTTTTGATTATTATATCTCCATGATCGGACAACCGTCTTGTTTGCATAACAAAAATAAATATAAGCTTTTTAAAATAATAAGCTTTTTAATAAAATTATTTCCTACTTTTTTCGGAAATTTGTTTTTCTACGCGGATTTCTTCAGAAAGACAAAATTATTATCGACCATGCAAACCGTTCTGGCTCTAAAAATATTTGTAAACAGCAATACCATGCTACATAAGCCCTTTTTAAAAGTTAATCGTGATTAAAAAAAAATTCACTAATAGTACAAAATGACATCTTTAGCCCACTTGTGCAAAGTTTCAGCCAAATCAAAAATGACAAATAAAATTTATATTAAAATTTGGATATTTTTAATGGAAATGCGCTATTAGGAAACGAAAAAAAATAAATAAAAATTAATAGGAAAAAACAAAATTATAATGTGAAGTGAAGTGAAAAATTGGAGAGCAAACTAAGAAAAAAACAATCAGATAGATATCAAGATTTAAACCCCCAAAATGAATACCAAAAGAAATATGGAACATTAAAAAAAGGGAGAAAAAACCTGAAAAGTGTGTTGATGGTGGAAAAAAAAACAAGAAACAAAAATGAAAAAAGGAAAAGTAAAAAATTTGAAATAGAAGATGGAAAAGATAAATGAAAAAAAAAATGAATAAGCTTCATTGAAAAAATATGAAAAAATAAATGATGGAGATGGAATTATTTTAAAGGAATTTAACTCAAAGGCAAAACAAAAAAATAAAGAGAAGTGAAATGGAAAAAATGAAGATGTAAAAGAAATAAAAAAGAAGGAAAAAAATGGAAAGGCTTCGTTGAAAAAAGGTTGTAAAAATGGAAAATCAAAAACGCACTTTTAATTGTGATAAAAAATATCAACAGCACAAAATGATATGTTTATCCCACCAGTTTCACCCATATCAAAAATGACAAAAAAAAATTCAAACTAGGTTATTTTTAATGGAATTGCGCTGTTAGAAAACGAAAAGAGTAAATAATGAATTAAAAGGAAAAGTAAAATAATGGAGTGATGTAAAAAATTGAAGGTGGAGCTATGAAAAAAACAATACAGAAAGATATCAAAATATAAACCCTCAAAATGAATAACAAACGAAATATAGAAAATAAAAAAAAGAAGTGCGAAAAAAAGAACAAAATGTGTTATTAGTAAATTGAAAAAAAAAAAAAAACAACAACAAATGAAACACAGAAATGGAAAAGGGACACAGAAAAAGGCAAATGGAAATTGAGATGGAAAAAAGGAAATGAAAAATAAAAATGTAAAAGCTTAATTGAAAAAATATGGAAGACATAAGAAATCTAAATAGTACTCGAAATGTAAAATGCACTTTATGTAGAAAAACAAAAGTATAAAAAATAAATGAAAACGAAAATAAAAACCAATAAAAAAAGGAGAGTCAGTAATGTGAGAGAGGGGTGGAGGAAAATGGGAAAATGAAACAAAAGGTAATTATTTCTAGAACGATTACCAAAAATAAAATTAGAAAAAAAAAATGTAAAACCGAGGTGAAAAAAATATGAACGAGCAGCAAAAAAGAATTAATCTTCAAAAAAAGAAAATGTTATTCTTGGATGGTGAGGAAAAGTATTATAATAGTATAAGAAACATGTAAATAGCAAATAGAAGACATGAACTAAAAAAATGCAATCACTATTTAAAGAAGAAAGTTAAAGACGAAAGCAAAATTCATAATTTAAACCCAGAAACAATATTTATGACAGTGAAGAAAACTCAATTGTGAAAAGAAAATCATTAATTTGATAGTAAATCATAAAATATTGAATTTTCAAATACATAACGAAATAGTAGATAAAAGGGAGTTAGTTAGGAAAATATTAGATAAATGAATTGAAAATGGAAATAAAACAAAACACTAAATCATGAAAGTATAAGTAAAATACCAAATGGATAGTAAAACTAGAACTATAAACTACTAAAATGTTTATTGAAAAAAATGTGAAGAAAAAAAACTACAAAAACGCGTTAAAAACGATTGAAAATTAAAAAAACAATGAAATGTAAATTTTGCTTGAAAATCTGAGTTTCAAAAAAAAAAAAATAGAGAAGTCGATTCGAGATATAATGTGAGATATAAAACCGAATAGAGAGAAATTGGAAATTGGACGTTACGGATGTGATATTTCAGATATTTGCAGATACGAATGTGGATGCGGATGTGAGTTTGCGAATGCGTATGTATTGGATTGTGAATTTTAAAATCGAAATACAGAAATTGATATTGTGATTAGGATAAAAACCAATTGGAATGATATTGAATTTGGGTAGGGGGACAGATAATCGATATAGATTCGGATAAAATATAATTGAATTGCAGTTGCTGAACGTGGTTTATGAAAAATACTAAATAATGAAAAATAATATAATTTAAAACAAAGCATCAGCAGTCGAGAGCAGGTAATGGCAAATTATGCTCCATAAGATTAGCTGTTTCCTCACCAGTAAAGTCTGGTCAGCACTGCTGAACACTGGAGACATATCTTCTGATTAGGCCACTCACTCCAAGTTTTCCTTTACACCATAGACCTATTTACGCACAAATGTGTCAGTGTCACGCGTTGAGAAGAACAAAACCAAATCGCTGTTTTGTTTGTTTATTGTATGTTTGAAATTCGGTTGCGATACTTTAATATACTTTTTAACCGTGACCAGAAATCAGCAGAAGCTGCTGAACATAATCGATAAAAAATGGCAAGAAGTTATAAGTGATTTTCCATCAGAATGATGCGTTGCTCTTTCAGGTAGATTTTCGAATAATCTTTCATTTTCTGCTCTGAAATATTTTCCTCTTCGTGGCTTGATAACTCTAGATTCGAAGCTATGTGTTGCTGGATATTTTATTTCAATATCCGCATTGGTTATTCAACATCTGTATGCGGATACGAAAGCGTAACATCCCTAATCAGAAATGGAAAAAATATAAAGGAAATAAGAAAAAAAAGAAAAAGATTTGTCTCCAAAAAGAACAAAACTGCTGAAAGTTATTAAAACACATATAAAGAGTAAAACTGCGAAACCAAAATTATTATGCGAAACAAATAAAATGGAACCAATAAGTGAGAAATAGTCGCAAAGAGTGTGAATGGGAATATGCTGGGAGAAATTGATTAGATAGAGAAGAATAAGGGTTGGTAGGTAATTGAAACCGTAAAATTAGAAAAGGAAAAACGAGAGCCATATGAGCCATCATTATACAACAACTAGTTGGAGAGATGGAATGTAGAACTGAGAGTAATATATTATGGTGAACACAAACTTTAATGATTTGATAATTTTCCGCGTGTGTATGCAGCAAAACAGACAAAAAACCAAAGTTGATCCAATCTTGATTTACTTAATTTTAATAACGGTTGAAGAAACCTGTTTCTAAAACCACTCTAACTATTACTCAGAACTTGTTATTTCTTTGTGTTTCAATCCAATGTCAGATTTCAGAGTCAATTTTGGTGTGGCATTGAAGGCGGTGAACAGATGAATGCATAACAACTCTCGGAGAGAAAAAGACTTTTATTCATAAATCGTACCCGTGTGACATCTTCTTAGTATACAATGTGTACAATGGTTCGATTTGTTCAATTACGTTAATGTAATATACCGTTAAACTATAGCTCTCAATTACCGTATGGTGGAGTGAAAATGGACCCTCAATATGTTCAACAGGAACTAGCAAAATGAATCTGGTTTGTTCTTGAAACTCACTTCTTGAACTATTTCACTGTTTCCAGATTCGTAGTAAGTTGTGCCAAACTCACCTTACTCTACGATACCGATCGAACGCCGATCATCGAACAAAAACCAACTCATAGGTACAGTTTCAGTTAGCAATCATCTACCAATAGCTGACTGACTGACAGACTGACTGACTGGGAAACTGGCGATGACAGGCAATTGCGATGGCCTAGAATTAGTGATCATTTTCTCATAAAGTTTCCAGCGTAGCTCCAACGGACAGACCCACTTGCAGTAATACAACAGACCAGCAAAAGACTGCCAGATGAAACGGGGGAAGATTGCCGCTGCGCCGGTCGGGCACTGAGTGCTCTGGATTTCTGTTTTGATTTTTTTTTCTCTGTCTGAAACGGGCAAAGTAAGGACTGTGTAGTCAACTGCTAGTACGAAACTGAACATAATTATGCTGATTGGTTGCATAATTTGCGCAGCGAGTGCAAATATATGCTTACCGCTGCTGCTGCCGTTGCTGCTTTTGTTGCTGTGACTCACGGCAAACGGCAACGTGGAAACAAAGCTGTCATTATTCAGTGCAACCGGCGTTCAAATGATGTTTACTGTTGCCAGTGCTGTCGTCTTGCACTGGTTGTTATTTAGATGCAGGTACCAGTAATAACTCGCTTTTACTACTAGTTTTATCTTATCAGTTTATCCGTCGCCACAGTTTATGTTGTTTAATATGCGTTGATTGTAAAAAAATATCAGCTGGAAAAATCGATATGTACTATGACAATTGACAAGATGGATGGGTTCGTTATCTGACGGAATGATTTACATTTCATTTAAATTTAAATTCTCGCGAATTTTATACTGTTTTTGTTTTTAAAAATTAAATAGAGCAGGCTTGATGATACATAATGGCCGATGGCCTCCAGTCAACGTGTAATTCATGCGATGAACTATCGATTATTTTCCTTAACGAGCATGCAATCTTCGAGATTGGACATGCTGTTTAACGCTTGCTAGTTGGAGATGAGTTCGCGTGAATTAACCGGCATTTACTGGTAATCTAGGCATCGAACGATCCTGCCAACTCGTTTTCTTCAAGTATGTTTTTTTTTTTCAGTAGACTATTTTATTGGACACAGAGAGAAAGCTCTTCAATTTTTTTGCAATTCCTAGGTCATGCTCATTCCTGTTATTCTCTTATTTTATGAGCCTTGAATAGAATAAAACTATGCAATTACTGTATTAATGACAAATTGGTAACTGAAGTAACGCTTTTACTTCATATAGAAATCTTACACTGTTTAAAAAATCTAGATAAACATTTCGAAAGGTCCTATCTGCTTTCATTGTTTTTCCGGAGCGTCTTTTCATTTTGGCAATGGTTCAGCTTTAGTAACTCTCCTAAGCGTGGTTTTCGTTCAGAAGGCTAGAATGATCTCTCCGCTATCAGCTCGTGCAAACAACGTGTCATATAAGGTGTTTATTAAGTTATGGTGATTGAATGAAAGTGATCGATAAAAAAATCGATCAAAGCAGATGGGACCTTTCGAAATGTTTTTCTAGAAGTATTTCAAAATTTTTCGTTCTCTTATTTCTATGTTTTTTTTCTGTTTTGTTTTACTGTTTCATTCATGTCAATTTCGCTCACATGTTGAACATGAAAAAACTACTTGATAGTCATATTTTCCTAATCGAAAACAGGTACAATTTTAATTATTCATACAGAGTTGGTGCAGCTATTTTTATTTACACTATAACATCTGGGGGTTCGGAAACCCTTTTGTCGCTGCAATTGTTTAGTAAAGGTTGTATATATTCTGTTAACGTCCACCCTAATCAAACTGCAAACCGCCTCTGTTGCAATACAAATCGTGGTAACAAAATATGACAGCAACGGCATTTTAATTTTACTGTACTACAGCCGGGCTGAGGATTCCTCGAGCACCGATACGAATCCGTCAGTTGCGTGAAGAATCGATGTTCCAACGTGAGGTAAAATTTTCCATTTCCTGTGCATTGCTGTTACGATGATGATGGTCAGTAAATACAAATCTCGCCGTTTGTTGCATAATCTCTGCGTCTGGCTGGCAGGATATAGGAGGCGAACGAAAGAGAGAACGCAGAAGATTCCATTTGCAGCTGATCGATGACTTTCTGAAGGGGGGTAATTTTTTTTCTTCCAATATTGAAAGCGAATTGCCTACCGCCGACGATGCTCAGCGAATGTGTTGATGGAATGAGTGAAAATTATAAACATTTATTGGCGAGATCGCTTGCTCCGAGGCTCCGGCAGAAACCATCACCGAGACTAGGTTAATTATGAGCTGGGCACGGCGAATGTTGAAACAGCATGGTAATTTGAGTTCTTGCTGGTTACTGCGGGGACTGTGACTTGCTTTACCAATTACGGTCATCTGGTTACAGCGAAATTATCCACTACCGTGCACCGTGTAACCAATTTAGAGCCTTTTTATGGTTGCCTTCGCATGACTTGTTGTGGTTCTTGACAAAAAAATATTCTCGACCAACCGAAACGAATTTTGAAGAGACTTTCGAAATGACACTTGGACCTTGGCAAAATGCTCGTTTAAAGCTCCAGTGCCAGATCGGAGTATTGATCATTCCACTAAGCACCGTACGCATGGTCTTCCCCACCACTCGAAGCCAAGAAGCGCTAATGAAGAGAGACTAAACGGTTTTGGTTGTTCTTCAAGTTGAGTGCACACAGCTCCAGCCAGATACGGAACAGTTCATTCACACTGCTGTCGCCGTTCCCGGGTTGCCCACCTCAACTAGCGTTTAATGACAATTTAATTGAAGCTTGTCGATTGCTCGGCGGAGTCCGTACTCGTCGACGTACACTACATACCTTTGCCCCGAAGCGGAGGCGTTAATGAGTCTCTCGTTGTGAATTTCTTTCGTTCGCTTAAAAAGGGACTCGTCATTTCGGTTTGTAAGAGAAGAATAAACGTTTACCGAGTCGACTGCTGTCGCATATATAATAAAAAAAAATATACCGCTGGGGATAAAAAGTTTACATTATTCATCGGCAAGGAGTCTGTACCATCGAGCAAAACTTTCACATCATTGCTTGAAAAAGCTGACGGCAGTGTGAGGATCTTTTTTTTTTTGATTTTCTGACACTGTCTGGTGCCATAAAACCATTTTTTCCCTTACGGATTTAGCGAGTTACAACATACAGGAAGCGAACGAAAAGACGAAAGACTTCGATGATCCTCCTATACAAGGACGCCCACGTGGGAAAACCCCTCCGTCAGTTCGCGTAGGAGGATGAGTGCGACGCGGCGTGATTCGGTTGACTCTTTATCGTCTGCGGACGCGAAAGATGCTATGTCTGGGATAAGCAAATTTCATCTGCACGAGGAGAGGCCTCCAGACGGTTGAATGTTTACCGGTATAGTGAAATGATGAAAGGATGGAAGGTTAAGGTCGGTTGGCGCATGCTAAGGTTGATTTTCGAAGTATTATTTTGTATAAAGGATTGTTTAAAAATTTTCCTTTCAGCTCGAATATCTGCATTCGACTGTTCATTTAATGTTGATTTTATTTTAAAGAATCCTTTTTGTTGGGTCTACGTGACACATTGAAATTTTCTACACTAATCTCTAAGACTATGCAAGAAACTAGTGAAATTATCTAGGAAAGCTAGTACTAACCATCATTGTTGGAGTGCAGACAAGTTTGCAAGAAGAACGTTGATTGCACGATTCCGAGTTGTTTTCCGAGGGCCCGATGAGAGCCCTGACGATTATCGGGGTGCTTACGCAAAATCAATTCGCGGTGTTGCTTCTCTGACAGCGATCAAAATACAGTGTAAACTATACACTCCAAACTACTTCTACCCAAATTTTCAAGATGAAATAACCAATGGGTAATTTTCTACAGCTTTTTTCCCTGATGTTACTCAATATGGATCATCCTCTAACAGAATAACTATTGAGTGTGTTATATTCTTATGATCGTTATTTGTATTTTGGTCGATTCATCTGACAATTTTGATATTATCTACATGAAAATCTTAAATCTAAAACTATTGCAACATCCCAGACCTTGAGATTATTTTGCCAAAAGCACGTGAGGAAACATTTCCGAAATCGAATAAATCTTCGACCAACGAGAAGGTACGGATGCATGACGTCAGTGGTTCAAAAAAGCCGTACAAGGTCCGATGAGACCTAGTTGTCAGTAAGTTTGACGAACGAAGCAGTCTACTTGGTGCTCGAAAATCAAGGTGAAAAAGCAAAACCGGGGCATCAAGTTCATTGTTCAGCAGCTTGGCTATGAAGGTAGCTTGTTGAATCTTTCGCCGACTCTCCAGTGTATCCAAATCCAACAGCTTACAACGGTCTTCGTAGCAGGGAAGATTATTGGGTCTACTCCAGGGTAAATGTCTCAGAGCGATACGAACAAACCTTCGTTGAACGCGTTCTATTCTGTTTTTCCAGTACAGGTTATAAGGATTCCAGATGATGCAGGCATTTTCAAGGATTGGCCGAACTAATGCACAATACAATGCTTTCAAGCAGTATGGATCTGTAAAGTCTCGAGCAATTTTGGTGATGAAACCAAGTTGTTTCGAGGCTTTGGATATGACAGCAGTATAATGTTGATTGAAAGTGAGCTTATGATCCAACAAAACTCCAAGATCGCTGATCTGATCTACGCGTTCGAGAACACATCCATTTATTTGGTAATTAAAAGAAATGGGCACATGACAACGATGGAATGTTATGACCATACATTTAGCGATGCGTCCAACAGTGCTTGCAGGCGTTGGCAGTCCTGGACAGAATTCACAACAAGGTAGATCTTCAGACCGTCGGCATATTCCAATACGCACCCGGTTCCTAGCAAAATGGCAATGTCATTGAAGTATAAAGCAAACAGTAATGGACCAAGATTACTGCCCTGAGGGACTCCGGAAGTGTTGCTAAATGTCCGTGAAACTGCGGAATCCAGCTTAATACTCAAGGTGCGGCCTAAAAGATACGAGCTCAGCCAAGAAGTTAGTCTCTCAGACATACCGAGCTTAGAAAGCTTATGTAAAAGTATTCGATGATCAACTGTGTCAAAAGCGGCTTTAATATCTGTATAAACAGCGTCAATTTGCGATCCAGCTTCCATCTGTGAGATACAGGTGCTTGTGAATTCGATCAAGTTGGTCGACACTGAACGACCCGGCATAAAACCATGCTGATCAACTGAAATATAGCTTCTAGTGCAGTTTAGAATAACACTGTGGACGATGATTTCGAAGAGCTTAGATCCGACAGAAAGGCTGGTTATTCCTCTATAGTTCCTTACGTCACGTTTGTCTCCCTTCTTGTGTATCGAAAACATGAAAGATTGTTTCCACAGCGCTGGAAACTTTTGTTGTTCAAACGATTTAGTAAAAATCCGGCTGAGGGGCACGGCAAGAGCAGTAGCGCAGCGACAGAAAATAATAGCTGGAACGCCGTCGGGACCAGGAGAGTAGGAGCTTTTCAACTTCTTAGCACCAGCAATGACCATAGCAGGGGTGATTTCGAAAATATCCATGTCAACAGCACCAACAGGTACACCAGCTGCAGCTAATTCAGCTTCAGACTGTGTTGGTACAACCATTGGCAAACACAGAAGAAAAGTGATCAGCAAACAATTCGCAAGATTCCGCGACAGTCGAAGAGTCTGTGCCGCCCAAGAACACACTAGATGGAATTGAAGTGCTTTTCCTCTTTGAGTTCACAAATGTCCAAAAGCTTTTAGGGTTAGATCGCAAACTAAATTGCGTCCGCAATACATAGGATTTGTAGAGAGAACTATTCAGCCTACGGTACGCATCACTTGCATATTTAAAAGCACGTCTATTGAAGAGTGTTCGTTGTTTGCGGAGCAGTCTCTGTCTTGCGTTACGATATCGTTTCAACCTTCGCAGTTCACCATTACCCCAAGCAGGAACTTTAGGAGGTCTAGCTCTCGGCAGATTATCGTCTAACCAACTGCAAATAGCATCGCAAAAACGCAATGTCATATCATCAACGTCCAATTCGTCCAACAAGGCTACCCAATCCAATGCAGAAAGATATCCAGCAAGTGCATCAAAGTTGATTCGACGATAGTTAAGAGGTGCCATACCAACAGAAGCCGCAGGAACATCAACGGAACAAGCCGGTATTGGTAGAATTAACTCCAGTGGCGGGTGGGGAGGATCAACGGGAAGCAGCGGAGCAATAGCTAAATGCACTGAGTTTCTTGTTCTGGCAGGCAGTAAACAAGGTCGAGTATACGCCCCAGATTATTACGCAGTGTATTGACTTGTTTCAAGTTCAGGAATTCGAATCCATCGATGACGGCAGCACTAGCAACATGAAGCGGAAGAGAACTATCACATTGCACTCCATTCTCTCCATTAAACCAGGAAATTTGCGGCTGGTTGTAATCACCGCAAATGAGAACTCTGTCGTTCAGAGAACCTTTGTCACATAATTCGCGCATCGACAAAATATGCTCGTCAATGAACCTAACAATTTTGCTTCTATCGGGAGGGATGTAGACTGCAGTAAGCAATAACTTCGTGCCTTTAATAACAGCAGAAACACAGACTTGTTCAAGACAACTACCACGGTTTAAATTTATCGCCGAACTACAGAACTTTTGAGTAACGGCAATCAGTACTCCACCGAAACTACTTTTGTTGCTATTAATCGCGCTACGATCACACCGATAGACGTTATAGGCAGATCCGAACAGTTGGAGGGAATCGATACAGTCATCTAAACCGGTTTCTGTTAGCATGATTATATCATAATTGCAGTCACTAGATGCAAGCAACAGGTCGTCTAGTTTAGTCCTTAAACCTCGCACGTTCTGGTAGTAGGCGTGAATAACATTCGCGTCAATGTCGTGTGTAGTAAGTTTCGGTATTGAATGATTCTGACAGGAACTATCGGGCTCAGGAACACTGCTGATAGTCGGTTCGTCGCTGCTAAAACGTGAAAAAGAATCAGGCAGATGGACTGTACTAGGAAGCGCATACTTGCCTGAGAAAGGTCCACGGGAGATCCCATCGCCAACCACAACCGAAGGACCAGGACGACTCTGTTGGCAGGAACGATCTGGAGCTGAGCGAACACGTCGCCAAAATGTATCGGGGAGCAGAACTTGGTTGGGTGGCTCAGGGACTCCCTTAGTACTGTGGGCAGTGCGTCCTGGTGGATGAGCTACGCGAACTAACTCTACTGAGTGAAACACCTCCTCCGAGATGGCAGCGGGTCTAGTTAATTGCTAGACGGAATAGTCGATCCGTTGTCTGGCATTATTTGCGCGTTTCTGATAAATTGGACAATTTGAGCTCCATGCTGAATGAATGTCAAAAATTTCATCACAGGGGGACTTTCGTTCCCTGTTATTGATTAGGTCTTTAGAAAAACGTGTGATTATGTGGTTTTATGGATGGAAAAAAAGAAGATAAGCAAGCAAAAAAAGAAAATGGAAAAAAATAACAATCTAAAACTTTGTTGGTGTTGATCGGTTTAGTGGTTTTATAAGTGGAGTTAAGAAGATAAAGCATGAAAAAAAATAAAAAATGAGAAATGAAACATCATTTTCAACTTTGTTGGACGACTTTTTTCTACTTCCGCGTTGCAGTTCTTGCTTATTTTCAAAAATAACAATTTAAAACTTTGTTGGTGTTGATCGGTTTAGTGGCTTTATAAGTGGAGTTAAGAAGATAAAGCATGAGAAAAAATAAAAAATGAGAAATGAAACATCATTTTCAACTTTATTGGACGACTTTTTTCTACTTCCGCGTTGGAGTCCTTGCTTATTTTCAAGGATTAGCTATCTACTAACCAGTTCCGAAGAGTTTGGCTGCGACCACATGCGACCAAGCGATTTTGAAAATTTGTGGTCCTTTCAGGAAATACCGTGAAAAAGCCGTGGAAAAAAAATCCGTGTAAAATCAGACCGTAACCGTAACAAGCGTGTTAGGAAAAACCGTGTTATTTCGTGAAACCGTGCAAAAAAGGCGTGTAAGAACATCCGAGTAACAAATATCGTGCAAAAAGAGAATCCGGTGTATATAAAATCAAACATAGGGTAGGGAACATATTTTAAGCAACTTTAGGAACCGCATGTGTATTCAGACGAAATACTCGAAATATGTTGGGTGAAACTCAAACAGTAGTATATAAATCTGTTCGCTATCGTTTTCTCTGTCAGAACTTGTTTTCAGATTGTAAAACTAAGTTAGCAAACTTTAACAATCATCAATCAAAGTTACCAATCGAGGGACAATATTCCAATCACCCGGAACCTATTTTAAGCAGTTTCCATATGTTTTGCAGGCGTTTTTTTTTTCAGCATCCGAAGTGGCTCCTGAATGGCTGCAATATATCTCGATTTGTTTCAATTGCAAATTGCAATCGATATTGATCAAAATGCAGGAGTTTGAGGCCTGTTTTCTTCGACTGATTAAAATAGGCGCTGCTGCTTAAGCCGTTCCCTACCCTATTAAACATTACATCTGACTGGACATCCTGATAGGCAAAAAAACGAGTTTTGGCCTCTGACCATTATCTGCAATTCTGAGCAAAATTTAAGCACTTGAAGAGATTTATTTGTCTTAGACTCGCTTTATGTAAATACATATTCTACCATATCTCCGGGACGACTTGATCGATATTCACCAAACTTGACTGAACATGTCCTTACACATTAGAGGTAAACAAAGGTGTTGTGAAATGGATGGGGGCTCACTGAAAGGGGGAGAGAGGTTAAACTCCGAGCAAGTCCATATATAATTTCTGTTTCTCATACAAAAAATACACGCTTCTATCAAAATTTGACCGCAATACAGTCACAAATGATTTTCAGCAACTTGTTTTGATTATAACAAGTAGAAACAATACCGAAAGTGTTAAAAAAATTATTAAAATATTTTGTCCGCTTGCTTGTATGAAAATGTCTCATAGTACACTGACGATCACGTTTTTACGTTTTTCACGATTTAAAACACTGTGCAGTATATAAAACTACTGGCTGACCCGGCAAACTCCGTCCCGCCCTTTTTTTCTTTAGTTTAATAATTTCGAACATTTTTAATTGATTCTACATGCTTTCAAAGATTAAACCTTGCGATTTGTTTATAGTTAGCAAATGCATGACGAATCAGTTATTGGATACGTTCGAAATCAAAAGACAAATCGTTTGAAATGATTGGTTTTATCGGAATGATAACATCCTCGCCCTCTGACTTTCGTACATCACGCTGTTTCTGGAAATACTGATATTGTGTTGTTTTCGGGTATTTTCTCATTCCGGAAATATTCATATTGGGTGGTACCCAGTCATTTTGCGCTGTTTTCTAGAAAACGGAAGTTACCATTTTAAAATTTAAAATGGTATCTAGAATCGATTCTTGGCTTCTATGTATCATCCTGTTTACGATCATTTTCGGCTATTTACCAGAAACAGGAAGTCGTCATATTGGATTTTAAAATGGCATGCGAAGTCAATCTCTGCCCTCTGGGCGTCATTCTTGTTTCGGAAATATTCATATTAGGTAGTATTTGACATCGGGAGTCGCCATCTTTGAACTAATAATGGTGTATGTGGTCGATTTTTTACTCTTGTCTATTATTTTGGTTCCAAAAAACCCAAATCAGGTGGTAATTAATCGTTTTGGGCTGTTTTTTTAAAAACCGGAAGTCGCCATCTTAGAATTCAAACTGATGTTCGTGGTCGATTTTCGGCTTCTTTGTATTACTACGATTCCGGAAATACCCATATTTGGTGATATTCGGACACTTTCAGCTGTTTTCCAGACACCGAAAGTCGTCATCTGGGACCGATACTTTACTTTACTTTACTTTGTTGGCTAACGGACCGTTCACCGGTCTAGGGCCGAACGAATTAGAGATGTCCAGCTTCCTCTGTCTTGGACAGCCGTTCTCCAGTCTCCTCGTACACCAGCAGATCGTGCATCTTCTTCCACCGCGCACATCCACCGCGTGCGAGGCCTATCACGGAGTCGACGGCCTCTTCCTGGTTGTCTACTGAAAATAGTTTTGGCGGCTCTCTCGTGAGGCATTCTGGCTACATGTCCAGCCCACTGAAGCCTGTCCCGCTGTATTACCTTCACTATATCAGCATGTTTGTATGCCTGGTACAACTCGTGAATCATGCGTCTGCGCCGCACTCCATCTTCCAGTTTACCGCCAAGTATCGATCGCAGAACTTTTGCTCAAAAACTCCGACCACTCGTCGATCAGCTTCCTTCAGCGCCCATGCTTCATGCCCGTAAAGGGCCACCGGGAGTATCAGCGTTATTTACTTCACGGCTCATATTGTTGTCACATGTCACAAACGTACCAAGATAAACGAATTCGTCAACCACTTCAAATCGTTCCCTATCTATCTCCACCTCAGCACCAACACCAAGGGAACTCCCACGCTCTCTGCCAGCTACCATGTACTTTGTTTTGGCAGAGTTAATGACAAGCCCCAATCTCGCTGCTTCCCTCTTAAAAGGTACGATTGTCCGGTGGATCGCATAGTACAGGCGCTCGCTTCCCGCTTTTAGAAGTTCGCTCAGCTCACTAATCGCCTTTTTCACCTCCTCCTGTGTTGGTGGCTCCACAGCTTGTTCGTCACTCATAATTGTCATCCTGTTCTTGCTCTGCTCATCCGACTCCTCAACGTTCAATAGCGCCTGAAAATGCTCCTTCCACCTGGCTGCAGCCGTCGGTTTATCAGTAAGCAGGTTGCCGTCCTTGTCATTACACATGACCGCCACAGGGAAATTCCTGCTTCCGACTCTGTTGACAGTGCTATAGAATCTCCGCACGTCGTTTTGAGCATAGTTGTCCTCTGCGCTGGCGAGCACCTGCTCCTCGTACTCGCGCTTCTTCCGACGGTGGGTTCTCTTTTTGGCAGCTCTTGCCCCCCTGTACCTCTCTCTGTTCTGACGCGTAGCCGCAGTGAGCATGCGGCTCCTGGCACGGTTCTTCTCATCTGTTGCTCTCTGGCACTCGGCATCGAACCAGCCATTAGGCCGTCTTCCACGCGTCGTATCTACCACCTCTCTCGCAGTCGTTTCAATGGCGCCGTAGATACTGCTCCACAGCCAATTTATGTCTTCCACTCCTTCCTCCTGCTGTCCTGCGATCCGTTGATCCAGCTCTCTGGCGTATTCTGCTGCCACGCCATCAGCTTTCAACCGCTGAATGTTGAAACGCGTCGTCCTCTCTGTGCGAGATTTCAGCACGTTCGACAACCGTGCGCGAATCTTACAAACGACGATATAATGGTCAGAGTCAATGTTTGGTCCCCGAAAAGATCTAACATCAGTAACATCCGAAAAGTGCCGTTCGTCAATCAGTACGTGATCGATCTGGGAGCTGGCTTCTCCATTTGGATGTCTCCAGGTGTGCTTCCGAATATTCAAACGTGGAAAATAGGAGCTACATATGGCCATTCTTCTGGCCGCGGCAAAGCTTATCAGCCTCAGGCCGTTTTCATTGGTCGACGAGTGGAGGCTATTCCTTCTAATGACCGGACGGAAGAATTCCTCTCTCCCAACCTGTGCGTTTGCGTCTCCGATGACGACTTTTACGTCGTGTTTTGGGCACTCGTCATAGATTCGCTCAAGCTTGTCATAGAACTCATCTTTGACTTCATCGGATTTGTCATTTGTCGGTGCGTAGGTGTTGATTAAACTGTAGTTGAAGAATTTGCCCTTAATCCTCAACACGCATATACGGTCATCTACGGGCCTCCACCGGATGACTCTTGTTTTCTGATTTCCCAGCACTACGAAACCGACGCCCCGTTCCGTTGCTTTGCCGCCACTGTAGTAGATGTGGTACTTAAAAGAAGTGCGTGCAATAGGGTCTATTGTACGGAATTCCCTTTCTCCGGAATTTGGACACCGAACCTCCTGAGTCGCTGCGATTTCGACTCCCTGCCACTGTAGTTCTCGAGCAAGCAAGCCAGCCCGCGCCGGTTCATTGAGGGATCGGACGTTCCAAGTACCCAGTTTCCAATCGTTTACCTTAATCCTTTTCCGTGCTCGTAGCCTAGGTCTTCGCCGATTGATTCGTTCCGTATTTCTAAATTCGTTGTTCGTGGTTGAAGAAAGGTCGCGGGAACCTCACCAGGGTCGCGATACCTACATCCTGCTGATGGGGTTGACATCTTAGGTGTAGCTGGCGGGATACAGCATTCCATAATTCAGCCGCCCGCTCTGGGACAGACGCTGTTGTACGCCGCCCCTAATATGGGGATACAGCCGCGTACGACTTCCTGCCCAGTCGGCATCTGAGACGATATTGGGTGGTATTGGACCATTTTCAGCTGTTTTTAAAAAACCAGAAGCTTCTATCTTGGATTTAAAAATAGCGTCTGTAATCGGAGCCCGGGAGGGGTGTCGAGCATCCATGAAAATATTGTTCTGCTTCCAGAAACATCCACACGCCAAATTCGGTTCCATTTGTTTGATTAGCTTTCGAGTTATGCATAAAGTTATGTTTCATTTGCACGAGAGCCCTCCCTTTCCCTTGTCGAACCACTATATAAAAGTTAATTACCCTCAAAAACATCCGCATGCCAAATTTGGTTTTATTTTCTTGATTAGTTCTTGAGCTATGCAGAAGTTTGTGTTTCATTTGTATGGGTTCCTCCCTTCCAGAGTAGGAAGGGCCCCTCCACATGCCAAACTTGGCTTCATTTGCTTAATTGGTTCTTGAGTTGTGCAGAAATTTGTGTTTTATTTCTATGGGATCCCTCTCTTCCAGAGGAGGGGGGGGTCTCAACACATCATAGAAACCTTTCCCGGTCCCAAAAACCCCTGCATACAAATTTTCATGACGATCGGTTCAATAGTTTCCAAGTCGATATGGATCAGACAGACAGACAGACAGAACTGCATTTTTATATGTTTAGATTTGGATTGCGAATATGGACGAAAACTGAAGAATGTAACTCAAACGCTATTTCTACTGTTTCCGTGCCGTGTCCGAGTCGTGTCCGTTCCGTGGCCAGCCTTAGCCTACCTACACCCGGTGAGAGCAAAAAAAAAGGTTATCACTTCAAATTTTGCCAGGAATTTTATCCGAAAATGAGTGCCAGATTTTTGCCATTATTTTTTTCGTTAATACAGTGTTTTTCGTAATAGAGATTAATATTTGAGATTAAGGGGGTAGATTTCATGTAAATATTTTTTGTTTTGAACTTCAACTCGAAGTTTTTTTTATGAAAGGTGAAATATTATGTTGCTTGAAGAATGTTTGTCAAAGAACTAAAAGTTCTATCTCTTCCAAAAGAAGTTTATGAATTTTGAAGCAAGTACCCTTTAATGTCAGTTTTTTAACTTTATCTTCTTTATTTTTATTCGTACATGAAAATAATGTTTTAGATAAATCAGGATAACATAAAAATACATCTTTTACTATCAGTTCTAGTTATTTTAGTTTTTTATTTATTGCAGACTCTGTTCAATCCATAAGCAATGTTTAAGGGAGTTTATCTAGAACGTGCGCAGGGATGCGCAGCCAACCTCAGTAACTTTCGCGGTAGAATATTGTGGAACTGTTGGGAAAACTGCGAATGTAAATTTCAATTTTTTATAATTCTATAGCGCTTAATAGCGCTTTAAGCTTAGATATAATATCAGGGTTGATATTTGTTGACACTCTTGAGTGAAAGTGAAAAAAAGCATCCATAAACGTTGTTTTTTTACAATCCTTTCAGAGTTCTCCCTTCCCGCTTTTTGCATGGAAGTGAACTGTCAATACACCTCATTATATTTCATGCGATGAAAGCAAGACAACAAAATCAGTTTATCAGTTAACGAAGATTGTCAAGGCATCGGTCAGTGTCAGTGAAAAAGTGTTTCGGTGAGGTTCATTTTGGTTGGGTGAACTGTTTGTTTTGCTTTTTCGCTTTGAAGTGAAGATCATTTGGTTGGATTTGTCGTCAAATTTTATTCCGTAACCGTGAACGATGCCCGCGATCTATTTCATCTTAGTATAACAGCACGTTACTAGGACGAAAATCTAGTGTATCTGAAAGAGTGCTGCGATCATTGGAAGTGAAAATTGAAAATGATTGGCTGTAATTTTCGAAGAATTTTGCTGAGGAAAATGACTTTTATCAGCACTGTATAATATACCTAATCCAGAAGGGACTCGGACCCGTAATCTCTATACCTTCGGCATTGTGTATCACACTTCAACATTGTATCACACTTTGTTGCGCCCCGTTCTATAACGCATCGATCAACTACACACACTGTCTTGCGAGTTTTTTTGGTGACTGAGAGAAACTCTTCTCGCGTGCAAAAATAGCAGCACTAGTTGTTATCACTGTTGTCAACTGTACAGATTTATCTGAAAACGACAGATTTTCTCAGTTTTTTCATAAATTATTGAAAACTGAGGTAACATCAATTTTTGATGACTTTTTTTATTTTTGTATGTAGAAAAAAAAAGTTCTACAATGTTGTAGCCCTGAAAATTTTAAGTTAATTTGAAGAAGACAGTTTTTTCTATCTTTGAAAGTAGCCGATTATAATTAAAAAAACACCTTTTTTGCTCTATTTTTTTATATCAATTTTCACATCAAATCTACCTTTGAACGACTTTAAAGGCTACTTAAGGCACACAATTTGCTATGCTAACATCGTAAATATCTTAATTATACTAAAAGTTATTGATGTTTTTCATTAAAAAATATGTCTTTTTCATTTGTTTTTCGTTCTATTTTGGGGAGAAATATAATATGGTTTTCATTGGAAGGTTACGAACTCTCTTGCAAATGTTAATAAATTTTTCGTTTATAATGAATATATTTTCATGGAAAATGAATTGGTTTTTCGTTAAGTGCATCCCCCTTTTTCTGACAACAGTAGCAAAGAATCCAAAATTTGAGTTTTTACCTGTTGCGCAATCGAGAACGAGCCAGTCAGTGTCCTTCCTCCAGACACGTATTTCGAAAGAGCTGAAATTACTTTACGAACTAATTTCAATGTTGTCTTGATCATTTAAATAGATTGTCTCAATCAATCTGTATTGTTACGCCAAATTCCAGCGGTTGTAAACCAAAAGTTGACTGCTTTGTAACTACCTAAGTTACGCATGCCTTTGTGCTACCACCAAATAAAAACACACCTTCATAACACATATCAATTTTACGCCATTCAATTTTTTTTTTTTTTTTATTTGTTCAACACTAAACCAAGATGGACGATAAATAGACCTCCGGAAATCGTTTAAAATCTAAATGTCAAATCATAAACCATCAAAACGTGAATCAATCACTTGACTGAACTGAATAATTAGCATTATGCTCTCACATTTCCGCCCGATTCCAACTGCGACTATGATTGATCAATTAAACTCTACAACCACAGGCGCGCGCACACACACACTGGAACATTAATGTAATGTATTGTGCGCGATATATTATGCGAAATGCTACTTATGCTTGGCACCAATGAAGTCATCTTAACGCGATTTGTTCATTTTCGAGTAAATTACCTCAACTGGTAATAATCGTACTCGATCACATTATACTTCCTCGTTAAGCAGCACGATTATGCAGCTAATTTTTTTGACAGCAATTTGTAATACTTGGACAATTGTATTGCTACATATTCCATTATTCATAGTCGGCAGCCGATGTTTATAGAGGAGATATGAACTGTAGTCTGGATCAGTATTATTTTCTATTAGATAGAGAAACCGCTTTCGTCGCCCAATGGTGTAACGTTAAAGACAGGTAGTTACGTCGAAGAAAGAAACACTTTGAGGCGCAAATCCATTGTAATTAGTAATTACCTGTTAGGAGGTACAAAACTGAATGAAAGAGTCATTGAACTCCCTGTAAATTATTTCCGCTGATAGTTGAGTGGTAAATGCACTCTTAACAAATTGAAGTTAAAAAACCAGCCAAACCCACCGTTATTTAGCTTACTCTTTTGTTTTGCGGTTTGGTAGATTGTTTTTCGCAAAAATGAAACCCTCTACAAACGTTTGTTGTGTCTGCACAAGCACGTTTCTACTGCCCGCTGGTGTAAATTACCCCCGATTTGTCACTGTATGCATTCGTCCATTCAGTGTCAATGATCTCATCGTCTGGTTTTGCCACTGTTTGCAATACAAATTTGAAGAAATTTGCGAACCAAATTGCCATGTCCCCGCTAACGCAATGAGTCTCTTCCATAAGCGCCAGATTACTTTTACCATGAAATTAGTCGAAAGCAATCCGGCTATTAACACATTCGTGGTGACAGGCACTGTCTTGCGTGATTGTCTGAATAAAGGCGTTTGTCTGCAGTCGAGTTGGTGACGAATGATATGTTTTTGGCTGTGCCCAAAATTAATTTTGATGGGTGTTCTTGTTGATTGTTCAAGTAGCAGAGAAATTGTAGATATTTCACACATAAATGGCAATACCATTTTTAATAAAGTATTAAGAAATATCTTATGCTTCTCTATGAAAAGAACACCTTCACATCTGTTGATAAAAATCTTGACAAATTTTAGACTATTCAACTAATATGTTTTTTATATTTTATTTTATTTGCAGGTAAGTTACTGAACGGCCAGATAATTCCATCTATCGGTGAAGTATTATAAAATACATTGTCATTTTACCCGAATCTCATTGTCGAATTAATTCCAAACTGCATTCGCATAAATTTGTTCATTTTGAGCTCAACCGCTAACAATTCGATAAACAACGTGCTTGTTTTATCAATTTAGCGAATCCGATTATTCGTAATTGGTTTCCCGATTGCAACTAGGTACGGTGTGGGTTAGCGGACAACACCTGAGAGTACAAACGTGCCCGTATCCATACCACAAATGCAGCACCATCGTTTGTGGAATGACCGCGAGTTTATGATATCGTACAATCATTTCTACTCACACAGCTCTGAGCGGCTGCGCTCGTCGTTCGTATCTTGGATGTCGTTTTTCGTCACATTCCGATTTAAGTTGGGAGAAGATCGTCGCCTGCCGCCGTCGTATCGTCGCGGGAAGTTATGAGCAAAACAAAATGAAACTAGCGATGGCTGAGACGGCTAGTATCGATGCAACTATATGGTATACACGAGTGGTATAAGTGACCTAACCACCGCCCGCTGGTTGGTGACTGTATGTCATGAGAGTAAGACATCGATAGTCCCTTTGTGTTCTCCGAAACCATTTTAGACTAACTTTTGACAAGGGCTGAATATTTCATTATTTTTTTTTTTCAAATAAAAAACTAACATGACAAGTGTTATGACAACCAAGATATTTTTAGTTCCTATTTATTAACAAAGTTGTCCTTTGACGTAAAAACATTCTCAATATATTGAACAGATGAAGAGTTATTAACGTTTCTATTTTGAACATAGTCTTTTTTGAAATACATATTCAAATTTTCGTTTGATTGCATTTGAAATTGTTCACTTTCTATTATTTCGATAGTATTTTGCACAAAAACAGTTTTACAGCTTTATTTTATTGATCACTGAAATAAATGCATAACATAATTCCGGGCACATCACTCAGGAAATTTTTTTCTCAAGAATCTGGTAATTTCGCTGAATAACAGACGTGTCATCTATGGCAAAAATCAATCAGATTTCTCGGAGGAAGTTCGTTAATTAATTAATTGAAGAAGAAATCAAATTCTAATAAATAAATTACATGAAATAACTTGAAAAATAACTTGAAAAATATTATTCTCTATATATTAAAGATGCCATAAAATCCACCCTTCAAATACTTTCAGTCAATAGTTATTGTATTTGTACAATATAGAGGTATCAACAATTATGAAGTTCACTGGTTTAAGACACCGATAAAGTTTTTACGTTGAATCTCCGCCTTTTGAAACTTTGAAAAAATTTGTATTGAAAAATTAGGAAAAAAAAACATTTTTCATTGCTAAAACACCCTCACTAATTAGATACACTTTTCTACGTCAGTTGGTTGAAAACACGTAGAAATGTTCTATTAACAAAATTACCTGAAATGAATTGATCTACAAATTTACTGAAGAATATGTTCAGAAATTTTAGAAATTGGTAAGAAAAAGCCATCAAATTGTTTTCATGCATAAATTGTTTTCATGCATAAATTGTTTTCATGCATAAATTGTTTTCATGCATAACTTTATCGAAAAAATGATAAAAAGTTAACAATTTCAAATAAATTTTATGCTGTTTTAAAAAATAGTACATCTCCAGTATTTATTTCACAATATAGTACAATATTTATTCTTTCGAATGATGCCGATGGATATTTTGTATGTTTGTCCTAAACGGAGATATAAATATCTGAAAAGGGTTAATTTTCAAAAGAGAAATGTTAATAACTTCTCACTCCCTTTTTGCGTCAAAAGTTGCGTCCTTTTGTGCTCTTAAGGTCATCCTAAGACAACTTTGTTTTTAAATATGAACTTAAAAAATAGAGCAAAAAACTGTTTTTTGGGACCCACTCTGAGCCAATTACGCAAAGTTGCTTCAAATCGGTAAATTTAATAGCAAATAAAAAAGTTAGTTTTTATTTCGCTGATTTTAGGACCACCCTAATTTTCATTTGCACATAAATAAAGCACTAGCTATAAGAAATAACTTCTTAGCAAAAACTATGGCTCTAAAACCACAAAATCATCACATCGAACAGCTCATATCCGCCTAAATTGCCTCACTGAACCACTGTGCATTGGTAGTTCCTAGTTACCTACAAATTTCAATTCTTGTAATTTTTGTAATTTGCTATTTCCAATTTGGAGAATTTCAGTCTCCCTTCAGTACTTTCCTTGACTTCGTGTCCTGATAGTGTAACTTTCCAATTCGATTGAACGAAATAGCGATTTGAACGCGATTAAACGGAATAGCGATGTTGAACGGAGCTGCCATGTATATGACGAGGAAACCCATATGATTGTCTTAAATGCTTACGGAGAACTTACGAACAAACAGGCGGCGCGACGTAGGTGATGAAATGAAGGAATGTGAAAAAGGGATGGTTACCGTTGCACACTGCTTGTGTTGTGTATGGAGTACATAAGTGCATTAGCGTAAGTGATCACACGCTACCAGCACACGCTCAACTAACTGTTGGCAATGTCAAAACGGCTGAAAGCTAGCGCGCCAGATCCGTACATGTTTAGTAATGCTACAGATATGCCTGTATGACGGTGCTTTGCACATAGACGGGAGATCTAAAATCAGAGGAAGGTGGCCTCTAATCACTACTGCAAGGGTGGCGGAAACCTGGAAAAATATGAAAAATCAGGGAATTTAAGGGAATTCATTTTTCACTCAAGGAAATAAGGGAATATCACAGAAAATAGAAAAACAATCAGGGATAAAAAATTAACAGGGACGCGATTCTTTGTTAAACGGCTCGTTACGCTAAAACGGATTATTTTTTTTTTTTTCAACATTAAAGGCTAATGTGGGACCTCTTCTGTTTGGTTTCATATCCGATCAAAAATTTTTCAACGGGGTTTCCGAATAACGTTCATCTACGTTGCGTTTTTTTGTGCTGAATGCTGAAAAAAAACAGGAAAATTATTGTTATATGTCAGGGAAAATCAGGGAATTTAATTTAGAAAATTTATTCGCCACCCGGCCCAGAGTTCGTAATCAAAGTATCCGAATTCAATAGCAACCTGTTGAGAATGTCTCAGAACACTCATCCATTACATGACAGAGGTATGTTCTTGGAACTAAGGCAACAACACTGCCGGAAGCTGAAAAGTTAAAATTTTTCGATGATTTTCACATTAATGTAACTTATAGTTCGGATTGGTTCGGATGATCTAATGCCACCAGTTTGATCAGAAACATACAGGCTTTCATTTGCAATTGACTGTTTACCTTGAAACTCATTGATACTTAACTTACTTCATATAATATGATATATAAAATATCTTATTTACAGCATTTTTGTGTTTTTTAAAATGGTTCCTGGCAATATCGAGACTATTTATAAGTCTTCTAAGTTTACAGAATGATCAAACTAAGCTTCTTCGACAATCTCCATAGTTGGTTTGATGATAATTCACTACGTTGCACTTAATTGTTTTGAAAAACAGTGAACGGTACGGGAGCATCGAATGCAACAACAGGAAGCTAAATATTCATCGATTTCAACCAGCTGTAACGAAGGTAACAATACTTCTGAATACTTATGAGCTGTTAAAAGATTCAGTAGGTATAACACTTCAAAATGAAACTATGCAGAACATGTTTAATAAACTTTTGCTTTTTTGACTTTTGATCAGGTTTTAACTTGATTTACTCCTATGTGGAGCGGTCTGCCGGTTTTCTCTGCTGATCCGTCCTATGGAAGGCTGCAGTTTAATAGGCCATGTTATATTTGAAATCACCGCTTGCTGCGCTTCTACTTGCCAAAGTTCTGTTTGCTGCTGGTGAACCAAAGCGAAATAGTAAAATCAATTTGGATGACCATACAAAAAAGTTGCAAAAAAAACCATTTCAGTTGTAAAAAGCAAATGGTAACTACACAGTAAGAAAAACTGCCAAAATTTATGTCCAATAAAAGAAAAAAATATATGTATAAAGAACTGCTTCCATCGCTTATGAATGATGTGGAATGTACACCAAGGTCTTCGACAAAATTTCTGAACAAGAATTTTATGTCTCATTCAATGGGCAGAATTTGCAAAACATTCTTTTTCAGTTAGAAACGTTCTAGCTGAGAATTCAATCGCTGGAATAACGAAAGCGTACAAAAATGACTACGCGTGATCTACCGACATTTACGCCACTTATGCATTTACTTGCATTCCACCAAGCGCAGTCTTCGCTAGTACCCAGCAGCGGCACAGCTGTGACTAATTTCGTCTTTCATCAAACAGTTCGACTATGTGCGTTCCCCACTAAGACTACGCGGTCGCTCACTCAAGTGTTAGTAAGGCGTACGAAAGATTTCCATAAGCCGGTCATCGGCTGGGACCGCCGAGAGATTCCAGCTCGACTGGATCAGTAGTGCGCAAAGCGGCAGAGCGTTTAGAAACAACGAACGAATCGGTTCGGCACGACTTCGTTTACAAACACGCGTCCCCGGCCGTCGCCCGTTGGGCGATTCGCGTCATCTTTATTTGCTTTTGTTTTGGTTCCGCCTGTGAAACCGGTACACGTGCGTGAAACAGAAGAGTGCACAATTCGGTGCGTGAAGGAATTCGGTCGGAATCCGGGATCCGGTGTAACATTTCCGATCTGTTCGTTTAAACTTTCAGCTAGCGGTTGATGTGATGGATTGTGTATTTCCGGTGTTAGTCCCAAGTTGTTGTTTTACTCTTTGAACTGTCCAGCTATTGCCTTACAACGGTTGTGTTTGTTGGTAGATAAGATAAGAATTATAATGATGACGATGAGACGGGTGAAATTTTGCAACTAGGGTGGAATAATTTAGGGTATGACGATGTTATGTGAAGCCGCTATTTTCGAAGTTTATCATTCAGTCTATCAGCACGTTCCTTGTGCGAATGATATCATTCACGGTGATAAGAAAGCAAACTCTAACAATCTGTAAACTTGCCAAACCGGCCTAGAAAGAAGCAAACTCAACTCAAGGACGTTTATTGTACAAGCAAACCCTTGTAAAGTCAACGCTAGCTGCTATTGCTGATGGTGGCTATGTTGATACTAAACCAACGTTCTTCAGCCCCCACACATTCCAACAAAGGCCACATCGATGTATTTACTCGTATTTGACTACGCCATCGCGCTTGGTTTGATGCAAATAACCATCGCGGACCGTGCCGCTTTTAGATTAGTGTCCCGGTTTGCTAAATCAACAACCAGCCATACATCGCCCACGGCATCCACCAGATCGTGAGTTTCGTGTCATTCATGAAACTTTGGTTCATTCCAATGAACGCTGCTGAACAGAATGGAGCCCCTAAATGGAAACCTGGCGGCCTTTTGAGCTAACGATTTTCAAACGTATAACTGCAGCTGACTAATTGCCTATCAGTCGGTCATCCGCCACTCATGGTCTAACCACACCGACTAAAGTAAGCTGTAGCTATGTAGCTGAGTTATTCGAGAACTCGAAACCCTAAATGGAAAGCGGAAAACTGTTTCCGTCAAATGTTACTAGGATATGATCAGTCAGCAGCTCTACTATAAACAGTAGTAAAATCAACATGACGATGCTCTCCTTGTCTGTCACAAAACAACACAAAGAACAATAACAGCCGCAAGCCAAAGATCATAATTGTTATATCACATCACAGGTTATGATTCACAACAGTCCCGATTTATCTCCATGCTGTTGTTTCAAGACACGGCACAAGGTGCGAGGTTAATTGCACGGATCACGCTTTTTGGAACCTTTGCTCGCTCGTGTTTACAAATCATTCTCCGAGCATTTATTGCTCATTTTTATGGTGCCAGTCAACCCTTCACAGCATTCATTTCTATTTCTATTTCCTCCTTTTTCGAACGATCGAAAAAATCGGATGATTCAGATTGTGCCGAAGGTTTTATTTCAGTGTTTAGCGTTTATTGTATCTTCGCTCCGCATCGCACCGGGTGGCACTGGCACGACACCACGCGACATGGCGTGCTGGGTGGCCAAGAGATGGCTAAGACGACGCGCACAGGTAGACTGCTGACTGCTTGATTTATACTTCATGTATTTTTCTCGCATTTACCTACCGGTGGTAAAGTGGTTACATGATCTGTGATGCTAATCGCATCTGTTTCACTTTTGTGTTTTGCTACAAGTTCATTGGAACCGAACTTGTCTCTTGTCTTGTCATCATGCAAAATTTGATCGCATTTTTGTGCGTTTCGTTTGAGCAAGAAGAACGATAACAATGGAGGTTTATATTTATATAATTTAATCTTTCCCAATTTTCGTTTTTGTTTTGAACAGGTTCATACTTGTATAACAAATACTATATTGATCAATAGTTCGAAGGAATCCAGAAAATCTGGAAGGTTTCTCATCGCTACTTATGGTCTCAAAACTATGAAAAAGTCAATCTGTTTAAATTACTAAAAATATTAAAATTAGAAAACTTTTACTGACACACAGTGAACCCTGAATGAGAATTCCCAGGATACTTATAACTCAGTGACGAAATCTTGACAGGGATCGTTTCTGTAATACAAATCTCTTCAAATCGCTTATGGATAACCTGCTCATTAATTCCTCAAGAATCCAAATGTAGGAATCTCTAGGTTTCATTTTGAAAGTTCTATCGGATTCGCATACACGCATTTGTAAACGATCCGATTTGTCCTGGGAATAGGATATACGTTTTATGAAAAGTTTCAATTATTATGGTTCTACACGTTGTGTTTTTGAAATTCCATCGTAAAACTTTGATGGTATGGAGTATTATAATATATGTATCTAATGTTATTATTAGCATTTTATTCGCGTCTCTGCACATAATTAACACAAGTGAATAGCAATATATTCTACAATGTGAGAAAATTGAGATTAGGTTTTGACTCTGATGCACTGCCTGTGATCGCATAATTGTAACATTCGACATTTTATGGATTTCGTGCTTTTTATTGGGAAATGCTTAGAATAGTATGTACTTTTTACATCTGGAAAAATATGCTTATGTTTGTGTGAAAAAAGTCGTAAAAAATACCAAGTTGTTTTGTCACATAGCGTAAATAACAGCATAATTGTCACACTACTTAACTTTTTCAACTTTTTTGTCGAAAAAGTTTCCATCCAAATCCACATCTGCATCCTTTGGAACTCGGAAGTTATTCTGGTCCGGTAACCAACCACCGGTGATCCGTTTCTGATGTTCAGCTCATGCTTGTTGAATACATGAAAAACTTCTTTTTCCATGTGATATATTCCAAAAGTAGCTTGAAAGTGAAGGCATAAATGTATCATTGCAAAAATTTCAACCAATTTGACTTCAAAAGTAATATAAAATGTATACATAGTGTAAAGTAGTGCTTTCTTCATGATACTAAGTTTAGTTAAAGTGTCTATTTGCGAGAATATATTAGTAACAATGCATTTAAGGTCAAAATATAAAAGTGCGAATTGCTCGAACAACCAATTTTGCAAATGTTACAAATATGCGATTATGGGCAGTGCAGTCCCCTTAGACATTTTCTACATTTTAAGTTTTGTTTTTATTTTTTATCTGTGGAATGTAATCCCTGACATCCGACAACTTTATGTCTGCAGAACAACAGTATATACTGCTCGGCAAAAGCCAACTCGGATTTGCGCTTCTGAGAAGACGTTGGACTTGATTGAAAAATATAGAATTTGATATGTCTAGAAGTAATATTGACCAAGCACTCCTGTAAATGATGGTTAACAATCAAAAATTTCTCTTTGAGAACGATTCCATTTCGGCAAAACTAGATTATTTATTAATTTATTTGGCTTCCTCTAAGCTGAACCTGAAATGACATGATTCAAAAAGACTAAAAATTATATACTAAAAACATATATATATCAGCGAAATGAACTAAACAAAGCAACTGCATACGCACCTTGCATCCTTCTAGTATCAAGCTAAAGTTGCTTCAACTTCTTGAAATGCGAACAATACTTCTTTAAGCATGTGAACCGAATTAAAAATTTCAACAATTAACATTAACGAGGACAGATTATTCGACATGACTGGCGTCCCGGATAGAATAAATCCAACGAACACAAAAGCGTCGCAAAGATTCACTAGGATTCCTTATATTGGAATCGTGGGCGATCTCGATAAAAAATTCTGAAAAAAAATGCTCAAGACTGCCCTCTCTATGGGAGCAGGACTCTTGAATGAGAATCGTGTAATGAGCACCGTCGGATTCGAAAGCTTTTGCCTTTAAGGATTTTTCGCAAACGCCCGGATGAAAACATTAGATTCGCATAGATTCTCTAGGGCTTCCCACATTGGAATCGTGAATCCTGAAGAGGAAATCCTCAAAATTGCTCAGTCTATGGACATAGGATACTTGAATGTGAATCTTGGGTATTTTAGTGATATGATTTTGAAATGGTATGAGGAATGGATATGAATTTGATTTAATAACTCGGAATTAAAAACTCAAAAAACTCTGAAGTGTTAACTTCGGAACTGCATGAGATAGTAACAACAATAAATAAAATATAAATAATTCTGGGAATTTTTCAGAATTGATAAAAAGCATATAATATCAAAAATATGAAAAATTAAATTATAAAAGAAAAACATCAAAATTTAAAAAAAAAACAAAACATACAAAAAAAACATAGAAAACGAAGTTACGAATCTCCTAAAAATATAACAATGGAAGTAAATATACAATCATTCAACAAAGAAAAGTATTTCGGAGCATGGAAAATTGTGTACAAATCCAAAATCTTTCGAAAACCACGAGATCAGTTTAAACACTAATAAAAAGTAGATTCACATAATATGTTCATCAAGCAGACAGTATGTGAAGTAGGGAGAGCGAAAAATAAGCGAACTGGAAATATGATACAGATTTGGAAAATATACCGCATCCCGACGGGACGCATAATATGCAAATAAATTATGCAAGGTTGAGGAAAATATGTATAATTTAAAAATGAAAATTCACGGAAAATAAATTGCATTGCAAAGCACCTACAAATATTAAATAAAATAGCCCCTCCCTTAGTAATCTTCGCCAATTTCAAACGCCTTTCGAGGCTGTCGCAGATGGCACGCACGGATTCCATGAGTATTACAACTACGAATTTCTAGATTACCGCTTTAAGGTTGAGATCTTGTAATCAGTAAATGTCGACATCATGTAGAACCATCCAAAAAAGGCCTCCAGTTCAGATCTGAGAAGCTTGCGGTCATTCATTTTTATCCAGAAAATTCGGCAAATTATCTCAACAGCAGCCATGAACCAAGTTCACAGTATGCACTGGTATACCGTCTTGCTGGAAACATATTGGTCATCTCCAAGGCGTTTTCGAAGACCCGGGGCAACAATTTTCCCCAAAACTTTTCCTTTTGAGACCTTTTTTGTTTATTGTCACGATTTAGAGTCACCACCTTTCTGTAAGTCGACAGTCCGGCTCGTTTTTTAGCTCGATTCACAGTTATAGACGACACTCCCAGCTTGTTTGCGACATCTTGAACGGATAGGTTGAGATTACTCTTGAAACTACTTGCCACTCTTTTCGTCATTTTTGTGGCCTTTGAATTTCGATTTTCCCCAAACCTATCTTTCTGGCAGCCGACAAACGTTCTCGTAACACTTTTATTACGTTGGCGCCGGTTGATTTGGCCACATTCAATAATATTACCAACATGACGTGCGAGTAAAATTTTGATGCGCTGCTTCTCTTGCTCCGACGCCATTTTCAAAACTGAAGAGCAAATGTCAAAATCAAACATAAAGCATAATACTATACACACGAATCTTTAAAATTATGGGTGTTCAGGCTGTCCTAGCTTCGGCTGGACATATACTAAAATTGGAACGATACAGAGAAGATTAGCATAGCCCCTGCGCAAGGGTGTTCAGGTTTTTTTAAAGACGATTAAAATAATACGGCAAATTGAAGTTAATTTTGGACCATAACACTCTAGTACGATTACCAGATATTGCTTCATCGCACATTTGAAAAAAAAATTGACAGACAACCAAGATTATGCGTACAGAGTATAGAACTTTCACTTATATGTAACCAACACATGACGCTGAAAATACGTAACGCTAACCATTCAATAACTAAATTTACAAGAATGTACGAAGCAAATTTATTACAAAAAGTACGAATGGCTCTCATCAAGAGTGGCTTTCAGAATATCTCTTCCATTCATACACCATTCAATTGTGTTTGTGCAGTCTATCTCACATTCCTTTACTGTTTTTTATCTTCACTGGGACACAAATCAGCAATAACACTGATAGCTCGGGTGAATTGCAATGAACGGCCCGAACATGTACAACATTTTTTATGTGAACAGACGTAAAGTGTGAACGAATTGCGCCTGGTAAATTTAATCGTTCTTTTTTTCCGTCAATCAATCCTTTTTGTAAACAGTAGGAAATCGCCATTTCCTGCTTAATATCATGAGCTACAGTCATGATTCCATGGAATTCCATACTCTATGATTTTAAAAGCTGTTTTATTCATGGAAACAGAAACGGATTTGTTTCCGTGTGCAGCCAATTTGTGAATCGTTCAACATGCTGTTTTTATCTGCGAATTCATTCACGTTAAGAGTGCGATCAAGGGATTTATTGAAATTCCATCCAAGACGACAACAAAAAATAAACGGCTGAAAAATCAATATCACCTACCTCCACGAAGTAAAACGCCTCGCAATTTCTCCTTCCCACTTTGAAAAAAATATTCCGATCACGTTGCATGTAGCTTCAAATAGTCATTAAAATTATAATTAACCGAAGCCGCTTGCTTGCTCGCTCGCTCGAGTCGGGTGTTGCGTTGCTACCAGAGTTGTGGTCTATGTCTACAGCGCTTCAACCACACGTCAGGTGCCAAGATCAATGAGCAACACGCGTCCTTAGATGGTTGACAAGACATTCAAAGCGGATCAGAATTTGACACACATTGTAGTAAGAAACTGGCAAATGCTACGAATGTAGAGACAAAACGATGGAGACCCTTGTACGGAGGTGGTCAATCAACCATCGCTGCACTGCGGATCCCGTTTCCTGCTGCATGCTGCTATGCAGTTACCAGTGACAAGCAAATGAACCCCCGTTGAAGTAAGTTCATTCATTAGAAACCAGATCGCATTTCGATGGTGTTTGATTTCTGATGAGGTTATGTAAGACGACTTGCTGTGTCGCATCACCATATGCCATACCAGACACAGAGTTGGCAGTCTTGTGGGTGGTACATAATTTGTGAGCCGTCGTGGAGAAGCATTGACTTGTCTGTGAAAAATTAGGCCCGGTGGTAGTTACTTAACACTTCTCAGAAATTTGATCAATATTTTGTCAATGTAGATTGTTACACCGATAACTCGTTGCCCTAATCTGACCAATTTACAGAAACATATACTTTCCAACGCCAACCAGCATAATTAGGTAATGTCGGGTTGTCCGAGAGAGCTGACGCAAATCAGAACTGAACTCCAGACCAGGCAGCGCGACGCTTAGTGCACTGGGCCATTACACTATTTCGCAGTCAAACTGTGCGACCGCGATCTTGATTTGCTACTCTGTCGCTCTGCAATAAAACCAGCATTTTAGCGATTATACCTACATGTGGTTTGAACGGACTTTCAAGTATCCAAAATTATAGGCCTTAGGATTGCCGAGGCCAAACCTCTCACAGGGAATAATTAAATGCTGTGAGCTGTGAGTGTTTGTTCTTCGCACCAACCACAGTAAATTTGCAGCCACAAGATCAGAAACTTTGAACCATTGATGGCTTCTGAAGGGTAACTAGCTTTTAAATTTTTAATGCTCACAAACCCTTTGTTGGTTATGTATACAATTGAAAAGATGTACTCCACTACAGTTAGTCATACAAGTAACCGTCTTTGCAGTGAACTTGCACTTCAAATTACAAACAAGCTTGCTTCACTTTGTGAGCATAAACGTATAGTGGTACTGAGTACTACTCATTTGCTTTGTTGGTTTCGTCAATACCCTAGGGTATGAGTCCAAAACGGATTGCAATAAAATAGCCGTAATCATCACTTCGACGTGAATAATAATCTTTGCTATCGGGCTAATGCGAAAAACAGCTTAACTCTGCCCTTTCGCTTATCAGTAACGTTCACTGATAAGGTATTCTAAAATGACTGTCCGTCTGAAAGTTTCCTCGTAGGACCATGGGATTTTTAGTAAGCCACTTTCTAGTTTACTTTCTTCTGACATCATCAAGTGTTCATTAACTAAAAATTTGGACTGGTAAACAACACTTAATCTTGATGACGGTATCGCGTCGAGCGTAGGATGAGGCATTTGCTGCGCTTGTATCGTTGAATACTTTACTTGCACGTAGTGGGAGTATCATTGTACAGGTACAGAAGTACGCCACAATTTACTATGGCATTTTGTATGATCATCTTCAATACGAACGTATTTCCGTATTGTGAAACTGTAGTAAGTTAGACCAGACTACCATTACCTTCAAATTTGTCACGCGATGATGAAAGATGAACCTTCAACCATCAACCACGAATCCGATTCACTCTAAAACTGCTTTCATCAGCGGGTTGGCTTTCAATGTCATTCTGGGTCAATAGATACCATTATTTCATACGTTATCCAATGCCAAGATGTCGATTCGAATTCAATTTAACTCGTTTGTTGTTGATTTTTAATCCTGATTTGACGATAGCAAATTATTAATTAAATTAACAGGACCGAAAACCGTAAAATTAGTGCCTTCAAATATGTTGTAGTGTCTACTATTGATTTTTGCCGATTAAATATTTCACTCCTTTAGACATGTTTGATGGAAAATGTGACTTAACCCAATCACAGATTAATGCGTGATGCTATTTTAGGAAGATAAGTTCTTTTTACTCAAATCAAGTGGTTATCTTGTATTACGTTTCTAGATCACGCTTTAATATTTGTTGGTAACGGACTTTTGATTTAAAGATTATGTAGAATGGGAAGTATTAAAAGAACGCCTCACAGCAAATGTAACCGATCTGTAGAAACTGTTGTAGCTTAAAAAACTGTTGGTTGTATAGAAAAACTGTCTGAAAGAAACTAAGATTGCTTTTAAAAAAACATTATATGATACAATGAGTCTATTTGAAGCTCCATGGATTCTAGTAATTTATTATATTTTTAAGAACTAATTTAAATTTTTGTCTTTTTTTGTAATGCAAGTATGACTGTATGTAATTTTACAAGTATGCAACAAAATGAACGAGGTTTGAAGAATGTGATTTAGAGCTTTAGAAAAAATTGATGAGGTATATCCCGACAAGACTCGAACCAGCAATCTAATAAACTACTGGAAAGACATATTCTTCCAAGCCCAATATTGTATGATCCTCTATTACGTCTGTTCCTAACACACCTCGATCAACTAAACGCACCACCTTGTGAGAGTTTTCAACTGAGAGAACGAAAAAGAACTGGTTCTTCCGATAAACTAGCTCTTTTGATCTTCTCGCGAGCAGATTGTTTGCAACTATATAGATTCAGAAACGGTAACTAGATCTTTCGCTTTTTTCGCGTCACTTTTGCTATCCATTCGTGTATTTTTGTGTTTGTGTGAACTGTGGCAAGTTAATTTTTGATTGCTCTCGCGGCTGGTGGATGGTTACGCATAGCAAACAGCCGGTTATTGGGAGCTCAATTCGCGCGCAGCTTTGCGCTCGGTAAGAAAATTGAAAACTGTAAAGAATTGTAAAGCTTTCACATAGCTCTCGTTGCGTGTCTGATTAAATTATACTGATAAAAAAAAATAGAACGAAAAGAGCGGATTAGTGGTTAAAAAAATACTAGGTTACCTTAGTGAGCGAAATCGCTCTGAACCGCTTACTGTATTATTTTTCCCACTTCTACTGCTCCTATCCGCTTATCTGTTGCTTAGCTAGGACCGTCTTAATAGTCATCCACTAGTAAACTGATTGGTTTGAGCAGAAGCAGTCTGTTTTATAAACCAAAAAGTGCATTCTCGGTTTATTGGGTACATAATTCTCTCGATCGTGTTAAAAAACGCAAGCATTAAAGCATTATACGCAAGCATTAAACGATCAATCAAATCAATCGATATCTGCGTTTCAAAAAAGTGTGACCATTTTCAATAGTACAGTATTTGCATAATTAAAGCCCAAAAAATTTCAAGGCTTGATTCTGCGTTTTAGTGTCGATAGAAACAGATAACAAAAAAAAATATTACTGATGTCAAATTTACAAGCATCTCTTGTCAAGGCGTTCCGACATTATGAATACAGTGTAATAATAAAAGAGAAAATATTAACTCTTCATATTCAGTATTTAATTGGACAATTTGTTGTTCAATTAAATATCGAATATGACGCTGATTGCTCTGTGCTATCTCCGACAGTGGGAATTAGGCATTTTTTTTTTCAAAATACAGTGGACAGCTGTTTGCACACTGAAAATTTGATAGCCGAATACTGCAGAACTTTTCACTGGATTAACAACTGGCCAATGTACCTACCGCTGATGCTGCCGCTACCGCACAAAGGCAGTTTTTTATTACTGGTATATAATTATGTCGACCGTGCTAGGGGAAGCAGGCATCAAACGACCAATAAAAGGTTGAAATCTGTGTTTCAACAAGGCTTGGCGATTTGCAATAGCATACGCAAAAATTTTCCTTGTTACCTTAAAAGCAATAATGAAAAATTCTTCTTCTGGTAACAAATTTGTTTCATGAAAAACAATAAAATTCTTCTCCAGTCAAGTAACAACACATGCTGTCATATATTTTGCGTATGTTACGAGAGTACGACTATCTAATAATGATCGTTACAACGATATGCAAAATTTTCACTTGTTCCTTCAAAAGCAATAACGAAAGATTTCTACCTTCAGTCAAGAAATAACACATACTGTCACATATTTTGCACATGTTAATAGTTTTTTTCATCTTTATATCATTTACGTGTACGGAATAGAGAAAAAATATGACAAAAACTACCAGGTATCATTTTTTTTCGTCCTACAGTAAGCAAACGTTGATGATTTAAAAGACTTCATATGCGTCTTAAAAGCTCATCACGATTTGTAAACTGCGTTTGAGAAAAACACAGACATTTGCTTTCTTGCAAGCGGATGCAAACCATGCTTAAAACACACACTCATCGCTTCTTGGAAACTCATTAAGACCTGTTTGATGGTACAAAACTCGTGCTCATTTAGAAACCCATCTTCGCATCTCTTACAACTCTTGTCACACGGTATTACACCCTTCCGTTTCCAAGTTAACAGTTGGGAACGAAACAGTGATGTTTCTAACTAGACATTTGAGGCTGGCCGGTGAGATTCTGCTTATGTTTGAATGAAGGAGAACAGAAAAGACCCTGATCATTGCATCAATACAAATGCAGTGAGTGAAGTCTGACTAACACATGCTTTGCGTCTCTTGGTTGTATGTTCTCCTGCAAAAACACATACGAACGTGTAGCCGTCATGCGCGGTCATAAGACACAAAAAGTAATTAGGTTTAGGTGTACAGTAGGGTGTCCCAGAATTGCACAAGTTTGGAATCCCGGAGGCTCACCCTTCAGATGATAGAAAATGGTGTTACGAAAAAAACTTTTGTTCGGCGGCAGCTCTAGATAATGATGTTTTCAACTGGCCCTGACGACTTTTTCGAAAAAATCGGTTTTTCTTATGTTAAATCCAAAAAACATGTCCAGTTATTCAATTTTCCATGAAACCTTATCCTTTTATATTATTTACAGGTTGCTTAGGGTCCAAACTGTAAGGGGAAAAATTCGTTTCGGATTGATTATCGTCAATTTATTTTCCTAAAAAAATTACGATAGCGTTTGGAAAAGAGATTTTTCAAGTATACTTCGACATCCAATTAATAAAAGTGGGTATTAAACCTAATGCTCTCACCAACTGAATACCATTAAAAGTTGGGAAATTTTATGGGGTAGAACATTGCCAAAGGCTACATGGCTCTAAAATATCTTGATTTTGAGTTATTTGTGATTTACTGTGGAATAAAAAGTTACATTTTGAAAATCTCTTTTACAAACGATAGAAATTTTTTTAGGAAAATAACTTGACAATAATCAATCCGAAACGAATTTTTCCCTTACAGTTTGGACCCTAAGGAACCTGTAAAAAATATAAAAGTATTAGGTTTCATGTTAAATTGAATAACTGGACATGTTTTTTGGATTTAACATAAGAAAAACCGATTTTTTCAAAAAAGTCATCGGGGCCAGTTGAAAACATCATTTTCTAGAGCTGCCGCCGAACAAAAGTTTATTCGTAACATCATTTTCTGTTATCTGGATGGTGAGCCCCCGGGATTCCAGACTTGTGCAATTTTGGGACACCCTAGTGTACAGTAATTCAAATACTCGAATTACGATTTTCTGTGTTTTTGTGAATGCAGAAATGACTTTCTAATTGATTGCTGCAAGAACGAAGACGATCAATTAAAAACTAACTGACTTATCAGTATTTGAAATTGGACATATTTTTTCCCTTTTTCCGTTTTTAGATTTTCATTTTACACCCTTATGTAGCTGAACTTCCTGAGGGACGCAGCTCTACGTCGAAGTGATTGAAAACTGGGGAGGCTTAGAAGGAACATAGCTCATCTAGACGGGACTAGAACCAGCAAATTCCTTGTTTTGTAAATTTTAAGGGTTTTGTCAACATATTCTAGAGAATCCTTCAATTCTTTAACATAGTCTCCATTTAGAGAAATGCACTTACTGTACTAGTCCTCTAACATTTGGCTGACAGTTTGTAGCGCCTTGTGTCAAGTTTGTTCCCAACTTTACTTCAACCACATTTTCAACCGGGGAAATAGGAATTAGTCGCTCGGGTCTAAATCAAGTGGATACGAAGGGTGAGAAATTATTTCACAGCGCAATTCCTTCGTTTTATCGGTTGTATGCGAACAGATTGAGCGAGAGCGTTGTTTCGGTGAATCAGCACTTTTTTATCGCCATATGCGGCCGTTTTACATGGACATGACTAATCGATCCGATAACAAGCAATAATATTGTTTATTAGTTTTCTTACCATGTTCAAAGAAATCGATGAATATTATGCATTGCGAATTCCAAGAAATACTGGCCAGTTTTTTAATCGGTTGACTGGTATGTTTTTGAGAACTTCGGAGGACTCATACGAAGCAAAAGCCACTCTGCCGATTGCCGGCTGGATTCAGAGTAGTATAGAAGTTAACCCATGATTCATCCGCTGTCACGAAGCGCCGCAAAAATTCCTCCTCATTGCGCGTAATTAATGCCCACCGCGCGCACTGCTTCTTCATGTGTAAGCATTCATGATTGATTTAAAGCATTTTTTTAAGATGGTCTATGGTCCTAATTAGCTCGCTCAATTTCATTTCCGGAAATGTGTGTTAATTTAGCCTTGTTTCTGTAGAACACAAATAACATACAAAACGGCGTATTTTCGAAAAAAAAATCTGAAAATTTTCCAATCCTAATTTTACAATACCTATCGCACAACTCAATATCGCACGCAATATCGCATATAATACTATCGGAATTTTGCACAAACGGATGCATTTAACAGGTTAGTTACCAAGAGCATCATAGCTTGAAATTACTGTTAGAATAAATTTGCATCATTGGCTTTTGATTATTATTCTAAAATTCGAAATTGAAAAAAATCTTCCAAACTTAACTTTTAAGTATAAAGTCGCCTTACATTTCTTTATGCTGAACGTTTTACCAAAATTTTAGAATAATGTCAAGTTTCAACGAAAAATAAGTTTCATGGGAAATTCAACTATTTTTGTGTGTTAATAAAAAAATAGAGTTAATTTCCTAACTTTCTGAATTCGAATACAGAATAACTTGAAAACAGATTTATGTAGGAAGTTAATTATTATAAGTTATTTAATTGGAAATCGTTATCCAAATCTTGTAAAATCATTAAAGTACATTATTCGATGATCCGAATTATTCGAGGCACGATTATGCGGAGAAATGGGTTCAATTATCCGGAGTTATATTTTTTTCTTTTATCAATTTCGGATTTTGTTTACTTTTGTGACGTTTGTCTTTTTATCAGTTTGATCGATAAATGCTATATTTGATGCAGGTTTTTGCATGAAAAAGAGGTGACATGATTGATTTATCTCATTAAAATTAAATTTGAAAAACATCGACGTACAGACGCTAGATGATTTTCATATTTTATGTCGCCATTTTTACCGAGTAAAATATTGTTTTCATCAACAAACTGACTCTTCTCGATGAGGAAACATAAAAAAATGTATTAATCGGTTCGATTATCTGAAGAATTCGGTTATCCGGAGTGAAATATTCCTCAAAACTTCGGATAATCGGGTCCGACCTGTACATTGAAAAATTTTGAATTGCATTTTTTTTAACTAACCTTATATACAAATTTTGTCTTTCATTTCTCCATCTTGGATGTTCAGTGTTTACTTGCAATTTATTTTAGCTAATATTTGTTTTTTCTTTATTTTTCTTCATCCATCATTTATTTATTGCGGTACGGAATTTTTTTTGTGGTGTATATCTTTTTTGTAAGGTATTATTGGGTCCCTATAATTCATTCTCAAAAAGTTGTTCTGTACCACCAAGGGTTTTTGAGCTACAATGCATGAATTTAACCTATGCCAAAATGCTTACGCCTTTCAACAAATTACTCTTGACTCTGAAAAATTTGTCCATTCGCGGAAAATACTTAGTTTGCTGTTTGTGTGCAAAGGTCAATTTAAAAGAAAAAGGTCGATTAAATTTTTGCGTATTTTCAGATTATTTGGCATGGAAACCCACTGAGCATTTTGTTGAATAATGTAACTCTATTTGCTCGTAAACATAATAAAAAAATGTGGTCATTGTCATTATCGCCTCATATACAACTATAAACCAAAATATTGGCTTAGATAATCTGAACTGTTCACAATTCTTTTACTTTACCTATCGTTTGATGTAGGAAACTGTTCAACCTTAAAGTCCGTCGCTGACTTAGTCAAAAAGTTGACAGCATATTTTCGAAGACAATTTTTCTCGCCACTCTTGGGGCACGAAGCTGATTGTGTTAACTTCATCACTCAGCTGTGTGTTCACGACAACGATGATCGAATGTGACGCCATGCCGCGCGTGAAGTAAAATCAAAACTTGCCTTGTAGATTAAATACAACATGTTTGAACAGTTCATAGTTTCTGTGTGTTGTACGTACTACATATAATACAAGCAGCAGCCTCTCGTCGTGCTTTGTGTGCTGTTGCTCGAAAGAACGCCTGAAAAGAGTGCAAAGCTGTCACACTTAGCTGAACTATACTCTATCTTGGGGCCAGAGTGACGTAACGCCTTGAGTTGACTCGCACAGTTATTTGTTCGTTTATTCTACCGCCAACTTCGAACTCGACGGACCCACAGAACAACCCGCTCACGACCTGGGTGAGGATCAGCCTGCATGTCTGGGCGGGAGGCGCTGTTTTGTCGGGTTCGTTCATCATTCATCATCATCCATTAGTTAGCATCAGCATCTTAGTGACGGCTGCTGCTGCTGCTGCTGGTGCTGCCTGGCGCTGTTCACTCGCCACGTCATATTTGTTCAGTTTTCGTTCCGCTGTCCTCCCCGCAAGGTGTTTGCCTGTGGAATTCTCGCCTCCGGGGAGGGTACTGTGAATAGTGTCGCCTGTCATTCCGAGTTATATCGCAAAAGATGTCTTGGTTTACCAAGCTCTCGCTATCTGTTCAGTTAGTTGTGCATTAGGTATTTACTACGGCGGGTGGTTTATTGACGGTCCTTGTGTTGGATAGTGACATGTGTAATGCGATGAATATATTGTTTTTCTTTTTGTGTTGTGATTAACACAAAACAAGAGCTACATATCGTTTTATGGGATTAGAGAATAGTTTGCTCAAGTCATTACTTACGATAAATATTAAGTGGAAATCGCTATCTGTTGATTAGCATTCAAGGACATGCCTGAGAAGAAGCCTATAGCAAGCTGACGTAAATCATGATGAAACCGTTCAACTATTTTCAGCAGTGAACGTGAGGCAATCATAACGAAGTCAGGAAGTAGAAATTGAACCCACAATAACTGAAGTTTGAAGCAGTTTAGTGATCTGATTGTGGTTGTAAATGTATAACGGAAACCAAACTGGGTGACAACTGCTAGCTGTCGTCGCGATACTCTGTATCATGATCAGCTGCCATGAAATTAGCACTTCGGTCGTCGAGCGCTGGGCAAAGTGATTGTGGATACCGATGTGCGGAGGTGGAATATAAATTAGTCCAAGAAATCAGTTGATCGTGAATCCAGGTCAGGTCTCAACTCGTAAAGATTTGTGCACGCAGTTTGGCGCTTGGCGGTGAAAGAAAATCAATTACCGGTGAAAATTGTGAGGTGTAACAATGGGCATTGACATGGGTATTGTCGATGATTTGGAGCGGATTCCCAGCACCACGCTGGCTGCACTGCGGGGTATACTAGTCAAATCGCTGTCTCGAGAGAATCTAAGTCTGACCGATCAACAGCTGCTGGCAAATCGAAGGGAACGTCACGTGTCATTCAAAGTTGGTAAGAAACATAATGATAATTATTAGTGCAATCAAGTGATGATGTACATTGGAAGATAAGCATGAAACTGCAAAGTTGTTTTATATTAACATTTATTTATCAGATAAATTTAAAGATGTGATTTAAAGATGTTTGCAAAGGTTTTGCATCCGACAACATCTATGCAATGCATAATTATGAAAATTACTAATTTATAGTTTAAAACTCTTTACTTTATAGTTGTTAGCTGGGACTGTGAAAGTTAAAAAAGGCAGTATATCGTAGACAAAATCACCGTACTTTCCTTGGCCGCTATAACTTAAACCTTTTTTCAGCGATGTAAAACAAATTCCTTTAAAACGTAAAGAAACAGTTTTGCTTGGTTTTCTACTGTTTGAAATGACCTGTGGGTGTACTGAAACCTTTTAGCTATTAACTTTTCAGTAAATACATTAATTTATATAGTATTTTTTGTATAACATACAGCGTGAAAACAATGAGTGACTAGAGGAGGCAACAAAAATAAATTAGCTGAAACTTCGCATGGAAATTTACATAGGCTGCAAATGTTATTTTATGATATTAGTTATATTTTTGATGAAATCTTGTGTAAAAATGGTATTAACGATTACAAACATGTCTAGAACCAGACCGGTTTGTTTGCTTGGTATGATTTCTTCGGCAAAGTTGAAGATAGCAGTTTTGTTCTTAACAAAAAAATATGAACAGTGGAATTTTTTTTTTCAAGAAAAATAATAGAAGAAACATTTTAAATTAAATATCCCAAAAGTGTTTTTTTTTATAAACGAAATTATCAAAATTCATACAACAAAAACAGTAAAAAATGGGAAAATAAAAAAAAAATTTTTTAAAAACCATTTTGTATATTTTATTTAGAAGGACAAAATTACTATATGCAACTTTGTCGAAGACACTATACTGACCAAACTATTTTTACCCTAAATTATTTTTTATGATCTAAAAATATTCTATAGGCTCAGAAATTTGTCAGCACAAAGCAATTTACGACCTTTGAAAAAAACACGGAAAACGAATTTGACAGTATTTATTTTCGGAAGGAGAAACTACTACCAACAACTTTGCTGAAGACATCTTTCGATCGAATAAACAATTCTAAATATATTTCGAACTAGCTGACCCGGCAGATCAGACACCTACCATCGATTTCTGAGACTTTTTCACTCAAAATAAGATATAATTTGACTACCACTTTAAGATATTAGCGAATTACCATTGATGCTCAGAAATAATCGATATTATTTTGCTTTGTGAAATATACTAAGACTATGCCAAAACCGGATTCCTAGAATCACCGTTTTGAGCTCAGTTTTTGTCCGATTTGAGATCTGTTTTTTTTTTCAAAAGATGGGTGAAAAGATGCTAATATGTGGACAAACTCTTAGAATTTTGATATTTGGTCGCAAAACAAAATGGCGTCGAAAAAACATAAAAAATTACCGGTTTCTGAAAAATTCAAAATGGCGCCATTGTTGCCCCATAAGTTGAAATATGTTCAAACTCGGGGAAATTTAGTTTTGCATAAAAATACACAAAAAAATTATATATAGAAGCCATGGCAGAAAAAAAAATCAATTTTTGTTTCACTGTGTTATCGAAGATAAAATGAAATAAATTTCACTTATAACTGTTGCAAAAAACTTCAATTCTTGTTGAGTAATTTATGGTTTTTATGGCAACTATACTCATAAGATAAACTTTTATTCAGCAGCAGCATTGCTGTTTGTTTCTGGTATGGTACTGTTGTTTTTATCAGCATGTTTTCTTTCAAGACATCAGTTTTAATTACTTTTTAACAGCAGGTTTAGAAATTGTTCAAGAAAAAGGGTTGTTTCAAACTTTTCGAATAACTTTCACCTTCGAGACATCAAATTAGTCTAAGTTCATGGTAACACATGTTAATCGTTGGACGGGGATGGATTGTGTCTATTCATGTCATGTCATGGAACGGGGATGGACGTGGGGGGGGGAGGGCACCTTTTATAATAAAAAGGACCAGTTTCTCGTAGCGGGATTTCAATCGTGGCGTGGTATTGCTAGGAGGGAAGAGACTCTAATCCTGCAATCGTTATGATATTTCTCTTAATATTTTTGTTGAAGATGTAAAAAATATATGAAATTATGATAGTTTAGCGTGTGTGGAATGTATTGAAAATAGAAATCAATTCTTGCCGTTTTAAATCTGACTACGTCTCGAGATAGTTCGGTTTTAATATTTTTAATTTTACCCCCGTACCCTCTCCTCGACCGCATTACATATCTAGTTTCACGAAAACATTTTAAAAACGAAAAAATCAGTAAGAAAGTTATAAGCGAACAGGGACAAACCGAAAAAAGAACAGGAAAACCAGAAGGCAGCGAAATTAACGAACAATGAGAATAGAAAACATTAAGATGAGATGAAACGAGACTATCAGTAGATCCATAAAGTTCATGAGCTTAGAAGATCTACGTGATTTTTTTATTAGTTTGCCTGTTTCGAGGATTGAGTTAATAATCATAATTCAAAAATTCAATGCAATAGCTACTAGCTTTCAGTTTTCAACTCTTAACTCGATACTGTCATGGGAAACCATATTGCGCTAAACATTCCAATAGTTTTCTCAGTTACTTATCGCAGTATTCAAGCGCTTCATCGCCCCTGCCATTAAAGGCAAAATATGCAATCACGACATAGGTTTGAAGTGGTTCGATTTTTTCTCCTCTACTGACTGTAAATTGACAACCGGTAATGCTTATTGCCATCGATTACGAGTCTGTCGCGCAATCCATTTCTTGTCGGCGAAATTTATCTTAACTACCCCGCCGTAATCGCCGCCGTGGGCTGTCCGAGATTGCAATGCACTGCAAGGCTTCAGGCGTGTGGGTAGTAAAGCGGCGCCATTCATTCGGTAGCATATCGAAAGAGGCTAAACCATGCGGCGGCGGCGGGATCAAGTTTGCAGCATCCAGCGGAGTGGGATCGCCTACATACTCGCATATGTGAACGATAAAAATCCGTGAAGCATTAATCTTGTCCTTGGTTAGCTGGATGTCAATGTTCGATGTCGATTTGTTTGTAAATCTTGATGTTTTCGTTTTTTTTTCTGAATCAACATAGAAATCATTCATGAATGAGAATCAAAATCTGCATCACCTTAGGTGTGTTTATAACTATCACACGCGTTGTGTAGGAGTCACTCTGGGTTGTATAGACTATTTTCGTTTTTTTTTTTCGGATATATATTTACACGGCTAATGCTTCTTGTTTAGTGGTACCGTGGTGAATGACGGCTGTGGAGAGATTAAATCATCGCTAAATCGGGCGCTGTTCCGTCTGCGTCAGTCAACAAGCGTCTAATAAGGCATGATTGACTTCAAGCGATCTAGAGGATCAACCAATTTTTTGCCGCGAATCACGGTGATCGATTTCAGTAGTGGGTACAAACGAGCCAGACCGTGATGTCGTGTGAATTGCTTGTATAAATAAACCTCGACCTGTTAAATAGTTTTGTCACACGACGACGTTCGGTCACGTGTTGCTCATGTGATTGAAAACTCTACCTGCGAACAAAGAGTAATATATACTCTTAACGAACAAGACTCTTCCACTTGCAAAGCTTCGTAAAAACAAGATTATTGAGAAACCACCAGTTTCAGAACACAAAGTTTTTGTAGTTGAGTTTTAGGATTTATTATAAATGTACTATTTTTGTAATGATTTACAATTTAAAAAAATGTTTTTTTCTTTTTTTCAGCTGGAAACAGGGATGCAAATGCGCAAAAACAGACCAGACCATCTTCAGCTAATAAAGGTTGGTGTTAATTTAATGTTGCTTTCCGTTGCTTGAATTGAACTGATAGAAGGCGGTATGTTTTACTTGATCATTTTTTTAACGATTAATTTAGCAAAACAGAATTCAAAACTGAACGATCAGGTCCAAAAATGCCGTTAACTATCAGTGCATTGAAAAAATCGAAAACAGTTTGGCAACCATCTGTTTCTGAACAGAAATATTGACGTACGTCTCTGCCTGTCTCGCTCCACAGACAGCCGTCGTCGACACTCTGTAGCGCATACATTGCACTGGTTTGCCTGCGTGGGCGAGGATATCGATATTAATGGGTTCAATGACGAAGGTACCGGCTAGCTCTAGCAAGTGGTTTCTTGCTGTGGGTGCTGCTTAGCTGCAGCATTGCAATTAAACAGCCAAGCTTTTGTCGGAATGCGAGTGTACGCGAGTCTATGCATGAATATTAACATCTTTTTAGCGGTGTCAAAGACTAACGAGCATGAATTTTACTTCGTCCTGATATTTGAAATTTAAAATAAATCAATGTTATTTGAAAAAAAAAAATAGAAAAAAATCACTTATAATTGGAATAAAGTGTTGTGAACGCTTCGGAAACAATATTTGGAAACAACTATATTATCAAGATGATATTTTTATTTGGATATACTAATTATGAAAAAAAACGTATAGTAAAACGATAATCATAAAACCGTTGAGTTTAATGAAATGACTGAAATGTTTTCATTCAGAGAAATTCTGCTATTTCATTCTGAATTTTAAAAGATACTTGTTAGTTCAAGGAAAGGTTAAATACTCCTCGAAATATGGATACAAAAGAAGGATAAAAGCGATCGTCTATTGTCATTTTGAAACCTAAGATAATTTTAAAAAATCTTACGAAAGTTGCCTTGATGAATTTTTAAATAGCATATAACAGTTTCAACTTATATAACTAAATGTGTCTGTTCTAACTCAAAATTGATGATAACCATTTATATCAAAATATATAAAGCCATTGGGAATTACCAGCTTAGGTTTCTGACTAATTACAGACGTTTACTTTCATCCTATTCTGGCGAATGGAAAAATGTCCTTGACTTTTGAATGATGTGGAAAAAATTAGTGCATTATAATTGTAAGTGATTTGAAATATTCTTTTCAATGAATGAGATTCCGATGGGGTTTTCAATATCGAATACAATTGAGAATCTCTAAAGCAATGCAAAGCCTTGATGGTACATTCCGATTTGGAATTTGACCTTCTGTTTGTTATACACAGACTTCGCAGCCAACTGTTCAGTGTACAGGACAATTGCGGGGCTAGCGTTACGATCCTACTGACACTAATAGTTTCTCCTGAGGCGAGACTCGAACCTACGACGACTGGCTTGTTAGGCCGGCATCGTACCTCGAGATCATCTGGGAGATGGGGATAATTGTGAATCTCCACTATATTTGAAAAAAAAAAATATTTTTTTTAATGAAAAAAACCTGAAAATTACCAACATTTCTTCGAAATTTTTTTATGACTCTTTGTGGGCAAACAGAGAAATGACGAGAGCTCACTGCAGTGCTTTTACAGTAAGGTTGATGTTATACTGAAAGTGAAGCGGCGCGCGTCGCGTCTTTTCTTGGTGAAGATCAACGATGGAAAAATACATGAAAAAGCTTCGCTTTGCGTCGCTTCATTGTCATCTCGAAACTGAAAAATACAAACCCATGCGCCACTCCGCATCACATTCTTTTACGAGAAAACTTAAGTTGTTTCTGTTGTATTACCTCAGCAGTGCACACTGCGGTGTGCTTTTGTGTATTCTCACAAGAGTGATACACCACTCTTGTTTCGCTCGGCTATGGTACAGGTAGCAGTTAGTTAATTTTTTCTACGAGCACTAGGAGCACAGTTCGACGCAGAAGAGAGAAGTGTGATGCGAAAAATTGCTAATTGCAGCGCTCGTGCCGGAGAAGAAGCGAGCGGTGAATTGTAACTCCGCTCTTTTCACATATTGGGGAGAATAACAAGCCTGGCTCCAGGGGAAATGTTTTGTCGCTCTTGTTAACCAGTGGACGGACATTCGAGGAGGCTAGGGGCACTGAAATTCACAAGAACGGTTGAAACTCTACACAGATCGGACTCGATTATATATAGTCTCCATATTTCCCCCTTTTTTAAGGGATTATATACCTTTTTAGTTTTGAAAAAATTGAATTTTTTTTTTGTTGCATTATCTTAAAGTATAACATCTTGAGAACATTTCTACAAATTTTCATAAGGATTTGAGCAAGAGGGAGAAATTTAGAGCGATTTTCAGCGCACCTTGCCGTGTTCACGATTGCGATAAAACTACTGAACCGATTTTCATCATCTTTTTTTTTTCAATGTTCGTTATTCATCCCCGGTCATTGAACAATCGTTTTTTGATACACGAAGTTTAACTTTGTCGAAAAAAAATTTTCAATTCAATTTTTAGCGCTCGAAACATGAATTTTCAGAAGAAACGTTCCCGTTTGCATCGTAAACACCGCAAACCTCCGTCAAAAAAAGCGTTTCGAGGAAACGGCCATTACTCCCTAAATAGTTGGTATTTCTTATGAAAAAACGTGTTTTGTTGTTTTTGAATAACTGAACTTTCAGAAAATTACTTCTTTTATGCCATAAAAAAATGCCACACGCTTAAAAAAAATCCAAACTTTGCTCTATTCACTCAAGAAAAAAGGTATATAACCCCTTAATCGAATCCTCTATACCGGGGGTTCCCAGATTCTTTGCTTGGCGGAACACTTTCCCAAACGGAAATATTTAGTGGAGCTCCATTTTTTTAAACAATGAGTAAATTTAAAAAGGCAGACACTCTTCTACATAGTTTGGTTTAAAAAATTGTTACGCCAAGCCAAAGGTCTAAACAGCCAATAAAAAAATTGTTTATTCAAAGTTGTTTTATATTTCAAATCAAAAACGCCGCAGGACACTTGAAAAATCATTCATGGAGCCCGATTTAAGGAAATTTTCATGGTTTTTTAATAAGATAAATTTAATTTATGACTAATCCCCTTTGAATCAGAAAACACATTTCTTACAAAAAAATGTGTGTCTTGTAGGTATTTTGTTATAAAATTGCAACCAAACGTAAAGAAAAATATTAATCAGTATATGTTGATTTGTTTACTTTTAACCCGGAACGTCAGCCATTTTTTTTAAATATATTTGATTTTTATTAAATTTTCAAATTAATTTTTATTTATTTTTTAATAATTTTTAGAAGTTTAAGATTTTTTATCCATTTTCATTTTTTTTAAATTTTGTTTTTTTTTGTTTCATGAATCAATTAGAGAACGTCCATAATTTCGAAATGCAAACATAATTATTTTTGACTTCCCTTTTTTTGTATAGATGTTTAAAATTTCGTAAAGATAGCAACACTGTGTCAGACCCCCCATCAGGCATTACGTATTTTATAGACGTTCCCTTACGGCGTTTCAATTTTCCTTTTAAAAATATTTGAGCTTAAAATTATATATTATCGAATCATATATAATCGAGCCCAGGGATTTTTTTCTCAACAGATATTATTCCAAATATGATTTGAAAAAGTTTCAAAAAATGCTTTAAGTATTTATTTGGATAGCAACTGTTTTTACAAGGCCTGTGAGTGTTTTTTTTTTTTCATTTAAAAAGCAGCAGCAAATTTTAACGAAACTTTACATTATTTAGGAAAAAGCGAATGGAAGATAGGTAAGGATTGTGAGAAAAGGAAACGTAAAAAAAGAATGGGAAGAACGGTAAATGGAAAAGGAAAAAGGAAATAAAACAGGAAAATGAGTAACGAAAGTGGAAAGGAAAAAGGAAATGAAAGATGGAATTGCCAACTCCAAGCACAACAAGGGGGAAGGTGGGTCGAAATGAAATCAGAAAAGTAAGTGAAAGAAAGCGAGATAAGCAACAGAAACAGGGAATGGTCATCGAAGCATTAAAGGAAAATTGGGTAAAAAGGTGGAAGAAATACTGTAAAAAGCAAGAAAAAATAATTCCCCATAGCGAAGCAAAGCAAACCCTCGGTGCTACATTCCGATTCGGAACACGAACTTCTGTTTTATTATACACATATTTCGCAGCCAACTGTTAAGTGTACCTGACAATTGCGGGGCTAGCGCTACGATCCTATTGACTCTAACGGTCTCTCCCGAGCCGAGACTCGAATCTACGACGACTGGCTTGTTAGGCCAGCATCGTACCTCGAGACCAACTGGGAGGGTCAATTCCCTATAATAAAATGGAAAATTAAAATGGAACAAGGGACAAGAAAATAAGATAGGAAGCTGATAAACGTAAATTGAAAATCGGAAAAAGAAGGAAGCGGGAAATACGAAGACAAAATGGAATAAAATTGAAAGCAGAAATAATCAAGGAGTGAAGGAAAAAATATCAAAAGAAAACAAAAATAGGATATGTTGAAATAGGAAATATGAAATATGATACTCAAAATAAATTCTAGAATCGCAGATTGAAGTTAGAAAATTTTAAACCAATATAAACAATAAATGAAAATCGATCACAAAAAAATGAACAAAAAAATAAGTAACAGTAAATGAAGAATAATACTCTTAATTCAGTTTGCTTCTATTTCTACCTATATCTAGAGAAACATTTCAAAAGGTCCTATCTGCTTTGATCAAATTTTGGATCGCTCACTTTCAGTAAATCACCACAACTTATCAAACACCTTTTTATGACACGTTATTTGCACACGTTGATGGCGGAGGGATCACTCTAGCCTTCTGAACGAAAACCACGCTTGAGAGAGTTACTAAAGCAAGTATCAACGTATATTATTTTAACAAGAAAGAACTTCGTTTTTGAAAATGACCGGGGAACTTGTAAAATGCTACTATTTGTCGTATGTTATTACATTACTATAAGATTTTTGTTATCGAAATAACATAGGTAATGTAGTATAGAAAAAATATAGGATATGGCTTCCCTAAAGGACGCTGAAAGGTGTTACCAAATATGCTGAGTGAAAAAAAAAACACATTAATATTAATCGACGTCATTTCACACGGGTGTACTGATCTAAAATTATTATCTGTGGGAAACGCAAGTTCCATTTAGGAAAAAGATTTTTTGTCACACTTATTCACCAGTATTTAAAATTCCAATTTTTTGCCTGTGATATTGAATCGCATGGCTCTCTCAAATTTTATAACCAAACCGAAAATCCATAGATAAAAGGTGATTGAATAACATAGTTGAATCACGCAATGAGAAAAACTTTTGCATACATTGGAGGAGAATATAAAAAAACTGTTTGTGAAACATCCTTTTTCTCGATGAAATCACACAAATTATCAATATTCGTAATAAGGCTGATACAAATCTCGAATTCTTTTTATGTCCAAAGTAATCAAAGTTAGGGGGTGGCAAAAATAAAACACACTCTCAAATTTTTATTCACGTTACAATGTTTGTGACTTGCACTCAAATGAATGTTGAAAAATAACACTTTATCATTGTTTTAATTATTTGGCTTGCCTTTTGACTCTCTGCCTGTCACTGGACTTGTTAGTTGCAAAAAAAAAACAATATTGTTAACAAAACGGCTTTTTTCCCTTCCAATTTTTAACAATTTTAAAGGGGGTGACAAAATACTACAAGGTATACAGCCCTAGGGGTTGTATGAAATTGAAACGTTGAATTTTACACTAGTAGTAGTTGCGAAAATTTTCATAACTCTTATCTTCAAGCATCTATAGTTCTGAAAAGAACCGATTCCATAATCTACAGTTATAAATTCGTGCTACAGAACGCTGATAATCGCACCATCGGTAGCATTGAATATTTTGCTTGACCGCGTATAATAAAGTTTGCTCTCCGCTGTGCCCTCCAGTAGCCAGCTAAATATTCTGCAACGTACGATGGTAACTGTTGCTGCCGTATGCAAAATAAAGGTAACATGTTCCGCAGTGCCTGGAAGTTGACTCGTATGCAGCTCTCGTTTTTCAATGTCGCGTACCTCTAACAACTATACTCCACTAGCTATTGTGTGACAAACTAGACTGACGCTGAATTTTCTACACGCAGTCTTTTGTATCGAGTCAGCGTAGATTTTTGCCATTAGGGCGTGGCCACACAGCTTGTAGAAAGACAAACAAACCGAAACACCTTCGAAACTACTTAGTGATTTTCATAAGCATCAAAAGAAAGTTTTTGCTTTCCCGATGCGAAAATCACTCTGGTTTTTAGATTAACTAATTTCCGATTCTAATATTTGACTGATGACGGTGTTCGAGTGGACCAAACAAACAATTAACCCGAAAATTACTCAATTTAGCAGTGAAAATTCTTGAAATGAGGGTTGTATCTTGTTGTGATAAACTGTTCATAGGCAACACTACCGTTTATCTTTGGTGCGCCCTGGTCGTTATTGTAGAAATGATTATTGAGAAATAGATGAACATTTCACACTAGTAGTAGCTGTGAAAATTCTCATAACTCTTATCTTCAAGTATTTATAGTTCTGAAAAGAACCGACTCCATAATCTTCAGCTCGAAATGTGTGCTACAGAATGCTGATGATCGCACCACCAGCGATAGCATTGAATATTTTGGTTGGCAGCGCATAAAATTTGCTCTCCGCTGTTCTCCTCAAAATATCATGCAGTGTACGATGGTGCCTGTTGCTGCCGTATGCAAAATAAAACCGAACCGGTTCCATAATCTTCACGTGTGCAGAACAACAACAGAACGAACAGAACATCAGCGTTCTCGCACCAACGGTAGTTCTTGGCCGCGCATAATAAAATTTGCTCTCCGTTGTGCCCTCCAGTAGCTGTGCCAGCAAAATATCCTGCAGCGAACGATGGTAACTGTTGCTGCCGTATGCAAAATAAAGGTAACAGGCTCCGCAGTGCCTGGAAGTTGACTCGTATGCAGCTCTCGTTTTTCAATATCGCGTACCTTTAACAGCTGCACTGCACTCGCTATTGTGTAATAAACTAAACTGAAACTGAATTTTTTACTCGCAGTCTTTTGTATCGAGTTCAGAGTAGATTTTTGTCATTAGGGCGTGGCCACGCAGCTTAGAGAAAGACAAACAAACCAAAACACTTTGTTGAGTCAAAATATGTAGGCAGTGGAGATTATTTAGCTGTGCTCGAGAAGCAAGCCAATAACGAGGGAAATGTATAGGAAAGTACGACCTTGGAACTTTTCACCTTTTTCCACCATTAAGCAGTAAAGCAACAATGTTGAACATTATATCAAAAAATTGTTACACATTTTATCTATTCACCGATATATAAATGACTAAGATGCATTAAATCGTTCGCTTGCTATAATTGTTTGAAATCTGACGCAACATTTGCCAGTTTCATTTTCAATTTCACAAAGTGTAATCTAGTATAGAAAACAAAGACGTAGTCCTACGTCAAAATGTAAATAAAATTTATGTCAGCCTAGATAATTTAACAAATAGAAAGAAGTATGTATTTTTTTTTTTTTTAAAAGATGTGAGCAATTAGAATAACCAACATCCAATCTTAAGGGACTCCAGCAGTAGCTTAGCCGTAACTCTTTTTTTTAAGTTTTACTGTTCGTATTCAAAAAGAGAGTTTATATAGATATAAGCTGGAGCAGCTCCCAAATTTTACTTTTTTCTTCAAAACTAAAAGTTTCAGATAATTTCTTCAGGCACTGTTATCATAGATAGTAGACTCACTGAGACAGATTTTATGCTAACTCATCTGTGGGTCTACATCTATGCAACCAAACGTGATCAAACTGTACGTCATTTGAACACATTATTTCTACAAGGTGTGGTTCGACTAATGCTTTTCAAGATATCAACAATTAACTAAAAACATGCTTAAAATTAGAGGTAGCTTATTTACCTCATCCTATGTATTCAGGAACATGCGAAATCGCTTGAGAAAGTTCTTCTTGATTAAATATATAAGGTTATTGTCAAGTGCCAACTATTCATGCTCTATGCGTCGTACTATGCAATGTTTATAAATAACAGCTGGTGTCTGAAAGGAAAAGACAACTTTTTAACAACCATTGAGCAATTGAATTGGCTGCATGAGAATCCGGCTACAATGGATTCATTGTTCGCTTAGCCTTTCGGTTAAATAAAAACTACCCAAAAAACTTGACCTTGCAACTGTTAACCCGTAACGCTTCGCTAGTTACCGCTCCTCACAATAATTTTGTTCGGCCGTAATTCAAAATACGAACTGCGGTTTCGCGGTTCAGGAAGACCGAGGCAGTTATGAAGTGTAACGTCAATGATAACTTATTTTGATTGTTGACTAATTGTGATCGATAACAAGTTTTCCCTTTGTTGAGTGCTACTTGTTCATAATATTTTGTAAAAACAAATCAATTCATCGATTGTAATTTATATTTTTTTACTTCTCCCCCTCCGAATCCATACCAATTCAAGAGGAACAACAAAAGGAACGTGAAGAGCGAATAAAACAGATCAAGGAACGGCAGAATGAGGAACGGCAGCGAAAGCTAGAGGAACTGAAGGCACAAGCACTGGCGGCGCAGAAATTTCGTGAACAGAAGGAAGAGGAACGCCGACGCCGAATGGAGGACCTGCGACGACGCGAAAACGACCGACGCTCACAGGTGGAGGAGCGACGGCGCGCGATACAGGAAGCGGACAACGAACGGCGACAGTACATACTGCAGAAGAACCAGGAACGGGAACAGCGAATGGAAACCAAACGGCGCAACGAGCGCAGCTCGATCGCGTTCGCGTTCGGGTCGTCGACCCCGCGTATGATCGACACTGGTGATAGTGGCATGAGCAGCTCGTTCTGGACCAACCGTCGGTGAGAAGTGTTCAGATTTTGGTTTTGCGATATGTCATTGTTTCTAGTACTTAGTTGACACTAATTTTGATTTTTTTTTCTTCACAGAGCAACATCTATCACAAATGTAGCGTACACCGGGGCACCACTGACGCGTCGCAGCTCCGAACGGGAACTCCCCGACGGAAACTCCAAAAAACGTGCTACCTCCGCTAGTGGTTTAGATAGATCGACCGACGGTAGGTTGTCTGTTTATGTGTGTGCGTGTTTGTATCTTGTGTTTGTAGGTGTACCTATTCGCATCCATTGTTCTCGATTGCGTTTCGCTAAAAGAAATCGAATCCCAAAGAGAGGTCCACCGTAACAGTCTCGGATGCTAGTGTTTACACCGATCGTTGAACGGTCTGTGTTGCAGGGAGTTATAGTTTCCACCAACTCCAGGTTTCGTGATTTGCTAGGAGTGTGGTTATACCTGGCTTATAGTTTATTAGTTTCATTTTCAGTTTAATTTTCTTATTTTTTTTTCATCAGTTCCATTGCACTTTTTTACTGAGCTCGAACTTAGATAGTTAAACCTGTACAATTAGGTTAGCTGCTCCTTCTCAGTATAGTCATTAGTTTAGGGACATTAGAAATGTTACGTACGTTCCTCTACGATATCGGTTTGTAGTGAATGCAGAGGATGATAACACTACTAAGTGGTCATTTGCGTAATCGTCTTGATCTTGTACCTGGTTGTAAGTTGTTTTCTGGAACTTTTTGAACATTTTCGGTTGTCTTCGAAATTCCGTTCGTTCAGTATTCGATTGCATGATGAAAACCCCTACCATCTATGGTTTTTTCATGACATTATTTTGAGCTATATAAGTCAGAAGCAGTAATTGGGAGTGTTTGAGAAACTAAATAATCAGATGATACTAGCTAGATTTTGCACTCCTACTGAATGAGTTGATTATTTGTTCAATCAAAGAAATAGTTATCGGTTTCCGTTATACTCTACTAAATTTTTTGGAAATAAATATTGAAATTCAGCCCGCAAATATATATTTCGGCTGTGACGTACAGTCTTCCTCAGTGCTTATGTGGACTGGTAAAGAGCAAAGCGTAAATCCTGTTTTTTTATTTGTAGTAGGTAAAAATGAAAATTTAGCACCCTTAATTGAAGCTAGGTAGGGAATTATGCGGTCGATTGTTTACCGTACCATGTCTGGGGTTTTTGGGAAGCAGATTGAATAGCCATGAGGGATGATTACCTGCGTCTTTATTGAGAAGCGTGCATGAGTGTTGTTTATAAATTTCTAAACTTTCAGCTACGTCTAATTTCCATAAATTATTAACGGGGCGGAGGAGGTGAATGTTATCCGAAGTTAGTGGATGTTCCATGTTAAAAATATGTTCAGCCACTTTTGATTTGGAATGGTGTGGTGGGGCATTTGTTGAAACTTTACTTGCTTTGGTCACTACTGCGAAATGTTCTTTGAAACGTATCAATAGGTTGCGTTTAGTTTGTCCAATGTAAACCATGTCACAGTGACTGCATGCAATTTTATAAATTCCAGCTTTGTTCAGGGTATCAATAGGGTCTTTGGTAGACCCTAGTTTTGTTTTGAGTTGGGTATTTCTACTAGTGTAGACAATATCCATCGCAAATTTTCTGAATTTTGAACGAAGTGGGCGTGTCAAGTTAACGTCATATTCAACGGCTACCCTTTTCAGATCTTCTGTTATTGGGTTGAGTGTTGTAAAAGATTTCCGAATTTGAGCACGCTTCTTTTTATCAACAATGGCTTGAATGATACGTTTCAAAGAACATTTCGCAGAAGTGATCAAAGCAAGTAAAGTTTTACCTACTACAAATAAAAAAACAGGATTTACGCTTTGCTCTTTACCAGCCCACATAAGCACTGAGGAAGACTGTACGTCACAGTCGAAATATATATTTGCGGACTGAATTTCAATATTTATTTCCAAAAAATTTAGTAGAGTATAACGAAAACCGATGACTATTTCTTTGATTGATCTCAATCACTCTGCTAAGACGCTCGTTATAGATTTTCTAGATTTGATCATTTGTTGTTTCATGCGTATTTTAAAACATTAGTACATTCTTTAATAACTAGCCGATAAACGCTCCCTACTCTCATCTTTGACTATTCCCCTAAATGTATCAATCCCTATATGTGTAGTCATTTTTCGCCTGTTATCAGAAAAAAAAACTAAAAACTATTCAAAATTACCCCGTTCTCATCGATTGGCTCTTTTTCTCTTCCCTTCTTTGTGTGCTAATTACCTGTCGTGTAATGTACCGTTGTTAATTCGTTTCGGATCGCCCGATCGGATCCGAACCCGAAAACAAACACCACTACGGCACCGAATACCAATTCACTCAATCTACTACCACCACTACTACTACTACCGTCACCACTACACAACAATCGCCGTCCTCGTCGCTATCCGTGGCTAGACATGAGACGAATGTCCAGCTCCATGTACGAGGTATTCAACTGGGCCCAGACGAGCGAATGTCCGAAAAAGTTGACCCTCTCGCTGGCCGGTGCTGGTATCAACATTGACGAACCGCCGTCTAGTGCGGAGCGAGCGGCCGCTGCGAGTGCAAGAAGGGGTAAATGTTTCTTCGTGTCTGACAGACGACGCGTGCGGTCAGTCTTGTCGCGTCGTCCCTCGTATTTGGCATAAACTACTACTACTTCTACTATCACCGCCAATATTGATATAGAACATTTGAAACGGTGTTTTAGTTTGTCTTGTTCACGTTTTTTTTTTCTCTCAGTTTGAGTTCTTTACTAACTTGTTTGCATTTGTTATTGAGATATTTTTTGAATTGTCTTTCAATTGTTGGTATGAAGCATTTTTCTTACATCTAACTAGTCCTGATGCGCATTTATTTTTTGTATATTATTCGACTGTCTTTTGAGCTACCATCGAATGGATTTACCCGTTTTCCTGTCTCTCGTTTCGTATTTAACGATTCTTCGCTACACATCGACCTTTAATGCTTTACTGAAAAATCTTTATTTTGCCATGTTTGTTTGTTCAAACTTCGACTACGTGTGAGAGACTTCGCTTTTTGCAGTGGCCTTTTCAGTTTAGTTTATCCTTTTGCTTTTTTTCTGTTTTTTGCTTGCTTTGTTTGGCCTGAATATCAATATCCAAGACTAAATTTCTATTTTCTACATATGAATATATTTTTTATTTTACTTTTCTAGCGCATGTGTTTGAAATCGCTTATTTCATTAGATTTCTCGCGTCTTTTGGTGTATTATTTTATACATTCAGTACCATCATATTTGATACTGTTAATACAATACTTTTACTTTAGTACGTGCCATAAGTTGTTATTTGATTCTGTCTATTGTGTTGTCGTTCAAGTCCTCAGATATTATCTCTATGTTATTCATCCGAGACTTAACGCTCCTACAAGACACAATGCTTAAGGCCTTTGCCAGTTTTGTGTACTGTAATTACACAGTAAAGCAATTGTTGCTTTTTGTTTGTGGTTTTATATTTGTTATTCCCTCATTCGTCAGATATTTGTACTTTCCGATAATTTTGTCTAACCATTTTTGTTCTGTTTTTTTCTTTCGAAGTTTACTAAAAATGTGTCTCTGTCTTTTTGTTGTTTTGTTCCGATGAAAAAAAAAAACTAATGTCTCACCTCAAACCAAATTCAAATAAGTACATGTTTTCTTCTTTTTCTCTTCTCTTTTTCTTTGAACAACGAACAAAAATACCCACACACACATAATCGCACGTATGATCGCGCACATACGTCGCTCTGTTTGGTTTGCCTCAAAACATCCGTGCGTGTGTGTGTGTATTTTTCTATATTGCTTTCAACCTCGAACCACCAACGTGTGTGCGTGTGGTTTCGAATCTTCACGTGTTCTTCTATTCGACCAACCAAATAAATGTGTCGGTGTGTGCGTGCCCGCTCGCCCGCGTGTTCAGACGATTCGGCTGACATGAGCTACCAGCGTACCGTCAATCGACGCAAAACCGATCTTATGCCCACCATTCCTAGTCCTCGCGATAGCTCTAGATCATCTCTCGGCACTCACACTCCCAGAACACCAGGTAGTATTCTTTTATTTGTTTCATTTTTTTTTCGTTTCCTAATTTATAACTTCTAACAACCGATTTTGATAATACTCACCCTCATACAAACAAGAAACCTGTTAAACATCAAGCAAAACTTTAAAACTCATCCCGTAGAAGTAGAAGATATTTTGTCCCGATAATTATTCGAATAATTTGCTTTCTGACAGTCTTGTCTTATTGTGTTTTGTTAGTGTATCGTAAGGCTGCAGTTTGTTTAAGTGTTGTCTCAACGTGCAGTGCCTCTCTGTTGCTTGCAAATGTTTAATTATTTGAAAGAAAGTAACTATTGCATGAGCGTGTCCTTATTTGCAGTTTAGTCCTTGCTCTTAGAACTACTCCTATTACAATCAACTTTTCCGTAGACATCTGATACCCTACCCTGAAGAAAAAACGATGATTTGCATGAAAGATTCTCACGGTTTCATATTTCTTTATTTCTGATTTGTTTATTTGTAAACGTGATTTTGCTTTCCTGTTGCAACGACTACAAACGACTCGCCTGAATACGCAAAATATCGAACTCCGAAACATACCACTCCCCAACCCTGTAATAGGTCGAGCTTTCTCGATGACACGCCTAGACCAGCTGGCCCAACCACGCCGTCGCAACGGCGAACACATCAGTGCAATCATAGAACGCGAGCGCCGTCAAGCTATGGAGTTGGAGAACTTGACCCGCCTCTCGTTATCCTCGTCCCGTTCATCGCCGACGGCCAACGGTGGTGCCGCCAGCAAGCGAATGTCACGCAGCATGTCCCAGTTGGCGAGTAGCGGCTCGGCCAAGTACCGTAATACGTCCCAGGACTCGCACTCGGGTCGTTCCGCAAGTGTGCGCAAGTCCTCCTTCAATTCATCACTGCTGGGCGAGAATTTGATGAGCCGTTCCGACACGTCCAAGAGTATGTCCCAGCTGAATACGGCAGGACGTGTTCCACGACTTACCAAGGCGGAACGGCTCCGGCAGCAGGTTCGCGAACAGCTGAACGGTTCCATGGCGGTAACAGGTGCGAAAATAAACCCTGTCGGTGCTTCCGTGAATCACACCGTATAACTTGAATAATCCCTGTCCCATAATGGTAGCAGTGGAAACATTTGGCTAACTCACTTGGTGCTAGCAAATTAACCTATCGCACCCCTCGGAGGTTCGGTTCGTGGGTGGTATTAAATTATTTTAACTAGAGCGGCAGTACTGTTAATATTTTAATAGCTAATCTCACTCTACTTCACCTATTCCGTACCGTACTACACTGAACAATCACCAGGCAGGCAGGCTAGTGTAGTGCTGTGGCCTCTAACCGGGATCATTTTGGTTTTCGGTGTTTATTTTTGTTCCAGTTTTTGGAAACTTCGAGACAACGTAGAACGTAGAGCAGAGCTAGTTCTGAATATTTCTGTTATTGTATAGATGAGTATAGCTATTTACTTACAACTGACCATTTGTATTCTTCGTTATTAATGCACGTATCTAAAAATTCTATACCAATAGATGTTTTCGGTTACAACATTTTTAGCTCAAAAAATTCTATTTGGATCCAAAAATCTTCACAAATATATTTTAAGTTTACCTTGTAAAGCGGGCAATGTATGCAGTTTGCGAGATTGCAAAAATGAACGGGAATAGGAGGTGTGACTTTCGGGCTTAGAAAATTTTTTTCCTCGTCCAGACGGGACTCGAACCCGCGATCTCCGTTGTCTCCGGCAAGGTGTTTTAGCCAATTAAACTACTGGGAAAGGTATAACTAGTTCTAAACCAAAGTCGAGTCACCCTCTACTATTGTATTCCCGTATCTCAGCACGCCACGATGAGCTGCACACACTGCCCTGTGGGAGTTTATTTCTGTAACTGAGAGAGTGGTCTCTCCACGCGGGTTCGAGTCCCGGCTGGACGAGGGAAAGTTTTTTCTAAGCCTAAAAGTCACACCTTCTATTCCCGTTCATTTTCGCATTCTCGCAAACTGCATACATTGCCGCTTTACTAAACTTAAAATGTAAGTCATATGACAAAAAATGAAATTAGTTCGTAAAGTAAATTCTCAAATATAGTTAGTTTCTTAAACAGCTTCTAACAACTATAAAACGTATTTTCCCGTCTTATTATACATCCCTACTGTTCTTTCCAACGATAGTTTTACGTACATCCAACTGTGAAAAAAAACTCAACATTCAACAAACAATAAATTCAGCTCATACACTTTTGGATATACGGGGGAGGGGGCAAGACAGACATGTTAAGGAAACAGCAAGTTTTTACGTGTGAAACAACATGTTTTTGGGACCTTAACCCCTTACATTATAGGTTGACACAAGTACTTCGATGCGTAGTATTTGGTTTTGCAATTGAAAATCGTTTTTTATATTTTTTAAAACAATAAAAACTTGATTGTAAAATTCGTTTTTTGTTGAGTGTGCGGGTAAAATGGACAGGTGGTGTGAGTAAGACGGACATGTTAAGGAAACTAGCAATAAACGACGAGTTCAGCTTTTTTAATGTTATGAATTAACAAAACGTGAAACGCAAACACACATGAAGGATATTTTGAACGTTTTGGATGACTCTGGTCATACTCCGGAGACAGGGTTCCGAAGTTTTTCAGAGACAACAATAGTCATTTATTATGCAGTGGATTAAATCTTGAACCATTTTTAATTTCAGACAGAAGTTTTCAATGAAAAAAAAAAAAGTTTATGCAATCCGCCTCTTCGAAGTGGTCATAGGGATGCCGTATTTTACCACGGTAGCACGAACCGACATTTCGCAGTCCACTTCGTGTCTAACAGCGGCCAGTTGACTTTCGGTGCACGTTTGACGGGTGCCAACGAGACATACCTTAGTTTGAAGGAAATAATACTACAAACACTGCCCGTCTTACCCACCCCGGTGGTGGGATCGTCTTACCCCACCAGTACATACAATTTCCAAACCCTCATAGTTTTTCAATAATTAAATGCTTTACCTGTATCTTTTCACGTATAGGTCAGGCATGTTTTAAATAACCGGAAAATGAACCAACACCGAAAAAAAACGGGAAATTGAGGAAAAAAAATCTTATTCTCGTACACGCAAAAATTACATCCGCACGCGAACTCGTAGCCTATTTTCAAAATTTGTTAATTTTTTGACAGATGTAAACATTGGAAGGGTGGTTCGAAAATCATCTACTAACTTGGTGAAAAGGTGGCCGGGACAATTTGGCAAAAAAAAAACGCTAAGCGTTAGAACAAGTCCCATGTTCGTCTTACCCCCATCCCCCCTATGTACTAAAAAGTAAAATAAGAAAGTGTTTTTTTTGTTCACACATTTATTTGACACGGCACAATACAAATTAATGTTTTACGGAGCCAATTATAACTTATGCCTTATGGTCTAAGATAAAGAAAGTGTCGAAAAAAACACATACTTTTGCACCATTAACTTGGGTGGGAGTACTTTTGAAAGAGAATGAGAAACCAGAACGATAAAGTCATGCGGAAAAAGTTTATCATTGCTTCAATAGATCACCACCACATAACCAATTGGTATAAAATAAGTTACGATAGTAGCACTGTTCGTGCCTCATGGCAGCCAGTTTATTGTTTTTGAGAAAAAAATGTCTCCATAAATGTTTTCCATAAATTATGCCCATGCAGAGTTGGACCTAGCTCTTCATAGAGCTACTAAAAATCTAATCTTCAAACTTTTTGGTACCTTGGTCTAGCTATCAACAAATAATAGCTAGGAGACAGGAATAAAATTGTTAACTGGATGCTCAATAGAATGCTTTTGAGCAGTTCCACAAAAATTGCCCCAGGTTCAATTTTTGTCATTTTTGATTTGACTGAAACTTTGCATAGACGTTCCTATAGGCAAAAGATGCCATTTTGTGTTATTGGTTCAATTTTTTGGAACATGATTCGTTTTTGAGAAGCTTTTGGGAAATGCTATTTGGGGAAGGTATTGATTTTTTTGGGCTAGAACGGTTTGTTTGATCGGTGTTACGTCTTCGACAGAGTTTTGTTTTTTTTTTTCTTGAAAAAAAAGGTAAAAGATAAATTAAAAATTAATTTTCTTAAAAAAGCTCATTTTTTAAAAATCTATTTTTTTTATAAAAACTACAAAAGCTATGATTTTTTGAAAAAAAAAAAAATTTTTTTTACAGGTTACGTTTTTTTATGGAAGGACAAAATTATCATCTACAAGTTTGCTGAAGACACTATGTCAATCAAACAAACCGTTTTGACTGTAAAAATATTTTAGATTCCCCATAGAATGCTCTATTGTAAATTAAAAATATTTCTACCGCCATCTTTCTTTTTTTTTCAAAAAATCGTTACTTTTTCATTCTTAATTTCTCCATGATCGGACCGGTTGCATTGTTTAGGTAATCGTTTGTAGTTTTTATGAAAAAAATTAGATTTTGAAAAAATGAGCTTTTTAGATAATTACTTTTATTTTTTCTTTCAACTTTTTCTCAAAAAATAAATATTTTTTTGGAAAGACTAAATTATTATCTACAACTTTGTCGAAGACGTCACATCGATCAAACAAACCGTTTCGGCCCTAATATTTGCAATCATCAATACCTTCCCAAAATTGCATTTTCCAATAGCTTCTCAAAAATGAGTCGTGTCCCAAAAATTGAACTAATAGCACAAAATGGCATCTTTTGCCTACAGAATCGTCTATGCAAAGTTTCAGCCAAATCAAAAATGGTCGATTATATTGATTGTCCGTTTTTTTGTGGAATTGCTCTTTTTAAAGCGTACTCTTTATACAATGTGAGTTAGTTAAAAACGTTTTTCTTCGTTTCTCATGGAAGCTCCTTATTTTACTGCATTTTTTATTAAGATGTTACGAGAAAGATTTGAAGGTGAACCTAACATATGCCCCTATTTATAATTTAATCAGACATTAGAAGCAGCACTGTGCTTTTCGTGCGCAACATAGCGCAGAGTAAGTAAGCATTCTATATGCTACTGTGCTTATGTCATGATTATAAGTGCGAGTAAGAGATTTACAATCTCAAAAACAAAGCGAAAATCAACAAACCAACATCAAAAACTCAGATAAAAGCTATTTCCACGGAAAATGTACCAATTTTGATATATTTTAAGATTTCCACTTTTGATTTGGCTGAAACTTTGCACAGATGATCCTGTGTTCATCTGTGTCATAAAGATGTAATGCTCACGATTTATTTTTGAAAAGCACTCAGTGATGTCGTTTTCGGCAATAAATTTCAAGTATGTACAATTTTGCTGAAGACATAACATAAATTTAATAAACTTAGATAAAAAGAGCAGTTTTTTTTTAATTTTAATTTTTTTCTTATTTTGTTTGAATTTTTTTTAGTTTTATACGGTGTATTTTTTCAGAGAAAAGTTTAATTTCAACGTTTGTAATGATTAACTTCGTAGATAAAACCGTTTTCAAGTTATTTCGAATTAAAGTTTAGACGATTAGAAAATAACAAATTTTATGCTAATACAAAAAAAAGGAGAAACCAGAAATGTTAGAAACATTTTCATTCGGGAATCATCCACAAATTACGTGAGGTTTTATCGAGAGAAGGGAGTATCCAAATTTGTTACGACTGCTTACAAAGAGGAAGAGGGGGATTCGAGAAAATCTATCGAATTTCTCTCAGCAATGCACATCCCGGCGTACTTGTGTGTATTCTCACTAGAGTGATTCACCAATCTCGTTTCGCTCAGCTGTGATGTAAGCAACAAGTGTGTCAGTTTTTTTCCCAGCGGCAGAAACACAGCACAAAACAGAAAGAAAAGAGCAGTGCACTAAGCTACTATACTCTGCGCTCATGCTGAACCGCCTGAGGAGAATACCAAGTCTGGGAAAGCAGTGAGTTCACCTCAACTGAATGATTATGTACTTTGATTACCTAATTTTCACTTTTATTCACTTTAAAGTTATATGAATTGATCTGGTTAACTTGCTTTGTTTCTATTTGCTATGAATATGCTACGTTCAAAAACATGCTTCTTCCTCAAATAATAGCATAAAAGGATTTATGGGAGGATGAGGTTAAAAAAAAACCTTACGAAGCCTTATTATACCCCCTATTATAAAGGGTCCTCCAAAAGGGGTCGAAAATGTAAAAAAAATGTCACTTCGTAATTTGTAAGTGACGCTTAAAAGTTAAGTTTTTAAGAATTTTTCAATCAAATTCATTTTTTCTAAAAGTACTGAATTACACTGAAGCAAACTGGAAAAAAGAAAGATTATAGCTTTTTTAACAATTATTGTGAAATTTGTAAGTAAGTAATTTCTGGTGCCCTTAGTGAAGATCCAGAAAACTTCATTCTAGTCTCTGAAGACTTAACGCACTTTCTGAGTTTCTAAAAGACGGTAACTCACCCCTTCCTTCAAGCAAAAAGTTGTGAAATCTTTACACCCCTCTTACTAAGCGCAAAGCCGCGCACAAAACTGCAATAGAACTCCCAGGAACCAGCTGCCATCGGCTGTCTGCGGCTGTCTGCTCTGCTATGCATAACCATCTACCAGCCGCGAGAGCAAGCAAAAAATTAACTTGCCACAGTTCAGACACAGCTCTTTGGCTAACGCCAGGTACGCACACGAATGGATGGCAAAAGTGGTACGAAAAGAGCGAATAAACGGGTTCATTGATCTTCTGAGTCTTATAGATGCAGGCAATCCGGTCGCGAGCTGATCATATGAGTCAGTTTTTTTTTTAAAAAAAGGAAGAAAACTTTTTGATCGACTAGAAGAGCGAGTAAGCTGTTAAAAAGAACTAGTTCTTTCAGTTCGATTGTTTACCCCTAGATATCATTCTGAGTTCAAAAATACCCATATTTGTGGATTTTTGGGTGTTTTCTGGAAACCAAAAGTCACCATCTTTGATGTCAATATGACGTCTGGAATCGATTTCCGGTCTCTGGGCATCATCTCGATTCCAGCAATACCCATATTAGGTGGTATTTGGTCATTTTAGGGTGTTTTCCTGAATGCAGAAATCGTCATCTTGGAATTCAAATGACATGTGCTGAAAAAATATTTAGCTTAAAAAAATCACAATTTTCTGCATTTTGATGGACGCATAGCTATTTTTACAATCAATTGCTGCAAGAATGAAGGAAATCAGTGGAAAACTGACAGAGTTATAATCATTTAAAATTGAACAGTATTCGTGACGCTTTCGATGAATTGTAATGCTTTTAGCCAGCTCGGAAGTGCGTTAAGTCTTCAGAGACTTGAATGAAGTTTTCCGTAAGCAAACGTGAAAGTGACGAACCCGGTGAGCAAATACTCTATGGCCTTTCGACGCACTTTTATTTTCGCTAGGGGCACCGAAACTTACAGGAATGGTTGAAAAGCTATAATTATTCATTATTTTCCAGTCTGAGCTCTAGGTAAATCCTGTGTTGACCACCATTTATGTAAATTTCATTCAAATATGATTTGATATGATATTTGAGAAAAAAGGGTTTTTGGGAGTCACATTCTCATTCAAATAAAAAAATTGTTAAAAATTTGAAGCAAAACTATATTAGCCTCAAGAAAGCGATCTTTGGTTTTCAATCGCCTAAATATGCATCAGTTTATTTTTCGCATGGAAAACTGCAGCTCTCAATAACTTGTTCTGGTTCTCATTTACATCTTTACCAAAGACAGTATTTATGGTCGAGGAATCACTTTCGTGTGAAGTTTTAACCAAAAAATCGATTACTCCCCTTTGGGAAAGACCAAGGCCCAGATCGAAATGTCGGAACAATTTACATAAACCGCTTTCAATTAGTGCTGGTTTGGGTTGCTGAATATTTCTGTTAATCTTTTAAAAGCTTTTTAAATTTCACCATAAAACACATTCAAAGTTTGTCTCTGTTTGTAGTTGTACCAAACTTATTATAAATTTTCTGAACATAAACAAAATATTCAAAAATATTAAAGTTATGATTGATTAATCAAGTGCCTTTCAATTTGAAAGAATGTACATTGAAACTTCAAACTATCAGTCAATTTGACAAGGGAATAAATTAACAGTTCAATCGAAGAAATAGTTTTGCACTTTCGAAGTTGAATATTTCCCGGCATGTTTTAAATTATGTCTCAAAAATCGTTGTTTTTTCTGTTTCTAAATATCTACGCGAATCTATTCGCGATAAACTGAAACTTTTCTTCTCAATTTTAGTAATTATCAGTGATGCGACAACTGAAAAATGTTTGGTTATTTCTATATTGAGCAGTTTTCCAATTTAGTATACTTATTTCCACTACATGCAAAACACCACTTTTGAATTCTCACAAAACCTAAGGGATCTTAATTATCTATGCACTCTAGTTTTTAATTAGCCGGTAAACGAAATCAAAAGCTTCACTGAAAGGTAGACGCGGTTTCGAAATTCTCCACATTTCCATCGAATTGGCCAACACGAAAGTAGGTCATTAACAGCCCATCGTTTCTGGGTTTCCTGTATCGAGAAAGATTTTTCGGACATACACGCTTGGATAATTCACGAAAGATAGCAAAGAAAAAAAATCAGCAGATCCGCTAGAAGAAGGGGGTAATGGGTTGTGTGGTTAATTATCGCAATAAAACGCGCTCTTCTTTATTAGCCGGAATCGAGTACGGAACGGAACGAAGTTCCTCGTAATAGGTGTGCACATCGTTGCGGATGCGATTATTAATATCGAACCAGCACTAAATTGCCGATTCATCGGAATGATTATTCCGATCGATTGTTTTCTTCGTCGAAAGCTGCAATTCTATGTTATTACTGGTTGTTCTTATTAGCGGTGAACTTATTTCTTACCAATTGGTTGTTGGGTTTTTGTTTGGTGTAGGCTGGCGAAAATTTGTTATGTGTTAAGTTAAGCTGGGTGCAGTAGTTAATGTGGTTGTGGTTGGTTATTAATAGAGAAATGCGAAACTTGACTCAAAAAACGGAAACAAATGACTTATACAGACAATATGAAAGCTGCTTTTATTATGCTTTATTACTTCCCGCATTTTTGCTTCATATTATAGAATGCTGTAGAATTAGAGTAGTTTCTAAACTAGTGTGTGCTGTAGATTCGCAATTAATTTTTTCGTATCATCCTAGCTTAATATGTTCTTATAATCGCTATCTTCAGGCTTTGCTATGAATGCATTTCATCACAAATACTATAAGAATGGTTAAGAAACATCATTACAAACACTCAAATATCATAAAACTTTCCTACATGTCACCTTGATTTACCCGAAAAGCAGTTTCCCGTGAAATCAGCAATCTCCTGTCTCCTCAAGCGAAGTTCCGAAAATCTGTTTACTCCTGTTTCCTCCCCTGTACAACCCACAAATCGTCCTCTCATTTCACTTTCCCGCTCGCACTATACCCCCCGCATTATATCATCATCTACTTCCACTTCTATATATCACCATCTCGCAGGTTTGCGTTCAGGGGAAATAACGCCCAACAGTCTAACAGCGTCCCGTCCAGGCAGTGCAATGTCCAGCTCAACCACAGCTTCCGGTGTCGTGTACCGACGTTCGATGCCAGCGGCCACCAGTCATCCCCGCAGGCCGCGCCCGTTCTCCATTGCCGTGACGGGAGTTTCAGCCGGTCCGAAAGAAGGTTTGTCCCTCTTGTTTCTGCGACGTTCATCAACCACCCTTTCTTCTCCCCTCACTGCCATCGCAAATCTCCACGAATTTTCACCCGCCTACCAATACCGTCCGCCACATCCTGCCAACTTGGATCCACACCGTTCGTCACACTCCGTTCACCTCTTCGGAATCACTGAACGCCATCCGCACGACCCTTGATGGACAATAAACTAACACGTTCACTAGCTATACCAAGAAAGTAGTAGATCTGTCCTTCAGGGGATTTATTACTTCTCACTCGCAAATTTCGCTAGACATTGCGAGTACTTTGTATTCTTTGTATAAAGTAAAATCTCTCTAGAATGAATCTGCAAGCTGTTGGAATGCAGCCCCTTGTTAGTGTAATATAATGTCTTATAAAATATATCAATTCTTAAGTATTGTTTTTTTATTTATAACATTAGTTTTTCAATGTTTTAATAAAAATATTTTTTTTTTTGGTTTTGGTATCTTAGCTAGAACTGAGTTTGTAATTTATTTTGTGTTAACTAAATTCAGTTGTACTTTTGCTCAATTTTATTGTGCTAGTGCGTTTTTCTTTACAGTTAGTAAATTATTCCAAAGAATATACGGTGTAAGTTGCACAGTTCATTCGATGCAAGAGCACTAACTTTTTATACAAAATTTTAATTAAGAAGCTGTCTGATTTGAGCAATACTCAACAACTCAACGAATGTGTTAATGTGGATTAACAGAGAAAATCTTGAAAAGTCTTAGTTCACGCTTGTAAAACCACACCTCTTGAACACATTCGGGGGAAACAGTATTGCTGGAATCAGATTCACACTAAACCGCTCGTGTACTCAATTTCTCTCTATCATTCCAGAGAAACCCCCACTTCCGAAAATATCCGCAGCTAGCAGTGGCACTAGTGGTGGCACTTCAGTGGAGCGCAAACGTTCTCAAAGTGGCACCAGCACCCCGGTCAGGGTGGCACCAGCGGTGGACAGTGCTACCAAAAAGCACTCCTCAGCGGAAAAAGTACGCATTAGCAGTGCTCGTGGTACCCCGAAGGCATCATCAACTCCTCTGCAGTCACCGGGACCGGATAAGACTAACCGAACCCTAAACGATTCGCTACAGCAGAAAACACAGAAACCGAAACCAAAAGTGGACGAGTCATCGCTGGTGGCATTGCAACAGGGGCAAACTTTAGTCAAGCAAGGATCTTCGGTCAGTGCTAAAAGTGCTGAGGAAAATACAGAGACGGTGGAGCAAAAACAGGAGCAAGTTTTGATACAATCGGAAACCGTTTCCGTTTCTACCACCGTAGTTGAAACAGCCGAACAGCAGCAAACCATAGTAACTGAGATTAAAACAGAAGAAGTGCAAATCGATTCGGCAATGGAAGAGCATCAACCACAGTTGAAGAGCTTGGAAATTAGTAATCACGAAGAAAAGCAAGATGAAACTAAGGAAGCGAACCTCTTGGAACCAGACCAAAACGGAGACGGATCTACGAATGATTTAATGACAGCATCAATGATCGCTAAACGCATTACCACGGAAGAGGAAGCGAAAGCTGCGCTGGCCGAGCGTCGCCGTCAGGCTCGCGAAGAAGCTGAACGTCAGGCAGAACTCGAACGTCAACGTGTGGCCGCCGAGGAAGCAGCAGAAATACAGCGCCAGCTAGAGGAAGAAGAGCGCCTTCGCAAGCTCGAAGAGGAAACGATTCGTCTGGCGGAGGAACAACGGCGCCTCGACGAGGAACGTCTCCAGCAGGCCATAGAAGAGGCCAAGAAACGCGACGAGGAGGAACGTCTGCGTCGCGAAGAAGAAGCTCGCCAGAAGGCCGAACGCGAGGAATCGGAACGTAAGGCACGGGAGGAAGCCGAACGACAGCGTGTCGAAATGGCCGAAAGACTTAAGAAGGAGGAGAAGGAGCGCGAGGAACGACGAAAACGCGTGGAAGCTATCATGTCCAGAACGCGCGCCAAGGGTAGCGCTAATAATACGCCTACCAAGGTGAGTTGAATTGTTTCTCCATACTCACTTTTTGGGTTCGATCAGTTAAGAATTCATTAAATATGCTAAAGCTCCCGCTAAATTTGGTAGCTTTTAATTCTCGGGTTATTTCTTATAAAATGCTTCATCATGTTTCTCAGCGTAAGGTTCGACGAACTTGAGTAAAGTTTTTTTTAGTACTAAGACTTGAATCTTTAAAATAGACTTTGAAGCTTACGATTACGTTAATCTATTCATTAACATTCTATGTTGTTTTAGCAATCCGATGAAAACAAAGATGACGTCATGAGTAAAAGTCAGATTGTGACATCTGATAACCCAGCAGCTCTGCTCGATCCAACGATGTCAATGACCGAATCCATGCTGGGTTCAACAGATCCCCAGCCGTCGGAAACGGATGTGGCATTTCCAGTTCCAGCAGAAGCACCAACTAGCGATAAAGTGGACCAGTTGGCCCAGGATGTTCAGTCGCTGTCGCTTGTAGATGTGGGAAGCGAGGTCAATCAGCAAAATAATAACAATAATAACAACAACAGCAGTAGCTTGAACAATAATCATAACAACAATAATGATAGAAATGAAGAGAGTGTAGCCGTTTCTAACTCCGGAAAGAGCAACAGCAGCGCTGACTACGAGCGCTCGGTAACGGAGAAGGAGAACTTTCTGCTAGGCAGCTTTAACAACAATCTGAACAGCAACGGTGGCAGTGGGATCGGTAGCAGTCAGCAACCCTCGTCACTGGAGTCAAGCTCGTCGCCAGTAGGAGCTACAACCAATGGCAAGTCGACGTCCGGTGCAACGACGATTGCCGAAACGACCGAGCTGATTATTGAGGATGCGATCATGAGCGGTCAGACGAACGGTCACAAGAACGGCAGTATTGATAATGTGTTGTAAGTACCATTCTTCTTATTTTATCGTTTTTTTGTTATGTTGTCTTATCCAGATCAGCTTCCAATTTTCGAGACAAACCACATCTGAAGCATTCCAGCGTCTTACTATGTTGCGAGTTTTTGTGATTACATGCTGGTTAGACAACAAAAACTTGCTTCTAGCTTATGTGTTCATTGAAATTTCGGTCAACATCATGGGACGATCAGTCTGATAGTAGATGATTCGGTATTTTAGAGTCGTATACTAAATCCAAAACTGATGCCACACAAAAACCGCACTTACAGTAGCTCGCATCTTCCAATTTCCCTGTCGTAAGTCTATGTTGAAGTCGTAATTGTACCTCTTCGTGAAACTACTCGTGTGTAATCAAAGAAGATCTAACATGTCCACATTGTCCGATTCTTTTCTAGATTACGTGTGGCGGATAGTTAGAGTGCCATGTGCATTTGAGAGTGTGTAGAGTCCTAGTCGTAAGAACAAAAGTGAAAAAAAACGTTTCATGCCTATAAAGACACAGTACAAATGTAATATTTCTTGCCGACGGCGATAGGTACCTATATTTCGTTTGTCAAAGACTTCGTTAGTGTTAATCATCATCAACCCTGACTAACGTTGGTTTTCGTGTGAGCTTGTGTAACCATAAATAATGCGTTCATTCGAATTGGAAAAAAATCAAACATGCACTGTAATCTGCATTAGACGTCTATTGTTTCTCTTAATCGTTATCTGCTTCATGATACGGAAATGAATAATCACTAAGAAATGCTTGGTAGTACTAGATTGCATTCAAATGCACAAATCGAATTTCAATATACCAACTAATTGAAACGTGTTTGCATATGATCCATAACTACAGTTTTCCGCTCCTTGTCCATTCACATGTGCAACAGTTACTAGCTATAGTATTTTATGTTCGATTTCCAATAGCAGTTATTTTTTGTTATGTGTTCAAGCTTTATCTAGCAAAGCTAGTGGCATTACCCAGAAACGAGTCCGGCAGCATTAACCTACAGTTTTATCCCGTTTTCTTCTTTTTTCACCCCAAACATCTTTAGTACACAAGATCTACCGGCTGTTGACAGTGCCACGAAACCATTCCTAGTGACATTCGACACCAGTAGTCCCAGCGCTACTGCAACAGCAGTCGATTTTACACTCTCGTCAGCAGCCGACGTTGTCGCCGAGCAGAACAACGAAAATCACAATCTCCTGGATTCGACAACATTTACCAATGTGACAACGACCACTGCCACAACAGCTGGCCAGTTGATCGATTTCGGTAGTTTTCAGAGCTCGCTGGCCGATGAAGTGCCACAGCAGCAAAGTGCGACCGTCCTCGCCAGCGACGATCCGTTTAATTTGAACCTTAACAACAACAACAATTTTAGCGATCATCTTCTGATTAATAGTAGTAACAACGGTACCTCAGCTTCCCCTTCCCTGTTCACCACCGGCGATGCAAATTTGATCAGTAGTAGCAATTTCCTAAACAATAACTCTGCGAGGCTAGTCGCAGCATCCGACAGTCAAGACAACCGAGGTAAATTCATCTAAGTTTGCTTGGCTAGTTCTTTTAAAGCGCACCCCGGTCTTATCCAGAAGTTACACTGAGAAAAAATTTAATTGTTACAATAGTTTCACAGTCACTACGATAATTTCATATACGTTTTTTTCTCAGTGTGGCTAGTGTGAATTATTCTGGTTCCGTGTTGTACTATACTTTAGCAAATATCCTTAGAACAATCAAAAGCTTTGTTTGGAAGATTATTTTGTAGTACTAGAATCGTAGGTTTGAATGATGTGATAAATAATTTATTTGGTTGATTCTAGTTCTGCAGATGCTTCTTTCCCTAGCACACTGCAAAACAGCTTACGTTATTCATCTTTCTTTTACTGTTTTTCCAAATTCCAACACCAAACCACGCAACGCTTCAAAACACCGCCGCTTTTTCTGTCACTATCCTACGCCTTTCTCATCCTGTAAACGCGCACTCTACTCCACATATTCATAAAAAAATGCACACTCAAAAAAACATCGCGCACCCACGAAAGATCTCGTCTACAAACAATCGGCACTGATGCTGTATGTCATCGCATTTATTTATGGTTGCCTGCTGGCCGCCATCCGTGCTGCTGAATGATTCGGATGGGGTCAATACACTCCCAGCTGAGTTGCCGAAAGGGTTAGTAGCAGTGAGAACTGTGTCGAGTGGTTCTGCCCCTTGCGTTTTGTTCCGGAATACATATGTACTCCAACGGTGCAACGTTTGTACAATTGCAAGCGCGGGTGGGCCGTGTCTTGAGTAGTTGCATACTTTTAGGGGTTTGAGATTTTTTTTACAAAAATGTGTTGATGCCCACTACGGAGTACTCAACTTAATTATCACAATGTAAATTTCAGTACATACACTTACTGTGTTTCTGTGTGTATAAATTATTCCAGCAAATTTTATGTATTTAATTATGCCCTTGTTTTGAACTTAATATATTTTGACCTATATCTGGAAGTGAAGTTGGTCTAGAGGTTCTGGATATTACGTAACATTATTAGTATTAAATTACCTAAGCGAGTATCTGCTTGTGTGAATGTTAGTGTTTGTGTTCTGAATGGATTGTAAATAATGCTGTGTTTTACGATGATGTGCAGTTCGTTTACCACATCTTTATGTTTTGTAAATCATGTTGGAACCATTGTTACTGTTTTTTAGGACACCTGTTGAAATTTGAGACAAGCTAATATATAACCATATTTAGGATACTTGATATTGAGGTCTTATTCCAATTTTTCGTCCAAAATGTTATAAAATTTCCCAATAAACAGTTTCTATGAATCTTATATAACCCGTTCACAATACAGCGAATATCGTGTGATATCGTCAACCTTGATATCAAATGTCATTCATCATATGTTTACTCTATTTGAAGCAGCGATCATAGGTCTTAACGAAATGAGTTAACCTCAAAAAGATTGACAGCACAAGCCATAAAGTTCACACTATTAGCGGATATCATGTGATATCGCGTATCTTGATATCAGAATCCATACATCTAGTTTTCTCGGGAAATTTGGTCTATGACATTTAATATCAAGATAGGCGATATCACATGATATTCTCCTGCGTGAACCGGTTGTTACCCTCCCATTTCATTATAGTTAGTTTGCAGTTTGGGCAGTAAATCATACTGTCATAAGTATCGCAGCTGTAAATAAAACTTATTAATACTAACAAGCTCTTTGCAGAGTTTGGATGGTTGTTAGATTAGGTTCTTAAAAATGTGATCAATAAGTCAGTAACGATAGATAATCTATAACGCAAGTAGTGGAGCTTTTTGTAATAGTATTTTGAAAGTCAGAAATCAAGAGAGTTATAAATATTGAATGTGAAAAACCATTGTCAATGTGATGATAACAAACATAAAACAGTTTCACACTACTTGAGCTAAAGTGAGAAACAACATTGCTTCATAGTTGGAACATCTGTCGATTCCTTCTAAAGCAGCATGTGGTAGACTCTGCTGTTCTGCAAACGTGAAGTTCTTTCTTATTTTGTTGTTTTAAATGAACCAATCGTACAATTGTTGAAATGAAAACATTCATAATTTTTATACTGAATATTATGTGACAAAAACACTTTTGACCGCATGCGATGCAGTGATGCAGGCGTTAACCCATTCCCTTTTGTTGCAGGCTTCAAAACAAAAAAAAAATGTCGCTAAATTTACTAATTAACAAAGAAATATTAAATAATACCACATCACATGTTGATTATTAATATTGCTATTTAAGGTATAAGAATTGAATGAAAAGGTTTTCGTATCTCATCAGTTCAACCATTCGAAAATAGCTTTCACCAAAAAAAGTTAATTTTCCACGAAAAAATAATTTTTTTATGGCTCAAACATAATTTCTTAACATTTTTAATTGTCTTTTCTATGGGTTACGTCATGAAGCAAAAGAATATTTTTCTTAATTTGGATCGAACATTTGTTATAGGTATAAACCTTTTTGTCAAATTATAAGAAACAAAACTGTGTACGGGAATCGCGTTCAAAGAAACGTCTAGATTAAAATTTAAATTTCAAATAATAAACACTCACAGTGAACACCGTTGAGTATATCTGCCAGTGCTAATGTTGATTGCATTCTTTTCCTGTAAATACACCAGTCAATGTTGATTTTCTCCCACTCGCGGCTGCCGTCACATTGTTTTTTTTTTTTGTATATTTTCACAACAACGTGCACAACCCGAGTTCGCAAGTTCGAACCGTCTGTCTGGGCGTGGTGTTTAGCTTCAATTTACCGGCTTTAGTTCTTCAACGCTGTCCATCATTCTAACCTTTTTTGTCGCTGTATTTTCCAGACTTGTCGCTCTTGTAAACGAGTAAGTAGTGATGAAGGCAATCGCTTTTCTTCCGATAACATACACAACTACTACAAGGACCGGCGAGGAAGTACTCAACTTTATTTACTAGCGAAAGCCAGCTACAGAGAATATTGGAAATAAACAGCAGTTAGTATGTGATTATTACTACTTATTGAAACCAACAAATAATCAGCTTTCACTAGTAAAGTGCGGTAACGGCAGCCAAAGAACAATAATATCATACAGGTGCAGGAACGTTTTCAAAGGTCAGTCCCAAATAGTAAGCTTTACGAGAAAATTCCTCCGATATTTGATAACGAGCATCTCAGTATGATTTACTGATGGATTGCGCCACATTTTTTGCCAATGTTTCAAATCCATCATTCGAGGGTAGACGATATCTATTATCAATCAATCGCTCTTCTATAGACATCGTCTACTTTCTAACTATCGTTCCTTGCAATTGGTTTTATTTCTTGGGAAGAGCAAAATGATTTTGTTTTTATTTTAAAGTGTTGTGATCGCTCCAATACCTTTCTGTAAATACAGTTCCATGCTTGGAGATATTGTTGTCTTTCGATTATGAATAATCAAACTTCCACCGTCGCACACTTTTGACTCGTGAAAATTAAGGCACATTATTCAATTTAGCGGTTTTATACTAATCGCCGGCGCCGGTGCTAATCACTGTAACAAAGGGAGGTGTAAACGCGATGAATGAGTTAGTCTAGGTTTGAAAATAATGCACCCGGTAGACTTGAAATGAGGAAAAATATATCTTCTAACTAAATCTCATTGAACCTACTGTGAATAAATATCAAGCAACATAAATTTCGCATCAAACCAAGTTCTAACACTACTTCATACGGATGCATTAAGTCAAATTCACGGTGATACATGATTAAAACGGAAAATGCTAATGAAAAGAAAACTATCGAAATTGAAAAATAAAACAAAAAAAAATCAAATAAGTAATATATTATTACATACTATATCAATGTTGATAACGTTAACAGCCTTACCCCTATCTGATTGATTACCCATTATTATAATGATTGGATTGCTCCTAGATTTTCTGGCTTGGGCTGCTTGAGCGCAGTTAATTAAAACTACACACATACTATCAAACCACGAAAGAAAGAAAAAAAAAAGAAACCATAACGAAAATCAAATCGATGAGTTTAGTTTGACTATACATATAAGTTAAGACATGCGAAGCAACAAAACACAAAGCCTGCAGTGCATTGTCGCTGTGACTTTAAAACGAAAAAGAATAGGAATGGTTAAATAAATGAATAATTAATTCTAGTATTCTAATCTGTTAAATTATGTATAAAAACACAAAATGGAAGCAAAAATGGATTAAAATGTACCGTCATATAATTGTAGTTTGATTATTGCTAACACTTTTCACGGAAACACACAAGAGTAAAAGGCATACACTTGAGGTAACTGAACAATACAAAGAAAAAAAATATACACTACACGAACGATCCAGAAAGTCTTAAAAAAACAAGACGGCACGAAGATACCTTTTGCTGCAATAGTAGTTAAACTGTAATGTTTAAAAAAAAAGCATCAAACGATTATTAACATTAAATTATTTTGTTTTCGTTCGCGTGCGTTTTAGAGAGACACGCAAGCAGTACATTGTTTTGTTTTAATAAATAGTGGACAGGAAAAACCCAACCAAGTGCTATCGAAAAAATGGAGAAAAAAAAACACAAAAACGTTGGCCTTGCATTACTTTCAGTTCCTTCCCAGGACCGCGTTCGATGGACGCGGCTGGTCGTGCTTTATTGAACTAAGCTGCAATCTTTGCCCTATACATATTAACAGAACCGCAAGCGACATTCTTTTTGCTCATTTATCCATCCGACGAGTGAAGAACACTTAAATTGAAAATCATGTAATCGACTTCTTTCAACCAGCTAGTAGGAGCTCTGCTCGATCTTTGATCCTACGGAATACAACACAACATACGAACGTATAATCACCGTGATTCTCTATTTGTGTTATATAAATTAGATGACAGTAATAAATAAAAAATTGATAGCTAAAGTCCTAGAGCTTGGAAAGCCGTTCAGGCTCAAAGTATTTAAGCGTTTGCCAGAGCTTGAACGCTTCCGATTTGTGTGGCACGCCAGTTTTCGAGGAAGGAAGCTGGAACCCGGCCGGGTTTTTTTTTTGCAAGTCAACAAAAAAACTTGAAGATGAGCATTGATGTTGAAGCTAAGAATCAAGTAACTTACCTAAACAACACACAGTGATTGGGAAAATGATGACTTTGAGAGATACCTAGCAGATAGTAGTTATGACTAATGAAAGAGAGAAAGAGAGAAGCAGAACATTGCGGTGAAACAAAGATGACGATGTGAGCGAAACAGAAGATTGATAATTCTATTAATGCTTGTAATAAATGCTTTATATATAAAATATATAAAACCTATAAAAAATATTTAAACAAATTACGTTGTATGTGTTTTTTTTTTAATTGATTAATGATAGGGTCAATTGAAAATTGAACTGTAAAAAGAAAAATGCGGCCTGTTTACACCTTTTCAACGAAATTTATGAAAATTTCTCTAATAATCTCTAAGCAGGCTGTCGCCGTGAGATATGCTTCATAATCTTTCTAATGTTCAATTTTTATACATTTACAAACTTCACGGAATCCTCGACAGAAATAGTAGGTATAATAACCGTTAGTGGCTACCTTATCGTGTCTAAATTCTGAGAATATGGGATAAATACACGCAAATTAATCTTTGTCGAAGTCCAAAAAGTTTTTGATATTTTTTTGTCTTCTGACCCGGAAGAGATGGCTGACAAATGGCACAATCCAACCCTTACTGACATAATCTCACACCGGCTTACGGAAGCAAAACAGTTAAAAACCTTTCTATAACAGTCCTCATGCAATATTTCGGCGCAATCGGACTTCGAAAAGTAGAGTGTCAAAGCAGTTAAATTTTAATTTTTTTGACGGATGAAAAAATACACAGATTTCAATGGGCTTCCTCACTGCGATCAGAATTGTTGATCTACTGTTACAGTATCTTGCACTTCTATTATTAGCAGTATCGCTATCGAGAAGTGGCATGCCTATCATTTATTCGTGCTATGTGTAATATGATTTTACCGTTCATCTTACACGCTTGCTGTTTTACTATACCGAAGCTTGTCCCTCCTGTAAAATTTCGCCACTTAATTTCCGGGAGAAGGCGTCTTTCTGGCCAGATTTATTATAAGAGGAACTTATTTTTTTGTTAAGAGGAAGTCACACTAGGGTATTATAGATTTCAGCGCAAAGGAAAGGTTAAGGAAGCCTGAGAATAAACCCATGCTTACTTAAGTCCTTTTGACATCGAATGACCGGATGCTACTAAGATTCGAACCCACGAGCATCCGCTTGCGACCACGCAGCTCCCCAGGTTGGAAGGTAGCATCGAATGTTTGTCTCTCTGTGGGAACGGAGTTTTGTGACCATACCTGGTTCAGAGAAAGAAAGCTGCTGCACGATTGGGCTGATATTTGACATGGGGACTTTTTAAAGGAGACAACACTAAATGAAATTCGAAAAGTCTATCTCACAACAATTCAAAAGTTCTCGAATTTACCATTGACTGAATTACGTAAAGGTTTATTCAAACGGCGCGAACGTTGTACAGTAAGCGGTATCGCTAATAATAGCAGAAAAACACTTCATCTTCGCTCTTATCCCTACTACAACGCATCCCGTATTGAGAGTGAGTGACGTGAGCCCTCTAAACCACTGTTTTTCTAATCCCATTTCGCTACATAATAGTCATTGAATTAGGTTACTCTCTCTCAGTCTACCTCTCTCTTAAATATTCTCAAAATTCACATTTTTATCTAAACCTCTTTCCCTTGGTGAAGTTAGTACGAACCTATATATATTTTGAAAGGTGTATCACGTCGAGTATCCACCTCCCGGTGGAAACTATAGTTGTATGCTGACTAGGAGGTCGTACGCGGCTGTATCCCCATGTTAGGGGCGGCGTACAACAGCGTCTGACTCGGAGCGGGCGGCTGAATCCAGCTATATCTAAGACGGCAGCCCCGTCGCCAGACAAGGCATCGCAGCCCGCATGCCGAATATAAAATACTACAAACAATCCAAATTAAAATGCGGAACAGAATAATCGGTATGGACCTAGGCGAATGAAAAAGGACAACGATTATTGGAAGCTCGGTACTTGGAATGTAAGAACTCTACTCCTAGGTATCCTAGCTAGATAGCTGCAGAAGATAAATGTGGAGGTTGCTGCCATACAGAAGGTGAGGTGGCCGAAACGGGAGAACGTGAATTCCGGGCAGTAGATCCTATTGCGGGCACTTTATTTAAGTACCACATCTACTACAGTGAAAGCAGAAAGGGGAGTCGGTTTCGTGCTCATAGGAAAACTGATGAAGCATACCATTAGATGGAGGCCGATTAGCGTATATGCGTGTTGAATTTTTCAACTACAGCCTGATAAATGTGTACGCACCGATCGACCAACGATAAACTCGTTGGAGAGAAAGAGGAGTTCCATGAGCTCCTGGAAAGACGTATAATAAGTGCCCAGGACACGACATCAAGATCGTCATCGGGGATGCAAATGCGCAGGTCGGGCAGGAGAACTTCTTCCGCCCCGTGATTGGTTGAGGAGCCTCCACAATGGCCTGAGGCTCACCAATTTCGCTGCAGCCAGAGGTATGGCTATCGTAGCAACTCTTTTGCATATCGGAATATACGTAAGCACACCTGGATGCACCCGAATGGAGAGGTGCTTTCAGATCGACCATGTTCTGATTGATGGTCGGCACTTTTCAGACGTTACAGACGTGAAGTCGTTTAGAGGACCAAACGTTGACTCGGATCATTATCTCGTGGTATCCAAGATTCGCGCGCGGTCCTCCAACGTGTTAAAATCCAGGGCGACAAGGAGGAAACAGTTGAACATCCAGCGGCTATCAGCCGGAGAAGTGGCTACGGGGTACCTGCAGAAGGTTGATGAGCGGATCGAGGATCAACTTGGAGGTAACCTGAATGAACAGTGGAGGCATATCCATACTCCACATCACAGCGGGAGAGTCGTTTGACGCTGAGTGCCAGCGAGCGACGGATGAAAAGAACCGCGCCAGAGTTCACATGTCAGCCACGGCTGTGACTCGTCAGAGCGTAGGAAGATACCGGGAAGCTAGAGCTGCTGAAAAAAGACTCCATCGCCGGAAGAAACGGCAGCATTGGGAGCGTATTCTTGCGGAGGTGGAAGGTTGTTTCTCCAGGCACGATGCGAGAAGCTTCTACAAGAAGATTAATAGAATCAGGAACCGACACGTGTCAGCCTCTGTCATGTTCAACGATAGGGAAGGGAACCTGATTACCGATAAAACGAAGGTTGCAAGGCGTTGGAAGGAACATTTCAGTGTGCTGTTGAATGGTGAAGAAAACAGCGATTGGGGGTGACGGCAAAGCTGTGGACCCACCATCCATGGACGAGTTGGAGGAAGCAGTGAAAGAGCTGAAGAACTACAAGGCAGCTGGTAAGGACGGCATTCCAGCCGAACTCTTCAAAGCCGGGAGCGAACAGCTGTATCGTGCTTTACACCGGATCATGCTGAGAGTGTTCCGATGAAGAATTACCCTCGGACTGGTTAAAAAGTCTCATATGTCAGATCTACAAAAATGCCACCACCTGGACTGTAGTAATTATCGGAGCATAACCCTTCTCAACACCGTTTACAAAATTCTCTCCCGTATTTTGTTTCATAGACTGAGGCCGTGCCAGGAGACCTTTGTTGGCGAATATCAATGTGGTTTTCGAGGGGGACGCTCCACTACGGGCCAAATGTTCACGCTGCGACAGATGCTCGATAGTTTCGACAATTCAACTTGCAGTTTCACCATCTGTTAATAGACTTTAGGGCAGCGTATGATACAGTTGAGAGAAATGACTTATGACGAATTATGCTCGAACATGGTTGTCCAACAAAACTAAGATAGCCGGTGAGATGTCGGACTCCTTCGTGACGTTAGTTGGTTTGAAGCAGGGAGATGGGCTGTCGAACTTATTGTTCAACATCGCATTGGAGGGTGCCATACGGAGGGCTGGCGAGCAAAGAAGCGGCACCATCCTTACGAAGTCTCGCATGCTTCTAGGTTTTGCGGACGATATCGACATCATTGGTATCAACCGTAGAGCAGTGGAAGAGGCCTTCGGACCTCTCAGGAAGAAAGCTGCGAGATTAGGGCTCATCATTAACTCTGACAAAACGAAATACAAGGTGGCTGGTAGAGAGCGTTGTAGTCTGACGGATGTTGGTGCTGAGGTGTTGTTATGTTAGATTGGGAAAACTTTTGAAGTGGTCGACGAGTTTATTTATCTGGGTACATTAGTAACATGTGACAACGAGAGTAGCCGTGAGATGAAAAGGCGGATAGCAGCTGCAAACAGGGCCTTCACGGATTACGCAACCAGCTGAGGTCCCACAGTCTGCAAACCCGTACTAAACTTGCATTCTACCAAACACTGATCCTTCCCGTGGCCCTCTACGGCCATGAAGCATTTTATGTTTAATCCTTGGCGGCACACTAGAAAATGGTGTTTCACGCAGACGCATGAACCATGACCAGGTGTACCAAGTGTACAAATCGGCGGATATAGTCAAGCGGATAAAACACGGTCGGTTGCAGTGGGCTGGATATGTAGCTAGAATTCCGGAAGAACGACCAGCGAAAACTATATTTGGGGCCATCCACGTACAACGGGGACAGCTTTGGAGGGGTGGGGGGGTTGGCTAATGTCCACAGCCCATACAATTTTTTAAGAATTTATATGGCAGTTGTCCACGGAGGGGAAGAGGGGGGGGGGGTTCAAAATCGTTTAAAATCTGTCCACGTGGTATGTGGATGGCCCCTTCAGCAGAAATCGCGATAGAGGCCGTCAACTTCGAGGTAGGCCCCGCCCTCGTTGGATGTGTGCTGTCGACGAGGATGCCCGTGAAATAGGTGTTAGGGGAGAGTGGAGGATAGCAGCCCAAGACCGAGTGACATGGCGACGTATTCTGGATTCGGCATTGGATCGATACTTGGTCTTTTGCGGTGAAAGTAAGTAAAGTAAGTACCTCTTTTCTCTTTCTGAAACGGCTAAAAGATTTAAAATCGGTTGAGAAATTACTGAGCTAAAATGAATTGCAAGCGCTAAAGTCCAAAAACTGTATTTCACCAGAAATCCAAATTTTAGGGGTTTTTAAAAAAATGTATACAGTCAAAATTCGGTGGTTGGGCCACCGCCATGACCCAACTAGCGGATTCGATTCGTTAGTTGGGTCGATTGACAGAAGACTGAAAATTCGTAAGCGGTTTTGTTTCGATTATGCAAAAGCGAACGTGAAAAAATAAATAAGTCAGCCAATTGAACCAAATGTTTTCAAAATAGTATTTTTTTATTTGAAAACTATGATAATTTCGAAGGTTATAATACAATATTGCCAGCATTATGCAAACGGATTTGTCATTACGTTCCTAGTGAAAACACATAGCTTTTCTATTGACGAGAAAGCAAAGATCATCGAAGAAGCAGAGTTCAAGCAGAATATGCTTGAATTGACTCACTAACTCTTGGGAGGAAATAATTGTTTCGGGATCAGGCCGTGATTAGGACAAAAATATCGCAGTTCATGGGGACCCAACTACAAAGTGAGCATTCAACTTAATTATTTCTTCCTTAATCTTGCTATTGGCGTACGATTTAGTTAAGCGCAACGAGTTATAGCAGATTACGCTGGAAAACTGATTAAGCTTATCCGTAACAATTTCTCATCATGCGTTAAAATTGCGATTGTTATTTCGGTTTCCTTTGTGGTTTTGAACGGTTTGAAATATAGAGCTTCCGAACCTATTGTTGAACATTATTTTTGAGGGTGTAGTATGAGAGCGGTCTCGACAACTCGACTGTATAACTGTATAATGCTGCTTCATTTCGCGAAGAATATTGATATTGTTGGTATTACCCTAAGTGTAGCGGAGGCCTTTTAAGAGAGAATCATTAAGAAGTATTAATTGTCAATTCTATCGGAACAAAGTATAAAACATCGATGTCCGTCGAGTCTTGATATCTGAGATTGTGATAGATGGGGATATCTATGCAGTAGTTGGATTTATGTTTATGTTTATGATTTATGTTTAGTACCTAGGTATACTACACTAGTGGTCCCCGTGGCTCTGTGGTTAGCGATGTCGGTCGGCTAGCTCTCCCACACGGTTGTGATGTCGGGTTCGATTCCCGATCAGGTCGAGGATCTTTTCGAGCTGGAAATTTTCTCGACTTAGCACTGGGGCACGGTGTATCGTTGTACTTATCCTACACATGCAAAATGTGCCAAAAACAATATCGATAACGAATTCTCTCAACTAATAATCGAGTTGCTCGAGCCGGATTAACCCCACAGGCTAGCGTGCGATATTGTTGTTTTTACCTAGGTATACTCGTAACGTGTGCCAGTGATGTTAGCTGCCAAGTGAAGAGAAGGGTAGCAGCTACAAACAGTATGGTTTACGTAGTCAGCTGAGTTCTCGTACTCAGCATGTCTGTAAAAAATTCGCGCTTCACAGGACACTGATTTGCTCGGTGGTACTTTAGGGCCATGAATTTTGGGCGATGAAGGAAGTCGAGCGGCAAGCACTGTCTCTAAAACTTGGCTGAACTTTGGAGATTGGTGCTGGCACATAAGCTACGATTTGTACCAAGCATGCATACATGCGGATATTATTTATTTATTTATTTATTTATTTATTTATTTATTTATTTATTTATTTGATGTTTTCATCTGGCTAAATATGCCTCAATGAACTTTTCGTGATGAGGAAAAGCCCTTTTGAGTCACAGTATGTTACTCAAAAAGGCATAAAAACCTCATATCTTTTCTTACTCTACAAAATCATTTACAAAGTATAATCAAGAACGAATAAAAACGAACAAGTTACATGTTGATTGGTCAGTCAGTATAATTCTATCACTAATATTATAGTTAATTTCGTAAAATTCTCGTCATTGAAGTTCTCGCCCTCTATTCAGAAGTTTACGTTGAAATGCCGCATTAGAGAAGTTGAAATCGTAGAGGTGGTAGACCTCATTAAAGCTGGTAGCCATAAAACGGATCGGCTCATGGCGACCGTATTCCGTACGCCGGGCATCGAGAGAGAGAAAATCCCGCTGCCGTAAAGTCCTTTCAGGTGCGTAAAAATTAAGTTGTGTCAGAATTTGCTCAGAATCAGCGTTTCCTTTCAGTATTTTTCCGACAAAAACAGCCTGAGCAACGAATCTCCTGTGTTCTAGTGTGTTTAGACCCAACAGGTTACACCGGTGTTCATATGGTGGCAAGTTCACTGTATCTCGCCATGGCAAACGTCGAAGAGCGTATTTTACGAATTTCTTCTGCACTGATTCAAATCTGTTTTTCCAAGTGTGCTGATATGGGCACCACACAACTGCATTGGACTCTAAAATCGAGCGCACTAAAGCACAGTACAGCGACCGCATACAGTGAGGATCGCAAAATTCGTTACATATTTTAAACATAAATCCGAGCTGTTGGCTTTAGTAATTATTTTGTCGTAGTGAAGGTGAAATGAGAGTCCAGAATCGAGTATTACTCCCAAATCTCGAATGTGGTCAACTCGTACAAGAGGTTGGTTGGAAATGCTGTAGTTGTAAATGATTGGGTTCAGATTTCGATGGAACGTTATTGCATTGCAATTATTGATGCTAATCGTTAGAAGATTTCTCGAGCACCATTCTTCGAAAATGTTGATCCATTGTTGGAGCACATGACAATCATCGATGCGTTTCACAGTTTTGTATAATTTTACATCATCCGCATAAAACAGCCGACATCCCGGTGGCAGTAAAATCGACAGTTCATTGATAAATATTGAGAACAGAAGTGGACCGAGGTTGCTTCCTTGTGGTACGCCTGACATGTTGGAGAAGCTTTTAGATGATACGGATCCGATCTTGACACAAAACCGTCTGTCCGTGAGATAGGACCTGAACCAACTAATAAGATCATCGGAGATACCAAGTTTACTTAATTTTAGAAGCAATATGCCATGATCAACTCTATCGAAAGCAGCTTTTAGATCAGTATATATTGCGTCAACCTGAGAACCGGCATCAATATTTCGTAGGCAGTATGAAGTAAACTGAACCAGATTTGTGGAAACGGATCGTTTGGGGTAAAACCCGTGTTGGTCAGCTGATATATAGTTTTTACAGCTTGAGAACAGTACTTCATTCATAACGATCTCAAATACTTTGGAGCAAGCACATAATGACGTTATGCCGCGATAGTTTGCAATATTTTGTTTTTCTCCTTCTTTATGCACAGGGAACATGATTGACAATTTCCAGCTGGTGGGGAATTTGCCTTCACGGAGAGACTTGTTGAAAAGTAACGTCAATGGCTGGAGTAATGAGCTCGTGCATCGTTTCAGGACACAGGATGGTATTCCATCTGAGCTGGGTGACGTAGAAAATTTCATCTTGGAGATAGCGGATTCTACCTGTTGGTGGTTTACAATAAAATTCCTCAGTTCACATGCGTTAGTAGGGGTATCTCTACATGCATCTGTAGCTTGCTGAGCGGCGGCAGTGTAGTTGTTGAATGCGCTTTGAAAATGGGTGGCGAAAAGTTCGCATTTTTCAGAAGGGGAGCATGCTACGTCATGATCTAGAAACATCTCCACGGGAAGCCCATTATCCTTCCATTTGGAGTTGACGAAAGTCCAAAACTGCTTAGGATTTTTACGGAGATTATCTTGTGTTCTAAGGTAATAACGTTTATACAGATATCGGTTGTAGAGGCGGTAGTTATTGCTGGCACGCAAAATTGTTGCTCATGGAACGGGCAACGGGTTCTACTATAATTACGCAGTGCCCTAGATCTTATACGCTTCAGACGCCGTAAATGAGCATTTCCCCAGGGTGGTTTAAATAGAGGTCTACAAGCAGGAACATGTTCGACCAACGCATTGTTAACAAACTGCGAGAAAAAGTCAACTGCCTCGTCAATGTTGTCTGCAGTATCTAAGAACGTCCAGTCCATACGAAGAAAAATTTCGTTCAACGCTACGTAGTTAGCTCTGCGATAACCCAGTACAGTGTCGTTAGAGTAAGGTTCAAAAACGGTCGGAACAGGTAGTTTAGCTTCAACTACAATGACAGGGTGGCCAGGGTCTACTGGAGTTAGCGGTTCTATGCCTTCTAATAATTGACAGTGTCCTAGAAGTGAGTCCGGTATTAGTACTAAGTCAAGCAACCCTCTTTGTGTGTTTAGAATTTGGTTAATCTGTTTCAAACCATTCTGACTAATGCCATCGAGTAGTGTCGAACATGCAGCAGAGATGTGTGACTCAAAAACATCCACAGTGAGATAATTGCGAGTGGTGAGGTTCCAAACTAGACCAGGCTGATTATAGTCGCCAAATAATAGCGCATGATCTTGTTCTTTTAGGTTAGAAAAAATAGCTCTGACTGAATCAATGTGCTTGTTTACGCTTGCCAAATCATTTTTGCGGTGTGGGGGTAGATATAATACTCCAATACTGATTTTCAGATTAGTTAATTTAAGCGTTACCCATAAATGCTCAAGAGAGTTATCTACGGGAGTTCGATCCATGCAACTGTTTAGTGAAACTGACACAGCAATAAGAACTCCACCACCGCGAGTTTTTGTGCTATTAAAGCGGTTACGATCCATTCGGTATACGACATAAGAATTTCCGAATAATTGAGAAGAATATATCTTATCGTCGAGCCGTGTTTCAGTCAAGACTATGACATCGTAACATGATCCAGATACTGCTAGAAAAAAATCATCTATTTTTGTGCGCAGTAATTTTCTGTAAGATTGATTGTTCGGTTTATGAATAGTGATCGCGTCTGGTGGCAGGGTCCGATTGACCAGAGCAGCTTCAGCAGAGTGAACGGTGAAGTTTAACTCCGGGTTCGTCTGAAATGGTTGAATACTACTAAGGCGGGGCGCAGTATCTTCAGATGCTTCGGCAGGACATATAGTCAGTGTAGCATTACCTGGGCCAACCAGTTCGTTTAGTTGGTGATAATGATCCAGCGATGATGAAGACCACGATGTTATTGCGGAAGAATCGGTGTCTGATTTCGACCAAGCTTGCTCAGATAATTGGTGAGTACAGATGACATCAACTGGGCTGGTTGAATCCGAGTCCAATCTAATCGGGAGTAGTTGAATACGATTGAGGGAGGGCGCAGTATCCACAAAAGCTTCGGTAGGACATATATTTAAAAAGTATCACCTGGACAAACCAGATCTTTCCACTGGTTAGAAGCGGCTGTCGAGAAATCATCAGATGTTTTGGAATTTAATTGCTATATTGAGAAATCGATACGCTGTCGAGCTTTCTTCAGTTGTTTCTGGTAGATGGGACAATCACTGCTCCCACAAGACTTCAAGAGGTTTAGTTAAATTGAATAAGTGTGAATCGCTGGTAAACGTGGTTAGATCTGAAAACGATAATCGCCATTTTGTTTGGACACTGATCTCTAGTTTGGTTCGTAGTGTGATGAGTGACTCAGAAACTGAGACACCAGTGGGTGATAGCACGAACATTACTATTCGGAACAAATCGAAGATGGATGTCAACGAAAAATTAAGGCTAGAGAATGAGCGACTGCGGCAACAAATCGAACTGTTGCAAACACAACGGCAGCTCCAAGAGGCACTCACGCAATTACATACTCGAACGAAGATGCCCGAGCTGAAAGAGATGGAAAGTCTGATTAGCAAGTTCGATCCGAAAGATCTAACAAGTCTAACAGCGGAAGAATGGGTAAAGTCGATTGAGAGCGTTGCTAGGGCTTATAATTGGACTGAAGATGCAAAGTTGTATTGTGCGCGGCTACAGAAACGGTGAAAGACGAAGTCGCCGACTGGAGATCATTTTCTATCGCGATCAAAGCAGGTTTGCCATCTTCGAAAGGATCGATACACTACCATAACGTTCTACAAAACCGTCGCCGATCAACTACCGAAACAATAGAAGAGTTTGTGTACTGTATGAACGCAATGAGAAAACGTTGGGGTTTTGATGAGCAGACTATTATAACGTACATAATAAATGGACTTTCAGGATTTTTATCTCGGTCTAAAGTGAGTGTTTCGAACACCAATACAGTGCAAGAGCTTTTAGTACAGTTGAAGTGGATCGAACGATTGCAAGGTTTATCTGGTTCACAAACAGAACCTCAAAAAGCTTTTGTACCGAAGCCAATAAATTTTGATAGTTCGGGTAATCCGAGTGGTATTGATGCTCAAGTGAAAAGAAAAAAATGTTTTCGTTGCCATGAAGAGGGCCACTGGAAACGTGACTGTCCGCTGGTGCACCAGAAAGTGGTTAATAACCAAGCTATTAAGATGATCCAGCGGAAAAGTGCTTTCATGAAGTCGGTGGTTGTCGGTAGTTTAGAATTGATCGCGTTAGTGGATACCGGAGCGAAAGTCTCTACAATTCAGCAAAGCTATGCGTCACAGTGTGGCGAACTACATCCATGCGAAAAAGTCCTGCAGGGTTTTGGTTTAAGGCAGGTTGCAGTAACATCGTTTTGTGCAGCCAAAATCACGATCGATCAAGTGGAACTGTCAGCGATATTTCATGTAGTGCCCGATTATGACAGGAAATGCCAATCATAATCGGTGAAGATATCATTGACCAAGATAATTTAGTGATGGTGAAACGAGGAGCCGAAGTGAGATTTCAACTGGAATCGCAAGAGCAAACTGACAATGACTTTGAACATAGTGCGAATAAGAAGCCAGTGGCCATTTTCAAAATCGACGTAGCTCAAGAAAATAGTGAAATAGTTATGGAGGACATGAAGTGTGGCGGAACACGAGCTGCTCAAGGCCAGTTACTACGTGTGATAAATGAATATCGTCAATGTTTTGCTAAAACTATGAAAGAGCTTGGGGTGGCCAACGATGTTGAAATGAGAATCATGCTCCAGGATGCGGAACCGGTATATGTGAAACCAAGAAAGCTAGAATTTGCTCGGGAAGCGGCTCTGGGTGAAATAGTTGCAGATTTAGTGGAAGCTGGAATCATCGAGGAAACTGAGTCGCCTTACAACAGTCCGGTAGTCCTAGTGCCGAAAAAGGACAATCAGTTTCGAATGGCGGTGGACTATAGACAGCTTAATGCGAAGACTGTGGAAGATCGATTTCCGATGCCGGACATAGAGAGTTGTCTCAACAAACTGTCTGGCGGGAGGATCTTTATCCTTGTCGATCTATATAGCGGCTATTACCAAATTCCGCTTGCGCGAGATTCTCAGGATTATACCGCGTTTTCTACGAAAGATGGGCATTTTCGGTTTCTTCGGATGCCATTTGGATTAGTTAATGGATGTGCTGTGTTTCAGCGTACGATTAATAAAGTTTTGAGCATGGTGAAGGAGGATGGCGTCGTTGGATATATGGACGACCTGATCATAGCTGGAATAACAGAAGCGGAAGTGCTAGAAAAATTTCAAAGATTGTTGATGATACTACAAGAAGTCGGCTTAACGATCAACCTAAAGAAGAGCCAATTTTTTGAGGAAACTGTTATCTTTCTGGGTTTCGAGGTCAATCAAGAGGGAGTCAAACCGGGTCATCTGAAGACAGAAGCTGTTAGAAGATTCCCAATCCCCACCTCGATAGGACAAGTACAGCAGTTCATTGGTCTCTCGGGATTTTTCCGCAGATTTGTGAAGGGTTACAGTATTATTTCCGCCCCACTTTACAAACTGCTGAAAAAGAATGCAGTATTCGAGTGGAACCAGGAACAACAACAGGCGTTTGAAACGATCAAGTCTATTTTGAGCAGCAGACCGCTGTTAGCCTTATTTGATCCAGAGCGTGAGCTAGAGTTGCATACCGATGCCTCCTCAATGGGACTCGCCGCGGTGTTATTAATGAAGGTAGAAGAAGGTCTCAAACCTTTAAGCTATTTCAGCAGAAAAACCAACAATGATGAATGCCGCTATCACAGCTATGAGCTGGAGATGTTGGCGGTTGTAGCGGGTGTCGAACGGTTCCGCTATTATCTGCTGGGGAGGAAATTTGTCATCAAAACAGATTGCAGTGCGGTGAAGGATGCGTTTAAAAAAAGAGACATCAATCATCGAATCGCAAGATATTTTCTGAAGCTATTGGAATACGATTTCGATATCGAATATCGACCGGGTGCAGCAATGGCTCATGTCGATTCGTTAAGCAGAAATCCCGTAGAACCTCCAGGAGAAGTCCAATCGGTAGGAGAAAAAATAATGTCACTCGAAATCAGCAATGGTGATGCGCTTGTTTCCATGCAACGTCGGGACCCGCAATTAGTAAAGATCATCGCGCAGATGAGAGGCATTCCGCAGACCGATGAGCAGAGGCAGATTCAGGAGAACTACATTCTAGAAAACCACCGTTTGTATCGGAAAATAGATACTAGAAAATGTTGGGTGGTGCCGGGAAATATTAGGTGGAGGCTACTAAAACATTACCACGACGATAATGGACACTTCGGAGAGGAAAAAGTGTACAAAAGTTTTGGTTTTCTCGCATGCGTAAGTATACGCGGAGTTACGTCAAAGCATGTCCCGGGTGTGCGTTCGCCAAGGAGAAAGGAGGGCGTCCAGAGGGTTTACTACACCCTATTCCAAAATATCCGGTACCATTACAGGTTGTCCCCCTGGATCATTCAGGACCATTCCCACGTTCATCCAAGGAAAATGTACACCTTTTACTTATGATTTGTGGATTCTCAAAATTTGTGCTGGCGAAACCAGTTAAATCGACTAAGTCAGCATCCGTGATTTCCATGTTACGCGATGTGGTGGCGATTTTTGGTTCACCAGTAAGATTAATTACCGACAGAGGAACAGCTTTCACTAGTCGGGCGTTCGCAGAAGTCTGTCAAGAGATGGGTATTCAATACACAAAGGTTGCCGTTGGAGCTCCAAGAGGAAACGGTCAAGTGGAGCGTTCCAATCGAACGATTTTGAATTCACTTCGAGCTTTGGTGCAGCCAGACGATCGTAAATGGGATGAAAAAATAAACCATATTCAGTGGGCTATCAAAAATAGCCAAAACTCGACCACTGGATGTAGCCCCTCATCGTTACTTTTAAGCTACAAGCCTCGGGATATTCATCGGAATGAAATTGTACTCGCCATACATGATGAAGACAATAATATGATTGCTGATACGGCGGGGCTGAAGGCTCGGGCATTACAGAGAATGCAGATGAAGCAGAGAGTACAAAAGCACTACTACGATCAGAGCTGCCAATAAAATTTTCAATTTAACTGGAAAAAGGCTGAAGGAAAAACTGGAAAAAACTGGATTCCAAATAAATTTGTAAAAAAGAAAAAAAAATTATTGTGAGAGAGCTTTTTCGTTATGGGGACTGAATCCAGTATCTATTTTGAATACAGCAACTAAAGAAATAACTCTTCGCACAAAATTACTCATTTTAATCAAAACTGTTTTATTTCGGGCTTACATTTTTTTAAATTATGGACTGGAAAATTTCCTCTAACAGCGCAAAATTCGAAATTACGCAATCAATCAACCTCAAAATTAAGAAAATAGAGCTTTTCAATTTACTTTTATCTTCAGCAAAAAAAAACAACATTTCCTTCCGTTACATCAGTGAAGTTTAAATTTCAATTATTTCTGACTTCGCTATCTGTTGGTATCTAATTTTCTAACTTTTTTAACTGCTACGCAACAGAAAATGAATAGACGATTTTTTCATGGTGTGGTAAATTTGTTTGTTTTTATCTCAACCATGTCATGCAGTCTTTAATTTGGTCGTGTTTCGTGCGAGAAGATAGAATACTGAAAATGCTGTTAGGAATTGTCAAAATAATTTATAAATCTACAGAATTTAGGTTTTAAAAATATTTCCAGAAACCAATCGGAGCTTGAGTGAATAAAAAACTGGATAAAACTGGCGAATATCTGAAAAAACTGGAAGATTTTTAGAATAAACTGTTTGACTGGATCACTTGAAAAAAAAAACTGGAGGAATCCAGTTTAAACTGGAACATTGGCAACCCTGACTACGATCAAAAACGTCGGCAGGCTAAAGTTTTGCAAGTGGGAGATCTTGTCCTGGTAGAAAGGGTTCAGTTTCAACCCGGAGGCAGCCACAAGCTAGAGCCGCGGTATAAAGGACCGTATGTAATTGCTGCCTGTTTGGGAAATGACCGTTATCAAATTGAAAACCTACCCGAGCAAAGCGTGCTTCGCTTCTCAACGGTTTATTCAGCTGATCGTATCAAACCGTGGTGTGAACTGCCAGATTTCGAGCTAATAGAGGAGAAGCTAATGGAAAGTGATGCTGTACATTCGGATGGCTTTGATGTCGATAGTGCAGATTATGTTTGAATTTCCAACTAAATCGACGATGAGGACATCGAATACAGCTGGGTGTCCGACTGTAAAGAATTATTAAAGAACCCAATCGTTTCCTTTTCATATTGTTCCCTTCTCACAAAGAGATGTAACTTGATCAAATATAATTAGTAGATAAAAAGCAATCCGAGAGTCCACACGTAGTTTTATTTGCACTTAACCGAAAGTTATTCTAGATTATTAGCTTAGTTTACACACATTTAGATGTCCAGTATTACGGAATTCTTCGAAAAACAATACAGGAAGATGAATTAATAGGAAGAGATTGAATCAGTTCAATCAGTTGAATCAGTTAATAATATCAAAAATAAATCCTCAAGTCTCTACGTCACGAGACGCAATTGAGTATTTTCATAATTGTTTGTAAATTCAATAATATAGTCATCTTCCTGGGAATTGATTAATAAAGAAAAATCAAAAGCTTTCTGAATACGCTTTTTAAATTTCTTCATTTTTCCAAAAGTCAAAAATTAAGCATTAAGCTCACACTCAATTTATCTGGGTAAACTTCCCAACAGCTGATCGAACTCGGCGAATTTCTTGCGGATGCCAGCAATATATTTCGACGAACATTCGGCAAATATATCAATCGATACCGTAAACCAGCAAGCATTGACAATTTATTTGCCGACGTTCTCTAAAATTTTGCCGAAAGCTTGTAGAATATTTCACTGAATTTATCAGCTGTTGAGTTCTCGGCAATAAAAACTAAGTGTGCTCCTTTCTAAAGTTTTATTTGTGGAAACTTGCTCAACTTTTGGAGATCGTTTTATTTGAAGCGCGTCTCGTTACGGTTACATGAACCTAATTTGAAAATTTAAGCGCGATTAACTCAAAGTAATGTGTTTCAAAAATGACTGCTGTGGTAAGGATTTCCGAAAAACTATTTAACCGATTTTCTTAGCTTTACCTTAAATGTTCGCGATTACCGTAGTCAGTCTTTGAATAATCATGTTTCAATACATGAATTTTTACCTTGCGGCAACAAATTCGAATACAATTTTGAGTGCTCTAAAAATTGAGTTTTTGGGAAAAACGTTACGCTCTGAGAAATCCAAACTTTCCTCATTTTTCCTCTTTAAATTATTCTAATTTGTTATATTAAACGTCAAGGTGGTTTGTTTTACAAAGCGAAGTTATCTAATTAGTTTTTTTTTGACGTTGACTAACGTCTATATCGAAGTTAGGCCCCTGAATTTGAAAATCTAGTAATTCAACCAGGGAAAACCAGAGAAAAGTGGTCAGGTTTTGAGCGCTTATTTTGCAGTCATCTATAATCAGGTTTTCGAGGTTTTGGCATCAATCGATCAGAAATTCTTTCACGATTAAATTTATGTAACAAAAACAAACTTTTGTTTGAGACACACTATTGAAAAATTGGTAATTAATATCGATTGTCTAAATCATACCGCGCAGCCAATCACTACCTCTCTTCCCAAGCACAGTCGACACTAACGGATACAATCGATCTGACTTTGTTGTTATTGTTGTTGTCACTTTCTGTTTCCGATGTTTATGCTGCTGCTAGCGGAAAAAACCTTGCAAATATGCATTTTTTTGTTGGTGTTAATATTACGACAGCGGCCGGCGCCTCATAATTCTGATTCCAAAACCGCACCAGTGACATGCGGACGCTAGGTGTTAGCAGCTGAAAGGAGGAAAGACAAAATAGTACCGGTCATCTCGTGCCGGTTTCACCCGTTATGCTGGTGGCTTTAGTAGTAAATGGCTACTGCAAAACACTTAAATGGCTGGAAATCTGGACGGAGTAACCAGGAAACTATAATCGGCAACTGGCACCTTTTGGTGCCTTGAAATTTTGTTACAGAAGCGGCTAATTGAATTTTCTGTTTTACCAAATGCTGCTGCAAGCGGAAAAAACCTTGCATAAATGCATGTTTGTGTTGGTGTTAATATTACGACAGCGGCCGGCGCAGCTTTCAAGAAATTTTTTTCCTTACCATTCCATCACCTATGTAGCCCCTCCTTCTTTTTATTTATCTGACGAAGCCTTGGTATAAAACGTACCGTTCGAACATTTCACCCCATCATTTTGATTCCAAAACCGCACCAGTGACATACGGACGATACGGATTTTTGTTATAAAGGTTTACAGCTATAGTAATTTGCTAGCAGTTTCGTCTAGTGCTGCTGAGTCGAAGCTAATCATGCATGAAGTTCATTTACTGTCAAATTATTTTCCATCTGTGAATTTCCACTTAAATCGTTCTGGTCTCAAATACCAAATATGTTCGTAATTACTGTCTACTGAAATAGGAAGAATACATCGAATTTGTTAATTCTAATGTTTTTCTTGTTATTTTAAACTACGAACAAATGCTTTTCTAATTTGAATACCTGGGAAGCGGGGATGCCAATATAAATAAGGTTTCATCCATATATGTCATTTATATTATTTATTAATTATTGTTCAAAGCGTTCTAATGTCAGCAAATAAGAAAGCACTGTTAGATGAAAAATATAGAGTCCTACGTCATGCGGTATGTATGAAATGACAGCGATTAAATAAGAGAGATCCATTCTTCTAGTATTCAGCATTCAGAAATGCACTGTTAAATAAAATTGCAACAAATACTGGAGTTGCAATTCCCTCTACTATTTGTTTTAATGGAATATAAGAATACGGTAGTCAACGTCATGCGGTCGTGTCTTGAATACCACCCTCCTACTTTTTTGTTCACACAACATTTATTTGACACGGCACAATACAAATTAATGTTTTAGTCTAATAAGTTCGATATTATAGATAAATCACGTAGTTTTGTTATCGTATATATGAACTGTTGTAAATTTATCGCTCTATCATTGACAGTAGTAATTAACAACACTCGTAAAATTGGAAACAAACCCTATTCCAGTTAAAAAGATCTTCACGTCTCACCTACTCGAAACTCACATCGTCTCGTAACGGTTTTAAACCGTTCGCTCTCTTCACCTTCTCGTGCTTGCGTTTGCTTTCCAATCGTTGCACAAAACTGAGCTTTTGCCGTCATCTCTCCGCTTCTCGAAACAGTGATGTCAGAGTAAGGTTAATGGAATAATTCCTAGCAGTTCCATGCACAAGTTTAAGGCTGATAGTTTATTGATTACTATAATTTTTTATAACGCAAATAGTAATCACAGGAATCAAAGCACAATATTACAAGAGTTTTGAATATCTAGTTCACGATATACCCAGTAGAAAATTCAACAGAGATGCGAAATATTCTGTGCCATTGGCATCGCTACCCATCGCATGGAGCCAACTGTTCGTTCGAAGCTCGCGTCATCTTTCGCTTGTTCGCTCAGATTTAGTTCTTCTAGTGCCGTGCTCGCGTTCAGACGTTAAAGTGTAAGTGCCTTATCATCTCTGCTTCTGTTTGTGCAGTGTTTACTATATCACCTTCCGAAAGTGTTTTTCCTTGTTCTGTCGAATCGAACAACGACATCGATAACGAACCGCGAAATTTCGCATTCCTAAGCAGATTCAGACCGACAACCCTTTTGCTTCCTTCGCTTTGCCGCTAGTCAATCAATTTGTTTCACATACTTGTTGACACAATTTCTGCTTATGCAAGGGTTTGTCTGTCTCCATCTGTGCCCGCATGTGTCCACTTTAGGACGTATTTTTGTGTGGAATTAATTCGTTTCAATCTCTTTTTGTACTTTCGGTAAAGTGTTCTGTTTTGTTGCCTTTCCCTTTCGGAAGTTCGTTGGAAATACACGCTAGCAAAACACTAATCTAGCCGCGAAACAACCGCTGTAGCAGTGCCGATTTATCCAGAGCGCCAAACCCAAAAAAAAAAAGAAAAAAGTCAACATGTCGACCAACCGTGCCCCAAAATCCGGATTCGCTGCCGAAGCCCAGAGAAAGGTAAGTTAAGGGTGAGAGGGCGATAAATAGCACCAGGTGATATCATCAGCTTTGCGATTCTGTTTTTTCTTGACTGACTGGAACCTGCTGGCCGCTCTTTTCGGGGGAATGGGGAGTGTGGGGATACTCGGTACCCGAGGGGTGATATCTTTGGATGGATCTATATCCTTAAAAATCTGTAAAAATTGAGTTGCTGTTTCGATGTAATTTTTTGTTATGCAACAAAAACAAATGTCAAATGTATTTACCCGCAATGACTGTGTTATCAGAACTGTACACTCTAAATATATTGATTATAATTTTTAACATAAAGAATTAATTTGATACATTAGCCATCAAATGCGTGATGCTGTTTAAATAACAAAAACAAAAACGTTTAAAACATTTCAATATGAATGTATTCATTTTTTTAAATATAATTCATTAGAACCAAAAAGATGGCAGCCCTATCTAAACTTTATACGCTTGACAGTCTTCCACATATCTGGGCTTTATTTCAAATAAAGCCCCGAGGCAGATGCCCAGCAAAAATCCACTTTAGTCAGAAAGACTCTTTACTCCTTTAAAAAGGAGAGAGATAGCACGCTGTCATCCCCCTGATTGAATCAGTTTCAAGTCTTCTTTTTGAACATATGTTAGTTAACTGATGGAGGTAATTTTGATACCTTTTGACCCATGAAAATTTATGCTTCGAATTAACGTAAATAATTGAGGACTCATTTTGCCATTAGCTAAACCCGAAAGTTGGTCTCAATCCAATCCGATCCCAATACTGGAATTCATTTTGAGCAATGATAAACGTATCTTGTGCTTAACCCTCTAGTGCCCAGTGCCGCGCTTAGACGGTCTTCAGTTACACCTCTAAAAACTTCAATCAATACTTAAAAAATGTTTATAAAGATTCATAGTGATTTTTTCGAAGTTCGTCTGAAAATTAACTTGGGCACTAGATGGTTAAGGTACTGGTAAAATTCTGTCTAACACATATTAATATGATAAAATTTCTGACATGATATCTTTCATGTGAATGTAGATGTATGAGCAAGATTAACTGGCTAGTGTTGGTAAGCGGCTCAATATGACGTCAGTCTCAAGAGAGCGTGCGCCGATCACAATTCTCAAAACGGCTGAAAGAGTTATGACCCTCGATCGGGTTAATTTCAGTAGCAAGAACACAGCCTCGAAAAATTTATTCACCGCGTTGCAGTAATACATAATGGTCTTTTCCGAAGAAGTGTCGCGCATTTGGGCTATTAGAGACATCCAATTTTTTGGTGAGTAAATCCGTCGGATTTGACATAAATTGCAAAATTGCATAAATTCCCAGGTTGTTGCAACTTTGAGCAATAATTCATACTAGCTCTCGTTGAGTTAGCTTTCCACTTGAATCTTATCCAGAATGTGTCTAACGAAGTTTTAGTTTTTTTCAAATTTTCAAAAAGATAATGTCTTTGGTTTCTTGGTTCCTAAATTAGAAAAGCTTGGTCAATTTTTGTTGCATTCTCAAAACAGAACAAGCGTGGCTCCAATTCTCTATCAACAGGGCCTTATTCCTTTGCAGAGCAGATATTTAATTAATTGTGTTTATGCAAGGAAAATAAATTAACTTATTTGAAAACCAAATACTTGAACTGAGAGTCGTCATTACAATGATTCACAACTGTAACATGACAAGAATAATGTAGTGATTCATTATCATGGAAAAAAGTTCCATTCGAAGTAGAAAAAACACTCGAAATTCGAAACGTTACTGCCATTTGAGCTTGCCGACTCCTTAAAAATGACTCAGTTACTAATTTTGTGAGTTCTCAAAAAAAATAAGGCGTTTCGATGGATATCTTGTATGCATTCAGTGAGCAATGAAAACAAATATTCAGTTGTGCTTCTGTTTGACCGTACTGCGTCACTTTCAAGAATTCGGTTGTTGGGGACTTGATCCCAAGGCGTTTCGATGGATATCTTGTATGCATTCAGTGAGCAATGAAAACAAATATTCAGTTGTGCTTCTGTTTGACCGTACTGCGTCACTTTCAAGAATTCGGTTGTTGGGGACTTGATCCCAACTCTTGTTAAAATACAAAGTTAAACTTAGTTAAGCAAACCTTCAACCCTAAGTTTACCAAACGATGGTCCATTTCACCCCATCATCCCCACCACCATGAACTGTAATTCGTGCCCATTTTATGCCATTACCTTATGACACAGACCCATTCCGGCCGGCGTCCGTAGCTTACCCCACCGTTCCCGTGGGACGGTACGACGATCTGCTGCCTGGTTGGCCGGCGGGCGCGCGCTGAGTGCCTAATACTGAAAGTTTTATCTGCACATTCCATAGCCCGATGCGGCGATGCGGTTCGGTTGTGGTTTAGGCTTCTGCAAACGCTTCTTCTTGGTCGTCGCATTCTTCCAACTTGATAAATAAAATTCAAACCGGCTGTCTCCGCGTCGTGCCGGCCGCAGTCTGTTAACCCGTTAAGGTCTCTAGTTGAGCCAGCGGGAAATGGTGCTCTCGGAACATGCAAATTTAACCAAATGAAAGGTAATTAACTAGAGCTGTGAGATGTGGCTCTGACGTCTTTTCGACTCCAGGGTAGGGTGTCAAAGGGTTAAAAGTCTCGAACTGATCGTTGAATGTGTAAGCGCTGCCAGTGTGGTTTGTGACGTGATCTTATGATATATGGGTGATAGCAAGCAACCTTATACAGCATTAAGGTTTCACTTTATGCACGGTTGTGATAGTTCGTCTATTATTGGTTATCTGTATATTTACGCAGAGACAATCGTAGCACTTATTCGCCTTATCGAAGTTATCAGCGAACAGATTACTTTTATTTCTGTGTTGTGTTTTTATTGTCGCACCGTTTCTGTTATCGTTTGATCACGAAACATCTAGAGTTCCACCCTTGTGTAGTAATTCAACCGGAAATCTGAACACACATATTTGTCACCCACACACACAAAACGGGAAAGGGTGATGCATAATTCAGGGAAAGAAAATAGTTTCAACTTCTTTCCACATGACACAATTTCTGATCAGAGGGTCGTAAAAATGCTTGAAAGAGAAACCGGCATAAAATGGGACTTTTTCCGCTGCATATGTGTGAATGACATCACCAAAGATGGAAAATAACCAACTCTGTGACATCATTTCCCGCGTGCAAAAGTTTGCCGTTTGTTCAAATAAAAGTTCGTTGTACGTTGAAGATGCTAGAATGGCTGTGTCCGGTTTGGAATCATTAATTTTAACAAAGAGGCATGTTTTTCTACGGATTGAAAAGTCTTGTGCCAGCTGCGTTCACAATAAAAGGTAAACCGACAAATTAGAGTGATTTAATTCACCATTGCTGTGCTTAGCATAAATTAAAAGAAACTTGCTGCGAGCGTAGGTGTGGTTGTCAAATCATATTTCAAAAACCATATAAGTGGCCACCTGGCGGGTTTGTTTGTAACTGGAGTATTTTGAAATATAAATTATCAATAAATTGCTTTGTGTGGCCAATCACAATAATTTTTGTCGAAAATTGCTATTTTTATACATAATTTCCAATGTTAAGATACCAGTCAGTTCATGTAATTCCAGGGTCTCAATCCAAGGCTTTAAAAACATTCTCAGAATTTTTATCTGAACCCTTTGAATCGTTTTCTTCCTTGTTAACAAAGATGACTAAAACAAGATACCTGACTCTTGCAGAATTAATCGGACATGATTGTCGCTGCGCGTGAGCAAAAGTCGAACTAATTTGTACACTGTTAATATGATGTATACTCAACGTCATAATCAACTGACGACAAGGCCAAGACATGACTACTGAAAGGTGAAGCAATTTTTTTCAGTATCCATGTGGACGACTTTACGGTGCTGCCATCCGAAAAATGATAATAACGTGTACGACCGTTTAGTTCTCAAACATGAAACTTTCCGAAAGAATCAAGAATTATCGGCGCATCATTTAAGATTAAGCGTACCATCAGAACTTTCGGAGCACGCTCTACAGCCAAGTTTTCCACTCTTGGCGAGGTTAATAAAGCAAATATCAGGTATGCCGTAGAACCTGATCATATACTCAATGGTTCTGAAACCTGGTTTGCGACATATGAAACTTTAAGTTCTGGTAGAATGAGACCTGAAAATAAATATAATTCCTCAATATAAACCCCCACTCTGACAGTCAACTTCACACTTCTCTTTCGTACTTTAAAGTGCAAAAAATTTATTTATTTATTTATTTATCTTGTTCTAGTTATCTTTGTTGTTAAACAACAGCATGACCAGAAAGTTTTTCAATTGTGTACTTTATGTTTTCTATCGTACTCGTACAAGTACTTAGCTTTATCAGGCCAGTTTAAAAAAAAAAAACATTCATCTTGATACTCAGGTTTTTTTACGCGGATTTTTCAACTAACGCGGTTTTTCACGCGAATTTTTGAATTAACGCGGTTTTTTACGCAACACCGCGCAAATTCAAAAGCTTTTTCGTGGATTTTCGAATTAACGCGGGTTGGGAACCAAAAGCGTCGAAGAATTTATTAAGTAAAGGAGTCATTCACAAATTATGTAAGGGTTTAGGGGGAGATACCCCCTTATTCAAATTTCTTCCGAATGCCACGAGGGGGAGAGGGGAGTTCGAGTAAATCTCACGTAAGATTGAAAAATTCAAAACACAAACAAAAACTTACAAAACTAAAAAAATAAATAAAATTAGTTGAATTATTTCTCGTTGAGAACTTAACAGTTGAACCTTGGGAAGTGTGAATTCACCTTAACTGAATGATTATTTATTTTACTTCGTTAATTTATTTTTAATTTCATTAACTTTAACATGGTATAAACTAGAATGATTCATTAACTTTAACATTAACAACTTTAACACAGAGGCGTCACGTGACTGATGAGACGCCCTAATTCCGTGCAGCTCCTTATTACGTGCCCTTAACTTAGTATCAACATGTGAAAAAATATCAAATATAAGAAGATTTTTCAAAAAGTTTGTTTGAAGATGAATTTTTGTGTACAGAAAAATACCTCGAAACACTCTTTTTGAAATTTATACATATTTTTTCACATTTTGATACAAAGCGTACGGGATAAGGAGCCGCACGGAATTAGGGCGCCTCACGGTACCTATGCAGTGCACTGCTTCAACATGATATTAACTGGAATGAGCGTATTGTTTTGTTTTTATTCTTCACGAATACGCTACTTGTAAAAAAATGTTACTTCTTCATAAACATTTTTTCCTGAAAAAGAAAATCTTACATAAGATTTGTGAGGGGAGGGGTGTAATGCAAATCTTACTAAGCTTTATGTGGGAGGGGGTTTTTGTTTGATTTGAGAGAAGAAGCTCTAGGCTTATAAGGAAAAATGACCAATTCAGTTTTTGTAGCCTTGTGAAAAGTTTTCAACTTTTGCAAGTATAGTCAAACCTGTTTTTGTGCAAGGGATAGGGACCGCACAAAAAAAATCGCATAAAAAAATCGCATAAAAAATCATTTGAAACTTCACGTGCAGCTACAAAACAATATTTTCACAGCATTATTGAAAAAAAAAACCTTTTTATGTGGTGGATAGGGACCGCATAAAAAAATTTTAGTTTAAAATAACTCGAATGTTGTTCAACCGCTTTTCTTCGTAGGCTAGCAATTTGTGACTTCTCCTACGTAAAACTGGCTCAAATAGTAATTTTTGGACGCAACACTTCTGTAATGCGTTGGAATTCATTCCAAGAATCGCAAAAACTAAATGGCTGAAAATGGTGTCGGAAGTGGTCCTTTTTCATATACCGCACAAAAACAGTCGCACAAAGAAAATAATCGCATAAAAAAAGTCGCACAAAATAAATTTCGCACAAAAAACAGTCGCACAATAACAGGTTTGACTGAGCTAAAAATAAATTTTGAGGCGTGAAATGGCTTCGATATAACAAGCTAAGGAAAAAGACTCGAAACTTGACAAAAAAAAGTTAAAGGGTATGTGCTTGAGTGCACAAGAGTAGGCTTGACGTGGGACTATTGTGAGTGTGAAGATTTAATTCTGCCATAGCCATAGCAAACGTACAAATACCAAACACAACAATCCATGAACACTTCACAAAAAAACACATACACCTTTCATAAACCATAGCATACAAACTAATAGGAAAAATAATTAACTTGTTGCCTATAAAAGTATTCTGTCATGAATAAATTTACCTCGGATGAATACATTTTTGCACACACATACACGTTATACGCACACGCTATATACACACACTACTCACAAGCACACGCTCCTTAGACACACCCACGCTACTTACACACACACATTCACACACCACTTACATACACACGCCACTTACACACATACACGCACACACGCCGCTCACACATACACACACACGTCACTCACACATACACACACGTCACTCACACAAACATTGACACACACACACAAACATTGACACACACACATTCAAACACACACACATTTAAACACACACACGCATTCACACACACGTCACTCACAACACACATTCACACACACACACACACACACACACACACAAACATTGACACACACACACAAACATTGACACACACACATTCACACATACAAACACATTCACACACACATTCACACACACACATACATACATACCCACACACACATACATACACACCCACACACACACTCATACACACGCTAACGCTACTCACACACACACGCACACACGCTAACGCTACTCTCTCTCACACACACACACACACACACACACACGCTAACGCTACACACACACACACACGCTAACGCTACACACACACACGCTAACGCTTCTCACACACACATACACTCACCAACGCTACTCAGACACACACACTTGGTATACGACACACTATACCTACACAAATTACTATCGGCAGCATCCAAACGGCTTCCAATGGTCCCTTCCAACGGCTTCCAAAGGTCCCCAGTGCCGATCACGTCCAGTTTCGGGCTGTATTCCAACAACGATATCTGAATTAGATTACCACTGGTGGGGTCCAACTCAGATCGAAGGGAAGCCGAACTGTTCGCTTTGAAGGTCGACCAGGGAATGAGCGTCTCTCAACACGAAATGTCCTTTTATAGTGTCACTCAGTGTGGAGAACTTGGGTGATGGGGGGAAGAACCAATCACGTGGAAGCATCTCTGCTTTTTTTTCTCATCGTTTACGTTGGGTGATGAATGCGATGCCAATTGGCTGGCATTGCTAGCCAATGACTGAATGCGTGAAATCATTTCGTCTATGTTTTTGAAGTCTGCGTTAGGGAAATATACCAATTGTATGAAAAATGTATGTAGATATTCGACCTTCATACTTTCCCGCAATTTTCACGGAGTAATAAGAAAATGGTAACTGAAATTATCATGTTATACAAATCATGTATGTTTTAGCTTTTCAACGGTATATTAACTATTGAAATCGGAACAGTTGTTTGAGCGCTAATGGCATCTAAAATCATCCATTCCGCCAACCAAAAACGTTACATGTTCAATCCAGTTTTCCCAGAAGGTACCTTAGTATAGTGAAGAAAGACGTAGTCCCACGTCAAAAAAAGAATTCATTTTGCACATCCGTACAAATTTAAAACAAAAATCTGGCAGAATTTCTAATAATTAAAGAATCATAGTTATGCCTCTTTTCGCCTTTGAAAATGCAGTAAAAATTCAACTTACTTCGTAAATTAGCAGCTCCACGCCTAAACGCCATGAGAATGGAAACAATAAGAACGAAGAGTTCGCTGCTGTGCAGTCCATTTACCAACTTTACTTAAACGACTAAATGTTGAATAAGGGAATTGATTTTTGTCAAAAAAAATTGGCATTCCCAGCCGAATACTCCAATCTCGATTGACGTCGAATTAAAATTTCATATATACAGAAGGGTAGACAAAATGATTCAGACAAGCAAAGTTTAGTCAATTCTCAAATTTTTGAATTCACGAAAAATTAATATTTTTCAAAAAAAGGTTGCAAAGTTGCTTGGTTTAGTAAGACCTACACACTTACAAAGTTTCATAAAGTTCTGCGCGGATGCTCAAAGAAAATTGAACCCAGCAGGAAAAAAACTGCTAAAAAACATTCATATCTTGATGGCCCCTTGACGGAATTTCAACCTTTGGGTACCAATGAACTCAGAATGAACCCTAGTTCATTCACAGCATTCAAATTTTAAAGAAACGCGATGTTAGAAAAAGTTCTACGCGTTTTAAAAATATACATTTTGGCAGACACTCATAAGCAAAGCAAAGCCTTGGTGCTACATTCCGATGGAGAACACTGGTCGACACAAGCGAAAAAAGTGGCCCTAAAGCTCGAAACTGCCTTAGAAAGATTATAGCTTTTTACCCATTCCTGTTAAATTTGGTGCCGCTGGCCAATATAGAAATTTGTCAACTAACGACAAGGGGTCGCATAGTAGTTACTCGCCGGGTTCGTCGCTTCAACGTTATATTTACGAAAAAACTCGTTTAAGTCTCTGAAAAAATGTTGGTGGCAAGGGGCACCAAAATTCACAGGAATGGTTGAAAAATTATAATCTTTCATTTTTTTCCAGTTTCAGCTTTAGGGTCACACCTGTGTTGACCAGTGTAATCTTTCTTTTATGTCAGCCTTGTACTGATATTACTGTACAAGTTAGCATGTAAAAATTTATAATAAGTTAATCCCAACCGGTTTTTCTTTTTTTTTTAAATTAATACACATAAGATTTTCGAAACATACTGGTAAACGATTTTTGAAGACAAAAAAACAAGGAGCCCAGAAAAAAGTATAATTTTTGACCGGAATGTGTTGCCAGATAGATATTTTTTATATTTTTGTACACTAAAGTCGCTTTTTACGCGGGGGATACGTGCCGCGTAAAAAAAACCGCGTAAATTCCGGAATCCGCGTAAATTCCGGAATCCGCGTAAAAAAAAAACGCGTAAATTCCGGAATCCGCGCAAAAAAAAAAACGCGTAAATTCCGGAATCCGCGTAAAAAAACCATCGTTAATTTTGCATTCCGAGTGAAGGGGAACCGAAATCCGGGCAAAAAAAATACCGCGTAAATTCCGGAATCCGCGTAAAAAAAACCGCGTAAATTCCGGAATCCGCGTAAAAAAACCGCGTAAATTCCGGAATCCGCGTAAAAAAGCCGTGTGAAAAAAAGCCGCGTAAAAAAACCGCGTAAAAAGCGACCTTAGTGTATTTCAAAAGTGGTTTTACATTTTTCGGCAAATGCGGCCATTTTTTTTAAAATTTGATATTTTAAATGAATTCCTTGTCACAGTACCAAAAAAAGAAATCACAATTATTACAAATAAAAGCACTTAACGGTTTCTAGCACATAAAGTGAAAAACATATATAATTTCACACCGTTATTAATGCACAATACAGAATCGTTTTAAAACATGTAAATTTGTACGTTAAGTGGTATAAACTTAAAGCCTTGAATATAAATATGCATGCAAATTAACAATATATTCTTTCACATTGTATGTTAATATAATGCCACACGGAATATTACATGGTTTCTAATGCTCCATTTATGTGCATTTAAAGAAATGTAATTTTTTTTACTGTGTATGGTAAGAGTCAATCCATTTTTACGAAACCAGTTTTGATTTGCTCCATATCATATTCAATCATATTCATCCAGGTTATAAAGGAATCCTAAAATATCTCTTCTGTTTTGTAGTATGTTGCCAGATTTTTTCTTCGTTTAAATAATAAATAAAAAAGTAAGCAAATTGTTGTAACGTAAATTTTTTTTATTTCTTTTTCATATTTGTTCATTCCGTTATGACGAGAAAATTTAAATGAAAATATTCTCAATTTGATATTACCGCAATGAAAAGAAAAAAAGGAAACAAAAGGAAGAGAGATAAACCCATGAGGGCCCATCCACATACCACGTGGACAGATTTTTATCGAATAACTCTGGAATATAACCGTTTGGTGGATGTGATTAGGCACCGATGGGTTCTGGAATAGCATGAGGGTATGTTTCAACTGAAATCAATACAAAATAATAATAATCATGTATTTTGTATGTCGGACTTTTGGCCAGCTTTTTGAGTCAAATACTCCTATGTGCGGCGCTAGTATACAAGTGATTTAGAACGCAATTCTCTTTGAAAATTTACACGGAATTTCCGATTAATTTTGTTCTTGCTTGGACGTCTGTCTGTGCCCATAACCTTGAATTGAAAAAAATAATTGTTTGCAAAATATTTGAGAGAAAAAAGGCAGCACCTGCAAAAAGAAAAAAAATATATGATAGGCAGAGAATCGTTCGGTTATTTGGGTTAGGGAGTTAACAGGCATTTTCCAATAAATATGGTTGTTTGCTAAAAAAGAGAGAAGTTCAAAACTGGTTTCGTAAAAATGGTATATCTAGAGATTGACTAATATTACCTCAGGGTGACAGTGGTTTATTACGTGAAATTTTCCAAGGAACACGATGAAATCATCAAAAATCTTCGATCAGTATTTTTCGGACATCTTATGTCTATGAATTTTAAGGAAAAGAAACAAGTGGTTTCGAACAAAAATGCGTTATTGTGCAAGGAACGAACAGCGTCCCACCGAGCGGGAGGTATTCCAATCGACATCAAAATTGAATTTTCAAAGTGGACCCAGATCAGAAGTTCCCCCAACTTTGAGCCGAATTCATAATCGTCGTTGGTGCTTTATTGTGATCACTTCATATGGAATGACCCATATTATTCCTGACTTCAAATTTGACAATTTCATCGTGTTGCTTAGAAAATATTACATGAAAAACAAGCTTTTACACGAAAAAAAAACTAATCACTCCGAGGTATTATGAGCGAAACTCGAGGTACAGCATTTTTAGAAAATAATTTCAAATGTACTCTGATTTGCTTAAAATTTGTATTCTTACACGGAACACGATGAAATTATCAAATTTGAAGTTATAATATACGCATTTGCCAAAAAACGCAATATATCTCTTCAATTCCAAAATAAAATATCTGGAAACACTGTCGCCCAACATCAATATATTTACTAAAATTATTCATAGTGTAATTTTCAGACTGCTCGTTAATATGAAACATCCGGAGAGCTTCGAAATAAATCAGAGCTTAAAAACAGAGGAAACTCGTCTTTGTTTCTTAAAAACGCTGTAACTCGAGTTTAACTCATAATACCTCGGGGTGATAAGTTTTTTTCGTGTACAATCTTCTTAGGTACACCAATCAAATTTGATATCAAAATATACTCATTTGTCGAAAAATGCAATTTGGTTTTTCAAATGTAAAAAGGACATATCTGGCAACACTGGCGCTTAAAATCAATATATTTTCATGATGTTCTGTTTTATTTTCATCCAAAATAATTTATTTTTAGGCACCATATATTTGTAGAAATATTTAAAAGAAATTAAAAAATTTTTGACGAAAAATTGCACTCATATATAAAAAAGGAGTAGTTCCCATAGAGCGATAGGCGGAAAATGTCACCCCTTTTTTGGTTGTCATTTCAAAAGTTGCAACACAAACAAATAAAAAAAAAACGCAAAGCTACAATCGCAAGGTTGACGTAGAACTACAAACGGTTGTTTGTTATATTACTTACCTTGTTGTATTCGAGAGTTGTTAATCACAATATCTTTTTTCCAACACTAATGAAATAACTTTCTGGGAATAATGTTCCTGGAAAACACACACAACCCTTCTGTTATATAATACGTTCGGACAATGCCACTGCCGCTGCTGTTGCTTCCGGCTGCTGCTGCCACTTGCCACTTAGTCGCCATCCACTAGTAAAATGATTGGTTTAACCCTCTAATTCTCTAACTCGTCATTCGTTGGGCTTCAGCAAAATGACTATAAATCTTTTATAAACATTGCTTTTTTATTTTTTACAATTCATGCCTCTTTAGCGTAGTCTCAATTATCTATCCAAATACAATGCAATGTTGAATCAGACTGATTTGACCGATAAATTGGTTGCTAAAAACAAAAAAAAGCGTAAAAATCAGAAAAAAAATTCTGCTGTGTACAGTGGAATAGAAACCACTGATATTCTCTTTATTATTATTATTATTTGGTGGATGGAACATTGCAGTTTTTGGTATAAAAGTTAATTTACAGTAGAAGTTGAAGAAACTAATAAACGCTGCTAGTGCTAGTTATTCTAGACATGCATGATGTAGGTACAAAAGAAATACAGCGCCGTGCTTCGAAAACCGAAAATTTTTAAAACCTTCATGTAGCCCAGAAGGAAAAAAACAACATTGCTGAATTGAATCTTGTCTTTGAAAACTTGCATTGGAATCTTTGAAGATCTTAGCACATTATACAAATGGCTTAAAGTTAAACTACTTCAAAATATCTACAATAACTAAACGTTCATTTCTTTCACCATCAACCCGTACAGATGGAATGAATGGAATGAATGAAATTCACGATTTATTTGTCTTATGCAATATTTATTGTATTTTAAACAAAGCCCAGATAACAGAACTTGAGCGTTCTATTTATTGGACACTGTCTTTGCAGCGAACCATTAGTGTACATGACAGTTGCGAGGCTAGTACCTACTGCAATCCTATTGGCGTGAACTGTCTCTCCCGAGCCATGACTCGACCATATTACGGCGTACTTTTAAGACTAGTTTGAAGGGAGTTCAGGGTGGCTACCCAAGCGGGAGAACCGGGTAAAAAACCTGGAATCGTTTGGAACCGGAAAAAACCGGGAATTTCACTGAACATTACAAGCCGGGGTGAGATTGTGCCAGTGGGGGTGAGATTGTGCCATACAAACCCATTTTTTGTCAGGAATCTCATGGCGATCACAAGACCAAAATTGCTTAAGTAAGTTTCCTCGAATATTTAACCAAAAAGAGACTAGTCCTGTGACCCGGAAAAGATGGCTGACATATCTTACAGTGCATAAAACAGTTTTTGTTTTTATTCATCTTCCTCTTGAAAGCTAATTTGACCAAGGTAAGCTCTCCGGAAGTAGCATTCAAATGGCTCGAATTTTGCCCAGAGCAAATGTCGCCTATAGATGTCGCCAAGAATACTCACAACTATTGAGTATGCATTCGACGAAGACATTGCTGACTTCCTACCTTGATACTTTTTGTAGAGATCTGATAGCTGCTTCAGACAAGAAACTTCCTAACTTTACTGTGTTTATTAAGAAGATTCTGATTATATCGCATGGCAATGCCACGTTGGAGCGAGGTTTCTCTGTGAACAAGGAGTGCGTAGTCATGAATTTGGAAAAAGAAAGACTTGTAGCGCAGCGCTTGGTGTACGATACAGTACAGGTTGCCGGAGGAGGACACGAAATTGATATTGATGAGGAGATGCGTGAGCTGCTGAAGTAACGTGTTTTAAGTGTTATGAAAATACTCTTTTATATATATTGAATCTTATCTGGTTGAGGTAAAAACGATTTCTTCAAACTTAATTTGGCCTAGAATTCCTCGGTAATGAGTATCATATGCGTTGTTTTTAAGATACTTGTAGTCATCTCCTCTCGGCAAGGTGACATCCGTCGCATTTTTCGATTTTTTGCGACTATATCTCTTGATTTCAATCAGGCTGAACACGTCAAGAAGTGACTTAGAGCATATTGAGATGTAAATCGAAAGTCACGCTTTTTGACGTAGAATACGTCTTACGGCAACAATTACAGGGACCCAATTTCAATACAGGGATCCAATTTCAAAACCGAAAACATCGAGAGCGTCACAAAAATTGTCCAATTTCAAACGTTTTAAACCCAGTCAGTTTCCAACCGATTTCTGTCATTTTTGTAGCAATCGATTGGAAAATCATTTAAGCACCCGTCCAAATGCAGAAAATTGTAATCTGATTGTTCAAACTATTGTAATATTGAAAATTGTTGAACAATGTCGAAACGCAAATGTCGATTTTTGATTGGTCGCTTGCTGCCTTTCCCTAAATAGGACGACAGAATGGAGTACCTAGTTAGCCGGGAATGCACTCTTTGGGCTATATAAGAGACTGTTTCTTCTCAAGCAAATCAGTTTACTAGCAGCAGGCAGCAGCATCGGACATCAACACCGATGGCAGTAGGCGAAGGCAGCGTGGATCAGCAGCGGGCAACAGCGGCGGTGGTAGTGGTTAGCTGCAGTCCTACCTCTTTCGGTTCGGCTCCCCTTCGATCTGAGTTGGACCCCACCAGCGGTAATCCGATTCAGATATCGTTGGGCAAAAAACAACCCGAAACTGAAAGAGACTCGCACCGCCAGGTGGATTGAGAAGCCACCATCATCCAGCGTACAGGGTGTATGCACATAACGTGTGTGAATATTTGAAGCGTGTGTCCCTAATATATAAGGTGTGTGGCTAGCGTGTGCACTGTTGCCAACTGTACAGATTTATCTGGAAATGTACAGATTTGCTCGGGTTTTTCGGTACAGATTCTGTACCGTACAGATTACAGATTTCGAGAAAAAGTACAGATAAGTACAGATTTTTTAGATGGTTAGAAAAGATTAGACAAAACTTTTTGGCCGACTCTGCAACGATACAATGGATGGGATCTTGCAATCCACGCACTTAGAATTTACTGCCAACTATCGGTAATTTGTTGCCGAGAATGGCACCACTCGGTTAAAAAACGGCAGTTGTTACATGTTTTCGTAAATCTCGATTTAACCAAACTAATATGTTGGTACAAAATATCCGAAATATCGGTAGTGTTGCTGGATTATGGGTTTCATTGTTTTTTGGCTGAATTTTCAAGAGATTGAACCGCAATGGCTCTGCAATATACTCTCCCGAGCCCCATTCTAAACTGCGCAAAAGCTTTATTGAAAATAGTAATAGCTAGTAATTCGGAATTAATATTAACTGAGTCAACGCAGTCCCAGTTTTCTCTGAACAATTCACGTTGAAGCTGTATAATAAGGTGGGGCTTATTTTCAAAAATGTTCGCGGGACCTGTTTTCCCAGGCAAAAAGACCTCCTTGGGGTTCAATAAGCAACATATAAAAAATTGGTTGAATTTCATTAAGGTCTAGAGGTGGCGCAGAGGGCCTAGAGGTCAAATTTTGAACGAAAGCAATTTTAAAACAAAACATATGCCTATATAGGTTAACAGGGGATTTTGTGACCCTTTTGGGCGTAAATTTCGTCCGTTTTGCGTTAAATTCAACCGTTTTTGAGATATTCGCAATTTCAGTGTACACTCTTGCAATCTCGGGGTATGTGATTATAAGGAAATGCACAAGGACCCTGTATAAGTTAACATGGTGTTAACTTATTTACGCCCAAAAGGGTCACAAAATCACCTGTTAACCTATATAGGCATATGTTTTGCTTTTAAATTGCTTTCGTTTGAAATTTGACCTTAAGGCCCTCTGCGCCACCTCTAGACCTTAATGAAATTCAACCAATTTTTTATATGTTGCTAATTGAACCCCAAGGAGGTCTTTTTGCCTGGGAAAACAGGTCCTGCGAACATTTTTGAAAATAAGCCCCACCCTACTGTATAAATATAGAAAAAAAAACTTTGAGCCAGTGGTACAGATTTTGGTACAGATTTTTCCTGGAAATAGTACAGATGAAAAAGATTTTTGCAGCTCCCAATACAGATGAAAATGTGGCAACGCTGAGCGTGTGTGGCTTGCTTTAAAGCGTGTGTGTATGGTTATGGCGTGCCTATAACCATACACTATGAACACTATAAATTATGCATGCCTGTAGCGCGTGTGTGCATGTTTATAGCGCGTGCGGCACCGCCACCACCACCGCCACCACCATCGCCACCGCCACCACCACCGCCACCACCACCGCCACCACCACCACCTATATAAGAGACTGTTTCTCCTCAAGCAAAACAGTTTACTAGCAGCAGGCAACAACAGCGAACATCAACACCGATGGCAGTAGGCTATGGGATCAGAAGCGGGCAACAGCGGCGGTGGTAGTGGTTAGCTGCAGTTCTTACCTCTTTCAGTTCGGCTCCTCTTCGATCTGAGTTGGACCCCACCAGCGGTAATCCGATTCAGATATCGTTGGGCAAATACAACCCGAAACTTAAAGAGACTCGCACCGCTAGGTGGATTGAGAAGCCACCATCATCCAGCGTATGTATATACAGGGTGTATGCACATAACGTGTATATACAGGGTGTATGCACATAACGTGTGTGAATATTTGAAGCGTGTGTCCCTAATATATAAGGTGTGTGGCTAGCGTGTGTGGCTTGCTTTTACCCATGCTGAGCAACCTAAGCTGAACAGCTAAAGCCCTTTGTCTCCCCGGGACCGCCGTTAGGCATTACTTCAGGGAGGGGGCCCGTCGTGCTTTTCGCACTTACCTCCATGGGTAGCAGAGCAGCCTATACAGGCCAGTTAGTTAACCGTTAACTAACTGGGGCACGTCGATGGTTTCCCGTCGATTGGTGCCCTGCAAAATACTAACGATCTGTGATGCTGCCGTGATGACCGCATCCCAGATTTCCCTATTTTCGCACATCCTACGCACTATATTCTCTGGCGTGGTGTCCATCCCACTTATTGCCAGCATTTCGTACCGTACCCGCTCGAAGCGCGGACATGTGAAGAACACATGCTCTGCGCTTTCTTCCGCACCCGTACAAGCGGGGCACATAGGGGACTCGGCGTACCCGAACCTATGCAGGTACTGCCTAAAGCAGCCATGGCCTGACAGGATCTGTGTCAGATGGAAGGTTACTTCCCCATGGCGCCTATTAATCCAGCCTGCTAACTCTGGAATGAGTCGGTGTGTCCATCTACCTTTTGTAGTGTTGGACCACTCCCGCTGCCACCTGGCCATTGAGGATGACCGTATGGTGTTGCGAATACCCCTCGTGTCGCGTTGGTCGAAGCATTCTACATCCTCTTTGACGATGATGCTGATAGGCATCATGCCAGCCAGGACGCAAACCGCCTCGTACGACACTGTTCGGTATGCGCACGCGACCCTTAGGCACATTAGCCTGTACGTACTCTCGAGTTTGCCGCGATGGCACGAGGTACTCAATACCTTTGACCACACTGGTCCTCCATACCTGAGTATGGACGTGGTCACGCTAGCAAGGACTTTGCGCCTGCTGCTACGAACCGCTGAGCTGTTTGCCATCATGCGAGACAGCGCTGCCACAGCCATGGAAGCTTTCTTGCAGGTGTAATCGACGTGGCTCCCGAACGTGAGCTTGTCGTCGATCATAACCCCCAGAAGCTTCAACGAGCGTTTTGAGGCGATAGTGCATGTACCGGCACTAATCGATGCCTCCTGCTCAGACTTTCTGTTATTAACAACAATAACTTCAGTCTTATGGTGCGCTAGCTCCAGTTTCCTGGAGTGCATCCAGTCTTCCACTACGCGTATTGATAGCGCGGCCTTTAACTCTACCTCTCTAATAGACTCGCCATAGACCTCAAGAGTTATGTCATCGGCGAAGCCCACGATCACCACCCCTGGAGGGAGTGTTAGTTTTACCACGCCGTCATACATAGCGTTCCACAGTACCGGACCCAGGATGGAACCTTGCGGTACACCTGCGGTAACTGGAACGCTTTTCTGACCCTCGTTTGTGTTATACACTAGCACTCGATTCTGAAAGTAGTTGCCTAGAATTTCGTACAGCGATGTCGGCACTCTGAGACTCTGTAGCGCTAAGGCTATGGAGTCCCAGCTGGCACTGTTAAACGCGTTCTTCACGTCAAGCGTGACGATCGCGCAGTAACGAATGCCCCTCCTCTTGCGTTGGATTGCTACCTCAGCCGTTCTAGTGACGGAGAGAATCGCATCCACCGTGGACCTACCTTTTCGAAAACCGAACTGGTTGCTTGATAGACCGTTTTCACTTTCTGTATATTTCACCAGTCTATTGAGGATTACCCTCTCAAGCACCTTGCCCGCCGTGTCCAGCAGGCAGATTGGTCTGTATGCCGATGGGTCACCTGGTGGTTTCCCAACCTTCGGCAACAGCACCAGCCTCTGGCGCTTCCACACGTCCGGGAAGAGGCAGTCGTCAAGGCATTTCTGCATGACCGCCCTGAACAACCCGGGGGCTTCTTTGATGGCCGTCTTGATGGCCAAGTTCGGGATTCCGTCTGGTCCCGGAGCCTTGCCTACCTTCAGGGAGTTTGCGATCTCGATCAATTCATCTTCCGTCACCCTTACCGCATCGTCAGCCTCTGCACGGCTGCCGTCACTCACGGTAGGTGGTGACTCGTCAGCCGGAGGCCAGGGACTTGGTTCGTGTCTTGGGAAGAGGCCCTGAATGATCGTTTCTAGCATCGCTGGTGATTGTTCGGCCGGGGCTAGCGCACCTCTAGTCTTGGTCATAACGATCCTGTAGGCGTCACCCCACGGGTTCGAATTGGCACTGGCGCAGAGTCGTTCGAAACAGGCTCGTTTGCTGGCTCTGATTGCGCTCTTAAGCGTTGCCTTAGCGGATCTGAATGCGACACCGCGTTCCGCTCTTTGCTCGTCGGAACGTGCGCGCTGCATCCTCCGTCTTGCACGTAGGCATGCATTGCGCAGGCCTGCTATCGTATCGCTCCACCAGTATGTCGGTGGCCTACCCTCTCTAGGCGGACGAGACCTAGGCATCGTGGCGTCGCACGCCCATGACAGCATCGAATTTAGATGGTCCACATCCGGGAGCAGTTCACCCCCTTCGTGCTTCCATCTAATTGCCTGCCCAAAAACATCTGCATCGAAATGCAGTGTTTTCCAGCCGTAGAAGGATGGAATATTGGCCCTACTCGTTGCTTGCTTCCGCACGCCTACCTCATAGCGGATCGATTGGTGATCGCTATTCGTGTAGCTGTCGTCTACCCTCCAGTTCGTGATCAGTCCCGGGCTGCAGAACGTCACATCGATAATCGATTCGGCACCGTTTTTGCTGTAGGTGCACTTTGTACCAACGTTAGCCAAGTCTAAGTTGAGCTTTGCCAAAGCTTCCAACAAGACCTGGCCCCTCTGGTTTGTACAGCGACTCCCCCACTCGACAGCCCAAGCGTTGAAGTCACCCGCAACCACCAACGGCCGTAGGCCCGTCAGTTCCACGGTTGCTTGATCGACCATCTGCGCGAACGTTTCGGTAGACCAACTTGGCGGAGCATAGCAACTGCAGTAGAATACTCCATCCACTTTGGCAATAACGTACCCCTCTCTGGAGGTCGACACAATCTCCTGAACCGGGGACCTGCCTGTCGTGCAAATGGCCGTCTTCCCAGACTTGTCCGATACCCAGTTACCGTTTCCGGTTGGGATACGGTATGGGTCCGAGACGATGGCCACGTCCGACAACGACTCAGCAGCCGCTTGGTGTAGCAGCTGCTGCGCCGCATAGCAGTGGTTCAGGTTTAACTGTATCACCCTCAGGCCTGCGGCTTAGTAGCCGGCCGTGCAGCCGGGCACTTGGGGCCTCCCATGGCGTGTTTGGCGTCCCGTTTACCGGTACATACCAGACACTTGGGAGGTGCACCGCAGTCCCGTGCCTTGTGGCCTGCGCCACCGCAGCGGCGGCATAAATTGGACCTGTCGGGCCCTTTGCACGACCAGGATTTATGCCCCCGCTCAAAGCACCTGAAGCAAACGTCGGGCTGTTGGAAGGTGCCCAGCGGGCAGACCGACCAACCCACCTTTAACGTGGCCTTCTTCAGGGCCTTGTTACCCTCCGTTAGTGGAAGCTTTATGGTAGCAACCTGGGTGCCGGCCGGGCCCCTGCGGAGACGAACTGCCTCTGCGGTCACTACCACTCCACACTCACGTTCGAAGGCTTGTGCTATGTCGCACCCTTCGGTGATCTCGTCCAGGTTTTTAAACTGGAGAGTCACTTCAGGAGTGAGGGCTCGGATTTTAACCTCCTCGCCTAGCACTTCCTGGGCCGTCTTCTTATAGGCACAGCCCTTGCCCTTCGCCTCTTTGCGGAGTTCGAGGATCATCTCGCCGGTGCGTGACCGACGAATTGTCCTGACGTCCGTGCCGAGGTCTTTGAGCTTGGGTTCGCCTCTCATGGCCTTCAAGACTTCGGCGTACTTAGACGCGTCGGTCTTGAAAATGAGGGCATCACCCTTGCTCCGCCTACTCGCCCCTTGCGGCTTCTTATTGCGGTCGCCGCGCTTCGCGCGTCGTTCCCGCTTCTGCCGCTTCTTATTCACCACGGTGGTCCAATCCGTGGCTACGCCGTTTGCCGGTTCGCCGTTTGCTGGTTCTTTGCTCGGCTGGACCGACGAGCCAGCTTCATGGCTGTCACCGAACAACCGCCTTCGTTGCGTCCTGGGGGCCGTTTCCCCCGGAGAGCCCCTCGCACGTTTGCCAGTCGGTTCGGTTGAACAGACTTCGGCAAACGATGCTGCAGCTGTTTGTGTGTATTTAGACACAGCTGCAGCACTCCCTTTTTTAGGCTGGTTGAGCCTCGCCTCTAGCGCAAGTGCCTTGCTTTCGGCATCGTTAGCCCGTTTAAGGGCTTGCGAAAACTCGGACTTCGCGCTGCAAACGTTCATACGTAGCAACAGAAGACATTGTTTCAGGTCTTTCGAAATGTTGCTACGTTCGTCCGTGAATCAAGTTGTACGGACACCGCCTCCACGCTTGGGAACTTGTTCATGTGGCTTTCTACCGCAGAGAGTAGCATAGCCCCAGATATCTGTTCCCGCTCCTTTGCGGTTTTAGGTGTTTCCACCTTGCCGCCAGTCTTCGCCGTTCCGGTTGGTGCTGGCTTAGGCGTGCCCGCCTTTGCCCCAACTCGGAACTCCCCTGTCGGTGTCGCAAAAGGTGTACCAACCTGTGCGCCGCCTTTACCGGCATCGGCCAGTCTCGGTGGAGACCGGGCGATGCCCCGCCTGGCAAACGGGTTTACTAACCCGTCCGCCCCATCCACTACCTTCGCCTCTTCGTTGATTTTAATAGTAAACATTTTGGTTAAAAGGGTCCCCCTTCCAGCCGCTATCCTTGGTCATGGTGGAGTGGTCGCCTATATGGTCCCATGGTGGCCTATGCCGGAGCAGTGAGGTCATGGCTAGTGAAGGTCGCCATAGCCCCTCATGAGCAACTATGACGCCTCCCGACCGGCGTAAGTCAGGAAAGGGCATCTGATCCCACTCCTGCCTGATTCCCATCAGGCAATGACCGCGGAACGTACTGGAAGGCCTGCCAGGTTTTACGGGACGGAGACCCCTGCAGCCGTATGCCACCTCGCCGTTTCAAGCCGTTGTCACGCGACTTTACTAAGGGAGCTCGGTGCAGGTGCCAGCCCTACGTCGTGGTATAAAATCGTATTCCCTCTCAAAAACCTAAAAACACAGCAACCAGTACACCATAATTGGGACCTTACTGGTATCAGCCCCAATAGGCAGGTTAGTGCATTTGGATGATGGGAGCGGCACTACTCGCTCCGTCGAAGCTGTTTACGGGTGGCCGTGGCTTTTACGGGGAATCGACTGCCCAATGCCCGAAACCCCACCACTCCCTAGGCAAGCTCCCGCTGCCGGTCCAGGACTAATTGATGCTATCACACACCTATCGGTGGTCACGCACGCGTGCATGGCCTCGACGGTCGCCAGGCGTCGACCCGTGGTGGCCTGCAGCTCGGCCACGCGTGTGTGGCTTACTTTAAAGCGTGTGTGTATGTTTATGGCGTGTATGCATGCCTGTAGCGCGTGTGTGCATGTTTATAGCGCGTGTGGCTTGCTATATAGCGTGCGTGATTTGCTATTTAGCGTGTGAATGTCTAGCGTGTCTGTGCATGTCTATAGAGCGTGTGGCTAGAGTGCGTGGCTTGCTATATAGCGTGCGTGGCTAGCAGTATAGCGGTTGAAATTTTCATATATACACTACCCGTCATAAGTTTAGAATCGCTTTACTGAGTATTGAAACACCCAGTTTGAATATTGCAACACCCCGAAAAGTTTAGCATCACTCAAAATGGGCAAATTTCTGTAACTGTAACTGTAAGATGCTTGACCAGAACTGGTGGCACAAGCCTAACACCGCAACTTTGTGGGTAGTAATGATCACGCGATAAGTTGAAGTCTAAATATGAAAAACTGCATGCACCCTAGTTCCGCATAGCGGGGTAGTTCAGTATTAAATTGTCTACCATGTAGAAGCCTTTAGCCTTCTGAACAAGTTTGCTGAACACCGCAACTTTCTGGCAGGTCGGAATCGTGAGATTAGTTAAGTTCAAAATACGACTCATTGTGTGCCCAATAGCACCACATAGCGGTAAAATTTCACACTGAATTGGCCACCATACAGTAGCCTTTGACCTTCGGAACAAGTTTGCTGAAAACCGCAACTTTGTGGGTTTTCAAAAACACGAGATATCCGCCTATTCCAACTGCTAAACTTTTCGGGAGGCGTTGCAATATTCAAACTGGGTGTGTTGTAATACTCAGTAAAGCGATTCAAAACTTATGACGGGTAGTGTAATTGCTAACAAATCACCTCATGTAGAATTTGATTATCACTGTGAATCATTCAAAACTAAATAAAAAATTTGCCACGTTGAAAAAATATTCACTTGTCAATAAATGGCATTGACAAACACAATTAACATCAAAGTTTATCTGGAGAATTAACCCCAATTCAGTGTATTCCCAAACCTATTCCAAGAAATACATTGGCATAAGACAGGTTGTCGTATTCTACGTTACCTCTGCGGTCGTGTCTTATATACAAGCTCTTCAGCTTTTTATTCCTTAACTGCATGGAAAACTACAGAATTAACTACAACTACAATTAACCAGGAAAAATATTTGAACGAACCGGGAAAAACCGGGAATTTAATTTCGAGTTTTGAGTGGCCACCCTGGGAGTTGCTTCATTCACTGGAAATTCGTATTTAAATTTTTGTTACAATCATAGTAAATATTACTGCCACGTTTGCTGTGTAAATAGGAACAGAAGTATGCTTTAGTTGCGGTTTAGGTGTTATATTACTAACGAATGACAGTAGCTGTACCTATAAACCAACTACTGTCAATCGTTCACGTACGAAACAGTGCCACGTGTAGATTATTGTGAAAACGTTATTATACTCTGAACTGACTATCAACGCATCTACAACAGCAATGTTGGATTTTGTTTTGCTTCTAAGTTCAAATCTTTAACATTCAATCAAATCAGTGGTTGTTCCAAATCACTTAACAAACCTCACCGCAGTCTTTATGACCAGGTGAAACATGAAACAGTCCCGTTCGACGTAAAAATAGACCACCGTTGCAGAGTAGCCCTAAAACCAATAAAATGGTAAACTAATATTTTTTGTTCTACAATTGAAGATGTAGTGGCACTTAATGCGCTGGATAACTGAAATTAATTGATGTTTTATCTCTAATGAGCGCAGCTGAAGGGGTGTAGCCAAATACTCAACTGGTTGAAACTGAAATTTCGATTCGCTGGGAAACACAACGTTTGCAGCGCGCTGTCCGCAGCAGAAGTCGAAATGAAATAATCAACAAGAAAATGTCATTTCGCGAAACGTACATACATAAATACATACACACAAACACAGCTGAATGCATGCGCGAGAACGAGCTTCACGGTGAAACGCCTTATATGAATGAGCGGCAGTCCTTCACTGCTTCATCATTAATTTGTGAAGGTCAGCAAAAATGGCCGACTCAGGAGCCAGACACGGGGCACAACCGGCTAGAGCAATATATGGTCCGGTGCTGCATATTATGAGTCGTTGTTTTGCCTCCAAACCCGAGCAGCAGCAAAATCAACCTGTGTGTGCTCCGTGTAACGTGAGTTTTAAAGCAAAACAAAACATTCCGGGTAAGGTGGATGGTCTAGTTTTTGACGCCACGTCGAATAAGCTCGGTTGGATTCGATATGGCCGATATTTCCGCAGTAGTGATTAGGTTGAGGTAATTTTATTGGTAGAAAAAATGCTGACCACAAACCAAAGTAGAGTTTCAGTACTACCTCATTAGCGCCCTAGTTAGACAAGTGAAAATTAACTAACCGGATGTTTCTTGATCACAATCTTCAAAAGATACAGCTTTGCTTGTTGCAAACTTCACAAAGAGATAAATATGACCTATAAAGCCTGTTTCGTTTTTTGCTTCGGTACGGGGAACCGCCATTATCGATCGCAGTGGAGCGCATTCACCCTGCTGTCCATTGTAGGCTAGATAAAAGAGCAATTTTCATTTTCTTGATTATTCACATAAGGTAAACATTTTTGCTTCGTTCCGTCTAAGCCTTGGGCCCCAGTATCTCTCTGAAACTTCTTAACAGCGACAGTATCTCTCCGCATCAATCTTGTATGAGAATTATTATTACTACTACTTGTTCTACAGAACCCATCAGGGGTGTCGTTGCTGCTGTCCCTCACCTCGTTCGCCAATTCGAGCCATCCTAGATTATTGAGTTGCCAGTTGGCATTTGCTGGCGATGATTTATCGTAGAATATTTGTACAAGTACACAAGAAATGATTCACTTGCGGAACTACCCTAAACTCTGCCCAAAAACTGAGGCCCACACTGCTGGCTGCCGTGGTTCAAGTGACTCTCGAGTTGGTACAAGGCAAGGAGATCCCGAGTCCGTGAAGTATGCGTGGTGTTGGGGTCTCGGTAAGCTCGTTAAACTTTCGCACGTGAAGGCGAGAGTGTCTTGTACGAAAAGCAAGAAACGAGAATTTTTTTGCGGTGTTGCCTCGAATTAGTGTTGGAGAGGCTGTCATGGTTGCGTACCGGTTGGAACATCTTGGTGGAACGAAAAAAAAAAGAAACTGGTTTTCGGGACCTTGTTGTCTCCATAGCAGAAGTTGAGCTTCAATTTGGAGCTCGAGTATTTGCGGCCGCTGTTGGATTACTTTAATAACATGTCTACAACTGTTCATTCGTAAGTTCAAATGGTAAGGGAAAAAACGGTGTTCAGAGGCACAGCACTTTAACTGGATATTTCAACTTAAAATATAATGGCAGCATGATAAATATCAGATTAGAAGATGAAATGTTCATCTGCGTGTTGGCTATTATTCTAATTACAATTAGGTTCATGAAAAATTAAAGTGGAAAGTTTATTGGGCACGTTTATCATTATTTAAGAGATTCCAAACAAACTTTGTTTATGGAGCTGGCTACATTCTCTCAGATTTCAGTGAAGTTTCTGAAGTCTGGAATTATCTTTATTTCTCAAAAAAAAAAATTAGGCATCTTTTTGGAATCGGATATCATTGCCAAAATCGAACAGATACAAATATATCTGTGTTACCGAAATCTTGATTGGTAAACAGGATCGTAGCAAAGTTAAGTGAAACCCGCAAAGAATTTTCTGTACCATAAAGTTCAAACAACCGTTTCAGTGTAAACTACCAATTTGAGAAATTCCCAAACAGTTTCTCACCGTTCATTCTTTGACCAACATCGTGTAGATCCTGAAACTTTTCTTTCTGTGCTTAAACGATTATTACCGTTCCAGATCAGGTGTAATATCTCTAACGATTTAGTTTTCTCAATATAGCAAACAGAAACGCGGTCATTCCTCAAAATAAGTCGTGTTTTAAATATAGTCCAGAATTAGCTCTGGTTATCGGGTCTACTACGAGCACATTATTTGTTATTCAGCTGCAGAACTTATGCTGTCCTCTAAACTCTAGAAACCACATTTTTAATTAATGACTGTTAAGGCCAAGTTCAGCATTCGTTCGACATTGTATGTAAATTAGTTTGTTCTAAATAATTTGTCAAGCTTGAAAAAGCACTAAATTCGACATATTTTTACGGGTTTGAAAGCAGGACATGACACCCTTCCTGTATCAAATTAAAAATCTCTAATCGCTGGCAACATCACCAACAAGAACTTCCAGCGGATAAACTATCATGCGCGCGGCGCACTCACCAACACGACCACAAACGCGGGTGGCTGACTGACGGAACCCGCAGAAGGTATACTGTCGAAGCGTTGGCGATGACATCATGCAGCAAACTTTCGCGTTGCCGGCTTTACTCTCATAATAGCACTTATGACGATGATGATGATGATGGTGGTGAACGATGAAGTAAGTTCTCAGGAGTTTGCGGGTCGTAAATATATTGTCCATTTCGTTGGAACTGGCGGCTTGTGGAGTTCGCGAAGCGGTTCCCTCGCGCAGCCCGAGGGCCCAACTTACATGATTTCACATATTTTCTAGTATTGTTGTTGGCGCTTGAATTTTAGCGAACATTAATGGCTTCTTTTTCTGATTATCGCACAAATCTTTGCGCATGATCTGAAGTACCGCGCCAGAAGCAAACTGCGGAGTGACCGTAACGTGATAGAGAAAAAGGTGCTCGTACTCGGATACGGTGAGGTGCATCCGCGATGGGCGTGTTACGTATTTAGCGTGCGCAAACACCCCGCAGAATTATAGTGTCAATATACCGGTATGTGGTGACTTGGGTGTCTATAAGGAATTGCAAAACCAAGTGATTATTTGACGCTTAATCAGCGAGAGTCAAGCGTGCAGTTAGGTGGTGCCGGTTCTTAGTTCTTCAAAAATAGTATTCGACGGAACTGTTTCATGACAGGGTTGGTATATAGATACTAGACATATTTATTGCCTCGAAACATCCCAAATGAAAACAATTTACCTTCTTTGGAAAACTAGTCTGACAAATGGAATATCAAAAATTTAGCAAAATGTAAATTTATTATTCGACATAGTTTGCTTTAAGCTCGATTCACTATTCCACCAATTTCACCATTTGGTGGTGTTTTCCTTTTTAGCGATGCTTAATAAAAAGTACTCCATGTGCATCCCAGCTTCCCAGTAAACGAAAATTTTATCTGCGTTCCACGCAAGCAGGTGACTTCGTTCACCACCGACAAAAATGAACACCAAAAATTCATTTAATTGGGAACTTTTTGAAACTCTCAAGGGCTAGAACACTTGTGCCATTTTTCTTATCATCTTTGTTTCCCAGAGTTTGCTCTTCATAACCACCCAAGATTTTTCTATTGGGCCAAGTTCTGGCAGGTTGCATCCACCGTTGGCTGCGTACCACTACATCGTGGGGTTCGCGTAACGGTACGACGCCAGATCCGGCCAAAACGAAGTGTCACCTTCGTGGAACGCTTCTGGAGCCATTCTTTCTTACATATTTGGCCATTGATGGTGTCGGTCGTTATGTACGGCTTACGGAATTTGCCGCACCCACAGAACATCTGCCACACTAAGTACTTCTTAGAAATTGATCTACCCCCTTTTTCCGGAAGTTCTCCAGAACATCCAGGCAGGACTTACTAACAAAAAACTCCAGATCGGGGATCTGTATGGCTTCCGCACGGTGTCGAAATTTCGATTATTATCGAATTTTCATGTACCTCTAATTTTTTTTCGCAGAAATGTTGCCAACTGGATAAGAATCAAGGATCGGAAAGTTAAAAAATATTTCATCGGAGATTTTTTTGAAATATTGAATTTATTTATTTATTTAAAAGACGTTCAGCGCAAAAAAATAAGATGTAATAATTTTTGTGGGAATGCAGGAAAAACGTACGGGAACACAGAAAACCAGTTTGTCTTTATGTTTTCGTAGAGAAAATTTCCTTAATGTTCAATCTTGGTCGGATAAGGTAAATAAATCCATTAAAAAACATTTTCCTTCGAAAAATTCAAAGTTATTTATATTTAAGTATCTTTATTGACCTGGTTCGAAAAGGTGCGTCAGCCAGTGCTGATAACAGTCATTTTCCCCAGCAAAATTCTTTGAAAATTACAACCAATCATTTTCAATCTTCATTTCCAATGATCGCAGCACTCTTTCAGATACACTAGATTTTCGTCCTACGAACGTGCTATTATACTCAGATGAAATAGATCACGCGCATCGTTCACGGTTACGGAATAAAATTTGACGACAAATCCAACCAAATGATCCTCACTTCAAAGCGAAAAAGAAAAACAAACAGTCCACTCAACCAAAATAAACCTCACCGAAACACTTTTTCACTGACACTGACCGATGCCTTGACAATCTTCGTTAACTATTAAACTGATTTTGTTGTCTTGCTTTCATCGCATGAAATATAATGAGGTGTTTTGACAGTTCACTTCCATGCAAAAAGCGGGAAGGGAGAACTCTGAAAGGATTGTAAAAAAATAACGTTTATGGATGCTTTTTTTCACTTTCACTCAAGAGTGTCAACAAATATCAACCCTGGCGTCAGCAATAAGTAATTTAACAATAATCAGATCACATTCCACTTAACTTTGGACTTTTAGTACACCCTTAGATAACAACTTCCGCACAAAACTCTAGGATACTTTTTATCATTTTCGTTATACATAGGCAGAAAGTGAGAAAAGGGCATTTTTTACCACTGCTCGCCTATTCTCTTTGTAGATTTGTTTTTTTTGAAGCACAAGGTGCAAACCAAATTTCTACACTTCTCGTGGTCTAGCTTCAAGGTTTACTCGTAAAATTTTCGAAATGAAGTGATTGTACTATCTTCAAATGCATTGGTTGCTGTGATTTCCTATGGTTAAATCACAGACAAACAGAGGTACCTTGAAATTTATATTCATGGATCAAAATAACGGTCATTTCAAATGAGTTTCAATTACGCGGAATATTTCCGCCGCAGCGGTGGTGCACATCAGCCCTTTTACCTTTGAACTCAGTAGACAATCGCGTGCCGTGCTGCCAGAAACAGCAGAAAGGCTGAAAGTTTATCATTTGGGGAATATGTCCAGTACGTGTCGCACAAATTAATCGGAACCACATTTTCTTAGAATTTTGTACGTCTGTTTGTCTGTGGTAAAATGACTGACTTAATTGTTAAATTTTCAAAATTAAATGACACTGCACTACCCTCAAATGCACTGGTTGCTGCCTTTATTAATATGACTGACATTAGTGAAGTTAGTGGGATTTTTTTTTGTAGATTTGCGCTCAAAAAATTAAAATCCAAGTTTTTCAAAAATCCGCCGATGAAATATTTTTTAACTTCCCGATCCTTGATTCTTATCCAGTTGTGCCAACATTTCTGCGAAAAAAAATCAGAGGTACATGAAAATTCGATAATAATCTAAATTTTGACACCGTGCTCCGCTTCTATGTACGTCTCGTCGTCCATTACGATGTTAGACGCCATCCTTACCTTAAAGTCTGGCAAGTCTCATTATCTGCTGGACGAATCAGACGGAGGAATTAACCTTTTTGGTCACGTCTTGAGTCGAAAGGTTCGGATTGTGCTTGAAGCAATCCCTCACCCTCGTTACCTTCACGGTGTCGGAAGTCTTCCCTTTTCTACAGTTGCCAGTTCGCCGCTGAGATCGTCTGGGTATCTTTCAAAATTCGAATGATCGATTCCTAACTGTTTTGCGACCCACCTGTGGGATGGGCCTGGGTTTTCCATTACCACGCTCATCTCGATAATAACTTGGCAGATTGGCTCATTTCAAGATGGCTTGACAAAGTTTTTTTTTAAATTCTTTTAGTACCAATATTTAGTGGTTAATTTGTGGTTTCGAAATCCAATTTGTGGTAATTTGTGGTTGAGTAATTTCTGAGAAATTTTCAGAAAACTGAGTCAAGCCATCTCTGAAAATGATTTCGCTTCAAATGAATCGGACAACGATGATATATACATCAATCGAAAGCTCTTAATTTGTGGTTCACGAAAATGTAGTTTTTGTAGGCATACTTCATAATAAAATAATTAAAAAACTATTATTTAAATTTTTGAACATTGTTTACCCCTTGTAGTCAACACCGACCGTATGCGGCGCTGGTAGACCATCAAGATGATTTTTTCTCAGAAAGCTTTCGTGTAGCGATGAGTATGGTGAAACTAGAGATACTCAGAGGGAGAGATATGTGGTGAGCCAAACGAACCGTCAAAATTGGAGCCAAACGAATAAGAAAGGTAACACCACATTGAGAGGTATTGCAATCAGGTACAAAAAAGAACGTGTTCATTTCTATACGATTTTTTGTTCTATTGCCAATGAATGAGTGATTTTTACCTGGAGTTCAACAAACCTTGTGTACAGGTAACAAAATAAGTGAAGGTGTATAAAATTAAACATAAGCATAAAATATATCACCTTAACAGTTTTTGCGAAGCACTTCACTATTCTTAAGGACTTTCACCGTCACCACCGATTATAAAAGTCGAATGTTAGTCAACATTGCGCTTTGTGAAGAGATCTGGCACCTCTGACATATGAAACCCAGTTGCCGAATTGGCGATTTTTTTCACCGCGAATCTCTTCCTCTGAGTATTTCTAGGTGAAACAGTATGTAAACAGCAGGGATAATATATGTGCAGATTTGCTGCGAAATGCAAATGTTGATCATTAGCATCAATTCCGTGTGTTTTACGTAAATTTCCTCAAAATAAGTGAAGTTTTACGTAGACATGCGAGCGTAATTTTCTCGATCTTCGGTCGAATCATTTCCGGAAATGTAGTTTTGCCGTTTACCGATTGTTTGGAAATAAAAAAAAAACCTAAATTAATACACCTAGGGATGTGATCTGGTCTTTCTCATACAAAATCTATTATATGTTAAAATCTATTAGCACATACGTTTTAACTCTTGGAATAAATTACAGCCTGATAATAATAAAGAACAATTTTTTGTTTCGATAAATATAATAATATTTTGGTAACCAACTACGCAACTGTATTCGACTGTTGGGTATTTTAGAAACCGGAATGATGCCTGAAGATCGGGAATGGGCCTTAGAACTGTAGAGAACGGTTGAAACGCATGGTAAATGCCCAAAGGTGTGAGTCCTGACTAGAATTAAAATTCGATATTTTCTCGTCTCAGGAATATGCTACTACAACTATCCTCTGAATAATAAAACAAAAAAGCTTTCAACGGCAGCGACAACTGTATGTCGTATACAGTATGGTCGCTTTTTACGCGTTTTTTTTTACGCGGATTGCTTTCCTCCATTACTCAAAAACGGTACAAGATATCGACCTCATTTCAATCACGTTTTCCGTTTTAGGCCACGAGTGATCATTTTTTTTTCCTGTAGGAGCCTATGACCACTGCTACCATTAGTTAGATATATTGTGGTAAACGAGTGATCATATATCAGTTTAAAAAAAAATCACAATTTTTGGTGTAAATACTCAAAATTTGAAATATTGAATTTTGGTCTCTAGATTGGCCACTATCATATTCAAACGAGGTTTTAACGTTTTAGGACGGTTTTCTTTGTTATATTTGCAACTCATAAAAGTCGTTTTTTACGCGGACCCACACAAATTTGGAACGCATCCCCCGCGTAAAAAACGACCTTAGTGTATATGAACGACTGTCGATATGTTCTAGATAACCCACTAGCACTAACATCGGCAGGTGCCAGTACTATGCTCATCCAACGCCGCGTACGGTCGGTGTTGACTACAAGAGGTAAACAATGTTTAATAATTTAAATAATAGTTTTTTAAT